>NC_138780.1:96688747-97388747 GCF_965119305.1 Pelophylax lessonae
ACAAGCCTCATAGTGTAAACCAGTTTGATAAACTTTATTATAAAAGCAAAGTTGCACTTGCACAAAGGCAATGACTCACAAGTGTTGTAAAAAACAAACCTGCCGCAGTGTCACTCGTCTCCCCGGTTGACTGCGGCCAGTTTGTTTTATAGACCACTTGTGATTGCCTTTGTGTGTGCAGCTTTGATTTTATAATAAAGTTTATCAAACTGGTTTACACTATGAGGCTTATCCCCCTATTTATACCCTTTACATGCTTATGTGGTGAGCGGTTCTGTGACTCTTAAGGGACGTTTGAGTTCAATTCGCCATCGACCGTTCCATATCGGGAACATTTACCATTGAAATCATCCATTGTGGAAATGAAGTGCAGGCTTGCTTTAGCTCTGTAATAGCTCCACGCTGTTTTGTAAGAGACCACCCTTTTAAAATAAGGAGCACTGGGGCACTTTGAAGTGGGATCCTTTTATTCACCAGTTGTGTGGTTTATTTTACTTTGAGTAATAGGAGGCAACACTTTACATTTTCACTATGTATATTGTTATATAGATAATTCATGATCACATTTATTGAATAAGTTGTTTGAAGGAACAATGCACCATTTTTTTTTTTTTTTTGTATACTATTCTGTATTTACTTTGTGTAATTCATGTGCAGATCAAATGGAAGACTTTTGATGTGCATAGGTTGCCAGTTTAAACAACCTTCCAAGTGTAAAAAGCACCTGTAGACACAATGGGGTTGTTTTATTGAAACTGGAGGGTGCAAAAACAACTTAATTGAACAAGCTGAAAATAGAAGCTGATTGGCTACCATGAACAACTGCACCAGATTTAGCACTCTTCAGTTTTAGTAAATCAATCTGTGTGTGTGCGCTTTAATCCACTATACTGCTGCCAACAAGAGACTTTGACATGGGGTGCTCCACCCAGACTCCACTGGATAGGATGTTGCAGGACTAGCTTGTAGTGTGACCTTTAGACACTATGCTCTGTATGGTGCCTTCCAGGCCTGCATGTACTAGTAAAAATAGGCCATAAAACCTTTTCCTGGTCCAGGACCTGGGGCATTGCTTTTGTGTGATCCTGTGTCTTAAGACTCACACTGAGCAAGCTGTGCACCTGAGCACCAGGAGCTACCTTGTTACTAGCATCAAAGAATGTCCTTGAACTTCCTGCTTTTCCCTGGTTTTACCTGGAAGGGCTTAACATTGAGGGATGGAGTCCTAGCAGTAATCCTGTCCAGTCTGCCTGCAAATCACCAGATCGTAAGCATGAGGGGGGCTCCGCCACTTTCCAACTTCAGCCTTTGTGGATAATTTGAACAACTTACATCTCACTTGCTTGGGATCCACCTGGTCTGTCATAGCATACCTTTTTAGCAGGGAATTTCATTGGCCTCTGAACGTTGAGTATTGCAAACCTGCATGTACTTATTTTTCCAGAGATTCCTCCACTTTGCTGTGGGCTCTCTGCACTTCCAGTTTGGAGCCCTGGTGTTCAGCCTCTCCTTTGCACTACAAACCAAGAAGGCACTTTGTTCACTAGACTGCACTCTCAGAACATCTCTATTGTGGATTATTTAGACAAAGTTCTGCTTAGAGACTGGCCTGTGTGGATTCAAAGTACCCCTGACTCCTTAGACCTTGCAGAGGTTTGTCTGAGTTCTAAACCTTCAGAAGTGAGAATTGCAACTGTCTCATTAGTTGGAATATCTCCATCTAATCCTAGAGAGCTCAAGCCAGAGTGTCTCTTTCCCCAGGAAAAACTTGAACCCGTTTTCTCCCAGGCCTTGTATTTTTCAGTCCAGAAGTCTGGTTCTGCATGGGTCTTTGGGCTTTGAGGTAGTCCCTTTTGCCCATTTCCACTCTGCAACCCTACAACACAAACTCTTGTAATTTTACGACAAGTCGTTCCAGTTCTTGGACAGAACCTTTAGTCTGATGCTAAATACCAGTTTCATTGTGTTGTCCCTGCAACACTGAACCTTTTCGCTGGAGGGTTAGCTGATCCGGATTCAGTTGGACAATGCAATGGCAGTGGCATCCATCAAACGTCAGGGATGAACCAGAAGTCGAAGTCTCACCATGGCAAGAGAGGTAAAAATAGATTCTGTTATGGTCAGAACTTCATGTTCATGCGCCAGCTCTATCCACTGTTTACACTCAGGCACAGACAGTTGGCAGGTAGACTTCCTTGACCGGCACCATTTGAACCTGAGGGTATTGTCCCTACACAGAATTGTTCAGTGGCTTTTGCCACAGATGGGGAACACCAGATACAAATCTCTTGGCCTCCAGGGTAAACCACAAACTAGTCAGGTTTATCTCTGGGTACAAGGATTTTCTAGCAAAAACTGATGCTGTGGTGGCTCCTTGGTATCAGTACGCCCTAAATTTATGACTTTCCTCTCCTGAAAGCATGTACTTGTTTGCTTTTGCAGGTTTGGGAAGAGGGGCATCCCGATGGTCCTCATAGCTGCAGACTGGCCTAGTTGGATATGGTAGTTCGACCAAATGAGACTCCTGGCATATGCTCTGTGGTCTTTTGTTCTTTATCATCTGGTCGGAATTATATGTCTTAAGGACCGATTCACCATCCTGCTTTATAGTTTTTGGCATTAATGTCATGTAGTCTGGTTTTTGAGGGACAGACCTCTCTGAATCTGTGATCACTGATGCTAAAAGTCTACATTCCAAAAGGTCTGTAACTGCATGTGGAAGACACACTTTGCTTGATGTGAGATGAGAAACTTTTCACCCTGGGAAGTTCACTTTAGGAATTAATCCTGGCATTTTTGCTTATGGGAATAGACCAGCATTTTGCCCTTGTTACCATTAAGTGTCATGCCTCTGCGCCTGCAATTTGTTTCCAGAGAGCAATGGCTTCCCATTTTTTTTTTCCATGGAGTTTCTCCCACGTTACCTCCTGTGACCTAATGAGAACTGAATTTATTATCTCAGCACTTCAAAAAGTACCTTTTAGAGATTGATTCCTTGTTGGCATCACATCTAGTATAACACTAATGCAAGGTGGTAAGGCCTAGAACATCCTCCCTACCGAAGGTTGTTTTGGCCTTTCACCTCAAATATGACTTTCTACTGTCCTGGCCTCAATTCATTAGATCTCCTTCCTTTGTCTGGTTGTTGTTCGAGCTGTGCCAGTTCGTCTCGCAGCCACCGCTTCCTCTAGATAAATCCACTTTGTCATTCCTATTGTCCTGCTTCTCATTCGAACATCATGGTGTCTCAGACAGATCATCCTATAAACTTATGCTCTTAGGATCATTTTTCCTTTTTTTTTTTTTTTTTCACCTTGTCAAGGCTCACTCTCCTAGAAATGTGTTACTTGAGCTTTTCATCACCAAGCAACAGTTTGAGATTACAAGGCTTCGTCCTGGTCTTCTGTTCACAGGTTCTTCAAGTTATGCTAGATGTCATCTGATGCCAGCTTTAGGCGTAGAGTCCTTCAAGATGCTTAGGTTGTTTTTGGTGGACCTGTTTTGTGTTTGGTTGCTGCTGCCCACTCCTTATTTAGAAAAACTTTTGGATGTCCCGACAGTCTGAGCTCATGTGTTCCTCAATGGACAAGAAAGAAAAAATAATTTTCTCTATGTGGTAGTCCCTCCCACTTTCTGCTTTAGGCATTCAGTTTTTCTTCTGCCTAGTCAGAAGTAAGGAACTAGTTTCTTGCTGGGATCTCTGTTCCTAGCATTTTTTCTTTTCCATGGTATGGTAAGTAGTGTCCCCCCCCCCCCCCAAATATGCCTGGGTCCCCTATTGGCCACCCCCCATCTACCCACATCTAGCTTCCCCCCCCCCCCCCCCCCTCCCGGTGGTGGCCATACCTTTCCATTTTCGCCTGTGGGGTGTCGAGTGGGTGATGGGGGGGGGGGGGCGCGCAGCCAAATGCCTGGTTTAAGGTGGAGTTGTCCTGGTGGGGGCCCCAGCCAGGGCCCCCCTTTACTGTAAAAATGTACCTCGGTGTCCCCTGTGGGTCCCAGGAGCCTCATGTAGCCACCATTCTGTTGTGGATGGCTTGCTGTATATAATGGCGGTCATGTTTGTGTAGTCTGGCGGCCATTTTATTGGGGGTTTCTCATTGACCAAAGCGGCGGCTATGTTTCTGGAGACTTGTGGGCGGTGATTGTGGCGGTGGACATCTAGTCCTGGACTTCCTCTTTCACTCTGTTCGCCGCATGGTGTACAGCATCCAAATATATAACAAAAACTATCAGCGCAAAAAAAATATCAATAGTGAATGGTGCAATAAACAAATGATAAAAGACCGGCTGCACACACAAAGTGTCTAAACCACACAATGTAAACTAAATAATCCAAAAAGTAGTGTTGCGCCAGTCATGTGCACACATAGTGTAATACAACTCAAAATCAGTGTACATACATGTTCCAATGTCCATACAATCAATCAAACGGTGAATCCACATTTCCAAAAGAATCTTGTGCAAAACTTAATTAGTGCTTTCGTGATTAGTGCAATCCCACCACCAGGTGAATTGGTCCCTCACCTCTGCTATAGACCCACTGGGTCAATGACAGCGTTGTGTATATACACAGGGACCTTCAGATAGTAAAGGCTATGGATAGCCTATCACCTCCAGAGGGATTCTCACCGATAGACATAAAAGGGGAACAAAGGAATAGATCTAGTGCTCTCCGTATGGTTGCAGTAAACCGCTTTATTGAGTAAAAGGAATGGTACAAAGGTGGAGCTTCCAAAGCGCATAGCAATCAGCATAAACGGTATCTAGGAAGAGACAGCTTCCAGCACGCAGGCTCTGTCCCCTATACGCGTGACGTCGAAGCCCAACCACAGGCGTTGACTTCCTCAGTAGTTGACTTCCAGTAGGGGTCTACTGAGGAAGTCAACGCCTGTGGTTGGGCTTCGACGTCATGCGTATAGGAGACCGAGCCTGCCTGCTGGAAGCTGTCTCTTCCTAGATACTGTTTATGCTGATTGCTATGCGATTTGGAAGCGCCACCTTTTTGTGAGTACCATTCCTTTTACTCAATAAAGCGGTTTACTGCAACCATACGGAGAGCACTAGATCTCTTCCTTTGTTCCCCTTTTATATATATATCGGTGAGAATCTCTCTGGAGGTGATAGGCTATCCATAGCCTTTACTATCTGAAGGTCCCTATGTATATAAAACGCTGTGATATAGTGGATGTGAGAGACCATTTCACCTGGTGGTGGGATTGCACTAATCACGAAAGCACTAATTAAGTTTTGCACAAGATTCTTTTGGACACGTGGATTCACTGTTTATTTGGTTGATTGTATGGACATTGGAACATGTATGGACACTGATTTTGAGTTTTATTACACTATGTGTGCACATGACTGGCGCAACACTACTTTTTGGTTTATTTAGTGTACAGCATCCAGCTCTGTTTTGTGCTGACCGGGGGTGGTGAGTTATTGTGGGTGCCTGAGGCAGAGATCCCTCTCTGCTATAGCAGCGATTTAGCTGTGCTTGGACTTGTAGTGCTGTTAGCACCCCCTGATCCCATCTCGGAGGCAGCGGGCCCTTCTGGGGGCTACCCTAAACGCAATGAGGTGGTTCCCAAACGTCCCTGTTAAAGTGGACGGTCCCACCTGTGGTGGATTCCCCGAATTCCAGGGTGAACAAATCCACTCTGATTCCAGTGGAGGAGTCTCCGGCTTTCAAAGACCCTTTCAATAGGAAGGCGAAGACCTTGGTCTGGCACATTTTTACTATGGCCGGTTCAGTCCTTAGGTTGGTGTTCACCATTGCCTTGGTGTCACAGACCTTGACAGAGTGGGCTAAGCTTTTGCGCCAGGACCTGGAGGGGAAACGGCTTCCCCCTGCCTTTGCAGACCTGGCGGACCAGTTGGTCCAGGGGTTGCAGTTTCTCTGCGATGCCTCTCTGGATGCGGCTCCCTTCGTTTCTAGGCTGTCCATGACAGGAGTGGTCCTTCAGCGTATGATATGGCTGAAATGCTGGTCTGCGATACAATCTTCCAAGAAGGCCTTAGCGGATATACCCTTTATGGGGGGATCGCCTGTTTGGGTCTTGGTCACAGGAGGGAAGGCTGCTCTCTTCCCACAGGCTTCCAAGGGCAAGGAGTCTCAGTGCAGAGGTGGTCTTTTTTTTTTTTTTTTCTGGGTCATAAGCTGTTTTTTTTGTCCCTCAGGGTCTCAAGAAAAAGGATCCAAATCCGTTCGGAAAGTTTTCGGAGGTTTGAAGAGGCCCTTGCCTGATAAGCCGAGAGCAGGTCCTTTCAGACCTGCAGACAAGCCCTCTTCTGCCTGAAGGGGTACCCTCACCTGTACCTAGGGTGGGGAGACGTCTTTGTTTTTTTCTGCACCCATGGACCTCTGTTTCAAGACAGATGGGTCCAAGATTGAATTTCGGTCTTATCCTCCAGAGAGGAGAGGTTTTTTTTTTTTCCCTTCCAACCTGCGTTTGTCCCTAGACCACTTGTATGGTCTCTTTGGGGCGGTACAAGATTTGCTACTGCAAGGAGTGATTGTACCGCTTCCAAACGTATTTATTCAAACCTGTTTACAGTTCCCAGGAAGGAAGGCAAAGTTCGACCAATCCTGGATCTCAAATCCTTGAACCACTTTGTGCGGGTACAGAAGTTCTGGATGGAGTCCATTGGTTCTGTAGTGGCATCCCTTCATCAAGAGGATCTTCTGGCCCCTATTGATATTAAGGACGCTTACCTCCATATCCCAATATATGTCGGACATCAGCACTTTCTCCGCTTTGCCGCGGGCGAGGAGCATTCTCAATTTGTGGCATTACCTTTTGGTCTCGCCTCAGCTCCTTGGGTTTTCACAACTGCTGGACCTGGTGTTAGCAGGCCTTGGACCAAGGAGAATAGTCTCGTCTCGTGGCCTCTCGTCTCAACAGGAAGGTGCAGAGATTTGTGGCAAAATGTCGGGATACTCTAGCTGACACTACGGACGCACTGGTGGCTCCTTGGCACCAGTATCGTCTAATATACGCCTTTCCCCCTCTCCAACTTCTGCTGAGACTTCTGTAAAGAATCGAGGCAGAAGGAATTCCGGTCATCCTTGTGGCCCTAGACTGACTTTACTGGTCTTGGTACGCGGATCTGGTACGGCTGGGCGCTGATGTCCCTTGAAGACTCTGTTGGCCCAAGGGCCGATCTTCCATCCTGCGTTACAGGCTCTGGTTTTAACGGCTTGGCTGTTGAAAGCCAGGTGCTGAAGTTGTTGTCTGACTCTGTGATTCCTGCTCTGTTGAAGGCTAGGAAATCTACCTCTAGAAAGATTTACCATCGCCTCTGGAAGTTGTACATTGCACGGTGTGAGTCTCTGGTGGTATCTCCCGTTCCTTTTCGGTTGCTCGAATTTTGGTGTTCCTCCAAAGTGGTGTGGAACAGTGCCTGGCCTTGGGTACCATCAAAATGTTGGCCGCGTCTGCTACGACCATTTACAGATGAATCAGACAGACGGTAGTGCAGGCCTATTCAATCAAGGGTCAGGTTCCTCTTTTCCCTGTTAGGGCGTAATCTACGAGGGCTCTTAGTGCCACCTGGGCCTTCCGCCATCAGGTGTCAGTGATGCAGGTTTGTAAGGCGGCCACTAGGTCGTCTGTACACACTTTCACAAAATTTTACAAAGTAGATGTGTTGGCATCTGCGGATGCTGCTTTTGGCCGCAAGGCTTTGCAGGTCCTGGTCCTCTTTGAGGGTGTATTGTTTTCAGGTGAGCTCCAGTTGTTCCTGGTTGAGCTCCATGTTACCTGCTTGGCTAGGTTTAGCCTTTGGGAATTTTCTTCCTGCTGTTTTCCCACCCCTCATGTTTTGACACTGCTTTGGGACGTCCTAATGGTCAACAAGATTCTGGAGCGGTGTCTGTCAATGAACGAAGGAGAAAATTGGGTTTTTGTCTTACCGTAAAATTATTTTCTCTGACGATCATTGACAGACGCAGCACCCACCCCTCTATTGAGTTGGGTTATTTTTCCTCTGACAGTGCTTGCAAAAAAACTAAATGCCTATAGCTGGAAGTGGGAGTATACCCCCTGGGACTGCCCCATAGGCGTGGGGAAAGGTTTTAGAGCTGTGTCTGTCAACGAACATCCGAGAAAAGGATTTTACGGTGAGACAAAAATCCAACTTTTGTAGTTACTGTAAATTTCATTTCTTGGAGCCCATTAAGGGACACGGGTCTCACAATGCCTTGTTATTCTCTTGGTACTGTTTTACCACAATCCTGAAGCATGTTAGTTGTTCTGGGCTAACCCACTGTTTTTTTTTTGTTTTTTTTGTTTGTTTGTTTGCCAGGGTCTAATCTTCCATAATCAATGCTCTGATTATCAGCGCAGACCCCCTTGTAAGGGGAGAGCCGCTTATCGGCTATCTTCTACTTACGCCCTGTCAGCGCAACTAAAGGAATGCCAATAACCAGCACTTCCTATTTACGCTGTGATTGGACACTGATCATGTGGAAAAGTACCTACATCGTAGGCTCTTCACTGTGATCAAAGATGCGGTGTGTCAGAGCGACACAACCTATCGCTGCGCGTTCCTCAGAATTGTTCTGAAGGATGTCGTATGACGTCCAGGCAGGACAATAGAGCCCCTACCTGGCTTGCCATTCTGCTATAGGCTGGGCCGGAAGGTGTTAAAGTGGAAATTTAGTCCGGAAATAATGTCCTGCTAGATCACTTCAGGCTTGACTCTTTTGCAGGTAGAGCTGTATAAAACAAACATTTAAAACCATAAACATGTAAAATAAACATGCCTATACTGTTTAAAACCTAGTAATACACTCTCTACACATGCTCTGTTGCTCTTTTTTTTTTTGGCACTGCCGAGTTTGTAGAGGCTGATCTGCTGATAGCCTTAAAGTGGAATTAAACCCTCCTATCCTTTACAAACAAGGAAGCTGCTTCCGTTTGGCCTGCAACTGCCTTGGTGCTGCAAAGTTTGGTTGAGGGCACAAGCAAATGTGACAGTTAGCAATTCCGGCATTCCAGGAATGTAAGGGCCTTCTCACAATTGAGTAGATTTCTAACACTTAACAAACGCTCCTAAAGCGTTAGTGTGAGCGTAATACTCGTGTTAATAAGCTTTAATATGAGCGTTAGACTGGCATTTTTACAATCATTTTACAAGAGATAAAAATGGGGGTTGAGCATTAAGGCGCGTTAAACTGCTCCACAAATGCGTATTCCATTATAATACATAAACAAATCTTAAGGCCCCGAAATCACACGGCAACTTCTGTGGGAGCGTTTGCGAACCGGTACCATAGACTTAAATGGGAGGTGTTAAAAGGCTCCCTCTGCTGTCAATCAGTCAGCCAATGAGGAGAGAAAGGGGGTGGGGCCGAACAGCAGCTCCCTGTCTGATTGGATACAGCTATGCCTCGGCACGGGTGCCCCTATAGAAAGCGCTTGCTGTAGGGGCACTCAAATAGGCACCAGGAGAGCCAAAGAGGGACCTGAGAAGAGGAGAATCCGGGCTGCTCTGTGCAAAACCACTACACAGAGCAGGTAAGTATAACATGTTTGATATTTTTAGTGAAAAAAAAAAATGAGACTTTATAATTACTTTAAATTGATGGCTTTAGTTCTGCCTAATTTACTTTTCAGGGGCTTTGGGCTTCAGCAAAAAGGCAGCCTCCAGCAAGAAGAAACGTATCAATGCCATAGGCAATTTAAAACGCACAGTCATTTTGTTTGCATAATGTCAAATGTATGTTCCTTGCTAAAGAACATACATTTTTTTTAATCACGTTGTTATGGGTAAAGTTCCACTTTAGGTCCTCTACCCTAGGTTTTGATTAGCCTTTTGTGTTCTGTGAATTGTGTGTATTGGTACTGTACTGGAGGGTGTCGGTAGGTATTAGGTCACTGTGGTTTGAGGTTAAAGTTGTGTGGGTTTTTGTTTTTTTTGTTTTTTTTCTGAATGTCAAATTACAAGTCTCTTTTGCACCTAAACTGTGCAAAACTGGCTGCATTTCATGAACTCTAGTGACGCAGATGGGGAGAAAAACCGATCAGTAGATAGGATTAGTTTTGTGTTCTTTTCTAGAACAGGTGGGGTGGGTGCATAGTTCCTCCAAGCATATTGTTTGAAGGCAGTTTATTAAGGAGACTAATTTTTAAAAGCATCTGTCATTGATTTTTTCTTTTTGTGATTAGTATTAGTGTTAGACATTAACCATCTCGATACAGGACACTTTCACCCCCTTCCTGCCCAGGCCGGTTTTTAAGTTTTCAGTGCGGTTACTCTTTGAATGACAAATACTCAGTCATGCAACACAGTACCCAAACTAAATGTTAGCTTTTTTATTTAGACAGAGCTTTCTTTTGGTGGTATTTAATCACAACTGGATTTTTTCTTTTTTGCTACGTCAACGAAAAAACTTTTGAAGAGAAACATTTTTCTTTCTATTATAAAATTTTGCAAATCCTAAATTTAAGTCAAAATGTATGTTGCCTTCATTATCTGATAGAAATTTCCCAAATCAGTGTAAATTGTCTGTATGAAAGTTTAAGGATTTTTAACCCTAAACCATTGCCTTGCTGCCAGCCCCTCTTTTAATCTCCTATCCTTTATTGTATAACTGTTTGTAAGAAACGTCCTTAGTGTCCTTAGGCCTGTCACGTGACTCCTGAAGGATAGAGGATTGTCTGAATCCGTGATTCCTATGCTGTTAAAAGCTAGGAAGTCTACTTCTCGGAAGATCTACCATCGTACATAGAAGATGTACATTGCATGGTGTGAATCCCTTGGGGTTCCTCCTCGCTCTTTTTCGGTGGCTCGAATCTTGACCTTCCATCAACGGGGTTTTAACAGAAGTTGGCCTTGAGTACTATCAAGGGCCAGGTGTCAGCCTTGGCATTTTTTTCTTCCAATGACTCTTGGCTACATCTCTGGTGCGTGCCTCTCTTCAGGGTGTTCAGCACTTGGTCCCTCCGGTGTAGTCTCCTTTGCCGCCTTGGGGCCTCAATTTGGTACTTTCGGTTCTCTAGAAGTCTCCTTTTGAGAATTTTCTGGAGTTTCCCCTGCTTATGCAGTCCCAGACTGGCCTTTTTGGTGGCTATCACCTCTGCGCGCAGGGTGTCAGACCTGGCGGTGTTATCCTGTTGTTCACCTTATCTGGTGATTCACAGGGATAAGGTGGGGGCTTCGCTCCTGTCTGTCATTCCTTTCTAAGGTGACTAAGGTGATCTCTGACTTTTTCAATTGAATATAGTCATTGTGTTGCCTTCCCTGTGTCCTAGGCCTACACATCCGAAGGAAATTGCCTTGCATGCCTTGGATGTGGTCCGGGCAATTAGGGTGTACCTGACAGCTACGGAGTCTTTCAGAAAGTCAGACTATTTGTTCTTACTCTTTGACCGTTTTTAGTTGGCTCAGAGAGACGGTTCATGCCTATTCTATCAGGGGTCAGGTTCCTCCTTTCCCTGTCCAGGCCCACTCTACTATGGTGCTTAGTGCCCACTGGGCCTTCAGTCAGGCGTCAGTGATGCAGGTTTACAAGTCGGCAACCTGGTCATCAGTGCTCATTCTTACGTTTTATAAAGTGGATGTGTTGGCATTTGCGGATGCTTCCCTTGCAAGCTGCTGTTTAAAAGGACCTGATCCTCTGATGGTGTATTGTTTTATTTAGATGGGCTCCAGTTGTTTGGTTGAGCCCCTGTTCACTGGTTGGCTAATGTTTAGCCTTGGGAATTTTTTGCGGTTTCCCACCCCTCATGTTTAACACTGCTTTGGGATGTCCCAATGATTAGAAATACCAGAAGCTGTGTCCGTCAATGAATATCAGAGAAATTGATTTTACGGTAAGTCAGAAATCCAATTTTTTTTTTTTTTCGAGTAACCCTTTAGTAACATTCTGGTGTGCGTGTATATAATATACAGTATCTCACAAAAGTGAGTACACCCCTCACATTTACATAAATATTTTATTATATCTTTTCATATGACACTTTGCTAAAATGTAAAGTAGTGAGTGTACAGCTTGTATAACAGTGTAAATTTGCTGTCCTCTCAAAATAACTCAGCACACAGCCATTAGTCTAAATTGCTGGCAAAAAAGTGAGTACACCCCTAAGTGAAAAATGTCCAAATTGGGCCCATTAGCCATTTTCCCTCCCTGGTGTCATGTGACTAGTTAGTGTTAAAAGGTCTCAGGTGTGTTTTAATTTGGGGTTATTGCTCTCCCTCTCATACTTGTTACTGGAAGTTCAACATGGCACCTCATGGCAAAGAACTCTGAGGATCTGAAAAAAAGAATTGGTGCTCTACATAAATATTGGCTAGGCTATAAGAATTGTGAAGACCCTAAAACTGAGCTGCAGCACGGTGACCAAAACCATACAGTGGTTTAACAGGACAGGTTCCATTCAGAACAGGCCTCGCCATGGTCGACCAAAGAAGTTGAGTGCACATGCTCAGCATCATATCCAAAGGTTGCCTTTGGGAAATAGACATATGAGTGCTGCCAGCATTGCTGCAGATGTTAGAGGGGGGGGGGGTCATCCTGTCAGTGCTCAGACCATACACCGCACATTGCATCAAATTGCTATGCATGGCTCTTGTCCCAGAAGGAAGCCTTTTCTAAAGATGATGCACAAGAAAGCCCACAATCAGTTTGCTGAAGACAAGCAGACTAAGGAAATGTCCTGTGGTCTGATGAGACCAAGATATACTTATTTGGTTCAGATGGCTTCAAGCATGTGTGGCGGCAACCAGGTGAAGGAGTACAAAGACAAGTGTATCTGGCGTACAGTCAAGCATGGTGGTGGGAGTGTCATGGTCTGGGGCTGCATGAGTGCCTGAGGGTCTGTGTCATTTCCAGGGGGTCTGCAGGTGATATTTTATCCTGGGACTCCATTGCACAAAAAATTTTTAATGTCAAATGTCCCTTTTAAGACAGTGAAAAATGCTGTCTCCCCGTTATTACTGCGAACCCCCAAAACCTGAGTAATGTATAAATATAGCAGAGCAGGAGAGGAAAAGCTTACAGGGGACCCCCAGAAACTTTACCAGAGCCCAGATAAAATGTGCAGTCCTGTTTAGTGTCAAAACGAAAGTTATACAGAAGAGCAGGAAGGTGGAAGGAACTCTGCCTCAAGCATAGAAAGGAACGTGCTACATGCCAGTCCCGCCCCCGGACCACAAGAAAATGGCTGCTATACATTCTCAATGGGGAATCCTAGAAAATGGTTGCCCATACAACTAAAGGGAACACAGAGGTCATAAACCCAGCAAAATGGCGGCCCCCATGGGGTCCCAGAACAAAAGCCAACTAAGGGTACCCCATTCAACCCCCCCCCCCCCCCCCCAGACGATCCATCCCCCTCAATTAAGTGGACCTTGCACATCCCTATAGTCTATGATTAAGCAGATCGGCGTCTTGTCGATGAACGATGGAGAAAACTGGATTTCTGTAGGAACTTTACTGTAAAATGCTTTTTTCTGAAGTTCGACAGACGCAGCACCCGCCCCTCTATTTTTTTGAGTTATGGGGTCTTTTTCCATCACTGCAACACAACTGTTTTGAGTATAGCAGAGCCTGAGGGTGGTCATGCCTGCTGGGACAGCCCCTATAGGGGTGGACAAGTTTTTTTCGCCAAGTGCCTATCCTATTGGGAGGAGCATATAACCCTGTAGTCTATGATTAAGCAGAGCTGCGTCTGTCGAACTTCAGAGACAAGGATTTTACGGTAAGTTCTTAACAAAAATCCAGTTTTTGTATAGCTTAGTGTAGCATCACCTATAGCAGTTCCTATAAGCCAGGCAAACCTAGCCTACTGGAACTTGGCTGCCACCAGGAAAGCCATGTTCACTGACCTGGAAGTTTAGGGGCTAAAAGAAAGTACAAAGTTCAGTTGTCCGCAAGGGATGGTTGAGAATGGTGTCATGCAGGAATATAGTCAGACATGCAGATGGATCAGTTGCAGGCAGAGACATGGTCAGCATATGGGCAAGGAATGGTTCAGGAAACAGACAGAAATGTGGTCAAGAACGGGGAAAATCAGGAACACTGGTTCTATCTACATTAGTCTGGCGACGCAGTGACTGGCTGCTCTATTAGGGCTTGTTCATACATGAGGTTTGGGGGGGGGGGGGGGCAGCAGAACCTTGCAGTTGAGCTGTGGTTTTACACCCCTCAACCAGTACCCCCTTTTAGCTGCAGTGGCCAAGGGGTGTATATCTACTTTGGCTTTGATGCTTTTGCTTAGCAGCTATGGCACAAATCGTCATCCATTGAAGTGAATAGGGTTGCTTGTGTGGGGTCCAGAGGGGTTAAAGCAGATGGTGAGGAGGTGTTACAATGCCTCCTCACTGCCTGTCAAATGCTCTCTGAAGAGCGACCCAAACACGGATGGCTCTTCAGAGAGCATCGTACATGTGAGCATAATGACTGCTGTGGTGGTGGTCAGGGACACTGACTGGTGACAGTCTTGTTTCTCTTTTGAAGAATCGGCTTGCGGTGCCAAAATCCTGAATCCCTGGACAGGTAAGTTTATATTAAATGTCAGCAGCTACAGTATTTGTAGAATTTAATAATCACGTATAAAACAATTTGGATCAAACTCCATGTTCATTGTTGACTATGTCCGTAAAGCGATAGCCTAGTGCATTTAAACTCAGACATCATATATTGTCTTAAACCAGTCCTTAGGTGGCTGCATTAGTTTTTTCTTTTTTCATTCTTTACAGACCAGAAGGGGCAAAATTAGAAATTTGTTAGACTCTTCATACTCTTTATTGGGAGACCGTATACAAAGGAGCCCTTATTCCCATGTTCTGACTGCTTTATATTTATATAAATAATCGAACATGGTATGTAACCATGCTTAGAGTTTCTGCTCTTGTTCACAGATTGGAAATGAAGGTTTAGCTGCAGAACTTGCTGAAGATACAGAGGAAGCACTGAAAGAATTTGACTTCCTTGTGACGGCAGAGGATGGAGAAGGAGCAGGTGAAGCCAGAAGTTCAGGAGATGGCACTGAGTGGGGTAAGAGCAGCAGTCAATCCTTCATTTTAATTTAATAAAACTGATTGACACCCGTTGCTATTCAAAGAATTTGCCAAATACTAGATGCTAAATGCTAGATGAAGGAAGTCTGCAAAAAGTCTTATACTGACTCACAATAAAAGCTGGCTGCTCTACACTACAGGATGTTAGCCAAAGCAAAGGTGCAACCCAGGTGTAAATGTGCATAATTGGTCATTGTCACCCTATGTGCTAGGTAAATACTGCATAATAGGATTGCTGCTGGCCCAGTGGTATCAGCATTTACATACCTTTTTCTAAGTCGTGGTGATTACGGTTTTGTCCTTGTATGTATCGACTAATGCTATAGTATACAGAAAAATGTAATCCTATCAAAGTAATCTGATCATTTCAGTATTACAATGCATGGCGGTGTTGCTGCTTAGAAAAATTTATTGCATTTCTCCACTCTAGTAGATTTTTGTTTACTGAAAGTGATTGTAAACGATCACCTTTTAAAACTAACCATTGCGTTTAAAATAGTAATAAAAGGAAAAAACATTTGTAAAGCTATAAAAAACAATTGCCTTTTTTTTTTCTTTTTTTTAACCTTTTTTATAAATGATTACATTTCCTTTTGTTCTCAACTGCAGAGGAGCTGGAGGGAGGAGACGCAGCAGTAGTACACTGAGCTTGCCAGTGAATGGCTGTGCAGTGGGGGGATTGTCAGGACAAGTCTAATCATTGGAGTAGAGTACACAGAGTTCCCAGATCTAGAGAACTGACCACAGTGTGGTCAGTTTTTTAATAGGAAATCCGAGGGGCCTGCAGGACACCAGGGATTTCACTTAAAGGAAGCAAATACAAATCAACAAGAATACTTTTTTATACAAGTACATGGTACAGCAGGAACATATCAGGAATATGAAGTGTTGGGCTACCGAACGCTTGAATGACTTGGCTGTGCTTACTGCTTCTGCCTTCCAGCAGATTCAATTCTTAATAAAAGTGGTAATACATTACTTTCTAGGTGGGTAGCCATATTTGCTCATTGCATGCTCAAGTCCTGCTTTCTCTTTCATTTATTGATGGGCACAGCTCCTCATCTTCTTGATTACGTGGGTTATGCTGCCCCTTACAGGAGTAGGACACTAGGCAGGAAAGAATTTGACTACGCCTATGTGAGTATAGTCCCACTCTCTGCTATAGGTACTCAGTTTTTTTTGTTCTGCTTAGTCCGGACTAAGGACCTAGTTCCTTGCTGGGATCTCTGGTCTTGTTGTTTTATTTATTTTTTTTTTAATTGAATTTTTCCTCTCTTTATTATTTTGTTCCTGTTAAAAATCTACACTCAATTGGACTGGATAATCTAGATCCAGAGGGCCCCCTAAGTCTGGCCAGCGACCGCAGCTCCGCACTAGGTCAGCCGCGACATAGTCCCAGGGGCTGGCCTGCGAGTTAAACGTCTCACGAGGGCGCATACAACTTGGCTTCAGCCTGAGTCGCAGCTTTCCTCCTGGCCGACAGCACCCACATTACGATGGAGCGGTGGTCTGTCTGGAGCAGTGCCCACCCTGTTGCTGGTGTGGTAAGTACTTGTATCCCCTCTAACCCTGGAGGGTTTTTGGGTGGACGTGGGCCCATCCCTGGGATTGTTGGACCTCCTTCCCAGACAGCGCCCCCACCTTCTCGGTGGTCTTCTGCAGGCCTTTGTCACCCCCCCCCCACACGGTGGACATACCTTTTTTAAGCTTGTCTGGGTGTTGAGCTGGCGATGGGGGTGGGTGGGGAGCATCCCGAACTCTGGGAGGGGACTGGGCCTGATGGGGGGCGCCTGCCAGGGCCTTCCTTCCTGTTGGGATTGTTTTCGAGCTCCTGGGATCCCCCCGGGAACCGGGTGGTGCCGTGCAGGGCTGCCATTTTCTTTTAGCTTTTTATGCTACAGATCGGCGGCAATGTTTGTGTAGCCTCAGCTACGATTTTCTTGTGATTTCCCATTGAAAATAGCGGCGGCCAGGTTTTTAAAGCCGGATTGGCGGTGATTCGGCCTCTAGTGCTGATCCCTGGATTTTTCTCTTTCTGATCGCTGCATGGTGTGCAGCTAGTTCGATGCTCGAAGAGCCTGATTGGTGGTGGTGAGTTTGTGGGGTTCTCTCTCCCTCTCTGCTGTAGCAGCGGTAGTGCTCTGTGCTGGGCCTTGTGGTGCTAACAGCGCGGTGGCGTGTCCCTTGCAGTGTGATGTACTTTTTTTTTTTTTTTTTTTTGTGGGTTCCCCTCTCCATGAATGGGAGTCCCTGGAGCATATTTCACCACCTCCATTCCCTCTGAGGCTGCTGGGCCCTCTGGGTCCCAACAACTGAGTGCACTGATGGCAGTCCAGGAGTCCTTGGTGTCTAAGATAGATTTGGTTCCGGGTTGAATGAAGCCACCGTAATTCCGCTTGAAGGGTTCCCAGTCTTTACAGATCCAGCTGATTGGAGGTTGGAGCCCTTGACTCGCCATATGTTCACTGTGGCTGTTTCGGCTCTTAGGCCGGTATTTACTATTGCCCTGGTGTCGCAAGCTATGACAGAGTAGGCAAAACTTCTACACCGGGACCAGGAAGGAGAACAGCTCCTCCCTGCCTTTGATGAGCTGGCGGATCAATTGGTCAAAGGGTTACAGTTTGTCTGTGACGCCTCTTTGGATGCAGCTGCCTTGATTTTTAGACTGTCTGTCTCCGCAGTGGTCCTGCAGCGTATTATCTGACTGAAATGCTGGTCTGCGGATGAGGCTTCAAAGAAGGCCTTATCCAATCTTTTATTTGAGGGAGATCTCCTGTTTGGGGCTTCCTTGGATGATATAATCAAAGGCCTCACAGGGAAAAAGAGTACTCTTCCACAGGATTCAGAGGGTAAGGAGCCCCGTCAGACGGAGGGCCTATCTTTTCTCCTCACAAGAGGCCTTTTTGTCCCTCAGGGTCTCAAGACAAGGGTTCCCGCTGGGTGCTCTAGGAGGACCTGGTCTGGCAAGCCACGAGCGGGTTCTGCAAGACCTGCGGACAAGACTTCCTCTGCATGAAGGGCGTCCTTACCCGTGTCTGGGGTTGGGAAACGTCTTATTGGTTTCTGGATCCATAGACCTCCCTGTTACAGGACAAGTGGGTCCACTAAGTCATTCGCTCCGTCTACAAGATCGAGTTTTGATCTTATCCTCCGGAAAGATTCTACCCTTCCAACCTGCACTGGTCCCCAGATCGCTTAAGGGAAATCTTTGGGACAGTGCAAGACTTGTTACTTCAAGGGGTGATCTGGTTCCGACATCAGATCGTTTTCAAGGTTTTTACTCAAACCTGTTTAAATTTCCCAGGAAGGAAGGCAAGGTACGTCCATATCTGGACCGCAAGGTCCTAAACTGCTTTGCACTGGTACAGAAGGCTCAAATGGAGTCCATTCGCATGGTAGTGGTTAGGGCTGGGCGATAAAACGATACCGATATGTATCGCGATAGTCCCGTGATCGATAGCAATAAAAGACTTTGAACAATAAAACGAAAAGTCCGCTCCCGACGGGTTTAAGCTTTAAAAATGGCGCCGCCCGTCGCATACATGTCACCGCGCACGCGCCGCCGCCGCTCGGGAGAGGCCGGGAATAGCCGAAATTACACGAGTGGTGGCGGCGCGTGCGCAATGACGTGGCGGCGCCATTTTTAAAATGAAGGCGCCTCTGGAACAGGTAAGTGAAACAGCTTCACTACCTGCCATTATGCAGGGCTGCGGGCACACTACAAGGGATGCAGTGCTGCGGGCATGGTCTACCTGTACCATGCCCACAGCACTGCATCTCCTGTAGTATGCCCACAACCCCGGATCCTCTTGTACCATGCCAGTACCCTGCATTCTCCTGTACCATGCCAGTACCCTGCATTCTCCTGTACCATGCCAGTACCCTGCATTCTCCTGTACCATGCCAGTACCCTGCATTCTCCTGTACCATGCCAGTACCCTGCATTCTCCTGTACCATGCCAGTGCCCTGCATTCTCCTGCACCATGCCAGTGCCCTGCATTCTCCTGCACCATGCCAGTGCCCTGCATTCTCCTGCACCATGCCAGTGCCCTGCATTCTCCTGCACCATGCCAGTGCCCTGCATTCTCCTGCACCATGCCAGCCGCCCTGCATTCTCCTGCACCATGCCAGCCGCCCTGCATTCTCCTGCACCATGCCAGCCGCCCTGCATTCTCCTGCACCATGCCAGCCGCCCTGCATTCTCCTGCACCATGCCCGCCGCCCTGCATTCTCACCCTAGGGTACTTATTTTAAATGGGTAATAAAAAATATCAATAATTATCGATATCGACCGATATGAAACACTGATATCGTGATACAGTTTTCAGCCATATCGCCCAGCCCTAGTAGTGGTGTCCCTACACCAGGGGAATTTCCTCACTTCCATCAACATCGAGGACGCCTACCTTCACATCCCAATATGTGCCGACCACCAGCGCTTCCACCGCTTTGTTGTGGGCAAGGAGCATTATTAGTTTGTGGCGTTACCTTTTGATCTCGCCTACGCTCCTCAGGCTTCACAAAAGTGTTGGCCCCAGTGCTAGCATTGTTGCGTCAGCAGGGGATCGCTGTACTGGGGTACCTGGACAATCTGCTTTTGCGAGGAGAGTCTCCGACTGCTCTGTTGGACAACTTGCAGATTACTCTGTGGACTCGGAGTGGGTTCGGTTGGATTCTGAATCTTCCGAAGTCTGCTCTAGTTCCGTCCACCAGTCTGGACTATCTGGGTCTGACTCTGGACTCTGCCTCAGCCAGGGTGTTTCTTCCTCTGTAAAAACTCCAGAAATTGCTATTCAGCTTCTGCTGTCCAGCAGACGGTCATCTTTCATGCAGGTGCTGGGCCTGATGTCTACCTTTTTGAGGCGGTTCCGTTTGCACAGTTCCACACAAGATCTCTGCAAAAAGAGTTCCTGGTGAAATTGAACAAGAATCCTCAGTCTCTAGACAATCTGATCCTGTAGAGCCGTAGTACGACAGGGTCCTTGGTTTGGTGGCTTCATTCTCTGGCACTTTGTCAGGGAAAATCTTTTCTTCCCCTGTAGTGGACGGTCGTCACCACGAATGCCAGCCTGTGCAGGTGGAGTGGCGTCCTCGGCACAGATTGTGCTCAGATGGTCTGGACTCGGGAAGAGTCCAGGCTATTGATCAATGTATTGGAACTTCGAGCGATCAGACTTTGGATCATTAGACTGTTCGTCTTCAGAGGTATCCGGTACATATTCAATCGGACAATGCCGTGGCTTATGTCAATAACCAAGGGGGCACAAGACGTGCCCTGGCGGCTCGTAAAGTAGCCAGTATTCTAAGCTGGGCAGAACGTATCCTCCCAGCCCTCTCTGCTGTGCACATTCCAGGAGTTGAAAATTGGCAAGCGGATTACCTCAGTCGACAGGCGGTGGACTAGGGGGAATGGTCACTTCATCTTGAGGTGTTTGATCAGTTGCGTCTCCGGTGGGGTTTTCCCAAGGTTGATCTGCTGGCCTCTCGTCTCAACAGGAAAGTAAAGAGATTTGTGGCACAGTCTCGGGATCCCCTAGCTGACGCCACAGATGCCTTAGTGGCTCCTTGGAGTCAATATCGTTTAATTTGCACCTTTTCTCCTCAAACATCTACTGAGACTCCTGCGCAGGATCGAAGCAGAAGGAGTTCCGGTCATTCTAGTGGCTCCAGACTGGCCTCACTGGTCTTGGTACGCTGAACTGGTACAGCTGGTCGTCGATGCTCCTTGGAGACTTCCTCTCAGGAATGATCTGCTGTTTCAAGGGCAACTCTTCCATCCTGCTTTACAGTCGCTGGCCTTAACAGGTTGGCTGTTGAAAGCCAAGTGCTGGAGGATAGAGGATTGTCTGAATCGGTTATTCCTATGCTCTTAAAGGCTAGAAAATCTACCTCTAGGAAGATTTAACATCCCAATTGGAAGACGTACATTGCGTGGTGAGTCTTTTAGGGTTCACCCTCACTCCTTTTCGGTGGCTTAGATCTTGGCTTTCCTCCAACGGGAGGTTGAGCAGCTCCTGGCCTTGAGTACTATTAAGAGCCAGATTTCGGCCTTGGTGGCTTTCTTTCAACGTCCATTGGCCACACATTGCTTGGTGCGTACCTTTTTTATCCAGGGAGTTCGACAGTTGGTTTCTCCAGTGCGGCCTCCATTGCTGCAGAGGGATCTCAATTTGGTGTTTCAGTTCTCTAGAAGCCTCCTTTTGAAAACATTCAGGAGGTTCCCCTGCTTATGTTGTCTCAGAAGGTTGCCTTTTTGGTAGCCATTACTTCTGCGCGCAGGGTGTCGGAGCTGGCGGCGCTGTCCTGTCATTCACCTTACCTGGTGGTTCACAAGGATAAGGTGGTTCTACGTCCGTGTCTGTCATTCCATCCAAAGGTCGTTTCTGATTTCCATTTGAATGAAGACCTTGTGTTGCCTTCCCTGTGTCCCAGGCCTCAGCATCCTAAGCAAATTGCCTTGCTTTCCCTGGATGTGGTTTGGGCAATCAGGGTGTACCTGACAGCTATGGAGTCTTTTAGGAAGTCAGACTCTCACTATTTGTCATGGATGGACCTCAAAAAGGGTTGGCTGCTTCTGCTGCGACCATTTCCAGATGAATCAGACAGTGATTCAAGCTTATTCCATTATGGGACAGGTTCCTCCTTTCCCTGTTGGGGCAAATTCTACTCGGGCGCTTAGTGCTTCCTGGGTCTTCCGTCAGGTGTCAGTGATGCAGGTTTGCAAGGCGGCTACCTGGTTGTCTGTGCACATGTACACAAAGTTTTATAAGGTGGGTGCTTTGACATCTGTGGATGCTTCCTTTGGCCACAAGGTTTTTTAGGCTGCTGTTAGGAGGACTTGGTCCTCTTTGAGGGTGTTTTTACTTTTTCAGGTGAGCTCCAGTTTTATGGTTGAGCTCAATGTTACCTGGTTGGCTATGTTTAGCCTTGGGACGTATTTTTTTCTTGCTGTTTCCACCCTTCATGTTTTGACCCTGCTTTGGGATGTCCCACATAGTCAAGAAGATGAGGAGCTGTGTCCGTCAATAAACAAAAAAGAAAATGGGATTTTGGACTTGCCGTACAATCCATTTCTCCTGAGTTTCATTGACGGACACAACACCCACCCTATATGGAGTTTTTTTTTTTTCTTCTGACACTGCTTTTAACAACAAAAAGTACCTATAGCAGAGAGTGGGAGTATACCCCCTGGGACTGCCCCATAGGCGCAGTCAAGTTCTTTTCTACCTAGTGTCCTACTCCTGTAGGGGGCACCATAACCCATGTAGTCAAGAAGAGGAGGAGCTGTGTTCGTCAATAAACATCAGAGAAATGGATTTTACAGTAAGTCAAAAATCCATTTTTTTCGGCCTTTCGTGAATCTTGCGCTTTATTGCGCCTTCTAAAAATAAAAGTGCAAGTCTGCTCACTCGTTAAAATGGAGTTTACTCCCTGTGTGTCCCAATATGTTATCTCAACAGTTGAAAAAGGCAGTCAATTGGACAGTGTCACTGAAAACTCCCTCTAGTCTAATATCTATATTACAATATCAAAGAGCAAGTATGTTTAAAATAATTACACATTTTAAAAATAAGGCAATCTGTGTTTACTGAAAATACTGTATAATTTCACTTCACCAGAACACTAGAAAATTCAATGTAGTGAGTTAATGGCTCATTTAGGTCTAGATGGCATGAATAAGAAAATTACTTATCTGATCCTCTGTGCAGCTAGACTGGTCCCCTTAGTGCCTTTTTCTCATGCTTTAGCAGTCTAAGGTCCTGACATTAAGACCCATCCATACGTCCATAGTCCTGCTAAATACACAGTGAACCCTTGTAGTGCAAGAGAAGTCCCACTGCGAGGAGGAATTTTCTGATTTTGCATAGTTGGGCTTTAAATCCAACTGTAAGGTACTCAAGTAACATATTTACAGTAATCTGCATGCTTGTAGTTCAGCAACTGTAGGGTTGTACTGCCACCCAGGCATCCCAAGAATGGTGGGAACTGGCTAACAGAAAAACTTGTAAGCCAAGTCCTGTATAACTCCTCCTCCTACCTAGCATGCCTCTGTTTTTGCTAGTGCCCTAGGATGGATACCTTTTCTCGGATTGTTGAAAGTCTAATTTTTGTGTGTTAGCTTTTTTTTTTTACCTGGTGATTTCAAATAAGTTTCCTGTTGCGTCGCTTGAGTGTTTTTTCAGTGACTTCAAGACTTCTTTATACGCTGTAGCAAGAGCTGGTCAATAAATAGCAACTATCTTGATCCGTAATTCCTCAGCACAAGCTTTGAGGACCCTGGTAGCCTAAACGTATGCCTGGAATGTGACCTTCAGGAATTGGACTCTCTATTGTCCATTTTTTTGGTGTTCGCTGCGGATCCCCAGGTGTGATCCTGTCTTTGAAGATGCACTTGAGTAAGGTCAATCAGGCTAAAGCACCAGGCACTACCCTTCCACTGAACTGTTGGGTGCTCTTTGCAGATTTTCCATCACTGCTGGTTTCAATGTGGTGAGAGCTAAGACAGATGAATGCTAATGTCATCCATTAGATGAAGGGATGCAAGCTTTTTCTCACCATTCGGAGAAGAGATCCTTCTGTGACTCGTTATACTGACCTGGTTTTTGTTGATATTACACATTGCTGCGCCTCAGGGAAGGACTGACCGCTTACCTGTGACCGGTCAAGTGACCTGGTTTCTATGCTGGATGACATTGAGTTTGTGCTATGCTTGACTGCATTGTCCTTCTAAAATTATTGCAGTTTTGTACCATTTTAAAATGTTCATAAACTGTGCCCTTAAGGAGATATTCCCGTCAACTCCGGCTAATGACCCAATTTGTTCTTGCGTAGTTAATGCTACATGTGCCATGAATGCAGAAGAGAGCATGAACCCAGAAGGAACCTGGGTGAAGATAGAAGCATCTGAAGCGGGTAAACGCTCGTTGCTTGAGAGCTTTTTCACGCAAGTCTGTCATAATGTGCGAATACGCAGTGCATACTAGCACATTATGACATCAACCTCTTGAGGCTGGTTTAAAAGAAAACAAGAAAAACCCTGTGTTTCTCTGGATTGTAAGCAGGCAGAACACCCCCTGGAATCTTGGGTCCTCCTTTGATGACATGGCAGATTTCTAAAAAGAAATTCCTCCAGACTTTCCTTCCTTGTTTCTGCCCGCAATCAGGTAAAGGTTTTTAGCTATATGGCAAAAAACTCCTGCCCTTTGTTCATTAAGGATGCATTACTGGATCGGGGTGAAACTGATTCTTAAAACAATGTTTGTTTTTTGTTTTTTTTTGTATCAAGGTTTAGGTAGGTTTGCAGAGTTCTTCTTCTTTCGGGTTCAAAGACCCTTACGGATATTACTTGGATCAATCCCTGCTCATCTTCTGGCGTTACCTGCTTCAGTCTGAGTTGAGATATGCCCTCATCCCTTCCTACCCTTATGTTGTCGTTCTCCCTCTGTGATCAGTATGTTCTTTAGGTGGGTACCATTCTCAAGGGTTTCTTGAAGTCCCTGGATAGGATGTGTAAGTGTCACATCCAATATGCAGTATTTTTTTGTTTGTAACTGGCTAACCACCTGTGGCAGATGTGAGTGGCCTTAGGCCTTTGAGGCATCAATCAGACAACTATAGTATATGTGAACCCATAGTATATGTGAACCCTTGCCTTGTAAAACAACCCATTCAGTTTAAGGAATGAAAGGCAAAACATTTATGAGAAAAAGGATTTTCCCAGTGAATGGCTGAGCAGAGTGGGGACGCGTGTCAGCTGAAGTCTTGCCTGTGCTCAGCCGGAAAACTGACCACTGAGATTGATGTGCTCTCATGCCTGGCATGGTCAGTTTGAAATGGGGAAGCAAGGAAACTGCCAGCAACACCGGGGAGTGCACACAAATTAAGTATGTATGCTGTGAGAAAGATATTGACTGATAAAAGCTTATACCTTGATTTACGCTTAGTTTGTAATGATGCAACCCTCTTTACAAAAGAATAGGGGGGGGGGGGGATTAGTAACCCTGTCGTTTTTTTAGGCTGGGTTTATACAGGCTTCAGTTTGTATAAAAGCTGTGTGTAAAGCAAGCTTTGTGGCAGTGCTGACATTCAATTTAAAGTGCGTTTGCATAACAAATTACAAACTATAAAGAGTCCAAGTTCCATGTTATAAATGCTCTGTGCCTTCCATCTGCTGCACGGATAACATCAAGACGATAGCTGAATTCGTCCCGTGTATGAGCATGTTGTCTTCCACAGAAGTTAGTGCAGCCATGATTTGGTTTTTGAGTTCATCTAAGTCAGCGGGTAATGGTGGAACATGAACAATTTTTACATATCCCCACAAGAAGCCACAGGACGATCTTGGTCTGAAGATCTTGGGGAACCAATAGTGTAGTGTCAAGTCTGAGCTACAGTGTTGAGGCAGTGTTTAATTTTGAAGCTGACAAACTTGGTTGTACCAAAGTGGCAGTGCTTTACCTTGCTAAAAAATGGAAGTCTTTACAGTCTACATTAAGGTTTGGGAAAAAAAACAGTTCTTCAGAATTTCAAGATAGGAATGTCCCATAAGTTTCCCTCAAAGGGTCATGAATCTTTAAAGAAAACCGCACAAAACAGATACATTTTTGGTGAATCTCGCTCATGCTGTACAAGTTCATGTGGCTTCTCAAGTCCCTCTATGCAAACATTGTGACGTGTAACTTTATGGCTTGGATAAAACATTTATTCATCACTGAAAATCAACCGCAGTTAGAATGTCGTCTAAGAGCATATGACCGAAATCTAAATGTTTTCTTCTATGATTTACACAAAGAGCTTGTACCAGTTGCAATCGGTATGGCCTTAGAAGCAAGTCACCTTAACACATGCTAAACAGTTATAAAAGGGTTTGCAAGTTCTCGGTTAGAACATCAAGCAGACTTGTGCAGGCTTCACTGAAAAGCCTCTCAAATTGGTTACTCATTCTCCTCTGAAGTGTGTGGTCGCCCTGGACTCTCTTCCACTTAAACACCCTGGTTTATACCAACAACGAATGTTCTTTGCCACTGGTGGATCAATCCTGAAATGTCGAAATGCACGATGCACTGTTATTACGGACTCAGTCTTGCTAAATTGGAGAACACAAAACCCCTTCTGTTGCATTAACGCCATCTTAATGACTGAGTTTAGCATCTATTTGGGTGCTAGTAGTGGGATCTAGTGGCTGTCGTATGAAATTCTAGGCCAAGCCTGTTCAAGTAGTATAGATTTCATCCATTGGTGTATGGTTTTACAGATCTAAGGTTTTCAAATCGGGTCATTCTTTTTGAAACACACTATAGTTCTATGGTTGCAGCATGCACACTTTCATGTTTTACTTTAAGCATTGTAATAGCATTACAAGGAGTTATATTTGAAAATCCAATATAAACCTAAAAAATATTTTTATTAGTACTACCTGCCCTCGGTCAATTTCTATCCATAAATTACTGGAATCCCTCCGGGCTTTTCTACTCATTCCTTTGGTTTACTTTCAATTTCTAAGGACTGCATATCAGATGGTTCCTTACTCTGCAAGCAGTGATTCCAAGCTCTTATTGAAACTCCTCTTCTCTGCACATCTGTAGTTTAGCTGACAGGCTCTGTGAAATGTCTGACCCGGCAGTGGCTCCTCACAGGGCACAGTGACAGTGTCACAGATTTCAAGGAAGTAAATGTGTGGGGATCATCATCAAAGTAAGTTTTTACAAATGTCAAGATCATTCAAATTAATAGGAGTAAACTAGACCTACTTGAAACATGGAACTTTTTTTTCAATTTTGACCATAGGTGCACTTTAAACATGTCTAGCTGACTTTTAACAAAATTTAAAATTGATGCTTAAAGTGTTTGTAAACGATCGCCTTGTAAACAACCCATTCAGTTTTAAATAGAAATAAAAGGCAAAACATTTTTGTAGAGAGATGATTACAAAAAAATATAAATACCTTTTTTCCCTTTTTTATAAGTGGTCACATTCCCTCTGTTCCCAGCTGCATAAGCGCTTGGGGAGGAGAAGCACACTGAGCTTGCCAGTGAATGGCTGTGCAGTGGGGGCATGTCAGGACAAGTCTGATCTTTGGAAGAGAATACACTGAGTTCCCAGCATAGCTAGAGAACTGACCACAAAGTGCTCCCCTGCTTAGTGTGGTCAGTTATTTAAAGGAAGCAATACAAAGAGAACCGGATATTTTCTCATACCCATACATGGTACAGCAGGCACATATCAGGAATATGAATTGTTAGGGTAACAAACGCTTTGAACAAACTGATAGCAGGCTTCAGTTAACACAAAGTGTTTATGGTCTGCACTCCAATTGCAGTTAAAACCCAAATGCGTTTCAACCCTTCCCCACCCTTCTCTCCAAAATTAAAAACAGAGCCAGATATACATCTCAATCTGTTTAAAGTGGATCTAAACCCCATTCGTGAAATTTGACCTGGGCACATATCTGTAGTGTTTTTTCTTGTCTCTCTCCAAAGCTCTAAGTTCCCTCTGTTGGCAGCATGATAACTTCTGACAAGTTCTCCTACACAGCAGATAAAAGCAGCTGGAAATTTGTTTTGGAGTGGGTGCATAGAGGAATATTAGCAGAGAGCCAGTCTATTCACAGCTCTGCATGTTTCTTCTTTCCTCTGCCTATGTGGAGGGGGGGTTGTGTACCTTTCCTCCAATTAGCTTTCACACAGCATATGCCAAGAATCCACACCCATTGCTGGAACAAGAAGAAAAAAAATCTAACATGATCACTTTTTCTTACCAGTGCAGAAAGCTGAAGACAGCAGATATACAAATAATTTATGTAGGGAGATTTGTTTTAACACTGTATCATCTGAGGCTGGTCACTTCACAGGGTGTATATGAGAGTTTACATCCACTTTAAGTGATTCTGTTAAATTTTAAATTTTTAGGTGTATGCTCTAGAAACATTTCTTATTAGTAACTAGTTCGTTTTTTTATTTTATTATGGCAAAGCGTCTCGGATACAACAAGTAAAGTCATCTAAATAAATTTACCAAACTTATCAGGGATACAATAGGCCAACACATAGTCGGCATATACCAAAGACCAGGAACAGACAATGCCAATGAATAAGTTTGCTGACTGTTTGTATGCAGCTTTGCATATACTACAGGATCTAAATAGGCAAAACCCAAGGGGCCTTTAGGCCCAAGAGTAAACATACCTAAAATAATTTCGTGAAATTATAGCTAATTGGGTAAATACAGAAATAAAAGAAAACTGGTATGCTGGCATATCTAACACTAATGCATCATCGTAACTTCTGAGAAGTCTATCGATTTTTCAGATCTACAGCTACAAAAGCTAGGTAGCAAGGGTAAGGCAGGAAAAAGAGAAAGTTTGGGGGGGGTCGAGAGAAGCAAATGGGTCATACTCCCAAAAGGCAAACCGAAGTCCCAATATGAAAATCTGGGCTTCTGCCTGGTTTAACTTAGCGAGGACTCAGAGCGGGCCAAATCCTGCAGATACACTTCCGTACAAGGGGTCTTTCTCTCAAGGGTAGTAGAAATGTGGCCAGGTTTCTGTTCAAATCGACTGAAGTCAAAAGTTTTATAGTAGTCTTCCCCTCCTCCCCAAAAGGTCTCAAAGCAGAGCAGGACCAAAATACGTGGAATATTGTACCGACCTCCGCATTGCACTGCCAACTCGTCGTCAGCGATAGTACTATCCGTCTTGTGAAGTACACAAGGTACTCTGTACCATCAGGATAGAATTTTATACTCTTCTTCCTGATATTGGTTCGCTGTAGAATATTTGTGAGCCAGAAGGAGAATTTTTTCAACTTGTCGTGGTGTAAACTGAGTTTCTAGTAGTAATACCTTACGACCTAAGGCTTCAAAAGGAGTGTAATTATGCGTGGTGTAGTGCGCTTTCTGAAAAGTCTGCTGAAAATGTCTTAAGTTTGTTTAGTGCTCAAGTTATCCAAAGTTGTTATGAAAGCCTGGAGATGGCTGCGAGGAAGGGGAGCCCACCCTGTGGCCAAATGTCCACTAGGGGAGCCCACCCTGTGGCCAAATGTCCACTAGGGGAGCCCACCCTGTGGCCAAATGTCCACTAGGGGAGCCCACCCTGTGGGCACATGTCCACTAGATGAGAGTTCCATAGCTGGTCCAGTCTCTTCACTCTTCTACTGGTAAGTCTGGTTTTCCTATAATGGGAGTCAGAGGGGAGGGTAACAGTGAGAAGTCAGGGGGTGGTCCCTTATCTTGTCTGAGGGCAGAGAAGTAAGCCATGGCGATGCCAAAAAAGGGATGGGAGCATCCTCGATCTCAATTGCCACCCACTGCTTGGAGTCTACATTACAATGCCAATCCACGACCCTAGAGAGATGCACAAACCTGTAATACATGTAAATAGTTAGCCTTTCATCTACATAGTGCAGAATAAGTAAAAGTCAGCAACTGAAATGTGCTGTTTTGCTATCATGTATATAAATACTTTTGTGGCAAAGCCTAATCCCCATTGGGTAGGGTGGGTATGGGGAAAAAATCAAGAGAGCAGCCTAAAAACATCAAACGAGGATATATGTAACCGATCAAAATTAAGAGGTTTGTATAGCAATGCCAGAAGCCTGGCCAACAAGATGGGAGAGCCGGAGCTGCTGATGATTGAGGAGGACTTCGATTTTGTGGGGATAACTGAGACTTGGTTTGACAGCTCTCATGACTGGATGGCGACCATTCAGGGGTATTCCCTTTATCGCAGAGATAGAGAAGGTAAAAAAGGGGGAGGGGTATGTCTGTATATTAATATACAGGTAAATATGAGGGATGATATTAATAATGAAGCTATGGACGAAGCGGAATCCCTATGGGTAGAGCTTCAAAGGGAAGGCACGGTGGGGAAGGTAATATTGGGCGTATGCTATAGGCCCCCCAACCTGAGGGAGGAGGGGGAGGCGGACCTCATTTTACAGATAGGATTGGCAGCAAGGATGGGAAATGTCATTATAATGGGGGACTTTAATTATCCAGATATAGACTGGGCAGAAGGAACTGCACACTCAGCCAAGGCTAGGCAGTTCCTAAATGTTTTGCAGGACAATTTCATGGGTCAGATGGTGAATGCACCGACGAGAAAAAATGCGGTACTTGACCTACTGATTACCAACAATACAGACCTGCTCACGGATATAGAAATACGGGACAACTTAGGAAACAGTGACCATAGGTCAATAAGTTTCAGTATTAATTACAGTTATAGGAAGCAGAGGGGTAATATAAGGACACTGAATTTCAAAAGGGCCAATTTCCCAAAACTGCGCTCGCTGCTAGAAAATATCAATTGGGATAGAACCCTGGGAACAAAGAACACGGAGGAAAAATGGGAGTGCTTCAAGAGCATACTTAACAAGGGGATTGACCAGTGCATTCCAAAGGGAAATAAATTTAAAAGAGCAAAATTAAACCCTGGGTGGCTAAACTCCAACATAAAAATGCATATTAGTGCTAAAAAAAAGGCCTTCAAAAAATACAAGACTGAGGGGTCATTGGCAGCATTTAAGCATTACAAAGAGTGTAATAAGAAATGTAAAGACAAAACCAGGGCGGCTAAAATAGAACACGAGAGACATATAGCGGAGGAGAGTAAAAAGAACCCCAAGAAGTTCTTTAAGTATATAAACAGTAAGAAAGCTAGGCCAGAACACATTGGCCCCATAAAAGATGACAAAGGAAATATGGCCACTGAGGACAGAGAAAAGGCGGAAGTGTTAAATAATTTCTTCTCTTCAGTCTTCACAAAAGAATCGGGGGGGGCTACACGAACCTTGCTTGTAAGGCCGAACTAAACAATACACCTCAGGAAATGCTGCCATGGCTAACAGAAGATAGACTTAGAACTAAACTAGAGAAACTTAACATAAATAAATCACCGGGACCGGATGGCTTGCACCCGAGGGTTCTTAATGAGCTCAGCCAGGTGATTGCCAGAACATTATTCTTTATCTTTAAGGATAGTTTACAGACAGGTATGGTGGCAGCTGATTGTAAAAAAGCCAATGTGGTACCAATATTTAAAAAGGGGCCGAGGTGTATCCCGGGGAACTATAGGCCAGTCAGCCTAACATCTGTAGTCTGCAAGATTTTGGAGGGGATGTTGAGGGACCACATACAAGACTTTAGTAATGAAAACGGTATTCTAAGTAGTAATCAGCATGGATTTATGAAAAATCGTTCTTGCCAAACCAATCTATTAACCTTCTATGGTGAAGTGAGCTGCCACCTAGATAAAGGAAAGCCTGTGGATGTGGTGTATCTGGACTTTGCAAAGGCCTTTGACACCGTTCCCCACAAACGCTTACTGTACAAACTAAGGAAGGTAGGTATGGACCATAAGGTGAGTACCTGGATAGAGAACTGGCTCCAGGGGAGAGTTCAGAGGGTGGTGATTAATGGGGAGTACTCAGATTGGGCCGGTGTGGAAAGTGGGGTCCCCCAGGGTTCTGTCCTGGGACCAATCCTGTTTAATTTATTCATAAATGATCTAGAGGAGGGGATATCTAGTACAATCTCAGTATTTGCAGATGATACTAAACTAAGCATGCCGCCATCTTCCAAGCAGGATGTGGAAACCTTACAAGCGGACCTGAACAAAATAACGGGGTGGGCAACTACATGGCAGATGAGGTTTAATGTTGAAAAATGTAAAGTAATGCACTTGGGGGCCGAAAACCAGAAAGCAAGCTACTCACTAGGGGGGGAGCCTCTGGGTGAGTCTAGGATGGAAAAAGACTTGGGGGTACTGGTAGACAACAGGCTTGGCAGTGGCATGCAATGCCAAGCCGCTGCAAGCAAAGCCAACAGAATACTGGGATGTATAAAAAAGGTGATTCACTCCAGAAATAAAGAGATTATTCTCCCTCTCTACAAGACTCTGGTCCGGCCACATCTGGAGTATTCCGTCCAGTTCTGGGCACCGGTCCTCAGGAAGGATGTGCTGGAAAGAGTCCAGAGAAGGGCAACAAAAATAATTAGGGGAATGGAGGACATCAGCTATGAGGAAAGACTACAAGCACTGAACCTATTCTCTCTGGAGAAGAGACGACTGAGGGGGGATATATCAATGTTCAAATACTGTACTGGCGACCCTAGCATAAGGAACAAACTATTCAGAGAAAGGAGATGCAATAAGACACGTGGCCACTCACTAAAACTAGAGGAAAGGCGGTTTAACCTTAAAATGCGTAAGGGGTTCTTCACTGTAAGAGCAGTAAGGATGTGGAATTCTCTTCCACAAGCAGTCGTATCAGCAGGGAGCATTGATAGTTTCAAAAAACTGTTAGATGGGCACCTTAGAGACCACAATACAGGGGTATACAATGTACGGTTAAAAGCAAACACACACACACATCATAGGTTGAACTGGATGGACTGGTGTCTTTTTTTCAACCTCACTATGTAACTATGTAATATGTATTAGACACCTATCCATAATTAAAGACTTTGATTGTAAACAAACTTTCTTGTCACTGTTTGCAATAGGAATACTGCACAACCTTGTATAGTAAAGCATGGTGCTTTGCAATTCTCATAAATAGTAGCACACATTTAAATGCACTAATCTATATGCCCTTCCCACCTAACCTACTAATAGTAAGAATTAATATAGTTCCCTCCATTGTAACTGAAGTTCACACTAACGTACTGATCATATGTTACATGTCCTCTCTCTTTTACTAACATGCATGCAGACAAGGATGTCCTGTCCCCAACTGCTGAGGTTTGGGATGTAGACCAGTCTCTGATAAATAAACTGAAGGAGCAGTACACAAAGGAACGCAAGGCAACAAAGGGGGCCAAGCGTAAGTGCAGATTATGACTCGCTGTATAAGTCATTCAATGATTAATTAAATTGTCTGTCATTGGAGTATAGAAAATATAGAATTTGCTCACAGCAAGCATTTTCAGGTGGTATTTTCTGTGGGGTTTTGACCAAGAAATTTTGGTTGGTCTGGGCAACACTTAAGCACATTTTCTGTATACCACTAATAGATATACTATATTTTGATATCTTCCAACACTGTAGAGAGTATCACTTTAGAGTAGCATTCCCAAATACTAAGTGCAGCTAAAATCAGCACCAAGGAACATTACTTACAATCAGTAGGATGTGTCTCCTATGCTGATTTCTCTTCTGTTAGTGAAAGTCTTCCTCTGTCCTAGCACTCGCCACTGTAATCTTCCAGTATAGCAGAGGTTATTTCTACTGGGTGGAGCTGCTTGATTCTGGATAAAATGAGAATCACAATTTTTTTTTTTTTTGCTTAGAATAAAGATCACGATTCTGAAGAACTTTTTATTTTAAAGATTTAAATCCCCTGAACATTAGGTTATCAAACAAGATGGCAATAAAATAAGACCCAATACTCTGCTTCAATCAAACAAGATGGCAATAAGATAATGTAGCAGCTAGCACACGCAAAGGTGAATATACAACCTCCAAAAGACCATATGATAAACAAATTTGGTGCAGCACTTTACATAAATAAAAAAAAAGCTTGTTTTTTTTTTTTTTTTTTTTTTTATGGTAGTGTCTTAATAGATATGATTTCAAGTAGTGATTTTAGAAGTAGTTCATGCATTACTTTTTCAGCACGATTTCACTGCCAAAGACCTATAATGTAAATCTTGATACAAATCGTGCCTGTGTCTACATCCGCCCTACTTGAGCCTGAAAGAAGTGAAATATTAACCCTTTGCTAGTTAAACTTTTGTTCATAACATCACTGTTCTTCCCTGTGACATGGACTGCCCCTCTCACTGAAGTCGTATCAAATAATTACAAATCTCACTGAAGTAGTGGCATCGCACAATTTCAAAGCCGCATCTCAATGCGACTTTGAAGACATCTGTGTGGCTTCATGCACAGATGTCGATTTAAGTTGCATCCGAAATCAGCCTTAGTGCATGTACTAGTTTTTGAAATCAGTGCAGCACCGCAAAGTCGATGTTGCACTGATTTGAAAAGTGCGATTGCCAGTAATGACGCAACTTGCCGTGCCATTTGACCTGTTAAATCGCAGAATGGTAAAAATGCTGAATTAAGATCATGTGGGGGGTCTAATTAAGATTGCTATCTTATAACGAATACTCGTGCAGCTCCTCTTTAGGGCTGTCCCATGCATCAAGAGAGCCAGTCTATGCCCACCCTTTCCATCCAGCTCTGCCATTCATAGTCTCTGTACTACAGCTTATATGAATGGAGGGGTCAGCGCTATCTATCATCCTTCTGTTCTCCTCTCTTAGATCCGATTTAATTTACAGATGCTGTGGGTATAGGCTCACGTCCTCAACAGAAGAGGAATCGGCACAAGGAACACATCCTACTATAAATTTTTTATGTCCCTTGTGCTGATTTTTCGGCTTGTGATTTTGGATGCACTTAGGTTTGAATGTCCATAGTACAATACAGTTATCTGAATCCATGTGGATTTGTGAAGCTCGACTAGTACCCATAATTTGTTACAGAAGTTGGAAAAAACAGAGTTGTGTTCTTTGTACACGGTCTTAAATGTCATTGTGGACAATGACTAAGGTTACTCTGATTTCTAGATAGAACACACCTGTAAGTATTTATTAGAACTATAGAGAGTGAATGAGACATACTGAGGGTACCACTCCTGCCACATCCCTACAAAATGTGTATAAAAGGACAAAGAGAGAGGGATGAGAGGATCCCACAGCAAACTGGGGTCTCTACGGTCTCTCACATAGAAATGGGACTTTAGAGGCTAGGACCAACCGCCTCTTCACGTGGTAGGCACGCCGTGGTAGGCGGTTGGTCATATCGTTAGTGACCGGGTTCACTTCTCTGGCAACCTAACTTTGGCTTCTGACAAGCACTCCTTCCTAAAGTGGGGGATGCACCATTTTGATTCCTTATGGAACACTCGAGACATTGAGCATTAATTTGTGCTGTGCAGCCAACAAGGGCCAAACCTGTAGGAGTTACATGTGACACGCCTCCACCTGGACCAGATATATATTTTTCTGGCACAAAGATTTCGCTTACTTAAGCATGTCTTTTCAATGGACAAGGGTAAAAGGAATCGTCTGAGGAAGCGACATGAGCGAAACGCGTCGCGATTCCAGAGTTTCCATTGATGTATCCCATACTATTATGTACTGGTATCATGATTATATCATGACCTATTAGATATTTTACATCAATTGCCTTTGCTCTTAGAGGCTTGTTGGGATCCAGTGGTTTACCTGTATTGTCTTATGTACATGCATTATTTGCCATTTGAATTTATGCTTTTTTTGATATTTATATAAGATTTTTTTATGCCTATAAAAATAAATGCGATATTTTTTATATAATATTGGTGTATTTATCATCAGGATCAATACCCACTCCTAGCCTCTAAAGTCCCATTTCTATGTGAGAGACCGTAGAGACCCCAGTTTGCTGTGGGATCCTCTCATCCCTCTCTCTTTGTCCTTTTATACATATTTATTAGAACTACTGACAGAGGCTGATCTTAAGACCTCATGCATACTGGATGTTTAGCTTTGGTGCATGAGGCTCCTGCATTTCAGGTTCAGGTAAAAGGTACAGGTGCTCTCTCCAGCCCCATTGAAGGCAGCCTGTAAACTTCCGGGAGGCTTATACAGCTGCTGAGGCTAGTGGTACTTCATTTTAGGGAAGTATGCACCTAAGAACAAATGCCCAGAATACAGACATCTTGCCACTGCAGCTGCCAGCCTCTCATAGACTTAGACTTTTACATTTGCACCTTAACCCCGGACCCTGATGCTTGGGGGTTATACACCCAGTGTACATGAAGCCTAAAATGAGGGAAGGCACTTTCAGTATGCATGAGCCTTTTGTGCTTTCTCCATGCAGCCTTCTAGAATAGTATGTATAATGGAAAATATTTGCACTCCTTGAGCTCTTCCCTAGATAGGTGTAGACTAGGCAAACATACGCATATGCACTGATACAGTACACAGTTAATAGCTTATGTTATATAATTTTTTTTTTTTTTTTATGATTTTAATCAACAAAGATATTATACCTAAAGTAATAAAGTATTGATTTGGTAGTCAAATATACAAGCTGTATGCTAGAAGGATATAGATTTGCCCCTTATGCTCTTGGCTTATTTGGCAATTAAGGGAGGTAAAATGTGGTGTACACCAACTACTGTTATTTCCAAAGCCATTTCAGAGTAGAAGGGGTGAGATCTATTCAATGCAAACCAACACTATTACTTTACAGGGGTAAACCGGACGAAATTGCACGATATGATTGCAGACCTGGGTGATGAGGATCTGTCCCACATCCCGCCAGGCATCCTGAGTCCGGCCCGGTCACCAACCAGAATAACAGATCATGAAGGTGGGAGGGCAGAGGAAGGTACGCACCCCTTGGGGAATGTTCCTTATGCTTCATCTTGTTACATGTTCTGATTCCTTCACTGTTTTCATGTCTTTTGCAATTTTTCAACCTGAGGTTCTAGATCAGCATTTCTAATTTTAGGTGTTTTGATAAGAAATGTATTTTATATATTGGACGGTTTTCTTGGTTTTCCTAATGGAAGTGTTTTTGTTTTTTTGTTATAGCTGAGCCTATAACTTTTCCATCTGGTAGTGGGAAGTCTTTCATTATGGGATCTGAGGATGTCCTTGAGAGCGTGTTAGGACTTGGAGACCTAGCAGACCTCACTGTAACCAATGATTCAGACTACAGTTATGATGTAAGGAACCCCGATAACAAATACTGTTAATATGAATTGTCCTAGCACGATATGAACCTGTCTCCATGATTCTGTGTTTAGTTTATCAGTTAAAACATTGTGATCACATAAAAGCTGACCGTTAATACACAAAATAACCTTTAGGATACATATTTCACTTGAGTCTTAAGGTGTCGGTATACATTTGCTTAATACTCTTAATTGTCAGATAATTGCAGTATTAAAAAAAAAAAAAATCAAAAAATAGTTTCTCTTTCGTTCATTGACTGATACAGCTCCTGATTCTTAACCATTGGGTTATACTGGCCCCTACAGGAGTAGGACACTAGGCAGGAAAAAAGATTGACTACGCCTACGGGCAGTCCCAGGGGGTGTATGCACCCACTCTCAGCTATAGGCACTGCATTGCTGGGATCCCTGGTCCTGGCACAATTTTTTCATTTTAAATTTAATTTATTTTTTTTTTCCCTCTACTACAATTTTTTTATTTTGTTTTTGTGATAAGTGCCCGGACTGGGCGATATAGATCCTTAAGGTCCACCCCAGTCCAGCCAACAATCGCATGCAGTCCGCAGCTCCGTGCTTGGTCATCCGTGACATAGCTTCACTGGACGGGAGCTGGCCTGCGAGTTGTACGTCTCGCAAGGACGCATACCAACTGGCTTCAGCGTGAGTCACAGCGTTTCCTTCTGGCCAACAGTACCCACATTATGATGGAGCGGTGTCCTGTCCAGAGCAGTACTCACTGTGTTCCTGGTGTGGTAAGTAGCTGTCCCCCCCCCCCCCCACTACCCCTGGAGGGTTTTGGGGTGGACGTGGGCCCCTCCCTGGAATTAAATGAGGCGTGAAAGGTGCGCTGATTAAAAACTGTGTGAAGCTGCAACCGTAGAGCCAATAGTGGTGAAAGTGTAAATCAAAAATGTATATCAGGTGCGCTAAACCAGTGGTACAAGTGTTACTCAAAATATCAAACCGTTTTTTTGTATTCCACCGTGATTTTTGTATTGTATTTTAACTCTTGTATGATTGTGTTTACATTAACCACTTCACACATCAGTTGTTTATTCATACACATTTAGTGTTTACTATTTTGAGTAACACTTGTACCACTGGTTTAGCGCACCTGATATATATTTTTGATTTACCCTCCCTGGAATTGGCGGACCCCCGGGTTCCCTTCCCCGAGCCCCTCTAAAATTTCCGTGCAATTGCAGCTGGGCCCCCACAAAAATTTAGGCCATGGTTTGTGGCCCGCAGGGCCATATGCTCAGCTTGGCACCTCTTTTTGAACAGGGTGGTGCTTAATTGTGGGGGGCACCTGCCTTGTTTTAGCGAGGGTACCCTGCCTACACGTTCGCGTTATGGCTGGCGGCCCCCTTTAAGGGGGCTATGTCCTATTATCTCTGGCTCGGGGGGCGACCCCCCCCCTTGTTTTTTGAGGGGTTCAATAGGTGGCCCATTTGTGGACCCTTGGCCAGCGTCCTCTTTGCAGGATCGGCGGCCTCCCCTGATCGTTTTTGGGATGAGCTCAGTATATAGTGACCCTACTGGGTCTGCGTCCACGCACCCTGAGTGCTCAGATAGTGAGGATGATTCCTCTGCTCCTCTAGCCATGTTTAAATAGGCGCTGGTGGATGCACGGTTTGGTCAGTGCGTGAAACTATAAAAATAGAGGTTACAGCTGATGCCGAGTCAAAGGCACCGGTTCCATTTGGCACCCACAGGCCCTCCAAAGCTGGGAGGGTGTTCCTCTTTCCGCTTACTTTGACAACATTGTCACAAAACAGCGGGGTTGTCCAAAACGCAGTGGTTGCTAGGCATTTTTACTTGCGGTATCCTTATGAGGATTTATTGTGTAAAAGGTGGACGGTCAAATTGTGTTACCTTCATCCCCGGCTGAGGAGTCTCTGACCTTCACAGGTCCAGCTAATAAGAGAACGGATGCTCTGGCCTGCTATATGTGCACTATGGCTGGTTCTGCAATTAGGCCGGTAATTACTATTGCCCTGGTGCCGCAAACTTTGACCAAGTGGGCTAAGCTTTTATGCTGGGACCTGGAGGGGAGAATAGCTTCCCCCCTGTCTTTGCGGAGCTGGCAGACCGGTTGGTCCAGGGGCTGCAGTTTGTCTTTGATGCCTCTTTGGATGCGGCTATTTTGATTTCTAGGCTGTCTGTATCAGCAGGGGTCCTTCGGGGTATTGTCTGGCTGAAATGCTGGTCTGCAGACTAGACTTCTAAGAAGGCCTTATCTTATTTCCCTGTTTTGAGCTTCCTTGGATGACATTCAGGGTCTCACGGGGGGAAGAGTACTCTTCTCCCGCAGGCTACCAAGGGCAAGGAGCCCCGTCGTAGACGTGGGCCATTCTCATCGGCTCCTAACCGGCCTTTTTGTCTCTCCAGGATCTCAAGACAAGGGATCCTGAACATTCAGGAGTCTGCTTTGGTTCTGTTCACAAAAAATGGCCTATCTGGGTCTGACTCTGGACTCGGTCTCAGCCAGAGTGTTTCTTCCTTAGGAAAAACTCCAGACATTGCAGGAGGCAATTCAGCTTCTGTTCAGCAGACGGTCTTCCCTCCAGGCTTGCATGTGCGTGCTGGGCCTTATGGTATCCACCTTCAAGGCGGTTTGTTTGCACAGTTTCACATAAGATTTCGACTGAAGAGATTCTGTTGAAATGGGTCAAGAATTCACGGTATCTAGAGGTGGCTTCGCTCTCTGGCACTTCGACAGGGAAAATCCTTCTCCTGTACTGCCAGTTGTCTCCATGGATGCCAGCCTGTCTGGGTGGGGAGGTGTCCTCAGCACAGACATGCTCATGGGGTCTGGACTCTGGCAGAGCCCAGACTGCTGATTGGTGTACTGGAACTCCGAGCGATCAGACTGTCTGGTTCATTGGACAGTTGTCTTCAGGGATGTCAGGTACAAAGTCATTCAGACAATGCAACGGCCATGGTCTATGTCAATCACCAAGGGGGCTCAATAAGTGTCATGGCAGCTCGGTTAGTTGCCAGCATTCTAAGGTGGGCTGACTGGGTCGTTCCAGCCCTCTCCAACTTCTACCATGACTCCTGTGCAGGACCCAGGCAGAAGGGATTCCGGTCATTCTAGTGGCTCCAGACTGGCCTCGCCGATCTCTTGGTATGCCGATCTGGTACCGATGGTCGTCGATGCTTCTTGGGGACTTCCTCTCAGGGAGGATCTGGTTTCCTACGGACCAATCCTCCATCCTGCTTTTACAGTCGCTGACTTTAACGGCTTGGCTGTTGAACGCCAGGTCCTGAAGGGTGGAGGTTTGTTTGAATCTGTGATTCCTATGCTGTTAAAATGCTATTAAAAGCTAGGAAATCTGCCTCTAGGAAGATCTACCTTGCATGGTGTGAGTCTCTTGGGGTTCATCCTTGCTCCTTCTTGGTGAATCGGATCTTAACCTTCCTTCAACAGGGGGGTGAACGAAAATTGGCCTTGAATATCAAGGGCCAGGTATCGGATTTTGGGGGTCTTTTCCAACGACCTTTGGCCACACACTTCCTGGTGCGTACCTTTTCTTCAGGGTGTCAGACATTTGGTTCCTTCGCTGCAGGCTCAATTGCCGCCCAGGAATCTTAATGTGGTGCTTTCAGCTCTACTGAAACTTCTCTTTGAAAATATTCGGAAAAGGTTTTTCTGCTTATGCTGCCCCAGAAGGTGGCCTTCTTTGGTGGCTATCACCTCTGCATGCAGGGTGTCGGAACTGAGGGCGTTATCCTCGTTCGCTTTATGGTGCTTCTCAAGGTTAAGGTGGTGCCTCTGTCCGTCATTCCTTCCTAAGATGGTCTCTGACTGTCGTTTGAATAAAGACATTGTGTTGCCTTCCCTGTGTCCCAGGCCTAAACATCTGAAGGAAGTTGCCTTGCATATTTTGGATGTGGTCCGGGTAATCGGGGTGCACCTGCCAGCTACAGAGTCTTTTAGGAAGTCAGACTCTCTATTTGCGCTCTTGGACGGACCTCAATAAGGGTTTTCTGCTTCTTCTGCGATCGTTTCCAGATAGATCAGACAGACGGTGGTTCAGGCCTATTGCATCAGGGGTCAGGTTCCTCCTTTCCCTGTCAAGGAGCCCTCTATTAGGACGCTTAGTTTCTCCTGGGCTTCCGTCATCCAGCGTCAGTGACGCAGGTTTGCAGGGCGGCCACCTGGTCGTCGGTGCACACTTTTACAAATTTTTTATAAAGTCCGGTATGTTGACATCTGCTGATGCTTCTTTTGGCCACAAGGTCAGTTCACATATATGCGATGCGGGAACCCTGTGAATCCATTATGGGTTCCCGAATAGCATTCAAATCGCACGCAGTTCACACTGCCATATGCGAATAGCTGGGGGTGTCAATACTAAGTTAACGACACCCCCCCAGATCAGTTCGCATATCGCAGTGCGAACTGACAGTTCAGACATGAATTGGATCGCATTGGTGTGAACCACCGTGCAATCCGATTCTGCTGCAGACCCAAAAAAGGATCCTGTGCGTCTTCAGATGCCAATTCAGATATATATATATATATATATATATATATATATATATATATATATATATATATATATATATATACATATACATATACATATACATATACATATACATATACATATATCTGTGAGGCTGAATATCCATCGCACAGACATTGCATGTGAATTTCAGACCAGTGTGCTCCAAATCACATGTGATGTCTGTCATCACTATAGTGTGAACCGGGGCTGAGGGTGTATTCGTTTTTTTTTGTTTTTTTCAGATGAGCTCCAGTTGTTTATGGTTGAGCTCCATGTTACCTGGTTGGCTATGGTTAGCCTTGGGAATTTTTTCTGCTTTTTTCCCCCCACCCCTCGTGTTTAAAGCTGCTTTGGACGTCCCAATGGTTAAGAAGAATCAGGAGCTGTGTCTGTCAATGAACGAAAGAGAAAATGGGATTTTTGACTTACCGTAAAATCCATTTCTCTGATCATTGTAGGACAGAGCACCCACCCCTCTGTGGAGTTGGCTTTCTTCTGACATTGCTTGTAACAAAACGGAGTGCCTATAGCTGAGAGTGGGTATATACCCCTTGGGACTGCCCATAGGCGTAGTCAAGCTTTCCTGCCTAGTGTCCTACTTCTGTAGGGAGCAGTATAACCCAGTGGGTAAGAAGAATCAAGAATCTAGAAACAAACTCTTGAAGTTCTACTAGACCTCTGAGGAGGAAGCTTCTCCACAATATAATGCATAGTAAAAAAAAAATAAATAAATAAATGGATAACAGCTCAACCTTCTCTTTAACTAGAACAATGTGTTGCTATAATGTGAAATAAAGAAAATTGTAAACCCTTTTTTCTCTTACGTCTTCCGACAGTCGCCGCCTCTTCATATTCGTCACTATGGGGTTATTGACCTTTGCTCCGTAGGAGTAGCTAGACCCCATAGTGACGAATATGAAGAGGCGCCGACTGTCGGAGGACTCAGAGAGGAATTTTACAGGTAAGATTTTACAAAAATTCAGTTTTTTTTTTTTTTATTGTGGTAACCGTAAGTCAGCTACACATATACCATAAAATATCGACTGAATGTAAATGCGACAGGGCTGCAAGTGCTAATTTTGATTAACTTTTAATCTCCCCAAACAAACATGGTTAAAACATACATGTAAACAAGGTATCACAAAAGACCTCGAAAAACTTTAACCCCCCCCCCCCCTCGCTTGCTCATCCATCCCCCCCTTGATGATTAGCTTTGACAAATTATAATGTATTCCTATGAAAAATATATTGAATAATTGAAGCAGGGATGTAGTTCAAATAAATGAACAATGGAACCAGTATGTTGAGGAATTTACCAAAAATCCCACCCCACCATGCACAGTGTAAGCCTCAGAAACAACTGAGGTTGAGCTTGAAAAGGTGGTTACTGATGGGGAAAAAGTTTGAAGAGACTCGTCCAAGTGGATATACCACTCCATTGATTGATCTTATGGAGTGGTATATCCACTAGGACAAGTCTCTTCAAACTTTTTCCCCATCAGTAACCACCTTTTTCAAGCTCAACCTCAGTTGTTTCTGAGGCTTACACTGGGCATGGTGGGAGGGGGGGGGGTTTTGGTGAATTCCTCAACATACTGATTCAATTGTTCATTTATTTCAACTACATCCCGGCTTCAATTATTCAATATATTTTTCATAGGAATACATTATAATTTGTCAAAACCAATCATCCAGGGGGGAGGAATGAGCAGCGAGGGGGGTTAGTGTTTTTAGATGCCTTTTGTGATACCTTATTTACATGTATGTTTTAACCATGTTTGGTGAGATTAAAGGTTAATCAAAATTACAACTTGCAGCCCTGATTCAGTCCATATTTTATGGTATATGTGTGGCTGAATTACAGTTACCACAATAAAATAAAAAAAAATTCTCAATTTCCTTTCACATTAGGGTTCGAATGATTATCTCCAAAGCCGATTTATCTAAGGGCCGATATCAACTTTTCCCGATGTATCGTATTGGCCCTGGAACTGGACGATATTATCAATATTTTCGTGACTTCATTCTGCCTTCTTAGGCCGCCTCCCTTGCCTTTGATAGCCTCTACTAGAGTTGGGACTAGTCTCGAGGAAGTGTATCACAGCCATACACCCACCCACAGCAGCCCAGAATTGGTTTAAGATTTAAACCAAATGAATTGGTTTAAAATTTAGTATGCTTCTACTAATGGATGTTGTGCCTAGCCTCTCTTGCTGCTGTATATACCTGAATTGTGGTTAGTTATCCTTATGAAGTTCTTATCTAACCAATATTGCAAGACCAAAAGTTGCACTACTACAAACCAGAGCTTTTTCTTTCTCTTTCTTTGTAGATGCCATCTAATAAAGATGCATTCCGGAAGACCTGGAACCCCAAATACACTCTAAGAAGTCATTTTGATGGTGTCCGAGCCCTGGCATTTCATCCTGTTGAACCTGTATTGGTGACTGCCTCTGAAGACCACACCTTAAAACTGTGGAATCTGCAGAAAACAGTCCCTGCCAAAAAGTAAGTTTACAGGTAGCATTCCAGGAGAGCATATAATACAAAATACCTCATTATATGCTCTCAATCTTTCTAGCTAGGTAACAATAGCAGTAAGTATTTGCCTTTGCACAGTGGATGGAGGGCATAGAGGGGAGTACGATTTACACACAATTCCCCACAGTTCGATTTACACACAATTCCCCACAGTTCAACAGTCTTTGTTTAAGTGTTCTAAACTTAAAGCGGTGATCCAGCCAGTAAGTCTTTTTTCTAAAAGAACAAGCTCCTTTATAGATGTATCAGTTACAGGGATGAGACAAATCACTACTGACAGGGATGTTACAGTGGTCTGCTTTTATTTACTTAAAACCTTTTATCCTCAAATTAACAAAACTGTTGCTGTAACTGATAATGTATTCGCTGGAGTTAATTTATTAGCGCGTGTTTGCCGCGCCATTATCGGGAACCTTTTTCTTCATTGGAAAATGCATAAAACGCCATTTTCGGACGATATGTTTCGGCAGCCGAAATTTTGCTGCATCTCTATAATGCAGTCACCACATCAAAGAATTTTTGACTTGCAGTATATTACATTTTTTGTTTTGGGTTTAATGCCTCTTTAACCACTTTCATACCGCTGAACGTCATAAGACGTCCTGGGCTTTAAGTGGAGATATGCAGGCAAATATGCAAGGTGCAGGCATCCTTCAGATATTATTTTTTTTCTTTTAGACAGTGATTTCCTGCACAGTAAGAACAATCATAGCGGCTGTTAACCTGCTTGATTGTTCTTACAGGCGGCGGGAGGGGACATTCCCCTCCCCCTGCCCTCCGGGACTTCTACCAGCTCACCCGTGCAATCGGCAAGCCGCAGAAGGAATCCGCCAGAGGCGGAAGTACACCATAGAGACTACCGAGGACCAGATGGTCCCTGGTAGTCTCTAACTCCCGGAGGCCTGAGTGCGGCGTTAAGACGCCTGGCCTGGCAGTTGTCAATACTGCCGTGATCTTGGCTTTTTACTTTTATGTATTTCGGGCTTTTCAGCCTGTAGGAGAGATCTGAGCACTTATTGACCCCAGATCTCTCCATAAAGAGGACCTGTCATGCAATATAGGGTCTCTGCTAAAAAAAATTTATAGCAAAAAAAAAATGATTTTTTCATGTAGGAGCGGAGTGCCAGAATTGTCCCGGTATGGAAGTGGTTAAAGTACAAGATGTTTTCAAAATCCTCCCACCAACCCCCAATACAGTCAGCAGCTCCTGCAGCACAAGTGCAGTCCATCCAAGTCTACAGGATAACTAAAATATACATCTAAAGCTCTGTTCTAATAATTATTGTCCCAAAAAAATATATATCCATGCATAAAAGAGTACCTATAAACCACAAGGGGGGGGGGGGGTAGATAACAGTATATACAGTATCTCACATATGTGAGTACACCCCTCACATTTTTGTAACTATTTTATTCTATCTTTTCATGTGACAACACTGAAGAAATTACACTTTGCTACAATGTAAAGTAGTGAGTGTACAGCTTGTATAACAGTGTCAATTTGCTGTTCCCTCAAAATAACTCAACACACAGCCATTAAGGTCTGAACCGCTGGCAACAAAAGTGTGTACACCCCTAAGTGAAAATGTCAAAATTGAACCTAAAGTGTCAATATTTTGTGTGGCCACTATTGCTTTCCAGCCCTGCCTTAACCCTCTTGGGCATTGAGTTCACCAGAGCTTCACAGGTTGCCACTGGAGTCCTCTTCCACTCCTCCATGACAACATCACGGAGCTGGTGGATGTTAGAGACCTTGCGCTCCCTCACCTCCCATTTGAGGATGCCCCACAGATGCTCACCAGAGTTTAGGTCTGGAGACGTGCTTGGCCAGTCCATCACCTTTACCCTCAGCTTCTTTTAGCAAGGAAGTGGTCGTCTTGGAGTTGTGTTTGGGGTCGTTATGTTGCAATACTGCCTTGTGGCCCAGTCTCCGAAGGGAGGGGGATCATGCTCTGCTTCAGTATGTCACAGTGCATGTTGGCATTCATGGTTCCCTCAATGAACTGTAGCTTACCAGTGCCAGCAGCACTCATGCAGCCCCAGACTATGACACTCCCACCACCATGCTTGACTGTAGGCAAGATAGACCTGTCTTTGTACTCCTCACCTGGTTGCCGCCACACACCCTTGACACCTTCTGAACCAAATAGGTTAATTTTGGTCTCCCCAGACAACAGCATATGCTTCCAGTAATTCATGTCCTTAGTCAGCTTGGCATCAGCAAACTGTTTGCCGGATTTCTTGGGCATCATCTTTAGAAGTGGCTTCCTTCTGGGACGGCCATGCAGACAGATTTGATGCAGTGTGTTGCGTAAGGTCTGAGCACTGACAGGTTGACCCCACCACTCCTTCGACCTCTGCAGCAATGCTGGACCTCTGGATATGATGCTGAGCATGTGCACTCAACCTCTTTGGTCGACCCTGGCGAGGCCTGTTCTGAGTGGAACTTGTCCTGTTAAACTGCTGTATGGTCTTGGCCACCGTGCTGCAGCTCAGGTTCAGGGTCTTGGCAATCTTCTTATAGCCTAGGCCATCTTTATGTAGAGCAACAATTTTTTTTTTTTTTTTTGGATCCTCTGAGTTCTTTACCATGAGGTGCCATGTTGAATTTCCAGTGACCAGTATGAGAATGTGAGAGCGATGACATCAAATTTAACACACCTGCTCCCCATTCACACCTCAGACCTTGTAACGAGTCACATGACACTGGGGAAGGAAAATGACTAATTGGGCCCAAATTGGCATTTTCACTTAGGGGTGTACTCACTTTTGTTGCCAGCAGTTTAGACAATAATGGGTGTGTGTTGAGTTATTTTGAGGGGACAGCAAATTTACTGTTATACAAGCTGTACACTCACTACTTTACATTGTAGCAAAGTGTCATTTCTTCAGTGTTGTCACATGAAAAGATATAATAAAATATTTACAGAAAGGGGTGTACTTACTCTTGTGAGATACTGTGTGTGTGTGTATATGTATATAGGTATGTGTGTGTGTGTGTATATATATATATATATATATATATATATGTGTGTGAATATATAATGTATGTGTGTGTGTGTATGTGTGTATATATATATATATATATATATATATATATATATATATATATATATATATATATATATATATATATATATATTATACATACACACATACATACACACATGCATACATACAGACATACACGGTACAGACCAAAAGTTTGGACACACCTTCTCATTCAAAGAGTTTTCTTTATTTTCAGGACTATGAAAATTGTAGATTCACACTGAAGGCATCAAAACTATGAATTAATATATGTGAAATTATATACATAACAAAAAAGTGTGAAACAACTGAAAATGTCATATTCTAGGTTCTTCAAAGTAGCCACCTTTTGCTTTGATTACTGCTTTGCACACTCTTGGCATTCTCTTGATAAGCTTCAAGAGGTAGTCACCTGAAATGGTCTTCCAACAGTATTGAAGGAGTTCCCAGAGATGCTTAGCACTTGTTGGCCCTTTTGCCTTCTCTGTGGTCCAGCTCACCCCAAACCATCTCGATTGGGTTCAGGTCCAGTGACTGGAGGCCAGGTCATCTGGCGCAGCACCCCATCACTCTCCTTCTTGGTCAAATAGCCCTTACACAGCCTGGAGGTGTGTTTGGGGTCATTGTCCTTTTGAAAAATAAATGATGGTCCAACTAAACGCAAACCGGATTGAATAGCATGCCGCTGCAAGATGCCGTGGTAGCCATGCTGGTTCAGTATGCCTTCAATTTTGAATAAATCCCCAACAGTGTCACCAGCAAAGCACCCCCACACCATCACACCACCTCCTCCATGCTTCACGGTGAGAACCAGGCATGTAAAGTCCATCCGTTCCCCATTTTTTCTCGGTCGCACAAAGACACCGTGGTTGGAACCAAAGATCTCAAATTTGGACTCATTAGACCAAAGCACAGATTTCCACTGTGTGCCATTGACCTGGTCTCTAATTTGAGCTGCTGTTAACCTGCGATTTCTGAGGCTGGTGACTCTGATTAACTTATCCTCCGCAGCAGAGGTGACTCTTGGTCTTCCTTTCCTGGGGTGGTCCGCATGTGAGCCAGTTTCTTTGAAAGTGTCCCCAAGTGCAGTCACAAAAACCATCAAGCGCTACAAGGTTTTCCCAACTTCTTGGACTGCCTGACCTTCATTTCTTAAAGTAATGATGGCCACTCGTTTTCCTGTACTTAGCTGCTTTTTTCTTGCCATAATACAAATTCTAACAGTCTATTCAGTAGGACTATCAGCTGTGTATCCACCTGACTTCTGCACAACACAACTGATGGTCCCAACCCCATTTATAAGGCAAGAAATCACACTTATTAAACCTGACAGGGCACACATGTGAAGTGAAAACCATTTCAGATGACCACCTCTTGAAGTGTGACTCTACAATTTTCATAGTCATGAAAATAAAGAAAACTCTTTGAATGAGAAGGTGTGTCCAAACTTTTGGGCTGTACTGTGTGTGTGATATATGTTAATGTATTGACATTTTGGTATTTTGACATATATTAACACATATATATATATATATATATATATAGATATATATATGGATATATATGTGTATATATAGATGTATATATAGATATATATATATATATATATATATATATATATATATATATATATATATATATATAATGTGTTAATATATGTCAAAATACCAAAATGTCAATACATTAACATATTATGGAGTGTCGTAAATCCACTAATCTAAAGAGCTACAGTGACAAAACATTTATAAGCAAAATCCAAAGTATCCCAGAAATAAATGTGAGCCAGTCTGTTTAATGGAACCCCCCAACAGTCCCAGGAAGTGATGAGACAAATCACAGTTTAATCTGAAGGCAATCAGCTCCCACAGGTTCCTCTGTGATCTGAACTTATAGACCACTTAATGGAAGGTCAAAAACTGCATAAACTCAAATCCCCCCCCCCCCCTTCACAAACCAATTCATGACCCCGATTTGGCTCCCACAAACAACCCCATCCAAAGTGCAGTAGAAGGACAGAAACCAAATACACAAATATTATTGCACAAACCTTTATTAAAACTAGCTCAGAGAGTATGTAAACCCAACATTTCATACACCTGATATGTACCTGCACTGTGTACATGCATGAAAAAGTTTCCTGTTCTCTTTGTGTGAAATACCTGGTGTTCCTGCCAGTCCCTCTGCTTTCCTATTAAAAACTGACCACACTAGGCGAAAAGGGTAATAATAAAGTTGTGTTTTTTTTTTTTTCTACAGTGCCTTGAAAAAGTATTCACACCCCCTTTAAATTTCCACATTTTGTCATGCTACAACCAAAAACATAAATGTATTTTATTGGGATTTTATGTGATTTCAATTATGCCTTTCATTTCCATTTTAAACTGAATGGATTGTTTTACAAGGTCAGGGTTAACAAATACTTTAAAAACACAATGCACTCACATATGCTTTTGTTGATGTTAACCTTGTAATTGAATTCGAGCTCCGCACCACTTTCTTGTATGGATGCGTGCGTGCGGTCTCGCATGTGTAATGACATAATTAGTGATTCAACTCTGCCCAAAGTCTGTGGGTTGTAAGTCCACAGGCTGCATATTTGACTGGTGGGGCTTCAGTCAGTGAAGGAAGCAAGGGGGTGATGCAGCTCGTATTAGGGGGGCAGCTAGGGGGGATTTTTTACCAAATGTTAATTTATACTTCTAAACCTTGGGTTTTCTTATTTTTTACTACAACATGGTGGTATGTGTTAGACTAACACTGTTTTTATTTCTTTAGGAGTGCCTCTCTTGATGTGGAACCAATCTATACGTTTAGGGCTCACATGTAAGTTGCCTTTTAGTGACTGTTAGTAGAGCATCCATTTTCAGACCAATAACCAGTATTCATACACAGTTCATTCTCTTCCGCAGTGGTCCAGTTTTATCTCTTGTAGTCAGTTCTAATGGGGAGCACTGTTATAGCGGTGGATTGGATGCTACAATACAGTGGTGGAAAATGCCAAGTCCCAATGTAGATCCGTATGACACATATGGTATGTTACATTACAGTTCTTACTAGTACTTTTATGCTAAACTCCCCTTATCCTTACCCTTACCTGTCCTCAACTTACCTGCTTTAACAACCGCCTAACCTGGCAGATTTTCCCTTCTGCCAAAATTTTTATAGTTTTTTTTTTTTTTTTTCAATCAAATGGAGCTTTCTTTTGGTGGTATTTTGATCACATTTTTTTTTTGTAATGTAAGTGAAAACAGAGCAAAAATTTTGAAAAAAAAAAAAAAACACCTTTTTTATAGTTTCTATTATAAAATTTTGCAATAAATCAATTTTTTCTTCATACATTTGGGCCAAATTTATACTGCTACATATCTCTGGTAAAAATAGCCCAAAATAGTGTATATTATTTAGTCTGTGTGAAAGTTATTGTCTAGAAGCTATGGTACCAATTACTGAAAATTGATCTCACCTCATGTACTGATTGCCTATCTCCTTTCTTGAGGCCCTGAAATGTCAGGACAGTACAAATACCCCCCAAATTACCCCTTTTTGGAAAGTAGACAGTCCAAGGTATTTAGTAAGAGGCATGGTGAGTTTTTTGAAGTTGTAATGTTTTCCCACATTTTTTGGAAAAATGAAAAAAAAGTGTTTTTTTTTTTTTTTTTCTTTTCTTTTTTTCTCCCCACATAGTTGTTAATTTATACGCTATTTCTAACACATAGCATGTACACATTGACACCCCAAAATACATTCTGTTACTCTTCCTGAGTATGGTGATACCACATGTGTGAGACTTTTACACAGCCCGGCAACAAAAAGAGACTCAACATAGCACCTTCAGGCGTTCTAGGAGCATAAAATACACAAATAATTTTCTGACTACCTATCACGCTTTTGAGGGCCCTGGAGCACCAAGACCATGGAAATGCCCACAAAATGACCCCATTTTGGAAATCAAACACTCCCAACATAAATTCTATGAGGCATTATGAGTCTTTTGAACATGTCGTTTTTTTCCACAAGTTTTTGGAAAATGTGGGGGAAAAATGAAAACCTATTTTGTTTTCACAAAGTTGTCAATTTATAGGCTATTCCTAAAACATAGCATGTACATAGCAAAAATGACACCCCAAAAACATTCTGCCACTCCTGAGTATGGCAATACCACATGTGTAAGACTTTTCACAGCCTAGCCACGTAGAGGGGCCCAACATCCAAGGAGCACCATCATGTGTTCTAGGAACATAAATCACACACACAAATTCTTGACAACCTATCACATTGTTGAAGGCCCTTCATATTTCTATTACATAGCATAATACACACCAAAATACATTCTGCTGAGCAAAGGGTAAACAAAAGATTAAAAAAACAATTGGTGTAATTCCCAACAAAACTTCGCAAAGTGAATGTGATACATAAACATTAAAAATAAATAACGTGCAATGTGACTGGGGTGAAATTACTTTCACTCTGTGAGCTGCAACATAAACGTAAATAACGTGACAAATGAAGATATAGAGAAAAAAATGTAGCGCTCAACAATAAATATATCACATAATTATAAATAAATTGAATATTTCAGTGTGCAATCAATCGTGCAAAATAAGGTCTCTAGTATCCAAATCATCAAAAGGGTTAAACAAAGTAACAGCAGTTGATGGAAACACAGACTTGATGGGAGTAAATCTCAAAGGCCTCCACCTCCACACGTTCACCCAGTGATATGTACAGGTACTGCTTACCAGAAGCACTGGACCCCTAATTATAGGGGGTCATACACGCCTCTTGATGTGATTTGATCTCAAGGCTTTTAACAATTGGATTGTAGTATATTTGTTTCTATATTGCAGGAAAAAACTTACCAGGCAAGGTTAAAGGACCTTAACATGTATAGCTTGGAAGAAAGAAGAGACAGAGGGGATATGATAGAAACTTTTAAATACATAAAGGGAATCAACTCGGTAAAGGAGGAGAGCATATTTAAAAGAAGAAAAACTACCACAAGAGGACACAGTTTTAAATTAGAGGGGCAAAGGTTTAAAAGTAATATGAGGAAGTATTACTTTACTGAGAGAGTAGTGGATGCATGGAATAACCTTCCTGCAGAAGTGGTAGCTACAAATACAGTGAAGGAGTTTAAGCATGCATGGGATAGGCATAAGGCTATCCTTCATATAAGATAGGGCCAGGGACTATTCATAGGATTCAGATATATTGGGCAGGCTAGATGGGCCAAATGGTTATTATCTGCTGACGCATTCTATGTTTCTAGTAAGTTTGTCTTTATCAAATAAATGGTCCTTTTGATAAGAAATACTGCACCATGAGAGCCTGTTTGTTATTTCTCCCTATTTATGGCTGGATCCTGAATTTATCCATCGGTTTGGCCACACACTCTCACTGGTGAGAGAGTGGGATGTGTATGGTCGGATAACACAAAAGATTACCTCTGGTTTTAGCAGTGCAGTGGTCTAGGCAGCAGGCAGGAACGTTGACAGTGAAAGGATCCTCCAGGCAGCAGGCAGGAATACTGTCCATAGCCAGAACAGGCATAGATATGGTCAATACAGTCTAATTATTGGTCCAGGCAACAGGCACATGTTCTATAAAAAGTCCTGGGTCAGTGCAGGCAGAGAAATTATCAGGGAAGGAAAAAATAAGTGCAGCGCTAAAAAATCAAATAGGATATGACACAATGTAGGTGCATATATATGGAAGCAGTGGAAATAGTAAACAAAGTTCGTAGAAGTGAGTCCCGTGTGAAAGTCAAGCATCCAAATTCATAAGGTGACAGCAGACTGGAAAGATCCCCACGCCAGCAAAATAAACATGAATGCACTCACCGGAGGGTATGGACCCAGGTTACCATATACTAAGTGGGTCATACAGACTGGATATTAGCATAGATGTCCCCAAATGTGACTGGATCATCGGATGTTCAAATGGGTAGCCAAGGAGTCGCCAATGAGGAAGCCAAAGTTTCCCCTTCAGATGTACATGCATAGGGATAAGCCAGACAACAGGGACATAGTGTAAAACCGCTTTAAAAGTTTATTAAAAATAAAGAAGTACACTTACAGACATCCAAGTGAAACAGTGCAGGGAATACAATGATGGCACTTGTGACGTTTCTGACACGTTTCATTAGTTAACGCAAGGGCAATTTCCTATGAATATGTTAAATAGTTTGGATACACTTTATTTCACTAGAGATATTATCAGCACAGCCAAAGTATTGGTCCAGGCAGCAGGCAGGACCATCAAGCTTAGGGCCTCGGCAGGAAAGAATGGGGTCGGGTAGAGGCTTCTCCCACCCGAATCACTTTGAAGCCTCCAGACCCTGTTCTGGGATTTCAAAACCCAGATAAAACCCAAAACTGGTTTTCTCTATCGCTCATTGACAGACGTAGTCCTCGGTGATACAGCACCTTCGGGTTATGTTGCCTCCACAGGAGCAGGACTAGACAGGAAATTAAAATGCTCTGGCCACACCCTAGGGGCAGTCCCAGAGGGTATATCCTCTCTCTCTCTGCCTCAGCAAATCAGTCATTCTAACGTACCTTTACTATTTCCAAGCGTATTGCTAGACGCTATCCGTTTGAGGAATCCATCATTAAGAAATGGACGGTACCACCAGTGGTGGATCCACCTATTTCCAGGCTGAATAAAGCCACGGTTATCCCAGTGGAGGACACTTCGTCCTTTAAGGATCCGGTGGATCGAAAGATGGAAGCAGAGTCCCGCTCCATCTTCTCTCTGATAGGGTCAGCATTTAGACCAGTAATTGTTATTGGTCTAGTTTCCCAGACACTTACGGAATGGGCGAGATTGGTACGCCAAGACCTTAGGGGAAAAGATATTCCCCAGGAAACATCTGATTTGATGGAACAGATTATACAAGGGCTACAGTTTATCTGTGACGCAGCCTTGGACACTACTCCCCTATTAGGGCATGCATCTATGTCAGCGGTAATCCTCAGACGTGTGCTGTGGTTAAAATGCTGGTCAGCTGACCTAGGTTCCAAAAAGACCTTGACGAATCTCCCCTTTCAGGGGAATCGTCTATTTGGGGCCACCCTAGATGAAATCATTAAGGATGCCACTGGGGGCAAGAGCACTTTTTTGCCACAGGCTGCTAAAGCTAAGGGACCTCGCAACAAGCGAGGACCTTTCTTTACCGCCCATAAAGGGTTCGCACGCCCGGCTGGAACAAGCGGGAAAGGCAAGACTCCTCCAGGAGGGTTCAAGAAAGGCTGGTCGGACAAACAGAGGACAAACTCAGCCAAACCCGAAGCAAAGGAGTACACAGCCTGAAGGTGCGCCCCCACCCGGTTGGAGGGTGGGGGGACGTTTTCACCGGTATTCAGGACATTAGATCGAGCATCAACTACTACTACCGGTGCGATTCTTCCCTTCCAACATTTAAGTACTACAGAGAGCGGTAGTCACCGTTCCCTGAATAGATCTTTTCCTTTACCTTTTCCTAAGATTAGTCTCAATTCCCCACAGGAATCGGATCTGGTTGACCAGACAGGCCAAGAAGCCTCTAGCCGGGTGACTTCGGTCCCTGAGGTTCAACCAGAAAAGATCACCCTTCCTGATAGCAATCAGGTATCTGATAAATGTGTGGGAACAGAAAACGACCAGACTTTCTCGGATGGTCGGGGCCAGATAGCTCTAGGGACGCCTGGTTCAGATCCAGTCAGCACCAGTGGTCCTAGAAATTCTAGGCTGGCCTCGTCAAGCCGGCCTGGCCGACTTGGACATGCTAGTCGCAGACGTTCCGTTGGAACTTCGTCTCAGGGAGTATCTGTGGTCTCAAGGACCAATTTACCATCGTGCTTTACAGTCGCTGGTTTTAATGGCCTGGCCATTGAGACCCAAGTACTGAAGGACAGAGGTTTGTCAGCTTCAGTCATTCCTACCCTTATTAAAGCAAGGAAAGCGACTTCCAGCAAGGTCTATTATCACACATGGAAGACTTATATTGCGTGGTGCGAATCTTTAGGATTTCCTCCACGTACCTATTCGGTGACTCGAACATTGGCTTTTTTGCAACAAGGGGTTGAGCAGAAGCTAGCCTTGAGCACCATCAAGGGTCAAGTTTCAGCATTAGCAATCTTCTTTCAGAAACCTTTAGCTACCAAGTCCTTGGTGCGGAATTTCATCCAGGGGGTGCGGCACCTGGCTCCACCAGTCCGCGCGCCCTTACCGCCCTGGGATCTTAATTTAGTTTTGTCGGTTCTACAGAAACCTCCCTTTGAAAACATCAGGGAGATTCCCTTGTTTACTTTATCCCAGAAGGTGGCCTTCTTGGTGGCTATCACTTCTGCTCGCAGGGTGTCAGAACTGGCTGCATTATCATGCCAGTCCCCATACCTAGTGATTCATAGGGATAAGGTAGTACTTCATCCTAAGCCATCCTTTCTTCCTAAGGTGGTTTCAGATTTTCATCTGAATGAAGATATTGTACTACCTTCCTTGTGTCCTCAGCCCAAGCATCATCGGGAACATGCGTTGCATTCCTTGGATGTGGTTCGGGCAATCAGAGTATACCTGAAAACTACGGAATCATTCCGTAAGACGGATTCACTTTTTGTGATCACGGATGGCCCCAGAAAGGGTTTGCCTGCATCTGCCGCGACCATTGCCAAATGGATTAGACAGACGGTGGTACAGGCTTATTCTATTAAGGGTCAGAGTCCTCCGTTCCCTGTTAGGGCGCACTCCACTCGAGCGCTCAGTACTTCCTGGGCCTTTCGCCATCAGGCGTCAGTGGTCCAGGTATGTAAGGCGGCCACCTGGTCGTCGGTACATACCTTTACAAAATTCTATAAAATTGATGTGACGGCATCGGCGGATGCCTCATTTGGCCGCAAGGTTTTGCAGGCCGCAATTTGAGGAGACCGGTGGTCTACCTCGAGAGTTTTTTTTTTTTCTGTTTGAAAAATTTATTTTTTGTTGAGTCTCATCATTAAGGATGAGCATTGTAAACTTCTAGTTGGCACCGGTTGGGCCTTCTAGATTGGGATTTGATTTCCATTTTCCCACCCCTCATTTGTGATACTGCTCTGGGACGTCCCGAAGGTGCTGTATCACCGAGGACTACGTCTGTCAATGAGCGATAGAGAAAAATGGATTTTTGTAAAATCTTACCGTAAAATCCTTTTCTCTTAGCTCATTGACAGACGTAGTCCCCGCCCCTCTGTTTTGGAGTTGGGTTGGGTTAAAATTTCTAAAGACTGCTTTTTGACATAACTGATTTGCTGAGGCAGAGAGAGGATATACCCTCTGGGACTGCCCCTAGGGTGTGGCCAGAGCATTTTAATTTCCTGTCTAGTCCTGCTCCTGTGGAGACAACATAACCCGAAGGTGCTGTATCACCGAGGACTACGTCTGTCAATGAGCTAAGAGAAAAGGATTTTACGGTAAGATTTTACAAAAATCCATTTTTCTCAACTCAGAACACTATTCTGAAACCCCTCACAAAAGCAAGACCCCGGTGTTATTTTTAATCCCTCTACAGTAGACCCCTGTGTTATTTTGAATCCCTCTACAGTAGACCCCTGTGTTATTTTGAATCCCTCTACAGTAGACCCCTGTGTTATTTTGAATCCCTCTACAGTAGACCCCTGTGTTATTTTGAATCCCTCTACATTAGACCCCTGTGTTATTTTGAATCCCTCTACAGTAGACCCCTGTGTTATTTTGAATCCCTCTACAGTAGGAGGGCGAAAGATCAGTCTAAGTGGCAGGCAAAAAACATGGAACACCAAAAATTTTCCAAAAAATAAGGTATGTAGCGCCAAAGAGTATATTCAATCCCACAAAATCAAGTCAAGTGAATAATCAAATGGATAGGAATGAATAAATATATATCACAATGAAAGTGCTTGTGCTGCTAAATAATGTGATATAAAGAGTGGGTAATCTCTTCTGTGCTGTGCTGATATCAGGTGATCAAGTGCTGGTGCTTCAATATAATGAAGTGACTTGGTGCATTAATAATAATGCTGGCCGCTCACCTCCTGGTTTTCCCCATCTTCTGATGGCTACTTCCAGCAGGATATTGCACCATGTCACAAAGTTTAAATCATCTCAAACTGGTTTCTTGAACATGACAATGAGTTCACGAAACTCCAATGGCCTCCACAGTCACCATATCTCAATCCGATAGAGCACCTTTGAGATGTGGGGGAATGGGAGATTCGCATCATGGATGTGCAGCTGACAAATCTGCAGCAACTGCGTGATGCGATCATGTCAATATGGACCGAAATCTGGGGAATATTTCCAACATTTTGCTGAATCTATGCAATGAATTAAGGCATCTCTGAAGGCAAAAGGGGGTCCAACCCAGTACTAGTAAGATGTACATAATATAAAGTGGCTGATACTCGAGTGTATATAGTGTATACTATATCAAATTAATAACGTTTACAAAATGTGGTGAAATAATGCAACAAAAGTAGCTTTGTTGTTTTTAACCAGTTCCCTACCAGCGCATAGTAATACGACGCTGGCAAGAACACTCCATCCCTCCAGGCGGGCGTCATATCATGTCTGCCTGTTCTCGCCACTACTACGCACCCCTGGGATTGCCCCACCTAATAAAGAGGACCTGTCACCAGCTCATCCTAGTACCTGTGAGCCCATCAGAGTACCTGTCACCTACCTATCAGAGTACCTGCCACCTGCTCAAAGTACCCAAGTATCTGCCTATCAAAATTCCAGAGTACCAGCCAACTGCTCATCAGCACCTGAGTACCCGTCAGCTGCCCATCAGAGTACCCGTCAGCTGCTCATCAGAGTACCCGTCGGTCAGCCCAGCAGTACCTGACGTGCATCCTATCAATACCTATCATGCAGCCCATCAGTGTCACCTTTCATACAGCCACCATGTCCAAAAAAGTTTCCCTACCGAAGAGGCATATCAATTTCTAAGCCTGATTGATGAGAGCAGCGGGGAGCTCTCACAGTTCCGAATCAGCATTCAAGCCCTTTGAAGGCAGTACATGTGTGACCGAATCGGAGGAGGAAGCAGTCCGTCCTAAAAGAAGACGTGGAGTCTTAAAGGGATGGACAATGGTCAGCAACAATACTCAGGTTGGCCGTGGCGTTTAAATGTGTCTCAATTGGTACTAAGGGGCCCAAAGTGTGCCAAGAAAATATCCCCCACACCATTAACCACCAGCCTGAACTGTTGATGCAAGGCAGGATGGATCCATGCTTTCATGTTGTTTACTCCAAATTCTGACCCTACCATCTGAATGTTGCATATGAAATCGAAACTCCTTAGACCGAGCAACATTTTCCCAATATTCTATTGTTCAATTTTGGCGAGCCTGTGCAAATTGTAGTCTTAATTTCCTATTCTTAACTGACAGGAATTGCATGAAGTAAAGCATCTGCTTCAAGGTGTGTTGTGCATTCAGAGATGGTAATCTGCATACCTCCAAGCAAATTCCGCTCACTGCATATTTTCTCTTTTTCTGATCATTCTCTGTAAACCCTAGAGATGGTGGTGTATGAAAATCCCAGTAGATCAGCAGTTTTTGAAATACTCAGACCAGCCCGTCTGACACCAACAACCATGCTACGTTCAAAGTCACTTAAACCCTCTTTCTTTCCCGTTTTTGATGCTCCGCTTAAACTTCAATAGGTCGTCTTCACATCTAGATGCCTAAATGCATTTGTTGTTGCCGCCATGTGATTGGCTGATTAGCAATTTGCATTACCAAGCAATTGAACGGGTTTACCTGATAAAGTTGCTAGTTGTTAGTGTTGACCTATATATGGACTATTGCAGTCTTCAGGTCGTGGAGGGTAAGGTAAAATGGTAAGGCTTACCTATAGGTACTGTAAATATCTCCTAAACATGTACGGTTTAGGAGATATTTACCTTGCATGCAGCCAGTGATGTCACTGGCGCATGCGCTCTGAAGGAACGGCCGCTCGTGCCGTTCCATCAGAGTCCCGTGCCGTGACCGTCGGCTCCCGCGCGCGTGCGCGGGAGTGACGTCACAGCGGCTCCGGCCAATCAGATGGCCGGATGCCGCGATCCCGGAAGACAAGCGACTGGACATGTCGCCCGTCATAGAGGTAAACGGGCGGCACGGTGGGGGGCTCGTTCTAAGGTAAGTATTTCATAATGAGCTAGTATGCGATGCATACTAGCTCATTATGTGTTTCTCTTTCAGGGTGAAGAAAAAAAAAATGTGGGTTTACAACCTCTTTAATTGTAGTACAAACAAACCTACCAATTTTTTTGAGTAAAAAGTAACATGGAGTTGAGTCGTAGAAATAGATACCAAACATATCGATTGCATGCACCCGTGAAACTGCAAATTCCCAAATTCTTGATAGGCAGTCCTTTAAAAGCTTTTACAGATTATCGTGAATTATGACCTTAAAACGATTGCTCTTACGGTGTCTTATCTATGTATATTACTAATAACGTGTCCTCTGTTGGCCCTGCTGAAGATTAAAAACAAAAGCAGAGACCGTTTAGACTTAATGGGAAGGGTTATAATACTAAAATGCTTTATCTTCCTAAGCTGTTGTATGTCATGGCCAATTCCCTGCGCAAGATACCCAAATCCATCTTTAACCACCTCCCACCCGGGCCATTGTACATATACGGCCGGGTGGGAGTCTCGTCCTTCTGATCGGATGTTCCGGAACGTCCTTCAGAAGGAGAGATCGCGCCGCCGTGGGCACGCGCAGCGGCGCGATCTCGATGTGCCTGTGTCCCTAGGACACAGAGCAACAAGACTCGGCAGGAGGGCCCTGTGATTGGTCCTCCTGATCACATGACGGCTGTGTCCAATCACAGCCGTCATGTAATGTCAATACAGCCGTTGTAACGGCTTCGACCTCTTCTCCTCCTGACAGATCCTGTCAGTGAGGAGAGGATCGGTGCTGCAGCTGGGGTGATCAGTGAGTATTTCTAATTACTCACTGATCACAGGGGGGGTCTGTGCTGGTAATCAGATGATTACCAGTGCAGCCCTGGGGGGAGGGGGTGCCACTAGAGCCACCAGGGATGCCCACCCATGACCACCAGGGATGCCCACCATGGCCACCAGGGATGGCAAACAGGGCTCAGAGAGCCTGCCCGTGGTGCCCCCCTATCAGTGCTGCCCACCAATGCCATCAGTGCTGCCCACCAGTGCCCGTTATTGCCATCTATCAGTGCCGCCCACCAGTGCCCAGTGTTGCCTATCAGTGTCCATCAGTGCCGATCAGTGGCGCCTATCAGTGCCCATCAGCGCTGCATATCAGTGCCACATATCAGTGCTACCTATCAGTGCCCATCAGTGCCGCATATCAGTGCCACCCCATCAGTGCCACCCCATCAGTGTCTCCTCATCAGTGCCTGTCAGTGCGGCGTCGTCAGTGCAGGAAAAAACGTATCCATTTACAAAATTTTATAACCTAAACAAAAAACTTTTTTTTTTTTTTTTTTTTTTTTTTTTTCAAACTTTTCGGTCTTTTTTTATTTGTGCACCAAAAAAGAAAAAACCTGGCGGTGATCAAATACCACCAAAAGAAAGCTCTATTTGTGGGGAAAAAATGACACAAATTTGGTTTAGGTACAGTGTTGCATGACCGCGCAATTGTCATTCAAAATGCAACAGCGCTAAAAGCTGAAAATTGGTCTGGGAAGGAAGGGGGTTTAAGTGCCCAGTATTGAGGTGGTTAAACAAATTACTGTACAGCATTTCTATGGCAACCTCACCCTCCTAGCATAGCGCTTGAAGTTTTGAGGCTTCCAACCCACTTAGTGGGATTCGTTTTCTAACGTTTATCTGTACTACGTAGCATCCCTATTGGTACACATTTGTGATTGGCTACACCCTGTTTCAATCAACGCTTGTACTACCACAGAAGCGGCAATGGCTTCCTCCTTGGAGACCCTGCACAATATTATTTACTGGCGTTATGTAACATTGTTGTACCTGGACGAGCAGGCACACATTTCCCAGAGAGCAGTAAGTAGGTTTCCCCCCCTCTACTCCTGGAGGGTTTTGGGGTGGACTTGGGCCCCTCTCTGGGATGGTCGGACCCCCGGGCTCCCCTACTTCCCAGACAGTGCCCCCCCCCCCCTTCTTGGTGGTTTTCTGCAGGCCTTTGTCACCCCCTATCTGCCCCCTTATGGGTGTGACATACTTTTTTTTTTTTTTAAGTCTTTATGGATGTTGAGCTGGTGTGGGTGGGGCACCTGCCCCTTTTAGCGCTGCTGGACCATCAGGGTACACTCCCTGTGCGTCCGCATCACGGCGAGCGCCCTCCCTTTAAGGGGGCTATTTCCTATTATGCTCTCCAAGGAGGGCACCCCCTTGTTTTTTGTGGGGTCCAGTAGGTGGTCTATTTGCGGGCCCCTTGGTGCAGGATCGCAGTTGGCGGCCTCGTCTGATTGTTTTTCGGGTGAGCTTATTCTAAAGTGACCCTACTGGGTCTGCGTCCACGCACCCTGAGTCCTCAGATAGTGAGGATGATTCCTCTGCTCCGATAGCCACGCTTGTAAATGCGCTGGTAGATGTGCTGTTTGTGTCGGTGCGTGACACTTTTTAAAAATGGAGGTTGATGCTGTGTTGGAGGTGCCAGTCCCTTTTGGCACCCACAGGCCCTCCAAAGCCGCGAGGGGGTTCTCTTTTCAGATTACTTTGACAACATTGTCACAAAACAGTGGGGTTGCCCAAAACGCAGTGGTTCCAAAGCGCTTTTTGCTTGTGGCCTCCTTTATGAGGATTAACTGCGTTAAAGGTGGACAGTCCCACCTGTAGTGGACTCATCTGTTTCCAAGTTAAAGCTACCTTCATTCCGGTTGAGGAGTACCCTGCCTTTAAATATCCAGCTAATAGGAGGGCGGATGCTCTGGCCCGCCATATGTTCGCTGTGGCTGGTTTTGTCACTTGGGCCGGTATTTACTATTGCCCTGTTGTCGCAAGCTCTGACCGAATGGGCTAAACTTTTACGCCCGGACCTGGAGGGGAAACTGCTTCCCCCTATCTTTTGGAGCTGGTGGTTCAGTTGGTCCAGGCTACAGTCTATCTGTGATGCATCTTTGGATGCGGCTCCTTTGAGTTTTTTTTTTTTTTTTTTTTTATATAGGCTGTCTGTATCAGCAGTGGTCCTTCGGCGTATTATCTATCTGAAATACTGGTCTGTGGATCAGACTTCTAAGAAGGCCTTATCTGATCCCCTTTTAGGGGATTGCCTTTTTGGAGCTTCCCTGGATGGCATCGTTAAGAGTCTCATACAGGGGGGGAGGAGTACTCTTCTTCCGCAGGCTACCAAGGGCAATGAGTTCTCAAGACAAGGGATCAAAAGTCAGGGCCTCCACCGGAGGTTCCAAGAGGACATGGTCTTGAAAGCCACAAGCAGGCTCTTCCAGACCTGCGAAAAAGGCTGCTTCTGCCTGAAGAGGCTGCCCTCACCTGTATCTGGGTTGGGGTGATTTCCTTAGCTGGTTTCTGGATCCACGAACCTCCCTGATATAGGACACGTGGGTCCACAAAGTTATTTGGTCAGAGTAGGAGATAGAGTTCTGCCTTATCCTCAGGAAATTTTCTTCCTTCCAACCTGCACTTGTCCCCAGATCACTTACGGGTTTCTGGGGTATTGCAAGACTTGTTCCTTTAAGGGGTGATTGATCAGATTCGGAACGTTTTTCAGGGGTTTACTCCAACCTCCTTTACATCCAATTCTTGACCGCAAGGGGCTGAACTGTTTGCGCGAGTACAGAAGTTCCTGCGTGGGGTCCATTCACACGGTAGTGACGTCCCTATGCCAGGGGCATTTTTTCTCGCTTCTGTCGGCATCAAGGACGCCTACCTGCATATTCTAATATGTGCCAGTCACCAGCACTTATGCTGTGGGCGAGGAGCATTATTGATTGCCTCCCCAGCCTGTCCAGACTGCCGATTTAATGTTCCGGAAATGCATGCTAACAGCCTTTGTCTGGCTCATTGAACAATTCGTTTTCAGGGATGTGCGGTATGAATTCATTTGGACAATGCCATGGCCGTGATCTGTCAATCCCCAAGGGGGGGCACAAGTAGTGTCCTGGCGGCTTGGTAAGTAGCCAGCATTCTAAGCTGGGCTGACTGTTTAGTTCCAGCCCTCTCAAGTTTCTGCCACGACTCCTGTGCAGGATCAAAGCGGAAAGGATTCAGTCTAGACTGACCTGGCCAGTCTTGGTATGCCAATCGTGTACAGCTGGTCGCCGATGCTCCTTGGAGACTTCCTCTCAGGAGGATCTGTTGTCCCCAAGGACTGATCTTCCATCATGCTTTAGTCGTTGACTTTGACAGCTTGGCTGTTGAACGCCAGGTGCTAAAGGATGAAGGTTTGTCTGAGTCGGTGATTCCTACGATGTTAAAAGCTAGTAAGATCTACCATCATTCGTGGAAGACGTACATTGCGTTGTGTGAGTCTCTTGGGGTTCATCCTCGTTCCTACGCGGTTGCTCAGATCGTAACCTTCCTTCAACGGGGGGTCGAACAGAAATTGGCCTCGAGTACCGCCAAGGGCCAGGTATCGGTTTTGCCGGTCTTTTTCCCACAATGTTTAACCTCACACTCCCTGGTGCGTACCTTTCTAAAGGTTGTCCGACATTTGGTTCCTTGAGTGTGGGCCCTGTTGCCGCCCTGGGATCTTAATGTGGTGCTTTTTTTCTCTACAGAAGCCTCCCTTTTGAGACAGTTTCCCGATGGATCAGACAGACAGTGGTTCAGGCATATTGCATCAGTGCTCAGGTTCCTCCTTTCCCTGTCAAGGAGCACTCTATTAGGGCGCTTAGTGTCTCCTGGGCTTCCGTCATCAGGCGTCAGTGATGCAGATTTGCAAGGCAGCAACCTGGTCGTCGGTGCACACTTTTACAAAATTTTTATAAAGTGGATGTATTGGCATCTGCGGATGCTTCTTTTGGCGGCAAGGTTTTGCTGGCTGCTTTTTAGAGGACCTGGTCCTTTTTGAGGGTGTATTTGTTTTTTTAGGTGAGTTCCAGTTGTTTATGGTTGAGCTCCATGTTACCTGGCTGGCTATGGTTTAGCTTTGGGATTTTTTTTGTGCTTTTTTCCCCACCCCTCATGTTTAACACTGTTTTGGGATGTGCCAATGGTTAAGAAGAATTGGAGCTGTCTGTCAATTAACAAAAAATAAAATGGGATTCATGACTTACCGTAAAAACCCATTTCTTTGATGTTCATTGGCAGACACAGCACCCTCCCCTCTGTGAAGTTGGCTTTCTTCTGACACTGCTTGTAAGAAAACTGAGTGTCTATAGCTGAGTGTGGGTGTATACCCCCTGAGACTGCCCATAGGGGTAGTCATGCTTGATTTTACGGTAAGTCAAAAATCCCATTTCCTTCTACATTGGGCTTGCCAAAAATACTGCATCCCAAAAAATGCCTCTTAGGAATATTTGGGGATCTGACACTTTCTCCATATGCAATAAGGTTGTTAGGTATATTATATTTTTATGCTAAGAAAATGCTTCTGTTGTCTTGGAAAGGGCCAATTCTATCTACATTGGCCTACTGGCTAAAACTTGACTCCCTCCCCCCTGTACAAACTTACTTTTGAACTTTGGAAAAAACCAAGTGTTCCAAAAAAAATCTGGGGTAGATGGCTCTCTGGTCCTCTTACTTTAGCCCCTCTAGATCCGTTGTTTTGAGGTTAGCTCTATATGGTTACATATACTTCAAACCTATTATGGAGTATGTACCATTCACTTTATGTTCTCTTTGTGATTCCTGTTAACATGAGACATTGTGCTTAATTCTTCTTTCTCTAGCGCTCATCGACAGACGTAGTCCTCGGTGATACACCACCTTCGGGTTATGTTACCTCCGCAGGAGCAGGACTAGACAGGAAATTAAAAAGCTCTGGCCACACCCTAGGGGCAGTCCCAGAGGGTATATCCTCTCTCTCTCTGCCTCAGCAAATCAGTTATTTTCGGTCTAGTTAGGAGTAAGGACCTAGATACCTTGCTGGGATCTTAGGTCCTGGCAAGATTTTTTTCTTAAAGGATTTTTTAGACAGCTTTTTTTCTCCAGTGTTCCTGTGAGATCTTCAAGCAAGAAAGCTGAACTGGGCGACGGGCTGGATGTTGAGATCCGGTGGTCACCCCAGTTCAGCCTACGAGCGCGTGCAGGCCATAGCTCCGCGCTGGGTCGGCCGCGACAAAGTCCCATTAAAGGACTGTCCACGCGAGTTAAACGTCTCGCCGAAACGCCAAAGACCATGAGTCACGGCGTCTGTATCGGTCGACAGCCCTCCCGCCCCGGTGGAGAGGGGTACTGTCAGGAGTTGGTGCCCGCCTGGTTCCGGTATGGTGAGTAGTATGTTCCCCCTTTTTCCCTGACGGGTTTTGTGGTGAACGCGGGCCCCTCTCTGTATGGTAAGAAAGAGTCCTTTCTATCCTATAACATGTCACAAATCCTCCTACTTTGAGTGTGATTTATGTGTGCAAAAGCCAGGAGGCTTGGCTTGGGAGCTAACAATCTATTGTATACATGTTTTAAAAATGTAATCTGTGGCATTCTGGGAATCTTATGGATTAAGTATAAGCTACCTACCAGTCAGAAGCCACGGACATGTAGACTGCCTTCCAAATCAGATCTCCAGCTAATAGCAGGCCTCCCGAACGGCCACGCGGTCCGCCAGGGCCGGTACCGCCAACCACGCCATATCCCCATGCAGAGAGAGTGTTGTGTGCCCTGCAGCACACCGCTATTCAGTTTAGGCCGCCGCCATTTTTTTTGCTGGATCGCACGAGCCGCCATTTTGGCGTAGCCTCGTGTCTCCAGCATGGGGGCGGCCATGTTTGAGGTGATCCTACACCTCGTGGAGCTTGGGGGAGGCGCCGGAAGGCGTGCAGAGGGGCGGAGCCGCCTTCTTTCTTCCTGGGCAGCCAGCCAAGAGACTTCCTGTTTGTCAAGACAGCGCTGTAAGCTGTTGCAGTTTAACTCTGAGCATCAAGTGGTGAGCCTGGGGGTCTATCTCTCTCTCTCTCGATCGATAGGGATCCCTAAGCAGGTAACACTAAGGGGCTTTTTGTGGCGCTGGGGGTCAGAAAAAAAAAAAAAAAAGTTTTTTTCTTTACTTTTGAATTATATTATCCAGGAAGTAACTGGAGTTATTATGGACCCTGCCACACATATTCCCCCACCTGTTTCCCTCGAGGGGGCCTCGGGACCCGCCGGTGCACAGAGTATAGAGTCATTTACAGCAATTTTGGAGTCTATGGTGGCTCGGGTGGAGGCGGCCTGTCAGGGACGGGGGTCTAGGAAGCGACCCCCGCCTACCCCTATACCATCTGACACCTCTGACTCAGATTCAGAGATGGTCACGGCAGTTGCAGGTTCCTCTGCAAGGGCTGTTATCCCAGGTAAAGCCCCCTCAGACAGTGAGGAGGACGCTTCTTCTCTTGCTATAATTCAGGAAGAAGCATTGGTGGACGCACTAGTTGTGGCAGTGCAAGAAACCTTAAAACTTGAGGCTTTACCGGCAGAGGCAACTGAAACAGAGAGGCCTTTTGGGACGAATAAGCCCATCAAGACGGCGAAGGCTTTTCCTGTACCTAAATGTTTTGGTAATCAGATTAAAGGAGAATGGGAGCATTCTAAACGTACCTTTACTATTTCCAAGCGTATTGCTAGATGCTATCCGTTTGAGGAATCCATCATTAAGAAATGGACGGTACCACCAGTGGTGGATCCGCCTATTTCCAGGCTGAATAAAGCCACGGTTATTCCAGTGGAGGACACTTCGTCCTTTAAGGATCCGGTGGATCGAAAGATAGAAGCAGAGTCCCGCACTATCTTTTCTCTGATAGGGTCAGCATTTAGACCAGTAATCGTTATTGGTCTAGTTTCCCAGACACTTACGGAATGGGCGAAAATGGTACGCCAAGATCTTAGGGGAAAAGATATTCCCCAGGAGACATCTGATTTGATGGAACAGATCATACAAGGGCTACGGTTTATCTGTGACGCAGCCTTGGACACTACTCCCCTATTAGGGCATGCATCTAAGTTAGCAGTGATCCTCAGACGTGTGCTGTGGTTAAAATGCTGGTCAGCTGACCTAGGTTCCAAAAAGACCTTGACCAATCTCCCCTTTCAGGGGAATCGTCTATTTGGAGCCAACCTAGATGAAATCATTAAGGATGCCACTGGGGGCAAGAGCACTTTTTTGCCACAGGCTGCAAAAGCTAAGGGACCTCGCAACAAGCGAGGACCTTTCTTTACCGCCCATAAAGGGCGCTCGGCTGGTACTAGCGGGAAAGGCAAGACTCCTCCAGGAGGGTTCAAGAAGGGGACCAACCCAGCCAAACCCGAAGCAAAGGAGTACACAGCCTGAAGGTGCGCCCCCACCCGGTTTCAGGGTGGGGGGACGTTTTCACCGGTATTCAGGACATTAGATCGAGCATCAACCACTACTACCGGTGCGATTCTTCCCTTCCAACATTTAAGTACCACAGGAAGCGGTAGTTACCGTTCCCTGAAAAGATCTTTTCCTTTACCTTTTCCTAAGATTAGTCCCGATACCTCACAGGAATCGGATCTGGTTGACCAGATAGGCCAAGTAGCCTCTAGTCGGGTGACTTCGGTCCCTGAGGTTCAACCAGAAAAGATCACCCTTCCTGATAGCAATCAGGTATCTGATAAATGTGTGGGAACAGAAAACGACCAGACTTTCTCGGATGGTCGGGGCCAGATACCTCTAGGGACGCCTGGTTCAGATCCAATCAGCGCCAGTGGTCCTAGAAATTCTAGGCTGGCCTCCTCAAGCCGGCCTGGCCGACTTGGACATGTTAGTCGCAGACGTTCCGTGGGAACTTCGTCTCAGGGAGTGTCTGTGGTCTCAAGGACCAATTTACCTTCGTGCTTTACAGTCGCTGGTTTTAATGGCCTGGCCATTGAGACCCAAGTACTGAAGGACAGAGGTTTGTCTACTTCAGTCATTCCTACCCTTATTAAAGCAAGGAAAGCGACTTCCAGCAAAGTCTATTATCACACATGGAAGACTTATATTGCGTGGTGCGAATCTTTAGGATTTCCTCCACGTACCTATTCGGTGACTCGAATATTGGCCTTTTTGCAACAAGGGGTTGAGCAGAAGCTAGCCTTGAGCACCATCAAGGGTCAAGTTTCAGCATTAGCAATCTTCTTTCAGAAGCCTTTAGCTACCAAATCCTTGGTGCGGAATTTCATCCAGGGGGTGCGGCACCTGGCTCCTCCAGTCCGCGCCCCCTTACCGCCCTGGGATCTTAATTTGGGTTTTTGTCGGTTCTACAGAAACCTCCCTTTGAAAACATCAGGGAGATTCCCTTGCTTACTCTATCCCAGAAGGTGGCCTTCTTGGTGGCTATTACTTCTGCTCGCAGGGTGTCAGAACTGGCTGCATTATCATGCCAGTCACCATACCTAGTGATTCATAGGGATAAGGTAGTACTTCATCCTAAGCCATCTTTTCTTCCCAAGGTGGTTTCAGATTTTCATCTGAATGAAGATATTGTACTACCTTCCTTGTGTCCTCAGCCCAAGCATCATCGGGAACATGCGTTGCATTCCTTAGATGTGGTTCGGGCAATCAGGGTATACCTGAAAGCTACGGAATCATTCCGTAAGACGGATTCACTCTTTGTGATCACGGATGGCCCCAGAAAGGGTTTGCCTGCATCTGCCGCGACCATTGCCAAATGGATTAGACTAACGGTGGTACAGGCTTATTCTATTAAGGGTCAGAGTCCTCCGTTCCCTGTTAGGGCGCACTCCACTCGAGCGCTCAGTACTTCCTGGGCCTTTCGCCATCAGGCGTCAGTGGTCCAGGTATGTAAGGCGGCCACCTGGTCGTCGGTACATACCTTTACAAAATTCTATAAAATTGATGTGACGGCATCGGCGGATGCCTCATTTGGCCGCAAGGTTTTGCAGGCCGCAATTTGAGGAGACCGGTGGTCTACCTCGAGGGTTTTTTTCTGTTTGAAAAAAAAAAAAAAAAAAAATTGTTTTCTCTTTTTTTGGTTGAGTCTCATCATTAAGGATGAGCATTGTAAACTTCTAGTTGGCACCGGTTGGGCCTTCTAGATTGGGATTGATTTCCATTTTCCCACCCCTCAGTCGTGATACTGCTCTGGGACGTCCCGAAGGTGGTGTATCATCGAGGACTACGTCTGTCGATGAGCGCTAGAGAAAAATGGATTTTTGTATAATCTTACCGTAAAATCCTTTTCTCTTAGCTCATCGACAGACGTAGTCCCCGCCCCTCTGTTTTGGAGTTGGGTTGGGTTAAATTCTCTAAGCACTGCTTTTTCACATAACTGATTTGCTGAGGCAGAGAGAGAGAGGATATACCCTCTGGGACTGCCCCTAGGGTGTGGCCAGAGCTTTTTAATTTCCTGTCTAGTCCTGCTCCTGCGGAGGTAACATAACCCGAAGGTGGTGTATCACCGAGGACTACGTCTGTCGATGAGCTAAGAGAAAAGGATTTTACGGTAAGATTTTACAAAAATCCATTTTTTTTTTTTTTTTGTGCTCGAAAAATTCAATAAATATATAAAAAAAAAATTAGGGGTACAGCTGTGAACCCGAGAAGTGAGGTAATACTCAGACCTGTCCCGGTTACTTTCTGCTGTCAATGTTGTATCACTTTACTGCAGCCCCATGCTCCCCAGAGAGGAACCGTAGAGCCCAGGAACCATCATGGGTGACATAGGCCCACACCTTGAGAGCCCTGTAAAAGTGATGTGGTGGCTCTAGGGCTGCCTAGATCACTTATACCTGAAAGCTGATCACTAGCCTTAAAAAATCATTACCAATTTCATGGCTGCAGCAGCTGTTAGCTTGCTTTAACCCTTTGAATTCCAGGGCATTTAAAAAAAAAAAAAACCTGGATAGACTTGGGTTTACGCACCAAATCATTATTTTATACTGGCAACAGTGTATTTGTTACATCATAAACGGAGTACCACCGAGGGCTAACTTCAACGTGCATTATCTTGCAGATTATCAGGGTTATGTCCTGTTTGCTAAAAGAGCCGTTTGTGCAGTTTTTGCACATGTTTAAGTGCTTGGGCCTGAAAATTTCTTAAAATAGATAAATGGGTTTTCTCTTTCATTCATTGACGAACACAGCTCCCGCTATTCATACCCATTGGGTTATACTGCCCCCTACAGGAGTAGGACACTAGGCAGAAAAAAATTCTGGCTGCACCTGTGTGCAGTCCCAGGGGGTATATTCCCTCTCTCTGCTATAGCCACTCAGTTTTTTTCTGCCTAGTCAGGAGTAAGGACCTAGTTCCTTGCTGGGACCTTTGATCCTGGCAAAATATTTTAGATAGAAAAGGTTTCATTCAGTATTTTTCCTGTGAGATATACAATCAACTGCCGGACTGGGTGAAGGGCTGGATAATCTGGATCCAGTGGTCACCCAGTCTGGCCAGCGAGTGCACGCAGACCTCGACCTAGCCCTACTGGACGGGGGCTGGCCCGCGATTTTAAATGCCTCGCAAGGTCGCATACGACCGGGTCTCGTCCTGAGTCACAGCATTGCTCCTGGCTGACAGCCCCACCCCATTTAGATGGAGAGGGGTTCTGTCCGGAGCAGTGCCTGTCTGGTTCCTGGTATGGTGAGTAGCTGGTCCCCCCCCCCCCCCCCCCCGGAGGGTTTTGGGGTCGACGCAGGCCCCTCCTTGGGTTAGTCGTACCCCCGAGTTTCCCTTCTTCCTGCAGGCAACCCCCCCTCCGCAGAGTGCCTTATTTTGCTTCCCCCCCCCCCCCAACCCCCCTCCACATACACTGGGGCTGTCTGGCCACTTTCCTGGGGTGGGGGCAGGGCACTGACTGGTGATTGGGAGAGGGGGGGGTGCCGCCGGCGACCTGGTGGGGGCTCCTGCCAGGACTTCCCTGTTCTGCCTGGATCTGTCCTTGAGGCCTGGTCTCCCGATCCTGGGTCCCTGTATGCCTCGTGTTGCCGCCTTTGTGTTATGGCATGTGTGTTCTATACACGGCGGCTATGTTTGTGTAGTCCATCGGCCATTTTGCTATGGTTTGCCATTGAAAATAGCGGCAGACATGACAGTGGAGCCCTGTGGGTGGCGATTTCAGCAGAGGGAGCCCCTTCTCATCCCCTGGTGTTGAGTCTTGGGTCATTTTACTTCCTGATCGCCACACGTATAGTGCAGATTATCCTGGTGGCTACAGGTGCTTGTCTCTGTCTGTTGTGAGTCTGGTGGGGTCCTCTCCATCTCTGCTGAGGATCGCGTTTTGCTTTATGCCTGGTGACTGGGTGGTGCTGCCAGGGCAGTGGGGTTTGTCACTTAGCAGTGTTTTACACTTTTATGTGGGGTCACCCTGGGTGACTCATTGAGTCTTTGGAGCACATTTTCCCTCCTGATCCCCTCTCTGAGGCTGCGGGGCCCTCTGAGCCCCAACCATCCATCCATCCATGCACGGACCGCGGTCCTGGAGTCCCTTGTGTCTCGGGTGGAGGTGGCTTGCGGGCGACGGGCTAGCAAAAAGCCCCCCCGCCTTCCCCCTGCTTCATCTGTCTCATCAGATCCTGAATCTGATTTGGCCTCTGCGGATGTTGGTAACCCTGCTGGATCTGCAACCACGCGCCTGGAATCCTCTAATAGTGAGGATGATTCCTCCACGTCTGCAACCAAGCACGAAAAGGCGCTGGTGGATGCACTGATTGTAACTGTGTGAGACCCTGAAGATGTGGGATGCAGCGGACGCTGCGATGGAGGCGCAGGTACTCTTTGGCACTCGCAAGCCATCCAGAGCGGCAACGGTGTTTCCTTTTCCTGCCTATTTTGACAGCATTTTCGTTAAACAGTGGGAACAGCAAAAGCGTCCCCATGGGGTCCCTAAGCACTTTACTCTGCGTTACCCCTATGAGGAGTCCCTTCTTAAGAAGTGGACTGTGCCGCTGCTGGTGGACCCTCCTGTTTACAGATTAAACAAGACAACCATGATAACGGTGGAAGAGACTTTGGCCTGTAAGGATTCGGCTGCCCGAAAGGCAGAGGCTGTGGCCCGCCATATGTACAGTCTGGCTGGTTTGGCACGGAGGCCGGTATTAACTTTTGCCCTTGTGTCGCAAACTCTGAGTGGGCTAAGCTCTTACGCTGTAACCTGGAAGGGGAACAGCTCCCCCATGTCTTTGTCCCCTGCCTCAGCTCCCCCCCACTGCCTCAGCTCCCAAACCCCCCCCCCCCCCCGCCTCAGCTTAACTCCCCCCCCCCCCGCCTCAGTGTCCTTACTGTCACTCTGCTCCTCTGGTGTACTTCATTCAAAATACGCGCCTCTGGCCGGCGGCCCGCCTCCCGGTGATGTCGCTACTACTACGATCTGTGCATGAATGAAGTGACACGGCGGGAGGGCGGGCGAGCGGCCACTAATAGCTATAACTATGTGAGCGCTTCACTTCCCTGTCAAGAGGAGATACCCGCATGACAGGGAAGTGAAGCGCTCGCATAGTTATAGCTATTAGCGGCCGCTCTCCCGCCCGGTGTCAGGTCAGTTCATTCATACACATCGTAGTAGTAGGGACATCACAGGGAGGCGGGCGGCCGGCCAGAGGCGCGTCTTTTCAAACCTGCGCTGCGCCCTCCTCCTTCCTCACGGCGGCCATTAATTTCGGCATTTTTAACCCATTTTCGGCCGAAATGGGATAGGCCCATTTTCGGCCGAAAATTTCGGTGCATCCCTACCTGACACTGCTTGTTACAAAACTAAGTGGCTTTAGCAGAGAAAGGGTATACTCTCTGGGATTGCCCATGGGTCCATGAGAATTTTTTTTTCTTGTACAGGACAGTATAACCCAATGGTTATGAATACCAGGAGCTTTGTCCGTCAATGAACATCAGAGAAGGATTTTACGGAAAGACAAAAATCCAGCATCCCCCCCCCCCCCCCCCCAAAAAGCATAGACCCTGGAGAACAAAATGGTTGTAGTTGCAATTTTTAATGTCGTCAAATATTGGAACAACGTTAAGATGCCTATTTTCTGTAAAAATACAGTAACCTTAATTTTCGTTAGATATGAAATTCGGAATGTGTTCTATCAAAGCTTGGACCATATATGGAGCTGTCTTAACCCATGTCCTCTGTGGTAATTTCTGCTGCGGAGGTCTTGTGTTTTAACCTGGGAATAAATCTTGAATTCTCTCTTCCAATGGGGACAACTGTCAGAGGGATTTCCATTCACTTCCTACTTTGTCTCTGAAACAGGAAGTGATGAAGAAAAATCTCTTAATGGGGCACACTCGGGTAAAAATAAACTTATAGGGGGTTTAACTTTCCCTACTCTTTTTCAAAGCTAAAAAAGTTTTGACTATACATACACTTTAATTTAAAGAATTGCCAAACTACCAAAGATTTTCAAATATGGCTCCATTGCAAAATGGCAACCTGGAGTAGCTCTGTACACTGTTCAACACTTCCCCAGTTATGCAATTTCCTCTGTTGGATTGGCTTATTGCTTTTCCCAGAAGTGTGCAGAGATTTGGTTGAGATTGCAGGTCGCTTGCAATAGCAGTTACGTTTTTGCTGATATAGTAGGCTTTTACTTAAGGGTTGAGATTTTTCCATGCCATACGTTGTGTGAATATTCACCTCAGTTATCCAACCATGCTAATTATGGTTTATAGGTTCCATTGGTTCATGATTGGATTTATTTTGTGAATATTTTCAACTACCTTCCACCCTACCAATGTACATAAACGGCTGGTTGGCAGCTTCACTGTTCTGAGTGGACATACCTATACATTCCTCAGAGCTGGAGCATGCTCGTGGCCACACAGCGGCATGCTCCTGTGATGGCTGTTCTCAGGACACAGGCAAGAGTGGATCGGGATATATGAGGGCTTTGATTGGCCCTCCAAATCACATGACGACTGTTCAATCACAGCCTTCACAGTGTAAACAGACACGTGTTTCTGTGACAGTTCTCCCCGCAGAGTTCAGTGCATGGGGGGGTGGGGGGAAGTGGGGGAATCTGCAGCTGCTGTGACAGCTCTGTGTGTAAGGATGATTTTACACACACAGCTGTCACAGATCCTCACACACAGTACACCTAGCACTGCTGTCCCTGTCAGTGTACAAAAACATCTGTTACAGTGCCCCATCACATGGGACATCCTAAAACATTTAATGTGAAAATTGTTTAATGTAGCTTAATGTGTAATAAAGTGCCTACGCATTAATCAATTTCCCTTTAACTTTGTACAGCCTAAGTTTTTAACTTTCTTAAACTATGCTAGAAGTTTCTTGCATTTTGGTCTTCCACGAGGCAAACTAGGGACCATAAGCTTGTTTTTTGGGAGCTTAATGTGGCTTAATGTACAATAAAGAGCTTAGATGTTAACCTATTTCCTCCAAACTTCACACAATAGAAGACTCTATGCCAACATATTCTGAAAATTTCAGCTTATTTGGTAAATTACACCAAAAGTTATTCAGGTTAAACTATTTGTTTACAATCCTAAAACCATTAATGTGAACCGCTTAAAAATGTGCCTAAACCTCAATCAAGTGTCTTGAAACTTTGCACAGCCTAAGTTTTTAAAGCGGAGTTCCTCCTAAAAATATGGAAGCTCCACTTTACTACTTCCACCCCCTCCTCTAGAGCCACGTTTGGCCCCTTTCGGCAGGGAGCGGATACCTGTCAGAAACAGAGTGGTTGGGGGGGCGCAAAAGGGACAGGACATCTCTTGCAGTGCACCCCAGGTGCCAGGTAGCTAATTCTAGTCGCCAATGCGACCTGGCACCCGGGGTTTGTTGAGCCTTGATGTAAAAAACCCAGAAGTGATGTCATCACATCACTTCCGGGTACTCGCGGCAAGTTCAAAAAGATGCGAGCATTCAAAACAGCCAAACTTGTCGTTTTGAATGCTTTTAAGTGCAGAGGAGGGGTTTGGGGTCTTTTTATACCCCCAGATTCCTCCACCAGAGTACCTGTGAGGAAAAAAAAAATGTTTTAAATGTCCTAAAATATCAGTTATCCGATGACCAAAATATCGGAATCTGCACTAAAAAAACGATATTGGTCGATCACTAGTAAGGATGCTGGCGCCAGCCTGAACCTGGAGTGGTGGACAGGTTCGCTTCGGACAGATGGAATGTCCTTATATTCAGGAACCCGTCCTAGAAGTTTCATGGGTTTTGGTCCCCCACAAAGCAATCTAGGGGCATTAAGCTTGTTTTTTGAGGACCTTAATGTGGCTTAACATACAAAAAAAGCTTAGATGTTAACCAATTTCCCCCAAATTTCGTACAATAGAAGACTGTCTATGCCAACATATTCTGAAAATTTCAGATCATTTGGTAAATCACATTAAAAGTTCACATGAAAGCAGTGTTTTAGCCTCCCCCTCCAAACAATAAGTCGGCAGCTACACATACTGTAGCTGCTGACTTTTAATATTAGGACACTTACCTGTCCTAGAATCCAGCAATGTCGGCAACGTAGCCATTGTTTCCATACTTGCAACAAGAAATAAAAGAAGACAAATGGACATCTCCTTATAAAACACTGCCCATTCCTAGCTAGCCTCTGTTTTTTGCTAGTGTCCTTAGAGAAAAGCTTACCACCTTCCTGGAGGTTTTTCTCTTTCTCACTTCTGCCAGGATGATTTTTCGATCGGGGTTCCTGCGCCACCCTAGACATTGTGGCTCTTGCTGCAGCTCCTGAATGTTAACCCCTCGGCATAGTCTTTTGCATTGTGCCCAGACCTCGCTAGGTAGAATACCGGATAGGTCGTGAAGTTTGAATTTCCATGCAGATACTGAAGACCAGAAAGTTGTTCTTCCAAAATCTTGGAAGGTACTGATGACAGATGCCAGCCTGTTGCGCTAGGGAGTTATTCTAGAGAACCTCTCAGTTCAGGGATCATGGTAGTTGGAGGAATGGAGGTCGTCAGTCTGCATGCTGGAACTTTAACATTTAAAGGTCTGTCTGCCTTTATGGTCTCCCGGCCCAACCCCCCAGGGGGCAGTCACTAAATGGCAGAGGTGGCATAAATCCTCCATTAGGTTAGGACAAGAAGTCCTCCTGCTGCAGAAGTCTACTTGATCTTGTCTTGGACAGAACTTTACGTTCAGCCCTCTCAGCTGTACACTATCCCCAGTGTGGCAAAATGGCAGATGAACTTTCTTAGCTATTGATAGCTAAACCTAGTTAAGCGGGTTCTTCAGCTTGAGGTTTTTGCAGAGGTTTTCTTGATCTACTCAGGTCTCCGCTTTAGTGCCGTTTACTTTATGGTTAGCCCCCAATCTGACCCCCTTGCCTTTCTCTGGTCATTTTGTGGCTCCTCTGCCACCCAGCTCCACTTTTCTGTCCAGAGAAGAGTTTTTTTCCCGTAGGGGTTTATTTACTAAAGATTGAGAGTGCAAAATCGGTCTTCTGCATAGAAGCCAATCAGCTTCCAGGTTTTATTGCCAAAGCTTAATTGAACAAGCTCAGATTAGATACTGGTGGTTTCTCTACAGAAGTGAGACTGATTTTTGCACTCTCCAGCTTTAGAAAATAAATCACGTCGTCCGATTTTAAGGCCACAATTTTAGGCCCAGTGAAAGGTATAATTAACAGGATCACATGTGCTTCCTGAATAGTTTTTTTACTTTGCCTTTAAGACACACGTTACCCGAGAAGATAGTTGGTAGTTGAAGATGATTCCTCACCTTTCAGGGAATGGGATCAGGGCACCACATGCTGTACTGACCTTCTTGGCATTAGAGCAACTGGAGTTTTCCCACACCAAGGTATACAGCATGAGGTGGCTTAAATTGTCTAAACCCGTTTCAAATTTGTCGCTGTAATGTTTTTGTTGACAGTTAAAAATTGCCTAAATTGGCTAAGACTTTCTTGTCCACTCATTAGTAGAGCCTGTCCTGTATGGGGCTGACCTCACCTGGAGAAGATTTTTACTCCTGCAAAATCTTTGCTCCGCAGTATCCTGTTGAAGAAATTTCCCACAAAGGTATCCGTTCCTGTAGTCAATTCTGCCAATTCTTGTCTTGACCCCATTGACTACCATGGAGGATAATCCGGTGTTCGATAGTAGCATTCCCCTGTATTAGCTCTTTTCTCTATCGCTCATTGACAGACGTAGTCCTTGGTGATACAGCACCTTCGGGTTATGTTGCCTCCACAGGAGTAGGACTAGACGGGAAATAAAAATGCTCTGGCCACACCCTAGGGGCAGTCCCTGAGGGTATATCCTCTCTCTCTCTGCCACAGCAAATCAGTTTTTTTTTTCTGTCTAGTCAGGAGTAAGGACCTAGATACCTTGCTGGGATCTTCGGTCCTGGCAGGATTTTTTTCTTAAGATTTTTTAGACAGCTTTTTTACTCCAGTGTTCCTGTGAGATCTTCAAGCAAGAAAGCTGAACTGGGCGACGGGCTGGATGTTGAGATCCGGTGGTCACCCCAGTTCAGCCTTCGAGCGCGTGCAGGCCATAGCTCCGCGCTGGGTCGGCCGCGACATGGTCCCACTGGAGGGACTGACCCTGCGAGTTAAACGTCTCGCTGAAACGCCAAGGACCATGAGTCACGGCGTCCGTATTGGTCGACAGCCCTCCCGCCCCGGTGGAGAGGGGTACTGTCAGGAGTTGGTGCCCGCCTGGTTCCGGTATGGTGAGTAGTATGTTCCCCCTTTTCCCCTGACGGGTCTTGTGGTGAACGCGGGCCCCTCTCTGTATGGTAAGGATGAGTTCCCCTCTATCCTATAACATGGCACAGATCCCCCTACTTTGAGTGTGATTTTTATGTGCAAAAAGCCAGGAGGCTTGGTTTGGGAGCTGACAATCTAATTGTAAATATGTTAAAAGATTGTAATCAGTGGCAGTATGGGAATCTTACTGTGATAATATAAGTAGCCTACCAATCAGAAGCCACGGACATGTAGACTGCTTTCCAAGTCAAGTCTCCAGCAATAGCAGGCCTTCCGACGGCCATGCGGTCCGCCAGGGTCCGGTACCGCCGACCAGGCTAAATCCCCATGTAGAGAAGGTGTTGTGATGCTCTGCAGTCACGCCGCTATTCGGTACAACCGCCGCCATTGTTTGCTAGATCGCACGAGGCCGCCATTTTGGCGTAGCCTCCTGTCTCCAGCATGGGGGCGGCCATGTTTGAGGTGACCCAAACACCTCGTGGAGCTAGGGGAGGCGCCGGAAGGCGTGCAGAGGGGCGGAGCCGCCTCCCTTCTTCCTGGGCAGCCAGGCAAAAGACTTCCTGTTTGTGAAGTCAGCGCTGTAACCTGTTGCAGTGAACTCTGAGCATCATGTGGTGAGCCTGGGGGGTCTATCTCTCTCTCTCGATCGATCGATAGGGATCCCTAGCAGGTAACACTGAGGGGCTTTTGTGGCGCTGGGGGTCTGGGAAAAAAAAAAAAAAGTTTTTTATTTAAGTTTGGATTGTATTTTCCGGGTAGTTACTGGAATAATCATGGACCCTGCCACACAAGTACCCCCACCTGTTTCCCTCGAGGGGGCCACGGGACCCGCCGGTGCACAGAGTATGGATGCATTTACAGCAGTTTTGGAGTCTATGGTGGCTCGGGTGGAGGCGGCCTGTCAGGGACGGGGGTCAAGAAAGCGACCCCCGCCTACCCCTATATTATCTGACACCTCTGACTCAGATTCAGAGACGGTCACTGCAGCTGCAGGTCCCTCTGCAAGGGCTGTTATCTCAGGTAAAGCTCCCTCAGACAGTGAGGAGGACGTTCATTCTTCCGCCATAATTCAGGAAGAAGCATTGGTGGACGCACTAGTTGTGGCGGTGCGGGAAACTTTAAGACTTGAGGTTTTACCGGCAGAGGCAACTGAAACAGAGATTCCCTTTGGTACTAACAAGCCCATCAAAACGGTGAAGGTTTTTCCTGTACCCAAGTGTTTTGGTAATAAAATTAAAGGAGAATGGGAGCATTCTAAGCGTACCTTTACTATTTCCAAGCGTATTGCTAGACGCTATCCGTTTGAGGAATCCCTCATTAAGAAATGGACGGTACCACCAGTGGTGGATCCACCTATTTCCAGGCTGAATAAAGCCACGGTTATCCCAGTGGAGGACACTTCGTCCTTTAAGGATCCGGTTGATCGAAAGATGGAAGCAGAGTCCCGCACTATCTTCTCCCTGATAGGGTCAGCATTTAGACCAGTAATTGTTATTGGTCTAGTTTCCCAGACACTAACGGAATGGGCGAGATTGGTACGCCAAGACCTAAGGGGAAAAGATATCCCCCAGGGAACATCTGATTTGATGGAACAGATTATCCAAGGGCTACAGTTTGTCTGTGACGCAGCCTTGGATGCTACCCCCCTATTAGGGCATGCATCTATGTCAGCGGTAATCCTCAGACGTGTGCTGTGGTTAAAATGCTGGTCAGCTGACCTAGGTTCCAAAAAGACCTTGACGAATCTCCCCTTTCAGGGGAATCGTCTATTTGGGGCCACCCTAGATGAAATTATTAAGGATGCCACTGGGGGCAAGAGCACTTTCTTGCCACAGGCTGCTAAAGCTAAGGGACCTCGCAACAAGCGAGGACCTTTCTTTACCGCCCATAAAGGGTTCGCACGCCCGGCTGGAACTAGCGGGAAAGGCAAGACTCCTCCAGGAGGGTTCAAGAAAGGCTGGTCGGACAGAGGACCGACTCAGCCAAACCCGAAGCAAAGGATTACACAGCCTGAAGGTGCGCCCCCACCCGGGTTGAGGGTGGGGGGACGTTTTCACCGGTATTCAGGACATTAGATCGAGCATCGACTACTACTACCGGTGCGATTCTTCCCTTCCAACATTTAAGTACTACAGGGAGCGGTAGTCACCGTTCCCTGAATAGATCTTTTCCTTTACCTTTTCCTAAGATTAGTCTCAATTCCCCACAGGAATCGGATCTGGTTGACCAGACAGACCAAGAAGCCTCTAGCCGGGTGACTTCGGTCCCTGAGATTCAACCAGGAGAGATCACCGTTCCTGATAGGAATCAGGTGTCAGATAAATGTGTGGGAACAGAAAACGACCAGACTTTGTCGGATGGTCGGGGCCAGATAGCTCTAGGGACGCCTGGTTCAAATCCCGTCAGTGCCAGTGGTCCTAGGAATTCTAGGCTGGCCTTGTCAAGCCGGCCTGGCCAACTTGGACTTGCTAGTCGCGGACGTTCCGTGGGAACTGCGTCTCAGGGAGTATCCGCGGCCTCGAGGACCTATCTACCATTGTGCTTTACAGTCGCTGGTTTTAATGGCCTGGCCATTGAGACCCAAGTACTGAAGGACAGAGGGTTGTCAGCTTCAGTCATTCCTACCCTTATTAAAGCAAGGAAAGCGACTTCCAGCAAGGTCTATTATCACACATGGAAGACTTATATAGCGTGGTGCGAATCTTTAGGATTTCCTCCACGTACCTATTCGGTGACTCGAATATTGGCCTTTTAAAAAGGGGTTGAGCAGAAGCTAGCCTTGAGCACCATCAAGGGTCAAGTTTCAGCATTAGCAATCTTCTTTCAGAAACCTTTAGCTACCAAGTCCTTGGTGCGGAATTTCATCCAGGGGGTGCGGCACCTGGCTCCACCAGTCCGCGCGCCCTTACCGCCCTGGGATCTTAATTTGGTTTTGTCAGTTCTACAGAAACCTCCTTTTGAAAACATCAGGGAGATTCCCTTGCTTACTTTATCCCAGAAGGTGGCCTTCTTGGTGGCTATCACTTCTGCACGCAGGGTGCCAGAACTGGCTGCTTTATCATGCCAGTCCCCATACTTGGTGATTCATAGGGATAAGGTAGTACTCCATCCTAAGCCATCCTTTCTTCCTAAGGTGGTTTCAGATTTTCATCTGAATGAAGATATTGTACTACCTTCCTTGTGTCCTCAGCCCAATCATCATCGGGAACATGCGTTGCATTCCTTGGATGTGGTTCGGGCAATCAGGGTATACCTGAAGGCTACGGAATAGTTCCGTAAGACTGATTCACTTTTTGTCATCACGGATGGCCCCAGAAAGGGGTTGCCTGCATCTGCCGCGACTATTGCCAAATGGATTAGACAGACGGTGGTACAGCCTTATTCTATTAAGGGTCAGAGTCCTCCGTTCCCTGTTAGGGCGCACTCCACTCGAGCGCTCAGTACTTCCTGGGCCTTTCGCCATCAGGCGTCAGTGGTCCAAGTATGTAAGGCGGCCACCTGGTCGTCGGTACATACCTTTACAAAATTTTATAAAATTGATGTCATGGCATCGGCGGATGCCTCATTTGGCCGCAAGGTTTTTCAGGCCGCAATTTGAGGAGACCGGTGGTCTACCTCGAGGGTTTTTTCTGTTTGAAGATTTTTTTGTTGAGTCTCATCATTAAGGTTGAGCATTGTAAACTTCTAGTTGGCACCGGTTGGGCCTTCTAGATTTGGATTTGATTTCCATTTTCCCACCCCTCATTTGTGATACTGCTCTGGGACGTCCCGAAGGTGCTGTATCACCGAGGACTACGTCTGTCAATGAGCGATAGAGAAAAATGGATTTTTGTAAAATCTTACCGTAAAATCCTTTTCTCTTAGCTCATTGACAGACGTAGTACCCGCCCCTCTGTTTTTGAGTTGGGTTGGGTTAAATTCTCTAAACACTGCTTTTGTGACATAACTGATTTGCTGTGGCAGAGAGAGAGAGGATATACCCTCAGGGACTGCCCCTAGGGTGTGGCCAGAGCATTTTTATTTCCTGTCTAGTCCTACTCCTGTGGAGGCAACATAACCCGAAGGTGCTGTATCACCGAGGACTACGTCTGTCAATGAGCTAAGAGAAAAGGATTTTACGGTAAGATTTTACAAAAATCCATTTATTTCTTTGACTGGCTTATTTGGCAGTTTGTTAGATCATTGCTGTCTGAACTAAATGTATGGCCCAAGATCCTGCTCTTTTTTTTTTTTTTATTTCGTTAAGGGTATACAACATATAACAATGTAGTACAACATGACAGTCATTTCCTAATAACCATTAACAGTGGTACAAAAAGCTAATACAAACAGGGATTTAAAGATGGCAATGAAGCCACAGGCCAATACCCTTCCAATAACACACTGCTTACAGGCTGATGATTGTGACATGCACGGTGCGTATATCCTGTATTTTGTAGAGTCACATAGAACAGGCAGATTTTATTGGTAGGTCAAAAATACCCCATTATACAATTTTTTTAAACTGGTTTTTCCACAATTGCAACCGAAACAATAAAAATGTATCCGAATTTGCTACCAAACAAAACTTTATCTGTCCAAAAATGATTAAGAATATTACATGAGGTTTTTCTAAGAAATGTAGATATATATTGTGTGGGGTGAGACTGAAACCATTCTGGGACTCGAGGGATTTTAGGGGGAAAAAGACCTTGGGGCAAGTGGGTAATCCAAGCTTTTGCGGTTTTTCCAATGCTAAACTGATACAGGTGCACATTTTCTTAGGCCCCATTCACTTTTGCAAAAGGGGCCATTTGCTGTTTGCTACAGAAGACTCAGTGGGGTTTACTGTTAGCTGTGAGTGGGAAAGCAATCTGCATCCAGGGCAAATCATTTGCAGATAACCGACACGAGCGATTAATGTGCAATCGGCTGCCGATAGCCACAGGAGCTGGGTCTTCCGCAGCTAATCGCAAACAATTAGCCGACTTTGCTGACTTTTGTACTTGGTGTGGTTCATCAAGTGTTAGCAGAATATAGATGTTTTATTTTATTCATAAGCCTTTTGTTTATATTTTAGAAAACCTTGTCTCGACAAATGCTAAAATCTAATTTAAAAAAAATGTTGCACCTTCTGCAGATCCTAGTGTTCTTGCTGGCACATTGGCTGGACACACAGATGCGGTGTGGGGCCTTGCTCACAGTGGAATTAAAGACAGTCTGCTGTCCTGCTCTGCTGATGGAACTGTCCGGTTATGGAACCCACCAGAAAGCAAACCATGTGTTGGCACATATAATGGTAACAAAGGTAAGTAGTCAACCTGCTTCTATTCATTACATAGACTTTTTTATCAATTGTATCTCGTATGTTTATACACTTTCTTGGTTGAACCCTATGACTGTGCAAACAATATACAAAGATTGATCCTCTTATCACAAGAGGAAGTTAATAGTGTATTAAAGCATGAATTAATGAACCTTCTAATTGCCTAATTGACCAAATAAAAACATGTATTTTTTTTCGTTCATCGACGGACACAGCGCTTCATAAATCATAACTAGTGGGTTATATTGCCTCCTCCAGGAGTAGGACTAGGCAGAACAAAAAACACCTGGTACGCCCATGGACCGTCCTCAGCTGGTATATAACCCCCCTCTATGCTCTAGGTAATACCTTTTAATCGGTCTAGTCAGGAGTAAGGACCTAGGCTCCTGACTGGGATCGCTGGTCCTAGAAAATGTCTCCTTCCTCACATCATTTTCGTTTTTTTTTTTTTATCTCGGGAGATCTACAATCAAGTGTCAGGCTTGGCAATGGGTTTGATCATCTAAATCCAGTGGTCCTCCCAGCCCAGCCAGCAAGCACGTGCAGACTGCAGCTACGCGCTAGGTTGGCCGTGACCTAGCCTCACAGACAGAGGCTGGCCCACAAGTTAAACGCCTCACAGGATCACATACAACCCGGCTTGGGTCTGAGTCGCAGCGGTCCCTTGGCCGACAGCTCCCCTACTTCGGTGGCGAGGAGTTCTGTCTGGAGCATTACCCGCACCATGGACAGGTAAGTACAGTCCCCCCTCTCCCCTTTTGGTGGTTTTCTTCACGGTGGACACGTGTAACCTCGAACCGTCGGACCTGCCTGCAGGTTCATTCCTCACATCCTTAAATCCCTCACTGAGCTGGGCTTCTCCCATTCCCCCCTGTTTGGACTTAGAGTCTGGTGAGGGTCCCAGGGCAGAGAATGCAGCAGAGACCCCTGGGGGTCTCCCCGCTATACCCACTCTATAGGGGCCTGGGATAGTGTGTGTCCCACCCTGGTAGTCTGGAGGGGTCCCAGTGTAGACCCCTACGTGCAGAGTCTCCCCTTAAGGTGTGTTCCACCTTCAGCAGGTGTCCCCTTGCAGAGGGTGCAGCGTTGCAGAGGATGCAGGAAAGAGCCTGGCAGCATGCTTCAGTGTTTGTAGCTGATGGTGGCCACTTTTTCCCTTAGTCTGCCTGGTCTCTGGTTGGCAGCCATGTTTGTGTAGCCAGATGATGTCACAGGCGCCATTCCCCCACGGGAGGTTCCAAGCAACCTTGGCCTTGTAAGCCTAGAGATAGCTTCCCCGGGCCAGCAGACAAGACTCCTTCAGTGTAAAGGTCTGCCCTCACCCATTATTGGGATGGGGGGCATCTTCGCTGATTTCCAGCCCCGTGGACTTCTTTGGTGAGCGTCAATGAGATCAACAAAATGTTTCTTTTGGGGTTACCCAGAAGGGGACAAAGCTTGTCCTTTTTTAGGTTTAGGTCCTGAGTCTCCTTGTGCGTAATTTAATTCCTGCAAAGCTTCAGGTGGTGTCTGAACTATCCAAGGTCCCTGCTATCCCTGTCCAGGGAATTGATTTTACCTAGATCTGATTCTATTTCTGCGGGGTCTCTTCGAGCAGTGCAAGTCTTTCCACCACAATTTGTGATTGTTCCAAAATCGGAAGGTTTTTAAGGTTTCTAGTCAAACCTGTTTACAGTTCCCAGGAAGGAAGGCAAGGTACGTCCAATCCTGGACTTCAAGGCTTTGAACTGCTTGTGCGGTACAGAAGTTCCGAATGGAGTCCATTCATACAGTAGTGGCAATCCCACATCGAAGAACAGGTCAAGTCCTTTCTTCCCTTGTACTGGACGGTGGTCTCCGCGGTTGCCAGCCTATCCGGATGGGGAGGTGTTTTTGGACACGGATGTGCTTAAGGGGTCTGGACTCTGGGGGAGTCAAGACTACCGATCAGTATACTGGAACATCGGACAATAAGATTTGTCAGGCTCGTTGGACAGATCGCCTTCAGGAATGCCAGGTAAGGATTCACTCGGACAATGCCACGGCCGTGGCGTATGTCATTCACCAATGGGGCACATGAGGTAGCCGACATTCTAAGGTTTAGCTGTGTCAACCTGTTTGGCTGTGGAACATGTAACCTATTCCTGCAGCTGTATCTCACTATTGGACCCCTGATGTCTCCTATGTCCTTCAGAGCAGCTGATCATACACAGTTTGTGCAATTCAGGGTTCATACTAGGGATGCACCGAAATGAAATTCTTGGCCGAAGCCGAATAATAATGAAATGCTTGGCCGAAGGCCGAATACCGAACGCGGTGTTTCGCATTTTTTCCATTTATTTTGCCAATTTTTAGGGGGCACTCTGATGGGCACATTTTATGTTAGGGGGCATGCTGATGGGCAAAACAAAACATTTAAATTAGCGTTGCTCTTAACATAAAATATGCCCATTAGCGTGCCCCTTAAAATAAAATATGCCCATCAGAGTGCCCCTTAACATAAAATATGCTCATCAGAGTGCCCTTTAACATAAAATATGCTCATCAGCATGTCCCTTAGCATAAAATAAGGGGCACGCTGATGGCCACATTTTATGTCACGGGAGCACTCTGTTGGGCACATTTTTTTTTTTTTTTTTTTTTAAGGGGCACTTTATAGGGCACTCTAATGTAATGAGCATGGCAAGTGGCAACAACATATGGCAGTCTGCACACTAATGCTTGTGCAGCTGCCAGCTACCGTATTCTCCCCCAAATGTGCTCAGCTCCACATCACATACCTGAACTGCAGCCAGAGCCAAAAGCCGCGAACAGGGGGGCGGGGCGTGGACCTAGTGTGAAGGAGCCGCAGTCAGGAGCAGGGGGCGGGACGTGCGCGTGACGTCACACCCCCTACTCGCGGCCGGACAGGACACCGGCGGCGTGTGAGAAGGGAGCCGCAATGAGGAAGGTGAGAGGTCAGGGCGGAAGCTGACATTGTTCGGCTCAAAATTATTCGGCCTTTTGACTTATTCGGCCGAACGCCGAAAGTGCTATTTTCTCTATTTTCGGCCGAATAATGTTGTGCCGCCGAATATTCGGTGCATCCCTAGTTCATACGGTCCTGGAAATCCTGGAAAAGTTTTGGAATTTTTAGATGACACTTTCCAGGCCTGGAAAGGTCATGGAAAATTAGGAAACACACTAGGTTTTGGAAAAGTCATGGAATTTACTGTGGAGGGGCGGGGAGCAGCGGGGAGCGGATGCTTAATTATTTTATGATAATTATATTGCCACATACTGTATTTACATTTCGCTGTATTAGCGTCCTTCCGGGTCCGCGGTATGCGCATGCTGTCATTGCCCAGCAGCAGCCGAAGAGATGACCCAATCAGGCAGCGGGGAGGGCCGGCTGCGGTTTGCCTGGAGACACTGTGACTGGCTAGCAGCAGCAGTAACAGCTGGGAGATTATCAACCAATGAGGCAGCGGAAGCGTCGCTGGAGGGCGGGCCGGCCGCATGAACGTGATGATGACGCGGAAGGGGGCGGTAAGCATTTTGGTTTCCGCACCCCTGCTCTTAGTCCCCCTATGCTCCCCCCCCCCCCCGCACCTTCCAACCCCCTGCAATGCTTTCCAAACCCCCCCTTAATTCTCTCCAGTCCCCCCCCCCCCTCCCCGTGCCCTTCAGCTCCTCCAGTGCTCTCTGCTTCCCCTGCGCTCTTCTATCTTCTATCATGTCTGCAGTCTCGGACCTTCTCTTGTATCATGTCCGCAGCCTCTGACCACCTCCTGTATCATGTCCGCGGCCTCTGACCACCTCCTGTATCATGTCCGCAGCCTCTGACCACCTCCTGTATCATGTCCGCAGCCTCTGACCACCTCCTGTATCATGTCCGCAGCCTCTGACCACCTCCTGTATCATGTCGGCAGCCTCTGACCACCTCCTGTATCATGTCGGCAGCCTCTGACCAACTCCTGTATCATGTCGGCAGCCTCTGACCACCTCCTGTATCATGTCGGCAGCCTCTGACCACCTCCTGTATCATGTCGGCAGCCTCTGACCACCTCCTGTATCATGTCGGCAGCCTCTGACCACCTCCTGTATCATGTCGGCAGCCTCTGACCACCTCCTGTATCATGTCGGCAGCCTCGGACCACCTCCTTTATCATGTCTGCAGCCTCGGACCACCTCCTGTGTCATGTCCGCTAAATGTACAGTGTGTGTCGTAAAACGTTTGACATTTCGAACATGGGAGAGGCAGCGCTGTCTAGCCACGCTAAAGTCTGCAGCTGCGTGCTTGACAGCTTCCAATTTGATCGCTGGCTTTTTCACCCGTGCGCCTGAAGTGACGGCTCCCAGCTGTGGCAGCGGTGCTTCCATCTCATCCACTGTAAAACAAGGGACCATTTTGAGTCACACTGTATCCAGAAACGAAACCCTAACTGCAGAGGTACTGTACACTACAAAGATTGTCATTTATATTAGTAAAAATATGCTGGGTGTGACATGGATTTTCTTCTTATTTAACATGTATACATAGACATTTCATGAAACATTAGGTCATGAATATTTACGTGAAGTCATGGAAAAGTCATGGAATTTTATTGATGAAAATGTGTATGAACCCTGGCAACTGTAACTGCTATGATCCTGGGAAAACTGCTTGCAAGTGCTTAAATATTTTAATCCAGTGAAATAAAATATTGTCTTCACGGCAGTGCGAATGGTAAACATTTTTGTAGGCTAAGAGCCGGGTTCACACTGAGGCGACACGACTCCTTTCTACTTCGGGGGCGACTTGTGCATTACCATGCACCACGACTTCGGAGCGACTTGCAGGGACTTCACATAATGGAAGTCTATGCAAGTCGCTCCGAGGTCGCCCCGAAATAGTACAGGACCCTTTTTCTAAGTCGGAGCGACTTGTCTCGCTCCTATTAGAACGGGTCTTGTAGCGGTCAATGGACCGCGAGGGAGCGCGACTTTTCAGGCTGACAAGTCGCGCCAGTGTGAACCGGCTCCAAGTGTTTTCAGCACTGTTTCGTTTTCTCTTGCCAAACTACTCAGATCCACATACCCTCCCATCTCCAGGTTGGACTCGGAGAGCTAATTACGGTCCATAAAATAACAAAAAGAAGTGCGCTTGAAGAAGGGCTTTGGGTGCACTGACTATTTTAAAAAGCTGAAAATTAGCTTGGTAAATGTGTTTAATTAGTACACAAGCATTTTATGACTAGTGTTTCAGGTTTTTATCTGGTCATTTCTTGTTTTCTTAGAACATGGAATCCCAACCTCTGTAGATTTTATTGGCTGTGACCCTGCACATGCTGTTGCCTCATTTACCAGTGGTTGCATCGTAGTCTATGACTTAGAAACATCGCAGTCTTTACTGCAGTTATCGTCACCTACAGATTCTAGTAAGTATGTTCGAACAATCGGTATGGTATCCTAGTGAGATAAATGTTTGACATTGGGTTGATTCTATTTGTGTTTTTTTTTTTTTTTTTTTTTTTTTGTTTTTATAGGCATCCCTTTCAGTGGCCACATAAATAAAGTTGTAAGTCATCCTACTCTTCCTGTTACCATTGCTGCATTTGAGGATAGACAAATCAAGTTTTTTGACAACAAATCAGGTATGATCTTGTTCTGTTTCTGTATAGACTGCATAGTTTGGTCAAAATGTAAAACATTGTTGCAAAAAAGAAATTTATTTAAAAAAAAAAGTTTATAAGGGAGCTCTGGATGTTTTACAGCTGTGTGCTGCATGAGCCCTAAAGTATGCAGATTAATTAAAAACAGTCTCTAGACATTGCACACAGAACCCTTTTCTCGTGTGAAATTAGTTCAATAGGGCGTTTTGCAATATGTATGTTATGATATTGCTCAAGTTTCTTTTAATTTGTCTCACATTTCCCTCACAATTTAACTCCTATAATGGAAATTTTCAATTGCACAAAGTCTTTAAGGTGTTCTGTGCTTATAGTCAAAAGCATGGATAAGTCTGCACAGCAGCTCACATTCACCTCTAATTAATACAGTTTTCAATACAGTGTTTTGCCCTATGTTGACTATTAAGCATGCTGATTTACTTCAGTACCTTGATCTTGATGGGGTTGAGCTTTATCTATAGTAAGGCACAGCACTTTCCATAATTGACCTAGTAATCTGTAGTCGGTCTGGGTATGTTGGAGCTGCTCCTATCTATTTACACAAGTACAAACCTTTGTATAGCTACACTTTCAGCATAGCTACTGTTATTCTCTTTCAGGCAAGACCATTCATTCAATGGTTGCTCACCTGGATGCTGTTACAAGTCTTGCGGTGGACCCCAATGGAATTTACTTGATGTCTGGAAGTAAGTGTTCTGATGAGCAATGTAGCCTATATTGTTTCATAATTTAAAGCGATTGTAAAGGTTTTTTTTTTTTTTTTTTGGAGGTGAGACAATTCTTACATTTCTATTTCTTTATTTTTTTCCATAAAGATTTTATTGAGAAAAAAGAGCTAGACATACATATGAACTTCAAATAGTTTTTTGTTTTTTTTTCCTTTAAAAATAACAAACATGTTATACTTGCCTGCTTTGTGCAAGGGTTTTGCACAGAGAAGCCTCTACCCTCCTTTTTTGGGGTGCCCCGGTGGCGCTCCTAGTCCCTCCTCTTTATAGGGTGCCCCCACGGAGAGCCGCTTTCCATGGGGGTCCTTCTGACGCAGACAGCAGGACTCGGTTCTGCTCCCGTGTCACTGGATTTGGTTGACAGCTGCGGGAGAGACAGCGGCTGAAGCCTCTGGCCTCATGTTCGTTGCTGAAACGATCGGTTTCCGGTAAGAAAAAGGGGGACTTATGGGGCAGAGAATGCATTAAGGGGAAAAGCCTTGAGAATTTACAACTCCTTTAAAATGTCACTAGTAATCTAGCACAAAGGAAAATAAGCAACACTACAATTTTTGCACAGGTTCCAGGTTTTATTAATGAGCCTGCTGGGAGATGTAAAAAATTTAAGGTTTCAAGTTTTCTGCTATGGATATATGCATATTTGTTTAAAAAAGCATACTAAAATCCTAGAGATTTTAGAATTTCTTGACTGAAGAAAGTGCATTCTAAGTCCTAACTATGGCTTTTCCAAGCTGCTTTTGCTTTCCATTAGCTTCTTGTCCAAAAACAGTGAATGCATGTGGGTGTGTACGTATATAATAAGGTGGTATCATCTCTAATCATGAACTGAAGCTTTCAGGAGTAATGCACTCCTTTCATAAGGGCTGTTAAAGCATCACTTTAGGGGAGTTTCCTAAACCTGTGTCTAGACCAGTGAATAGTTGATGGAGATACTGCATTGTGTATGTTCAAAAAAATAAACCATGTCTAAACTCAGACCTACTTGGCTGCTTGAACACAGTTCTGCAGGATTCACTTTGGCTTTATATACTTATTATCAGATAAAGTTTTCAGTGTTTTGACCTAAAATATGCGTAAACCAATAATGTTGGAGTCGTTGCTGGCCACACACGGCTCAAATTTCGGATGATTCGTGCCATCGCCACGCGGCTCAACAAACCTCAGTTGGGAAACTGAAGAAGCCTGGTGGAAGAAAGTTGACCGAACATTGTGTCTGCAGTCATTGTTCAGGTGTTCTCACAGTCCTGAGGGATAACTGTCAGAATGCTATAGTCGGCAGCAGTAGATTTGTCCTCCCATGTGGTGTGGATGGGGAATCTATGAATGCCCAGTTTTAGTCTTCAAACTGATAACTGTGCAATCTTGCAACATAAGCTCCAGCCTTACACAGCGCCCACAGGTAGTGGAAGGGGTTCTGGAGGTGGGGGTGGTAGGGGGGGCTGTCAGCACAAGTCTTACCACTGGAGTACGGATAGGCTGTGTTCTGAAGTAGAATGCAAAGAAAGAAATTGACCATGCTGGAATAGATATGCTTCCATGCCCTGGTTTAGTCGGGTATTTCACAAAAAGGAAGCAATGCAAAGAGAACAGGATACTTTATTACAAGTATATTGTACCACAGGCACACACCAGAAATATTAACTGTTGGGTAAACATGCCCTTTAATACAGAAAATACTGCATTTGATCACTAGATGGTGCTAAGTAATGGCGTGAAGCCTGCCTCAGATGTTTTTTTTTTTTTTTCACAACTCCGTCCTGTCCTCTTCTCTAGGTCAGACCAGCAGTTAGGACACGTGCATTCTGGTGATACAGAAGCGAGCTCCGTCCTGAGTCATGCACATGCGCAGCACTATTACATGCCGTTGCATTTGACCTCAGCAGCTTTCTCATTGCAGCCAATGAGCTCATCTGGCGGCCCATCCTAGTGAACAGGACTGAGCTGTGAAAAATATTAGTAGTGTTTGGGGCAGGCTTGAAAAGACCTACAGGTATGGATATTTTTATATTGGGTTTGTTTAAACTATGAAATGGTGGTGTTGGACTGCATAGATTTTTTTTTTTTTTTTTTTTTAAAGTTGGAATGGGTGCTCAACCTGTGGCCCTCCAGCTGCTGCAGAGCTGTAAGTCATCCCATGAGGTATTGCAAGGCTGACCGTAACAAGCATGACACCCAAGGGCAAGGCATGCTAGGACTTGTAGTTCTGCAACAACTGAAGGTTGAGCACCCAACTTTAAAAAGCAGTTGGCTTTCAGCTTTCTCTCCTAACAGGTTCCTTTTATACACTCACTGCCCACTTTATTAGGTAGCCTTGCTAGTACTGGGTTGGACCCCCTTTTACCTTCAGAACTGCCTTAATTCTTAATGGCGTAGGTTCAACAAGGTGTTATAATGTTCCTCAGAGATTTTGGTTCATATTAACATGATGGCATCACGCAGTTTCTGCAGATGTTGGCTACACATCCATGATTTGAATCTCCTGTTCCACCACTTCCCAAAGGTGCTCTATTGGATTGAGATCTGGTGGCCATTGGAGTACAGTGAACTCATTATCATGTTCAAGAAACCAGTTTGAGATGATTTGAACTTTGTGACATGGTGCATAATTCTGCTGGAAGTAGCAATCAGAAGATGGGTACACTGTAGCCATAAAGGGATGGACATGGTCAGCAACAATACTCAGGTAGGTCGTTGGCGTTTAAACGATGCTCAACTGGTACTTAGGGGCCCAATGTGTGCCAAGAAAATATCCCCCACACCATTACACCACCAGCCTCTGGTGAGTGTTTCTTGTGGCCATCCGCCTCCCCTTGGATGGGATCTGTGCAGCTGGGCCTCCAACAAAATTTAGGCTGCGGCCTACTAGGCCATGCGGCCAGCTTGGTGGTGGTCACCTTTGATCGCATGCCACCATTTTGCGTAGGGCACTCCCCCCATAGCGCTGCGAACCCTCTGGGTACCTTGCTTTCCCTTTAAGTGAAGGCAGGGTTCCCAGAGGGCCTTTTATGGATGGGCTCGGAGGGCTAACCCCTTTTTTGTGTTTTTTTTCGCAGGGTCCAATAGGTGGGCTATTTGTGGGCCCTGGGTCAGCGTCAGCGGGATCGCAGTTGGCGACCCTCACTTGCCTGTTTTGTGTCTATGAAGCAATTCTGATTGTTATGTTTCGGGGTGGGCGTAGTATGTTGCGACCCTACTAGGTTTGCATCCACACACTTCGTGGATGCACTGATTGTATTGGTGCAGGCAACTTTAAAATTGGAGGATGCAGCTGCTGCTGTGTTGGAGGTGCCGATCTCCTTTGGTACCCGCAGCTCCCCAAAGCTGCAAAAGGTGTCCCCTTTGTGCGCCTACTTGAAAAAATTGTCGTGAGTCAGTGACCTAAACGCATTATGTCGGTGCCTAAGCGTTTTTGCAAGACGGTATCCATTTGAAGAGCCCCTCTTTTAAAAAAGTTGACAGTCACACCTGTGGTGGATTCTCGGGGTTTCAGGCTGAATAACTCCACTTTAATTCCGGTGGAGGAGTCTACGGCTTTTAAAGACCCCTTTGACGGGAGAGCCGGTACTTTGGTCCACCACATGTTTCCTGTGGCCAGTTCGGTCCTTAGGCCGGTATTCACCATATCATTGGTGTCCCAGACTGTAACGGAGTGTGCAAAGCATTTGCACCAGGATCTGGAAGGGGAACAGCTTCCCCCTGCCTTGTGAGCTGGCAGACTAGTTGGTCTAGGGGTTACAGTTTTGTCTGTTGTGCCTCTCTGGATACGGCTCCCTTGGTTTCTAGGCTGTCTGTGACAGCAGTCGTCCTTCGGGCCTGATATGGCTGAAATTCTGGTCTGCAAGAGGGATAAGATAAGACGGCTTTATCGGTTCTCCCCTTTTTGGGGTATCGCCTGTTTGGATCTTCCTGGATGATATCCTTAAGTGTCTTACAGGGGGGAAGAGTACTCCTTTTTTTTTTTCCACAGGCTGCCAGGGGCCAGTAGTCTCGTCGCAGAGAGCGGGCTCTTCCAGACCTGCAAACAAGCCCTCTTCTGCCTGAAGGGTTGCCCTCACCCCTGTCTGAGGTGAAGGGACGTCTTTGCTTCTTTCCGGACCCATGGACCTTTCTGATTCAAGACAGGGGGTCCATGAGCTGATCCGGTACGGCTACAAGATCACGTTTCAGTCTTTATCCTCCAGTGAGGTTCTTTCCTTCCAATCTGCGTTTGGCCCCAGACTGCCTGGGGGGGTCTCTTCGGGGCAGTGCAAGTCTTTTTACTACATGGGGTGATTGTTCCGGTTCCAAAATCGGAATGTTTTCAAGGTTTCAAGTAAAATCTGTTTACAGTTCCCAGGAAGGAAGGCAAGGGTCCAATATTATATTCCATATATATTCCATTATATGTCGGTCATTCAGAGTTTCCTACGCTTGCCGTGAGGAGCATGCGCAATTCACAGCGTTACCCTTTGGTCTCACTTCAGCTCTTCGGGTGTTCACAAAAGTGTTTGCCCAAGTGCGAGCATTGTTGCAACTGCAGGGGGATTGCAGTGCTGGACTGTCTGGGCGATAATCATCTGCGAGCAGAGGCCCCTGACTTCTCTACAAGACAACCTGGACATCGCTGTGCAGACTCTGCAGGAGTTCAGTTGGACTTTAAACTTCCAGAAGTCTGCTCTGGTTCTGTCCACTAAGTTACACTTATCTGGGTCTGACTCTGGACTCGACCTCAGCCAGGGTGTTTACTTCCACTGGACAAGCTCCAGAAGCTGCAGGATGCTATTCAACTTTGGTTGTCCAGCAGTCGGTTGTGTCTCAGCACTTGCATGCAGGTGCTGGGCCAGATGGGGTCTACCTTCGAGGCGGTTCAGTTTGCACAGTTACACACTGGACCTCTGCAGAGAGAGATTATTGCCAAGTGGCACAAGAATCCACATTCTCTAGACAATCTGATTCTGCTGAGTCAGGGTATGAGAGGGTCCCTGATGGCTTTGCTCTCCGGCTCTTCGACAGGGAAAATCCTTCCTTCCCCTGTACTGGACGGTGGTCACAACGAATGCCAGCCTGTCTGGGTGGGGAGATGTTTTTGGCACAGATTGTGTTCAGGAGTCTGGACCCTGGAGCAGTCCAGACTACCAATCAACGTACTGGAACTTCGGGCTATCAGACTGTCAGGTCTGTTGGACGGTTGGTCTTCAGGGGTGTCCGGTACGGATTTAATCGGACAATGCCATGGCCGTGTCATAAGTCAGTTACCAAGGGGGCACAAAAGTTTCCCTGTGGCTCGAGAAGTAGCCGGCATTCTAAGGTGGGGGAAACGTTTAGTTCCAGCTGTGCATATTCCAGGGGTGGAAAATTGGCAGGCGGATTACCTCAGTTGACAGATCTTGGACCACAGGGAGTGGTCTCTTTATCCGGAGTGATTTCACCAGCTGTGTCTCCGATTGGGAACTCCCGAGGTAGACCTGTTGGCCTCTCATCTTAACAGGAAGGTGGAGAGATTCGTGGCAAGGTCTCAAGATCCTCTACTTGACGTCATGGACGCACTGGTGGCTCCTTGGGGCCAGTACCACCTAATATATGCCTTTACCCCTCTCAAACTTCTGCAGAGACTTCTACGGAGGATCGAAGCAGAAGTAATTCCGGTCATCCTTGTGGCACCAGACTGACCTCATCGGTCTTGGTATGTAGATCTAGTACGGCTGGTCGTCGATGTCCCTTGGTGACTCCCTCATAGAGAAGACATGTTGCCCCAAGGGCTAATCTTCCATCCTACTTTACAGGCACTGGCTTTAACGGCTTGGCTGTTGAAAGCCAGGTACTGAGGGGTAGGGGATTGTCGGACTCTGATTCCCTTGCTGTTAAAGGCTAGGAAATCTACCTCTAGGAAGATTTGCAATCATGTTTGGAAAACATGCATTGCTTGGTGTGCGTCCCTGGGGGTTTCTCCCCGTTCTTTTTCGGTGGCTTGCATTGTGGCGTTCCTCCAAAGAGGTGTGTAACAGCGCCTGGCCCTGGGTACCATCAAGAGCCAGGTTTCGGCCTTGGCAATTTTCTTTAAATGTCCTTTGGCTACACGCATTCATTGGTTTCGCACCTTTGTTCAGGGGGTTCGCCACTTGGCTCCACCTGTGTGGTCTCCGTTGCCTCAGTGGGATCTCAATTTTGGTACTGTCCGTTCTTCAGAAACCGCCTTTTGAAAATATTAGCGAGATTCCTCTGCTCACATTGTGCCAGAAGGTAGCCTTCTTTGTGGCAATTACTTCCGCATGTAGGGTGTCCGAGCTGGCAGCCTTGTCTGGTTGTTCACCTTATCTGGTGGTTCATAGATAAAGTGGTGCTTTGCCCTTGTCCGTCATTCCTTCCTAAGGTTGTCTCCGGTTTCCATCTGAATGAAGACATTGTGTTGCCTTCCCTGTGTCCTAAGCCTCAATGAACCAAAGAGAAAATTGGATTATTGTCTTACCATAAAATCCCTTTCTCTGATGATCATTAACAGATACAGCACCCACCCCTCTATTGAGTTGGGTTATTTTTCTTCTGACACTGCTTGCAACAAAACTGAATGCTTATAGCAGGAAGTGGGAGTATACCATGTGGGATTGCCCCATAGGCGTGATAAAGCTTTTTCCTGCCTAGTGTCCTCCTCCTGTAGGGGGCAGCATAACCCAATGGTCATAAGATTCTGAAACTGTCATTTAACATCAGAGAAAAAAGGATTTTACAATAAGACAAAAATCCAATTTCTCTTGCGTCCTCTGACAGTCGCCGCCCACTCATACAGTCTTCACCAATGGGTATTGACCTCATATCCACAGAAGCAAGCTAGGCATAAGACTTGTTAAAAACAAAGTAATTTCTCTGTCGCTCATTGACAGACGCAGTCCTCTTTGATTAATATCAAATTGGGTTATACTGCCCTCTACAGGAGTAAGACCTAGGCAGAAGAAAACGTTCTGGCCACACCTTAGGGGCAGTCCCAGAGGGTATATCCTCTCTCTCTCTGCTACAGGATGTCAGTTTTTTTCTGTCTAGTCAGCAGACGGTGGTACAGGCTTATTCTATTAAGGGTCGGAATCCTCCGTTCCCTGTTAAGGCGCACTCCACTCGGGCGCTTAGTGCTTCCTGGGCCTTCCGCCATCAGGCGTCAGTGGTTCAGGTTTGCAAGGCGGCTACCTGGTCGTCGGTTCATACCTTTACAAAATTTTATAAAGTTGATGTGATGGCATCGGCAGATGCCTATTTTGGCCGCAAGGTTCTGCAGGCCGCAATTTAAGGAGACCGTTGGTCTACCTCGAGGGCTTTTTTCTGTTGGGAGTCTCATCTTTTTGTCTGATGAGCCTTTAAGACTTCTAGTTGGCGCCGGTTGGGCCTTCTAGATTGGATTTTGATTTCCGTTATCCCACCCCTCATTTTTGGCACTGCTTTGGGACGTCCCAAATTGATATTAATCAGAGGACTGCGTCTGTCAATGAGCGACAGAGAAAAATGGATTTTTGTAAGATCTTACCGTAAAATCCTTTTCTCTTAAGCTCATTGACAGACGCAGTACACGCCCCTCTATTATTGAGTTGGGTTGGGTTAAATTCTCTGACACTGCTTTGTGACATAACTGACATCCTGTAGCAGAGAGAGGGAGGATATACCCTCTGGGACTGCCCCTAAGGTGTGGCCAGAACGTTTTCTTCTGCCTAGGTCCTACTCCTGTAGAGGGCAGTATAACCCAATTTGATATTAATCAAAGAGGACTGCGTCTGTCAGTGAGCTTAAGAGAAAAGGATTTTACAGTAAGATCTTACAAAAATCAATTTTTACATAGACACACCTGTAGGGGGCTGTCCCACTGGTCCAATACCCCCCTTCTATCAGCATTCCCAACTCAGTTTGTCTTCTGCCTAGTTAAGGAGTAAGATAGGCTATCCCTGTGCTGGGGCTACGGTCTCAGCCTTTCTTCTATTTTATTACTTTTATTTTCTGCAATGTGTTTTTCTTTGCACTACTAGCTTTTTATTTGTTAATGGGCTTAGTCCGTTCTCCGGAAGACTACAGCGTTTGCGGAGCTGGGAATCGGACTGGTCGTCCTGACATTTCAGGACCGAGGATCTTAGGGAATCCCAGCCCGCCATCGAGCGTTTAGCAGGCTATGTGTGCGCCCTGGCCTCGCAAACGACCTGCTCCTGTCCTCAGGGGCACAAGCCCGCCAGGTGGCTACCTCGCTGGGATGCCTCAACATGCGGTTCTGACCGTGAGACGCATCCTCTTCTTGGCTGCCGGCCCTCCCGCCATCTGGGGTGGAAGGTTCCCGCGCTCTGGAGTCACCCACGCCATGTGAAGCAGTAAGTAAAACCTCTGTGGGGCCTCTGTCTGGGGATTACATTCTGCTGGGGGATTACATTCTGCTGTGTCTGTCTCCCCTCATGTCTGTGTCCGGGGCTCGCATCCCTCCCGGTCCCTGCGGGGGCTTCTGAGCATGTTATGCTGTGTGGGGGTCCCTAACCCTGTCCGCACTGTTAGTGTATTTGGGGGTACAGTCATGGTGGGGCGGACCGCTGCGGTGTAAAAATCGCGGGACCGCTATTTTAGGTGTGGGCAGCTGCTTTGGCCTCATGGTGGGCACTTCTGCAGCTCCTCTCTGTAGTGTTTTGGCGCCTTCGGGCGCCATCTTGTGTGTGGCAAGGTGTTTTCCTTTTGCACATGTTCGGTGGCCATTTTCCCGGAGCCTCCCATTCTTCTGCATAGGCAACCGTTTTTCCTTAGACCAGACCTTGTTAGTCCTCTAGCGTTGTGACATCACTTCCTTTTCTGCATGAAGAGAGATCGTTGAGCAGCGTGGTAACACTCCTGGGGGTCCTTTTTGCTGTTTTTGGGGATATTCTTCTGCTTTCGGTGTCTTTCCTCTCTCAGTGGGATACTTTAACTTGCAGTACATTGTGGTGGGTGCCGTGATCGCGTCTTAAAGGGCCAGCGTCCTTGTACTTGTCATGGAGTCCCAGGACAGCAAATTTCCCCCAGCCTTGGTTAATGAATCAGGTACTCCTGATTCTTCTCCTTCTCTAGCTGCTGCACTTGTTACTTTAGCGTCCAAGGTGGACTTGTTGATGTCAGAACAGGCTTCTAGAAAGAGAATTAGGCCTTCGCCTTCCTCTGATTCTGAATCGAATATGGTTGCCATGGACAGTGTCCCCCCTGAGGGGTCTCAGTCCTTTCCTTCTGATGGGGAGGTGGAGGAGGATGATGGGGATGATTTTTCCCCTGAAACGGCCAAAGAACGCGCTGCTGTGTCTGCGCTTATTGCTTCTATTAAGTATACACTACATTTAGAGGATGAGCCCAACCCGCCGGCTAAACAGTCTTCCTTTGGGACTTGCAGGACCCAGAAGGCGGCACAGGTTTTTCCCTGTCCCGCTGAGTTTCACGAAACAGTGAACGAACAATGGCATAATTTAAAGCGCCCTTTTGTGGTACCAAAACGGTTTCGGTTCCGTTACCCTTTCGTGTCTCCTACGGATTCGCGCTGGACTGTGTCCCCTAAGGTGGATCATACTGTGTCCAGGTTGAACAAGGCCACTCTTATGCCCTCTGAGGATTCTCTGTTGTTTAGGGACCCTACAGACAGGCGGGTGGAATCTCTGGCTCGCCACGCTTATACGGTGGCAGGTTCCTTGCTGAGGCCCATCTTCGCCTCTGCTATGGTTTCTCAGGCTGTGGCTGATTAGGCCCGGGTGCTCAAACGCACTCTAGAGGCGTATTCCGCCCCTCCGACTACTGTGGAGATGGTGGATCAGATGCGTCAGGCGGTTTTGTACCTCTGCGATGCAGGCTTGGATGAGGCTCCACTAGTAGCGCGGCTATCTGGTGTCACAGTGCTGACCCGTAGTCTGGTATGGCTGAAGAGTTGGTCGGCTGACCAGTCCTCCAGGAAGACAGTGTCTGACATTCCTTATGCGGGGAATCGTCTCTTTAGGGAATCCCTGGACGAATTGGTTAAAGGGGTCACTGGGGACAAGAGCACTCTGCTGCCCCAGAACCCCAAGGGAAACGTTTTCCTCGGTAAGCGGGGCCCTTTTAAACCAAATCAGGGGTCCTTTCATGCCTTATAGGCGCAGGACAGGGGGAAACCCTTTAAGGGCCACGGTGGTCAGAAAAAGCCCTGGGCGGGCAAGCCGCAACCAAGCCACGCTGGCTCGGCAGGTCCGGCCGCCTCAACCTGAAGGGACGGCCTCACCTGTTCCAGGGGTGGGGGGACGTCTGCGCGGTTTTCTAGAACCATGGCTGTTCCGGATTCCGGACATGTGGGTTCAGGAAATCATTCGATCAGGATACAAGATCAAATTCCTTTTGCGTCCAGCGGACAGATACTTTCCCTCAAATCTTCATTTGACCCCAGATCAGTTGCGCGATCTTCATCGGGCGGTTCAGGATCTCCTCGCCCAGGGGGTGGTTGTCCCGATACCTCATCGGGACAGGTTTCGGGGTTTTTACTCAAATCTGTTCACTGTGCCCAGAAAGGAGGGCAAGGTACGTCCGATTCTGGACTTGAAAGCTCTGAACCGATTCGTGCGGGTTCAGAAGTTCCGCATGGAATCCCTCCGTTCGGTGGTGGCCTCGTTAAGCCCAGGAGATTTCCTGGCTTCCATCGATCTCAAGGATGCGTATTTACACATCCCCATATTCGAGGGTCACCAGAGGTTCCTCCGGTTCGCAATCGCGGAGGAACACATTAGTTTGTGGCGTTACCTTTAGGTCTCGCTTCGGCTCCAAGGGTGTTTGCCAAAGTGCTGGCCCCTGTGCTGGCCCTGTTGCGGGCACAGGGGATTGCGATCTTGGGGTATCTGGACGATCTCCTGTTAAGATCGAGTGCCAGCCCGAGCCTATTACGCGATCTGTCAACTACTGTTCAGACGCTCCAGGAGTTCGGGTGAACCATCAACGTGCAGAAGTCGACCTTGTCCCCTTCTGTTCGTCTCCCTTACCTGGGATTGGTTCTGCTCTCTGCCCAAGCAAAAGTCTTTCTGCCTGAGGAAAAGCTCCGGACTCTGCAGAACAAGGTCAGGTCCCTCAGGGACAACCTCATCACTCCGGACCTGCATGCGGTCCCTGGGGTTGATGGTGTCGGCCTTCAAGGCGATACCGTTTGCACAGTTCCACACGCAATCTCTTCAAGCGGAGGTCCTGGCCAGATGGGACAGGCTTCCTCAATCCTTGGAAAGGAGGATATCTCTGAGCCACCACTTCAGAGTAGATCTCCTCTGGTGGCTTCAGTCCCCGGCTTTGACGGAGGGGAAATCTTTCCGCCTGCTGTGGAAGGTGATCACCACGGATGCCAGCCTGTTGAGCTGGGGTGGCGTGCTGGGCATTCTGTCTGCCCAGGGCACTTGGTCGGCGGAGGAGTCCTCCTTGCCGATAAACATCTTGGAACTGCGAGCGATCAGGCTGTGCTTGTTCCGTTGGTCAGATCAGCTTCGGGGTCACCCTGTGCGGGTGCAGATGGACAACGCCACAGCGGTGGCCTACATCAATCACCAAGGGGGCACCAGGAGTGCCCGGGTGGCCCTGGAAGTGACAGAGATTCTGGCTTGGGCCGAGACTCACGTCGCGGCGATTTCGGTGGTTCAAATCCCGGGTGTGGAGAATTGGCAGGCCGACTATCTGAGCCGCCAGACCCTGGACCAGGGGGAATGGTCCCTACACCTGGAGGTGTTCCGGATGCTGTGTGCGAGATGGGGAACCCCAGATGTGGATCTGTTTGCATCTCTGCTAAACAACAAGGTGGGAAGGTTCGTGGCAAGAACGCGTGACCCTCTGGCAGACGCGCTGGTGGTGCCTTGGCATCACTATCTCCTGATTTATGCCTTCCCCCCGATTTAGTTGTCGTCCAGGTTCCTTCGCAGGTTGGTTTCGGAACCAAAGTTGGTGATTCCGGTGGCCCCAGACTGGCCGCGCCGGTCTTGGTACACGGACATCATACAACTGGTCGTTGAGCCTCCGTGGCGACTCCCCTTACGGGACGATCTGCTGTCTCAAGGGCTGATCTTCCATCATGCTTTACGGTAGCTGGCTTTAACAATGTGGCTGTTGAGAGCCAGGTCTTGAGAGATTGGGGTCTCTCGTCGGCGGTCATTCCTACCCTGCTCAAGGCTAGGAAGGCCTCGTCCGGTAAGATCTATTACCGTACTTGGAAGGCTTATTTTGCCTGGTGTGAATCCAGGGGCATCCATCCTCGCTCCTTTTTGGTGGCGAGGGTGTTGGCCTTCCTCCAATCTGGTGTGGACCAGCATCTGGCGCTGACCACTATTAAGGGCCAGTTATCTGCACTGGCCATCCTTTTTCAGCGCCCCTTGGCGTCTAATTCGTTGATTCGCACCTTTATTCAAGGTGTGCGTCATTTGGCTCCTCCTCGGAGGGCACCTTTACCTCCTTGGGACTTAAACTTGGTCCTGTCTGTTTTGCAACATCCTCCCTTTGAAAACATCAGGGAAATTTCTCTGCCTCTGCTGACAAAAAAGGTTGCCTTTCTGGTGGCTATCACATCTGCTCGCAGAGTGTCGGAGTTGGTGGCCTTGTCTTGCCGCTCCCCTTACCTGGTGGTTCATAGGGAAAAGGTGGTCTTGCGACCTAACCAATCTTTCCTTCCACGGTGGTTTCTGATTTTCACCTTAACGAGGATATTGTCTTACCTTCGCTGTGTGTGAACCCTAAGCATCCTAATAAGTTTATGCCTTGCATTCCTTGGATGTAAGTAGTCTATAATGGCTACCTATAGCGCTTGCTATAATTAATTGATTGCAATAAATATTAATAAAGATTAAAAAGTGTTATACATAAAATTCATACATAAATTTCATAAAAGTGACAATATGGTGATAAATACAAATTATTTCGTATATAAAAAAAATTCCATAAAGTGACTGTAGTGAAATATTGGGGAAAAAGTCAAAAAAAAATGTTTTTAAAGTTTGAAAATCCAATAAATAAAATAAAGTGAGTTTCTTGTGCAAACAGTGCTTATTTCCAAACAGTAGGTGCAAGTGCTCAGCGTAGTGATTTCTCAATCCGCTCTGTGGTGCTCAGTGCAGCTTTTATTTCCACCGTGACAAATGGTAAGATTGAATCACTTACCAAATAGCGTGGGTCATGTATGCCTTATGGCACCAAGACCAACCAAGCTTGGGTAGCCTTCCAGGCTATGATGGAGTCACCTCGTGGCTTGCTTTGGGTGGATAGGATGGCGGGCTCCCCCCTCTCTCTCCTCTCACCTCAGGCCAGCGTTTCCAAAAGATTAGTCCGAAGCCCACTTTCCGTTCCTTGTACACCGATCGTAAAGCACAAGAGACTCACTTTATTGGATTATCTATTGGATTTTTAAACTTTGAAAACATTTTTTTGGACTTCTTTTCCCCAATATTTCACTACAGTCACTTTATGGAATTTTTTATATGAATTTTTTTATATACGAAATAATTTGTATTTATCACCATATTGTCACTTTTATGAAATTTATGTATGAATTTTATGTATAACACTTTTTAATCTTTATTAATATTTATTGCAGTTAATCTTTATTAATATTTATTGCAATCGATTAATTATAGCAAGCGCTATAGGTAGCCATTATAGACTACTTGCAACACGTTTACCATATTTCTATAGCGGCTGCTACAAACGCACAATTTTGTATTCATTTAAATCATTCACTAAATTAATTTATTACTCGCATATCTATTCACATATTTATTTCTGAACACCGGGCGCGGGGCATATACCAAAGTATATTCCTTACACATTCCTTGGATGTAGTCCGGGCGATCAGGGTCTACCTGTCGGCCACTGAATCCTTCAGAAAGTCGGATTCTCTTTTTGTCCTTCCTGAGGGACCTCGGAAGTGTATGGCTGCGTCTGCGGCAACCATTTCAAAATGGATCAGACAGACGATTGTACAGGCCTATTCGATTAGGGAACGGGTACCGCCCTTCCCTGTCAAGGCGCACTCTACCAGAGCGGTGAGTGCGTCCTGGGCTTTCCGGCATCAGGCTTCGGTGGCCCAGGTGTGCAAGGCTGCGACTTGGTCGTCTGTGCACACCTTTTCCAAATTCTACAAACTTGATGTTCTGGCATCTGCTGATGCTTCCTTTGGCCGCAAAGTTCTGTGTGCGGCAGTGCCTTAAGGGGGCCCTAGTTTTGCAGGTCCCTGGCTGTTGGGGTTGTTTCCCCCTTGTTTATTTGCTTCCCTGGGTTGTTTGCTCCAGTTGAGCTTTTCTGTTACCCAGAGGATTTACCTTTCTGTTCAGATAAGGTTCCTTTCTCTGACCTGGGTGCTGCGTTGCCTTTTGAGGGTTGCGCTTACCACCCCTCATGTCTACACTGCTTTGGGACATCCCATTGGTGAAGACTGTATGAGTGGGCGGCGACTGTCAGAGGACGTAAGAGAAAACGGAATTTTTGTAAAATCGTACCGTAAAATTCCTTTCTCTGAGTCCTCTGACAGTCGCTGCCCCCGCCCCTCTATTGGGGTTTTTTGGACTTTAACTGCTTGCTACCAAACTGAGTTGGGAATGCTGATAGCAGGGGGGTATTGGACCAGTGGGACAGCCCCCTACAGGTGTGTCTATGTAAATTACTTTGTTTTTAACAAGTCTTATGCCTAGCTTGCTCCTGTGGATAAGAGGTCAATAACCATTGGTGAAGACTGTATGAGTGGGCGGCGACTGTCAGGACTCAGAGAAAGGAATTTTACGGTAAGTTTTTACAAAAATTCAGTTTTTTCAGACCATTCTCTGTAAACACTAGAGATGGTTGTGCCTGAAAATCCCAGTAGATAATCCGTTTTTTAAATACTCAGACCAGCCCGTCTGGCACAAACAACCATGCCACGTTCAAAGTCACCTAAATCCCCTTTCTTCCCCATTCTGATGCTGAGTTTGAACTTCAGCAAGTCATCTTCACCACGTCGAGATGCCTAAATGCATTGAGTTGCTGCCATGTGATTGGCTGATTATCAATTTTTTTGCTACCAAGCAAATTGGACAGGTGTGTCTAATAAAGTGGCCGGTGAGTATGTATTTAATGCCACTGATATTTTTTTTCCCTGCTTCTCTTTTCTGACTGTTTTTAACTAGTTTTGCATTTGACTAGGTTCAGTGTCACTACTGGTAGCAGGAGGTGATACCTGGACCCTATAGAGGTTGCACAGGCAGACCTACTCCTCCAGGATGGCACATCAATACGTGCCATTGCCAGGTTTGCTGTGTCTCCCACCACAGTCTCAAGAGCATGGAGGAGATTCCAGGAGACAGGCAGTTACTCTAGGACAGCTGGACCGGGCCGAAGAAGGTCCTTAAACCATCAGTAGGACCGGTATCTGCTCCTATGTGCAAGGAGGAACAGAATAAGCACTGCCAGAGCCCTATGAACAGACCCTCCAGTAGGTCACTGGTGTGACTGTCTCTGACTAAACAATCAGAAACAGACTTCATGCGGGTGGTCCGAGTGCCCCACATCCTCTAGCGAGCCCTGTGCTCACTGCCCAGAACTCGATTGGCATTTGCCATTGAACCCTTAGAATTGGCAGGTCCGCCACTGGCGCCTTATACTTTTCACCCTGAGCATGTGACAGACTTGAAAGGTTCTGGAGAAGCTGTGGAGGTACACAGACCTCTACAGGCTAGACAATGGCACCCTGACTGCCATTAGGTATCGGGATGAAATCATGGTACCCATTGGCAGACCCTACCCTGGTGCAGTGGGTCCAGGGATCCTCCTTGTGCACGACGATGCTAGACCTCATGTGACAAGAGTATGCAGCCAGTTCCTGGAGGATAAAGGAATTGATACCATTGAATGGCCCCCACGCTCTCCTGACCTAAATCCAATAGAACACCTCTGGGACATTACGTTTCAGTCCATCCGACTCCGCCAGGTTGCACCTCAGTCTGTTCAGGAGCTCTGTAATGCCCCGGTCCAGATCTTGGAGGAAATGCCCCAGGACAACATCTGTCATTTATTAGGCATGTATACGAGCATGAAGGGGCCATACAAACGGACTACCATTTTGAGTTGCTGCAATGAAATTTCAACAAAATTGACTACCCTTCAACATCATTTTTTCATTTTGATTTTGGGGATGTCTTTGAATTCAGCCCTCTGTAGGTTGATGATTTTCATTTCCATCAAACGACGTGACATCTTTTCATTCTGAAAACATTACCCAGTACATATCAGTATAGATATCCAGCATGATATTTTTCCTCATTGAGAGCTGATGTGTTCCTTTAAATTTTTTGAGCAGTGTATAAAGCTGTCCCCAAACCTAGGTGATCTGATATGCACATATTGTATTCAGGGCCTTAGAATGACCCTGTGCTTTGCATGTGCAGAGCTCTGTTAGCTAAAACAGGACTCAACTTATAACCTCCGTTTTCCAGAGCAGAGCTAATCACAAGCATCAGCACTGTCACATGGAATGAGTTGCATATGTCTTTATACCTCAAAGAGCCAGATGTGCGATTTGTTCTTGGAAATGAGCAACAAAGTAAAGGTGATTATTTTTCAAAATGTAGGGGCATTAAAGCAAAACTGAAATTCAGGAAAGATCTTTTTAAAACCTATATTGCTACTTCTTAATTACATCTAATCTTCCAGGGGGGTGCGCCGCCAGCAACCGGACAATCGATTGCGCGTGGGGGGGGGGGTTGTTCCTGGTGGGGGCTCCTGCCTGGGTCTGTCCTTGAGGCCGCCTGGGTCTGTCCTTGAGGCCGCCTGGGTCCCTATAAGCCTGGTGGTGCCGCCATTTTATTGTGGCCTTTGTGTTTCTATACATGGTGGCCATGTTTGTGTAGTCCAGCAGCCATTTTGCAGTGGTTTGCCATTAAAAAATAGCGGTGGCCATGACAGTGGAGCCCTTTGGGCAGCGATTTTGGCCGTAGGAGCCTCTCCTCACCTGGTGCTGGGTGAAGGTGGCTTTCGGGCAACAGGCTAGCAAAAAGCACCCCCCGCCTTCCCCTGCCTCATCTGTCTGTCTCGTCAGATCCTGAATCTGATTGGCCGATGCGGACGTGGGTCATCCTGCTGACCACGCGCCTGGAATCCATTGATAGTGAGGATGAGTCCTCCACGTCTTCAACTGTGCGCGAAAGGGTGCTGGTGGGGGCACTGATTGTATCTATGCGTGAGACCCTGAAGATGGAGGACGCAAATGTGACTGAGGCACAGGTACCCTTTTCTTCTGCAGGCTACTAAGGGCAAGGAAGCTCGTCGTAGACTTGGGCCTTCCTTTTCTGCTCATAAGAAGTTTTTTGCCCCTCAGGGTTGACTAACAAGGGCTCGAAGCCTTTCAGGGCCCCCTTCTAGAGGATCCAAATGAACCTGGTCTGGCAAGCCGAAAGCACTGATGCAAGACAAGTGGGTCCACAAAGTAATTTGCTACAAGATTGAGTTTCGCTCTTGTCCCCTGGCAAGGTTCTTTCGTTGCAACTTGCGATGTCTCCAGACCGCTTGCAGGGCCTGTTTGGAACGGTGTAAGACCTGTTACTTCAAGGGGTGACTGACCCGGTTCTGACTCCAGAACGTTTTCAGGGGTTTTACTCAGACCTGCTCACAGTCCCCAGGAAGGAAGGTAAAGTGCATCCAATCCTGGATCTCAAGGCGCTAATCTGCTTTGTGCGGGTGCTGAAGTTCAGAATGGAGTCTTTTCCACTGGTGTTGGCATCCCTGCGTCAGGTTAATTTCCTCGCCTCCATCGTTATCAAGGATGCCTACCTTCACATTCCAATATGTGCCAGTCACTAGTGCTTTCTCCGCTTTGCTGTGGGAGAGGAGCCTTATCAGCTTGTGGCATTACCATTTGGTCTCGCCTCTGATCCTCCCAGTCTTCACAAAAGTGTTAGCCACGGTGCTAGCCTTGTTATGCCAACGGGGGATTGCGGTACTGGGCTACTTAGACTATCTTCTGCGAGCGGAGTCTCCTGCTCTGGTAGAAAACCTGGAGATCACAATGCGAACTCTGCGGGAGTTCAGCTGGATTCTGAATTTTCAGAAGTCTGCTCTGGTTTCGTCCACAAAGCTGAACTATCTGGGCCTTACTTTGGACTCGGCCTTAGCCAAAGTGCTCCTTCCTCTGGACAAACTACCGAAATTGCAGGCTGCAATTCGTCTCCTGCTGTCCAGCAGATGGTCATCCCTCTGCACTTGCATGCCGGTGCTGGGCCTAATGGTGTCTACCTTCAAGGCGGTTCCATTTGCACAATTCCATACAAGGTCCCTGCAAAGAGAGATTCTTAACAAATGGGACAAGACACCGCAGGCCCTGGACAATCCGATCCGGCTGAGTCGGTGAACAAAGGAGTCCCTGATATGGTGGCTTAGTTCTACTGTGCTTCGGCTGGGCAAATCCTTCTTCCCCTTGTTTTGGACAGTGATCACCACGGATGTCAGCCTGTCCGGCTGGGGAGGCCTCCTCGGCAAGCATTCTGCTCAGGGGATCTGGACGCTGGAAGAGCCCAAACTACCGACCACTGTCTTGTAACTCCAGTGATCAGACTGTGCCTGGAACATTGGACGGATTGTCTTCAGGGTTGTCCAGTGCGCATTTATTCGGACAATGCCATGGCCGTGGCTTATGTCAATTACCAAGGAGGCACAAGAAGTGTCCTGGTGGCTCTTGAGGTGGTGGGCAGAACAGTTTGTTCCCAGCCCTTCCGCTGTACCCTTTCCCGGGGTTGAAAATTGGCAGGCGGATTACCTCAGTCGGCAGGCGTTGGACCAAGAAAAGTGGTCTCTTCATCCGGTGGGGTTTCATTAACTTTTTCATCCGGTGGGGCACCCCCAAGGTAAATCTGTTGGCGTCTCAGTTCAACAGAAAGGTACAGAGGTTTGTGGCTCAGTCAGGGGATCCTCTGGCGGACTTCACAGACTCGCTGGTAGCCCCGTGGGGTCAGTATCGTCTGATTTTACGCCTTCCCTCCTCTCAAGCTTCTGCCAAGACTTCTCCGCAGGATCGAGGCAGAAGGGATTCCGGTCATCCTAATGTCTCTGGACTGGCCTCGCCAGGCTTGGTATGCTCATCTGGTGTGGCTGGTTGCTGACGTTCCTTCGAAGCTTCCCCTCAGGGAAGATCTTCTGCAAGGACCGATCTTCCATCCTACTTTACATTCGCTAGCTTTGACAGCTTGGCTGTTGAACGCCAGGTGTTGAAGGATAGGGGTTTATCGGAGTCGGTGATTCCCACCCTGTTGAAAGCTAGAAGAAAGCTACCATTGTATGTGGAAGACTAACGTTGCGTGGTGTGAGTCTCTTGGGATTCATCCTCGCTTCTTCTCAATGGCTCGGATCTGGACCGTCCAACGGTGGTTGAACAGAAGTTGGCTTTGAGTACCATCAAGGGGCAGGTGTCCGGTTTGGTGGTCTTCTTCCAGCATCATTTGACCACACACTCCCTGGTGCAAACCTTTCTTCAGGTTGTCTGACATTGGTTCCGCCATTGTTTCTGTTGCTGCCTTGGGATCTCAATCTGGGTCTTTGGGTTCTCTTTTTAGCCTTGGGAAATTTTTTTTTTATTTTTTTTGTTTTTCCCACCCCTCATGTTTTACACTGCTTTGGGACATCCCAAAGGTTAAGAATATCAGGAGCTGTGTCTGCCAATGAACATCAGAGAAATGTATTTTACGATAAGTCAAAAAAAAAATCCCTTTTCTCTGTCGCTCATTGACAGACGTAGTCCTCGTTGATTCAACACACTCGGGTTATGCTGCCCTCTACAGGAGTAGGACTAGACAGGAAAGAAAACGTTCTGGCCACACCCTAGGGGCAGTCCCAGAGGGTATATCCTCTCACTTCCTGCTCTAGCAAATCAGTTTTTTTTTTGTCTAGTTAGGACCTAGATACCTTGCTGGGATCTTCGGTCCTGGCAGGATTTTTTTCTTAGAAAAATTTTTTAGACAGCTTTTTTCTCCAGTGTTCCTGTGAGATCTTCAAGCAAGAAAGCTGAACTGGGCAACGGGCTGGATGTTGAGATCCAGTGGTCATCCCAGTTCAGCCTACAAGCGCGTGCAGGCCATAGCTCCGCGCTGGGTCGGCCGCGACATAGTCCCACTGGACGGGGACTGACCCTGCGAGTTAAACGTCTCGCTGAAACGCCAAAGACCATGAGTCGCGGCGTCCGGATTGGTCGACAGCCCTCCCACCTCGGTGGAGAGGGGTACTGTCAGGAGTTGGCGCCCGCCTGGTTCCGGTATGGTGAGTAGTATGTTCCCCCTTTCCCCCTGACGGGTCTTGTGGTGAACGCAGGCCCCTCTCTGTAATGGTAAGGATGGGTCTTCCCTCTATCCTATAACATGTCACAGATCCCCCTGTTTGAGTGTGATTTTTGTGAACAAGAAGCCAGGAGGCTTGGTTTGGGAGCTGACAATCTAATTGCATAGATGTTAAAATGATTGAAGTCAGGGGCAGTACTAGAACTTTACTGTGATAGTGTAAGGTATCCTACCTGTCAGAAGCCACAGGGCGATGTCTATACATGTATACTGCATTCCAGATCATTCCTCCAGCTAAGCAGATGCCTCCCGACGGCCACGGACCGCATACGGCCCGCCAGGGTCCGGTACCGCCGACCATGCTGACCACCATGAGGGTGAAGGGTTGTGAGGCCGAGATCCTTCTGCAGACATGCCGCTATTCTGTGCAGGCCGCCGCCATTGTCTGGTAGGTCGCACGAGGCCGCCATTTTGGCGTAGCCACGTGTCTCCAGCATGGGGGCGGCCATGTTTGAGGTGACTGAAACACCTCGTGGAGCTAGGGGAGGCGCCGGAAGGCGTGCAGAGGGGCGGAGCCGCCTCCTTTCTTCCTGGGAAGCCAGCCAAAAGACTTCCTGTCTGTTCTAGACAATGCTGAAACAAGTTGCATTTTGAAACTCTGAGCCGTAAGTGGTGAGCTTTGGGGTCTATCTCTCGCTCTATAGGGGTCCCTAAGCAGGCAACATTGAGGGGCTTTGTGGCGCTGGGGGTCTGAAAAAAAAAATATAAAGTTTTATTTATTTTTGGCAAATTGATTTTTTCGGGCAGTATCTGGAATTATCAAGGACCCTGCCACACAGGTACCCCCACCGGTTTCCCTCGGGGGGCCGCGGGACCCACCAGTGCACAGAGTATGGATGCATTCACAGCAGTTTTGAAGTCTTTGGTGGCTCGGGTGGAGACGGCCTGTCAGGAACGGGGGTCAAGAAAGCGACCCCCGCCTACCCCTATATCGTCTGAGACTTCAGATTCAGATGCTGAGATGGTTATTGCAGCTGCAGGCCCCTCTGCATGGGCTGTTATCTCAGGTAAGATTCCCAAAGACATTGAGGAGAACATTCATGCTTCCGCCATAAATCAGGAAGAAGCATTGGTGGACGCACTAGTTGTGCGGTTCGGGAAACCTTAAGACTTGAGGTTTTTCCGGCAGAGGCAAATAAAAAGGAATTTCCCTTTGGTACTAGCAGACCCACCAGGACGGTGAAGGTTTTTTCTTTACCCAAGTGTTTGGGTAAAAAGATTAAAGAGGTATGGGATCATTCTAAGCGTACCTTTACTAGTTCCAAGCGCATTACTAGACGCTATCCGTTTGAGGAATCCCTCATTAAGAAATGGACGGTATCACCAGTGGTGGATCCACCTATTTCCAGACTGAATAAAGCCACGTTTTTTTTCAGTGGAGGACGCTTCGTCCTTTAAGAATTTGGTGGATCGGAAGGTAGAAGCGGAGTCCCGCACTATCTTTCCCTGATAGGATCAGCCTTTAGACCAGTTATTGTCATTTGATCTAGTTCTCAGACATTTACGAAATGGGCGAGATTGGTGCGCCAGGACCTGAAGGGGAAAGGTATCCCCCAGGCAACATCTGTTTTGATGGAACAGATTATATAAGGACTACAGGTTGTCTGTGACGCAGCCTTGGATGCTACCCCCCTATTAGGGCATGCATCTATGTCAGCGGTAATCCTCAGACGTGTGCTGTGGTTAAAATGCTGGGTCAGCGTAAGTACTACAGGGAGCGGTAGTTACCGTTCCCTGAACAGATCATTTTCTTTACCTTTTCCAAAGATTAGCATCAGTTCCCCCACAAGAATCGGATCCGGTTGAACAGACAGACCAAGGAGCCTCTAGCCGGGTGACTTCGGTCTCTAATGTTTAACCAGGAGAAATCACCACTCGTGATAGGAATCAGGTGTCTAAATAATGTGTGGGAACAGAACGATCAGACTTTGTCGGATTGCCAGGGCCAGATAGCTCTAGGGCAGCCTGGTTCGGATCCAGTCAGGCAATATCAGGGTGATGACTTAAGTCATTCGCCAAGGATTTCACCATCTGTGCCTTCTTCACAGCATCCCGAAGGCGCGGAGATTGGTAACGCGCGCCCACGATGCTCCAGTGGACGCAGCAGACGCGCTGAACGGCCTGTAAAGGCAGTGTCAGCTATTAAAGGGATTCCCTCATCTCAGATTGCTGCTGAGATTTCTCCGCAGGATGGAGATGGAGGGAACTCCAGTTGTCCTGGAAATTCTAGGCTAGCCTCGTCAAGCCGGTCCGGCCGACTTGGACATGCTAGTCGCGAACGTTCCTTGGGAACTTCTTCTAGGGGAGTGTCTGCGGTCTCAAGGACCGATCTTCCATTGTGCTTTACAATCGCTGGGTTTAATGGCCTGGCTATTGAGACCCAGGTACTGAAGGACAGAGGGTTGTCAGCTTCAGTTATTCCTACGCTAATTAAAGCAGGGAAAGCGACTTCCAGCAAGGTCTATTATCGCACATGGAAGACGTCTATCGCGTGGTGCGAATCTTTAGAAATTCCTCCACGTACCTATTCGGTGACCCGAATATTGGCCTTTCTGCGAAAGGGGGTTAAGCAAAAACTAGCCTTGAGCACCATCAAGGGTCAGGTTTCAGCATTAGCAATCTTCTTTCAGAAGCCTTTGGCTATTAAGTCCTTGGTGCGGAATTTCATCCAGGGGATGCGGCACCTGGCTCCACCAGTCCGCGCGCTCTTATCGCCCTGGGATTTTAATTTGGTTGTCGGTTCTGAAGAAACCTCCTTTTGAAAGCATCAGGGAGATTCCCTTGTTTACTTTATTCCAGAAGGTGGCCTTCTTGGTGGCTATTACTTCTGCACGCAGGGTGTCAGAACTGGCTGCATTGTCAGACCAGTCCCCATATTTAGTGATTCAGAGGGATAAGGTAGTTCTTCATCCTAAGCCATCCTTTCTTCCAAAGGTGGTTTCAGGCTTCATCTGAATGAAGATATTGTACTACCTTGTGTCCTCAGCCCAATCATCAGGAACATGCGTTGCATTCCTTGGATGTGGTTCGGGCAATCAGGGTATACCTGAAGGCTACGGAATCATTCCGTAAAACGGATTCACTTTTTGTGATCACGGATGGCCCCAGAAAGGGGTTGCCTGCATCTGCCGCGACTATCTCCAAATGGATTAGACAGACGGTGGTACAGGCTTATTCTAGTAAGGGTCGGAATCCTCCGTTCCCTGTTAGGGCGCACTTCACTCGAGCGCTTAGTACTCCTGGGCTTTCCGCCATCAGGCATCAGTGGTCCAGGTATGTAAGGCGGCCACCTGGTCGTCGGTACATACCTTTACAAAATTTTATAAGATTTATGTGATGGCATCGGTGGATGCCTCATTTGGCCGCAAGGTTTGCAGGCCGCAATTTGAGGAGACCGGTGGTCTACCTCGAGGGTTGTTTTCTGTTGGAATTTTCTGTTGAATCTCATCTTTAATTGATGAGCATTGGAAACTTCTAGTTGGCACCGGTTGGGCCTTCTAGATTGGATTTGTTTTCCATTTTCCCACCCCTCATTTGTGGTACTGCTTTGGGACGTCCCGAGTGTGTTGAATCAACGAGGACTACGTCTGTCAATGAGCGACAGAGAAAAATGGATTTTTGTAAGATCTTACCGTAAAATCCTTTTCTCTTAAGCTCATTGACAGACGTAGTACCCGCCCCTCTGTTTTTGATTCGGGTTGGGTTAAATTCTCTAAACACTGCTTTGTGACATAACTGATTTGCTAGAGCAGGAAGTGAGAGGATATACCCTCTGGGACTGCCCCTAGGGTGTGGCCAGAACGTTTTATTTCCTGTCTAGTCCTACTCCTGTAGAGGGCAGCATAACCCAAGTGTGTTGAATCAACGAGGACTACGTCTGTCAATGAGCTTAAGAGAAAAGGATTTTACGGTAAGATCTTACAAAAATCCATTTTTTTTTTTTGCAATGAATACAAGGCCTTCGCTGACAGAGAGAGGTTGAAAGATGATCTGCTCGCCTCTTCCTCATCCAATGAGGGAACACCTTGTATGTATTGATAAAAATACATGACATTCTCTGAATGGTGAAGATTCCAACCTGCCCTTGTGTTCTATATGGAGAAGGAAAAGTCACATAAGCATCATCCAAAAGACCAGTGTTGACTGTATGTAATGGCCTACAGCAGGGAGTTTCTGCCTCCTCAGCACGGACCTCCAAATGTGTGAACAATGAAGGATTAGACATAACCAAGCTGAACCACTGCAAGTTAAAAAAATAAAAAGCCATACTGCAGTTTAGCTGAAAGTTATGCTTTGTGTCACTTGATGCATTTGATCCATGCGGCCTTTCCTTGTGCTTTTTGGTTAGAAAGTATTCACAGTAATGGTTAGGGCAAAGTGCATATTCAGACTGAAGTTTTCATTTGCATTTATAAGCGATAACTCAGTATTTGTGGCTGCTGGAGCATAATGCAAGCTATGTGAGCACACATGGAGCCCTTTCAAGGTGTGTATGAATAACCTTTTTACCAGCTGCCCTTAAAGCACAATTTTACTCTAAAAAAGGTAAAAAAAAAAAAAATTGGGCTCTCAGGAGGTTTGACATAATGTTAGTTTGCACAGCAAACGAGACACCGCTCCATAACTTCCATCCATCTTCTTTTTTTTTTTTTTTTTTTTTAAACCAAAAAATGTAGTATTAGGTTTGTGCATTAGAATTTAAGTGTGCTTTTTAACGTGTAAGTACACTTTTAAAGCATGTGAAATATTAGAATTGCTCTGAACACCAAGTAGTTAAGCATTTTGCATAATGTATTTTGCATTGTGTTTGTTAATCTGACACAATTCTTTGTCTATTTTTATTTCCCAACAAATTTAAGAATGGAAATGACTAAGACTGATCTCTTTTCTTACAGGCCATGATTGTTCTATTCGCTTGTGGAATCTGGACAGCAAGACATGCGTGCAGGAGATTACAGCCCATCGCAAGAAGTTGGATGAGTCCATTTACGATGTTGCCTTTCACCCATCCAAAGCGTTCATCGCCAGTGCTGGAGCAGATGCTCTGGCCAAGGTCTTTGTTTGACCCCCTTGCCTGCCCTTATACTTCACACAATGCCACAAGTGCATTCTGGGACAAAATTTGGACACTTGCGGTATTTAAATCAAATTCTTACATCACTGCCAAGAGGAGTTTGCTTTAATGCTGACACTACAAGACAGAGGTCCCTCTGCAGGACAGAAAGATACTGGTTACAGAGCGGCAGGCACTACCCTCCCTTTCTTCTCATTTATCAGGATTGCTCTGTGCAGGGCTTTAATTACTGTAATTTAATATTTCATTTTACCACAGTAACCAGTATTCACAGCCCCTGCATAGGGTGTCTGTCCTTATATATAATATAAATATGTTCTTTCGCCTACAGTCCATAGAGAATAAAACAAGAAACCTTTTTTTTTTTTTTTATTTAATTTTAATTATTTTGGCATTGTGCCATTTTAATTCAGGCTCTGAATGCACAGTTATTGTGACTCAGGAGCACAACTAACATGGGGGATATGGAGCTGCTTATCAACTTTTTGACATACCCCTTTTAATGAATTTGTTTGCCTGTCCAGTTACAGTTACAATGCAATAGCAATCTCAAGCGGTTTTAATACTTGCAATCATATTTTCAATGGAACAGTAAAGGACTTGTGATGAGCCAGTTCCACACGAAGCAAACCCTGTGTAAACTGCAGAATCTTGTTGGCTTACTTTCTCATTTGTGTGTAGGTAATTACTCACAGAGCTGGCATTATAGGACTCTGTGCCTGGCAGCCAATGAAGGGACTTCTTTTTTTTGACACTTTTTTTTTAATTTATTATTTCCTGGCAACAGACGCTAGTGTGTAACTATATATTTTTAGCATCAATACAATCTGTACACAAGTTTTTTTTTTTTTTTTTAAACTTGTCACATAATTGCAGTGTTTTTATCGGGCTATTAGGTCTGACAGTGAATGCATTTTGCAGCTCTTTTTTTTTTTATATATATATATAGTGCTGCCCCGCTACCTGCGTAAGGGGATTTATCTTGCAAATAATTCATCTGTTTTACCCTGCATCCCTTTATGCGGCCAAAAGTCAGTGACGCTGCCAGGAAGCCTGGCGTTAGAGAGGATAACATATCTGAGTGACTACAGACTAACAACTAGTTTATTTTGGCTTTTTTTTTTTTTTAAATGTTTGTTTTGTTTCTGTAAGAGGGGTTTCATATGTTCTGCCCAATGCACCTCTACCCCTTTTTTTTAACAATTGCAGCATTCTATCACTGTGTGATATTTTGTATGTTTACTTTATTTACGAGTTAATTTATCCAAATGTTTCCCAGGTAAGTTACAGTGGCTTATTGTTATTTATTTCAGCTTTATATTCTTTTTTTTTTTTTTTTTTCATGCGACACAGGAATTTTTTTATTTTTGGGACAATTTACTGAGGACATCTGAGGGACATGACATAATGTTATAGGATGATTTAAATTGGAGATTTTTTCAATTTAAAAGACAGTCATGGAATGAGGTAAAATCTATGCCTGCAAAAAGGATTGTTTGCAGGCAAATATTTTGCTTCTTGAGCATTACTGAGCTTATAAAGCTTGCTCCCTGATCCCCCTTCATATAGTTAATGCCCTGGACCTGCCCTTCATAGCGGTGTGATTGCAGGGTTCTTTTTGCATTTTTCATACCTTCGGGAATCGTTTTTTTTTTTTTTCCCATATTTTTTCAGACATTTAGCTTCTGTTGTTGACGGAAGATTTTACATTGTTTTATGCATGACTGAGATAATTTCACATTTTTTCTAGTCTTCCACAAAGAAAAAAAAAAACTGATCAGTTTGCAAGTTTTGTAAGGTTTTCATTTTACAGACTGCAAATCGGCTAATTTTTAAGATTGTACAACAAAAAAATTCAGAAGTACAGTTGTTGAAAAATGTATATAAAATGCATATAATAAATATTAAATGGTGTACCTGTATACATTAACTTGCATTGATTGAAACGTCCAACTAACATCATAACAGGTATCAAGATATTTTTGTAAATAATTTCTATATTTGTTTAATATGAATAGTCTCTTTAGGGAGACGATTAAAATTGTGTATTTATGGTAACACAACTTTAAGTAGCCTAGTGTAGTTTTCTGTTTTATATAGATGAAATTATACATAAATTCTATATTTTTATTTTATTCTTGAAATAAATTCCTGCATGTAATGACAGTCCTCAATCCTTTTTCCTTAAGAGTCACTAATACCTTTCCCATTTTTGATGGATCGAAGAAGGAATAAAATGTTTTAATGTGTATTTTCACTTCTCTCCTCTAATTCTCTGGTCTAACATTTAGGCAGTACATTGTTCCTCTTCATTGTATTACTAATCCTTTGTGTCATCTCTTCCTTACAAAAATCATGTGAATTTTACACCTATAATGGACTGCAATTCTAGAACACCATTCTTTTTACAAATAAAGAAATGCTTAAAGTAAATATATATATTAGGGATCGACCGATAACGGTTTTTCGTTGCCGATACCGATATTTTGGCTATCGGTATCGGCCGATATTTTGTACATCCTTTGTCAGGGTCCGAGACTAGTCTTCTCCTCCAACCATTAGGTGATGATGCTCATGTAAGTGTAAAATTATGTCACATAGCATAATTCCGTTTACAAATGTGTTGAATATGCCACTCACATATGTACAAATTAAAGATATAAGCAATTCCACATTAGCCGATCTGCTGGCAGATCGGTATCTCTCACCCACTTGCCGTAAGTGACACCCGGGTGATACCGCTCCCTCCGGCATACGATGACGATCTCGATGACCACGCACGTGACCTCTGAGATCGTATGCCGGACGAAGTGGTATCACCCGGCTGTCACTTATGGCAAGTGGGTGAGAGACTGATCGGGTGGGTGGGAGATGGAGCCGGTGAGAGACAGCAGTATTGAGTGGATGCCGAATGGAGCGGTATCACCCGGGTATCACGGCAAGTGTGGGTGAGAGATACCGATCTGCCAGCAGATCTGCAAATGTGGAATTGGTTATATCTTTAATTTGTACATATGCGAATGGCATATTCAATAACATTTGTAAGAGGAATTATGCTCATACCCTTACATGAGCATTATTTGGAATATCGGCCAGTTCCGGGGCTGATACGGATATATCGGCAAAAGTCAATATTGGCCCTCGATATATCGGCCTTGCCGATAATCATTAGATCCCTTATATATATATATATATATATATATATATATATATATATATATATATATATATATATATATATATATATATATATATAAATATATATAATATATATATATAATATATATATATATAATATATATATATTTATTTTAATTTCACAGCTAGACAAAACTTGCTTTTATTCTTTTATGTGTATCCAGAATTATTATTTATTTATTTTTTTTAATCAGCCGTTCGAGGCTTGGAAAGAGGACATCTTTTCAAAACCTTTACCCCGTCCTGATTTGGAACGCTTTTTTTCTCGCCTCGCTCTGGTTTTAGGAGGCTAGTTAAAGAATAGTTCCACAGAGCCCAAGATTTTCTTGCCTCCAGACTTTGGCCTTCATTTTATCAATTGATAAGGAACACTCGGGTCATCTGGATGTTTGGAGAAAGGTTCACGCTGCACTTAAGACCCTGCCACCAGCAGATAAATGTACTCTACTCTTACCTGGTTCAGAAAAGAAATATGCGCAAGACACACAAACTCTGATGTACAATTTACTGTTCTCACAACCCATGCAACTGACACTGGAGGAAAGAGAATAATCTTTGTACACAAAACCTTGTATACTTGAAACACCAAGAATATTATGTTAAACTCCTTACACACTGGCATAGGACTCCACAGGCCCTGCACCAGATGTTTGGGTCTACTGCTGACACAGAGATAACAAGTTCCACCACGGGATATATTTCACATTTCTTTAAAACCAGGATATCTTCATCTCCATTACAGTAGGGTTATACTGCTACCTTCAGGTGATTAAACACTGGCAAAAAAAAAAAAAAAAACTGGAAGCCCTCAACATTAGGCAAGGTTACAGTTTTTTCTGTTACGTCCTCTGACATGCGCAGCTCTCAATGCTTCTCCGCTTAAGGGTAATGCGCCATCTACAGGAGTAGACTAGGCAGTGAAAAGTTTTCACAGTTTTTACTTTACACGCCTAAAGGGGCTGTCCCTCACGACATTACCCCAGACACACTGTGCTCTAAGTTTCCTTGCTGGGGCTTTGGTCTCAGTTTTTATTTTCTTTTGAAAATGTTTGTTTATTTCTCTTTACTCACTATTGCTAGTTAGTCTCAGGGGGATCCTCCTGGTGAACTGCAAGCGACAGCCGGGCTGGAGTTTCACACTGATAATCTAGATCCTTATGGTCTCCCAGCCTGGCCTACGAGCGTGAGCAGGTTGCGGTCCTCGCCAGAGCCCCGGTGAATGGGGGTGAGCCTGCAAACGTATGCTTCAACTAGGAACACCCTGAGTTGCAGTGTACCTCTGATGGCTGATGGCACCCCCACTCAGGGTGGGAGGCGAGCTGCTTCGGAGTGGAGCCCCACGGTCCATGGTATGGTGAGTGATGCTACGCCCCCTGTGTCCCTGGGACAGATGTTTATGGGGGGGATTACAGGGCTGCTTCCCTCTGTAAGATCCCACAGGCTTGTCAGGTCAGGTACTACCCTCCCGGCTCCCACTGGGAGCGATATGGAGGTGTCTAACGCCTGGGGGGGTTGAAGATGTTACCTGGTCCTGGGGAGGTCCCCTTAGGCAGTTTTCGGCCATTTTGGGTGTGGGCATAGGCCGCATCATTGTAAGGGCAGCGGCTATTTCCCGGGCACCATTTTAGGTGTGGACATGGGTCCCGCTGTATGGTCAGCGGCCATTTTCCTTTTGCTTCCTATGTATTCTATTGGCACCATTTTGTTGTAGTTTTTGGACTACACCAGGCGGGCTCGGCCTCGTGATGTTTGGTCACTTCCTCCCAGATGTTTCACATGCTGGAAGACTGACTGCAGAGCGGCTGCTTCTCAGGGTGCTGGTACAGTAAGGGGATTTTAAGTCCTTTGGGCATTCCTTGGACACACTTGGCTCCTGTCAGGACACTTTTTAGCATTAAAGGGTTACTCCGGCTTTAGCGCGATATAGCGCTGCGGACCGCGGTCACTATTTAAAGGGGCAGTGTACTCTTTTTTTTTTTTTTTTTTTTCTGCTACCATTATGGATTCCTAAGGTGAAAACTTCCCCTCTGAGTTTATTTGTGCATCCGGGCCATCCAGATCACCCTCTCTGGTGTCTTTCTGCAGCCTTAGCAACTCTGGCGTCAAAGGTGGATCTTGTGATGAAACAGGTTTCTACCAACAAACGGCTGATGCCCTCTCATTCCTCCTCCGATTCAGAGCCTAATGTGGTTGCCACGGACAACACCCTCCCTGAGGGATCCCTGACCTCGCAGTCGGACAGTGAGGGGGATGAGTCCTCCTCAGCTGCAGCGTGGGAACGTGCTCTGGTGGAATCACTGATTCGTTAAGTAAGGGAAACATTGCAATTTGATGATGAGCCCTCACAATCAGGAAACGGGTTGTCTTCGGCTCCTGCAAAGCCCAGAAGCCGTGTCAGGATTTTCCTTGTCCCGAGGATTTTCACGATATTGTGAACGAGCAATGGAGGCGCATTAAGGTGGTTCCCAAACGCTTTCAGCGCCGTTATCCCTTTGCAGACTCAGTTTCCAATCGTTGGACAGTGTCACTTAAGGGGGATCACACTGTTTCCCGGATGAATAAATCTACTGTGGTACCTGTAGAATACTCGCTAAAATCTGTTTGTTTTTTTTGTTTTTTTGCTAGAAAACTACTTAGAACCCCCAAATATATATATTTTTTTTTTTTTAGCAGAGACCCTAGCGAATAAAATGCAAATCGTTGCAATATTTATCACACCGTATTTGCGCAGCGGTCTTCCTAACGCAATTTTTTTGGAAAAAAATCACTTATTTTTTAATTAAAAAAATAAGAAAACGGTAAAGTTAGCCCAATTTTTTTTCCATAATGTGAAAGATACTGTTACGCCGAGTAAATAGATACCCAACATGTCATGCTTCAAAATTGCGCACACTTGCAGAATGGCGACCTTACTTTGGTACTTAAAAATCTCATAGGTGACACTTAAAAAATTTCTACAGGTTACCAGTTTAGAGTTAGAGATGTTCTAGGGCTCAAATTATTGCTCTCGCTCGAACAATCGTGGCGATACCTTACATGTGGGGTTTGAACACCGTTTACATATGTGGGCGAGGCTTCCGTATGCGTTTTCTTCTGCGCGTGAGCTAACGGGGAAAGGGCGCTTTAATTTTTTTTTCCCTATTTTATTTATCATTTTAGATTTTTACAGTTTTTAAAAAAATATATAAATTGTTATTTTTATTCCTATTACAAGGAATGTAAACATTCCTTGTAAAAGAAATAGCCATGACAGGACCTCTTTATTGTGAGATCTGGGTTCAAAAAGTCCTCAGATCTCACAAGTACACTGAAACAGACAAAGAAAAAATGGTTAAAAAAAAATCGGCTCTCTAAGCCGGTTGCTAGACAACGACGTTTGACGTCGCTTCGGTCCTCCAAGACCATAGAGTCGAGGGAGGGCCATCTTGCCCTCACTCGACTTCCTGTCTAAGAGGATTCGGGACCGGATCGTTTTCCCCACTGCCGGCAGGGATAAGGACCGGGATGCGGCAGGAGGGGAGGGGGCACCTCTTTCCCCGCCCTATAAGGGTGATCCTGCGGCGAATCTGTAGCTGGGACCATCCTTTCCTGAAAGCCGATCGCCCGCCGTTTTTAAACCACTGCTGCCATAACCACGGTATTTAGCGTCAAGTGGTTAATGACCCAGTGGACAGGCGAATGGAATACCTTTCCCGCCACCTGCACTTGTTGGCGGGTTTGATTCTTAAACCTGTGTTCGCGTCCTTCCTGGTTTCTCAGACGGTGACGGAATGGGTCAAAGTACTTAGGAGCAACTTGTCCGCTGAACGGTTTCTCCAACTCTTAATTGAGCTCACGGATCAGATGGCCCAGGCCATGGTGTACCTGTGTGATGCGGCCCTGGACACAGCTCCTCTGGCTGCGAGGGTGTCTGCGGTGGGGATCGCCTTAAGCCGCATGGTGTGGCTGAAGAGCTGGTCGGCGGACCAGGCTTCTATGAAGGCCGTAAGTGATCTCCCATTTTTAGGGGAATGTGTGTTTGGGGACTCCTTGGATGAGTTAATCAAGGGTCTAACGGGGGTTAAGAGTACTCTAGTACTCCACCAATTTACTAAGGGTAAGGCACCTCGCAGCAAGCGGGGGCCTTCCTTTAAGGCTCATAGGGGGCTTTTTTGTGCCCCAGGGGCACAGGAAAAGTCAAACCGTTCAGAGCCTCCGGAGGGAACAAGAAGGCATGGTCGGGTAAGCCCAAGGCCGACCAGTCCGGTGCGGCGGCAAAAACCTCCTCTGCATGAAGGGACGCCCTCACCCAGTTCAGGGGTGGGGGACGTCTGCGTTACTTTCGGGAACCCTGGACGTCTGATACAAGACAAGTGGGTTCACAAACTGATTTGTACAGGGTACAAGATCCAATTTCGGTTTCGCCCAGCAGACAGGTTCTTTCCATCAAATCTCCGGATCGTTTGACAGATCTCAGGGATGCGGTGTAGGAGCTCCTTACACAGGGGGTGTAATTGTCCCGGTTCCTCAGAAGGACAGGTTTTGAGGCTTTTACTCAAACCTGTTCAGTGCCCAGGAAGGAGGGCAAGGTGGACCTCAAATCGCTGCACTGCTTTGTGTGGGTGCAGAAGTTCTGGATGGAATCTATTCGGTCGGTGGTGGAGTCTTTAAATCGGGGATTTTCTGGCCTCAATTGATTTAAAAGATACGCATGTGCACATCCTTATTTACGAGGGTCATCAGCGGTACCTCCGATTCGCTGTAGCGGAGGAGCACTTTCAATTTGTGGCATTACCCTTTGGTCTAGCTTCCGCTCTGTCTTCACCAAAGTTTTGGCCCCGGTGCTAGCTTTGCTGCACAAAAAGGGGATTGTGGTCCTGTTATCTGGACAATCTCCTGTTGCGGGCGAGCTCTTGTGCCACCCTATCGGGCGACTTGACATTCACGGTTCAGACACTTCAGGAGTTCCGGTGGACCATCAATTTCCAGAAGTCTGCTCTAAACCCCGTCGGTACTTCTGGGTTATCTGGGCATGATCCTGGACTCCTCTCAAGCGAGGGTCTTTCTTCCAGAGGACAACCTCCGGACGTTGCAGGTCGAGATCAGGGTTCTGATGGACACCGATCTCTCCTCCCTGCGGACGTGTATGAGGTCCCTGAGCCAGGGCAGGTAGTTTCTGCCGCTGTTGTGGATGGTGATCACCACAGATGCTAGTCTGAAAGGCTGGGGTGGAATGCTGGACACCCTGTGTGCCCAAGGAACGTGGTTGCGGGCAGAATCTACTTTGCCGATCAATGTCCTGGAGCTCAGGGCGATCAACCTCTGCCTGCTCCATTTGAAGCCCCGGCTACATGGTCTTTCGGTTCGGGTGCAATCTGGCAATGCCACCGCTGTGGCTTACATCAATCACCAAGGGGGCACCAAGAGTGCCTGGGCGGCCAAGGAAGTGCCCGAGATTCTGACTTGGGCCGAGGCACATGTCCCGGCTTTCTCTGCGGTTCACATTCCAGGTGTGGTGAACTGGCAGGCGGATTACCTGAGTCTGGAAACAAAGAAGGGTGCACCAACCGCATTATCCTCAATGTAGGCTTTATTAAAACATAAAATGACTACTCCCAAACATGGATGTATATCAGTCATATCAAAACCACTTGTGTGGATATCAGGAGCAGTCCATATGAAAGTCCACTCTTCCTCAGTGCCACCTGAGTTGTCAGGCTTTGGATCAGGGGGAATGGTCCCTGCATCTGGAGGTTTTTCGCCTCTTGTGTGCCCAGTGGGGGACTCCAGAGGTGGACCTGTTTGCGTCTCTTCTAAACAAGAAGGTAGAGCGGTTTGTGGCCAGGGCTTGAGAGCCTCTGGCTGATGCCACAGATGCGTTGGTGGAGCTGATATCTGCTCATTTATGCCTTCCCTCTGATACAACTGTTGTCAAGGTTCCTCTGCAGGTTGGCGGTGCAGGTGATTCTGGTGGCCCCAGACTGGCCTCGCTGGTTGTGGTACGCAGACCTGGTGAAGATGGCCGTTGAGCCTCCCATGCCGCTGCCTCTGCGAGAGGATCTGCTGTCTCAAGGGCTGATCTTCCATCCTGCTTTATGGTCGCTGGCTTTAATGGCGTGGCTGTTGAAGGCCAGGTGTTGAGGGACAGAGGTCTCTCTGATTATGTGATTCCTACCCTGCTGAGAGCTAGGAAGACGACTTCCAGGAAGATTTATCATCATAGTTGGAAGATATATATTGCCTGGTGTGAGTCGCAAAAATTGCATCCTCGCTCCTTCTCGGTGGCAAGGGTTTTGGCCTTCTTGCAGAAGGGAGTGGAGCAACGTTTGGCTTTGGGCACGATTAAAGGTCAGGTGTTGGCCTTAGCCATTTATTTCTAACGTCCCTCGGCGACAAATTCCTTGGTTCACACCTTTATTCAAGGGGTGTGTCATTTGGCTCCTCCGGAGGTCCTCTTTACCTCCATGGAATCTGAATTTGGTCTTGTCTGTTCTTTAACAGCCTCCCTTTGAGAATATCAGGGACATTTCTCTGTCTTTGTTGTCTCAGAAGGTTGCCTTTTTGGTGGCTATCACCTCTGCTCTAAGGGTTTCTGAGTTGGCGGCTCTGTCCTACCGTTCGCCTTATCTAGTCGTTCATACGGATAAGGTTGTTCTGCATCCTAACCAATCTTTCCTCCCTAAGGTGGTGTGAGCTTTGCACCTCAATGAAGATATTGTTTTGCTTTTGCTCTGTGTTAAGCCCAAGCATCCCAAGGAATTTTCCTTGCATTCACTGGATGTGGTTAGGGTGGTCAGGTTCTCTACCCGTCTGCCAGGGAGTCCTTCCGGACATCTGATTCTCTGTTTGTCCTACCTGAGGGACGTTGTAAGGGTTTGGCTGCGTCTGCTGCAACCATATCAACGTGGATCAGACAGACTATTGTTCAGGGCTATTTGTCAAAGGGTCAGGTGGCTCCTTTCCCTGTGAGGGCGCATTCTACTAGAGCACTGAGTGCCTCTTGGGCTTTTTGCCATCAGGCATCTGTGGCTCAGGTGTGTAAAGTGGCGACCTGGTCGTCGGTACACACTTTCACAAAATTCTACAAGATCGATTTGATAGTATTCTCGGATGCTTCCTTTGGCCGCAAGGTTTTGCAGGCTGCTGTTTGACAAAGAAACCATGGTTTCTCTTCAGTGGTGAAGTTTTGTTTTTTGAAGAATGCTCCTGTTGGTGTTGAGCTTTTTGTTGCCCTTTTGGCTATGTTTTTAGCCATGAAATGGCGTTAACAGTTGTTGATTGTGTTCTTCCCACCCCTCATGCCTACACTGCTTTGGGACGTCCCATAAGTGAAGAAGCATTGAGAGCTGCGTTTGTCAGAGGACATAAGAGAAAATTAGATTTTTGTAAGAACTTACCGTAAAATCCTTTTCTCTAAATCCTCTGACACACAGCTCCCGCCCTCTATTTTGAGGTTGGTTGTGTCTTCTTTCACTGCTTACTACAAATAGATTTTAGAGCACAGTGTGTCTAGGGTAATGTCGTGAGGAACAGCCCCTATAGGCCTGTCAAGTGAAAACTTTTCACTGCCTAGTCTACTCCTGTAGATAGTGCATTACCCATAAGTGAAGACGCATTGAGAGTTGCTTCTGTCAGAGGACTCCGAAAAGGATTTTACAGTAAGTTCTTACAAAAATCCAATTTTTTTTGTTTTGTTTTTGTCAGTGTCTTAGGTGATGGTCATATCTGTTCAGTCTCTGCTTGAAAACCTAGCAAATTGCTCAAGGATTCCATCTGGCATTAAAGTATTTTGGATCTGTCTTTTCTGATTTAATTTCTTTGCACAGAGGAAACGCAACCAGACCATGCTCTGGACACTTGGGGACAGCCTGTAATGTTGCCAGTTGGCACTAGATCCTGCGGAATGGGACCATGTGCAATGTCTGATTCCCTTGTGGACCAATTGGGTGCTATACAAGTCCACTACAGTGGTCCTCAGCTAGGGAATAGAGTCCCTAAAAAGCCCTTGTGCCATTGCTTGCCATGATGAGTGCCTGAAGTAGCCCCTTTTTGAGTCCCCACTCCTAGTGAATTTCTACTCCAATCTCTTCATGGTTCCAAAACCAAATAGCAATGTTTGTGCTATATTTGAAATCCAGAGACTCAACCACTTTGTATGGGTGTGGAAGTTTCTGATGGAATCTGTGCAGTCAATGGTGGCTCCCCTCCAGCAGGGAGTTTTCTAGCATCAGTGAAAATCTGCAATGCTTGGATACCTGTTCTGATCTTTTCCACCTGACTAAAGTTGGTGTGGTTTGTGGCAATGCCATTTAGCCTGCACACTGTTTCCAAGGTGTTCACCAAGGCCTTGGTTCTGTGGCTCTTATGTACCCAGGGTGTCCCTGTTATAGGGTACCTGGATGACTTCCAAGGGAGCAATCTGATTCACTTTTGGAGGTTATAATAACTGGGCCTAGCCATTAAACCACTGATGTTGACAGATGATTCCTTCAGATAACAGTGATTTGTGAGCACTCCAAAAGCTGCACTGATATCCTTCTACCCAGACACTCTTTTGTTTTATTGGTCACTCATTTACAGTCCAGTCCCTCTAGTGACACTACTCTGACCATATTTTTGATAAACAAAGATCAGATCTGCAGCTACACACTAAGGAGCCACTTCATTTAAGCTTACTTTTATGCTTCCAATAAATCGATAACCCAATCATACTGTTTCTACTAGAATTGTTATACCATTGATGATTTTACCTTCCTTTTTGTATTCAGGATGGGCCTCTGCGTAGGCATTATCCAGTGCCCAGGCATTATGTGTCGTGCATATGTGAAGTTTTTCAATAAAAATAAAGTAAAAGGTTTGTGAGCACTACTGCGTGTGTATGGGGGCATCTGGATGACTTTCTCTGAAGCAGAGATTTCTTTAGATTTGATTGTGTGTGCTCCTCTGATCCTCCCTGTGCAGGTTCTGTTAGGACTGCTTTGGCTTTCAGTATATGCCATTCTAACGTACCCCTGCAGTGTGCATTTGGTCTTTTATAAAAGGGGGGGGGTGACCAGCGCTATGGAGTGTATAAGATGTGTAAGAGGTATAAAAAGTGCAGGTATGAAGCTGCCGCCAACCAACCCCTAGAGAGGGGTCAGATGGATGAATAAAGTGCAAAAAAAGGTTGGTGATGCCGCTAACCTGATTTCTGTGTATATTGCACAAGATCCCGTGTATAAAAGAAAATGGTGATTACCATAACAGGTAAATAAATTAACTTATAATAAAGTCATAAAAGTGCAAGTGCCAGAGTTCAGGATCTATATATTGGGCTCAATAATGCATGCCCCAGAAAGTGATAAAATAAATGTGCAAACATCCAATAAAAGTGTTTTTATTTTTCACAAATAGTGCATAAATAAATAGTGCGGGTATTTGTTAGGATGAATATAAAATAAACAGGTAAAAATTATTGTCCATAGAACTTCCAAGCTCTATAGTGCCAAAAAAGGTGGTGCTAGTGCAACAATAGATAGTGGAAAACACTAAAAGCCGTGAAAAAAAAGGTTGTGCCTATAAAAGGACAATAGGTGTTGCACTCACCCCTTTAGAAGGCACACTATAAAAGCAGGCTGTATATGTTCGGACCCAATGGGGACAAGCAAATGGTCTCAGGCTGGGCAAACCTCAGAGGATCCTCCACGCATGGGTCTGGTCCAGGTGCTCAAAGAGACAGGGGGTTCGTATGGTCATGAATATCCTGGAAAAGTCATGGGATTTTGACATGACACTTTCCAGGCCTGGAAAATGGGCAAACTTACTAAGTTTTGGAAAAGTCATGGAAAAGTGTTGTGCAACTATTTATTTTTGTCTCTGGGCCCCCTGTATTCTGTGGGAGCGGGGGACAGTAAGTGGACTTTTTTCTGTGTTTCGGGTTTAGGCGGATTAATCAACCGCACTGCACAGCTGAAGCCTGATCACTGGTCTCTTCAATATGAATAGACCGTGACAGGCTGGGAACTCTGCGGTGGATTGATCCGCTGAAGCTGAAACTGAAACGGAGAAATTGTGCATTTACTGTCCCGCTCTCAGGGACGTACCAGTGGGGCGGGGGGGGGGGCTGCGTGCACTGCCGGGTGTCAGGTCGGTGTCCATCAGGCGAGGCGGGGGGGCTGTGTGCACTGCGGGGTGTCAGGCCGGTGTCCATCGGGCGGGGGGCCGTGATCACTGCGGGGTGTCAGGCTGGTGTCCATCGGGCCGCCCGCATCTCTGTGTGAAGAAGGCAGCGGCAGAAGGAAGGTCAGTGAGGAGTCTCGTGTGCTGGATAGGAGGGGGATGGGATGATACAGCTGCATAGAGAGGAATTGAACTTTCATATGCCTCATGTCGCTGAGTGTTGTTACTCCTCCTCTCAGAAGCTGCACTAGGAATATGGAAAGTTCAATTCATCTATATGCAGCTGCCCCATCCCCCTCCTATACAACTGCCTTTGCTGGCCCCGTGCTCTTTTAACCCCCCCCCCAGTGCTTTTTTTTAGCCGCCCCCCCAGTGCTCTTTTAGCCCCCCCCCCCCCCCTTAGTGCTCTTTACCTCCCCCTGCTCTTAGCCCCCTCCATGCTCTTAGTCTGGCTCCCCCTCAGTGATTTTCTGTTCCCCCCCCCCCCAGACAGTGCTCTCCAGTTCCCCCCTCCCCCTGTGCTCTCAATCATCCCTGTTTTCCCTGCCTGCCCCCCCCCCAGTGCTCTCCACTCCCCTGCGCCTTCCAACCCCCCCTGCAATGCTTTCCAAACCCCCCCTTAATTCTGTCCATTTCCCCCCCCCCATGCCCTTCAGCTCCTCCAGTGCTCTCGGGCCCCCCTCGTGCTCTTCTATCTTCTATCATGTCCGCAGTCTCTGACCATTCCCTGTACCCTGTCCGCAGTCTCTGACCATCTCTTCTACCATGTCCGCAGTCTCTGACCATCTCTTCTACCATGTCCGCAGTCTTTGACCATCTCTTCTACCATGCCATGTCCGCAGTCTCTAAACATCTCTTCTACCATGTCCGCAGTCTCTGACCATCTCTTCTACCATGTCCGCAGTCTCTAACCATCTCTTCTACCATGTCCGCAGTCTGAGCATCCCCTGTATCATGTCCGCAGTCACTGACCATCTCTTCTACCATGTCTGCAGTCTCTGACCATCTCTTCTACCATGTCTACAGCCTCTGACCATCTCTTCTACCATGTCGGCAGCCTCTGACCACCTCCTGTACCATGTCAGCAGCCTCTGACCACCTCCTGTACCATGTCGGCAGCCTCTGACCACCTCCTGTACCATGTCGGCAGCCTTTGAAAATCCCCTGTACCATGTCCACAGCCTCTAACCATCTCTTCTATCATGTCCGTAATCTGTTACCATCTCTTGTCTTTTATCATGTCTGCAGTCTCTGAGGGGGTCTGGAGAGGAGTCAAAAGTGGGAGTGCTGTCGGGATGGGGATCACAGGAGAAGTCAGACAGGTGTGGACTGGGGAGAGGAGACTACAGGATAAAACCAGAGCATTGTGCACCTAAGAGGAGGTCAATGACAGTGCTGCCCAGCCAGTCTGAGGGGGGGGGGGGTCACTGATGTAAGGGGGCACTGTTATAAAGGTTCCTCCTTATATCAGGACTCCCCCCCTCCCTTCCTTAAGGCATTCACTCTGTGGAAAGTGGTCTCTGGTCACCAGAGTCCCCCCTACATCAGAGTTCTCAGCTTTTTCACCCGTGCGCCTGAAGTGACACCCGCTCCGAGCTGCGGCAGTGGTGCTTTCATCTCATCCACTGTAAAACAAGGGACCATTTTGAGTCGCGCTGTATCCAGAAACGAAACCCTAACTGCAGAGGTACTGTACACTACAAAGATTGTCATTTATTTTAGTAAAAAATATGCTGGGTGTGACATGGATTTTTCTTCTTATTTAACGTGTATACATAAACATTTCATGAAACTTTAGGTCATGAATATTTACGTGAAGTCATGGAAAAGTCATGGAATTTTATTGCTAAAAATGTGTATGAACCCTGAAGAGAGCCCCATGGTGTAGTATATCTTAATAATGTACAGGCAAGTGTAGGTAAACTCACGCTTTGGGTTGATCTTTTACCCGTGTTAATAATAGCTGAACATATTTACAGCTTCAGATCTACTTCTGTCCTTCTCAAAGTACTCATTGAATCCTGGGAGTTTGATGCTTACTACATTTTCTATGTGCAATGAGGTGTCAAAAGTGCCAAGGTATGTTAAGCCCCCTGCACACTGTGAGTCATTTACTGTTTCATGCTTGCATCTTACTATCTGAATATTCAATATCTAAGTTCTAGTTGCACTTTCCCACTCGGTTGCTAGCCTTTTGCTAGGTGATCAGTAATCATGCTGTATTCAACCAATTTTTGATGCACTGACTCATTGGGATTTCATCTGTACTGATTTGTCCTATATAGAGACACGCTGGAAAAGATTCAGTGAAAAATTGAGAAAGGAAGGGGTATGGTGCTGCCTAATAATTGAATTGTGTTATATAAAGAATGTGTCATAGGTAAATGAATGAATAAGTTGAAAATCTTATACAAGACACATAAAATATACGGTGGTAATGTGTAAAAAGTCCAAATATGTAAATACAAAAGCAATATAAACAGTATGACATATACAGGCAAACCAAGATAAGGTGACTAGTGCCGTAGAGTGTAAACACACTGGACTATAGTAAATAGTGGTAAATCCTAGCTGAAAAAAATATAGTTCAAAAGGTAAAAATTATACAACCATAAATATTAATCATAAATATCCAGTCGATGGGTAAATATATATCAGAAGGGTGAATCAATAAGATGAACCAGATAATATGATAAATTAATTAAGGTGACAGTGTGCACAAGTATAATAAATGACAATGTGCAGCAGATATGTAGTAACTATAGATTAGTAATGGCAGCAGTCCATATATAACATGGAACACAGCCAGTGGATCCTCAAATAGTGATGGCAGTGATGACCCTGTGGTGGGTATATTGGTGGGGTGCTCGTGATCCCTGAACTAAGTAGCACACTCACCAGAGATACCCACCCCCACACAGCGGTAAAGAGTGGGTATGTATATAAGTAGGCTGATCCCTCTGGTGGGTCCTGACTCCCTCTGGGGGTCTTGGTTTGTGGACCTGACACTCCCGAATGGGTATCCTAGGGGCCCGCTAAGGTTCCTATGTGGTGGATGTGGGTATCCTGTGGGGTCTCCTAGGACTGGGTACTTGGGTCCTTATAGGGGTCCTAATCCAAATCCTCGGGGAAATCCTTAGAGCGTTGGGGTAAGTGGTACACTCGTATAGAAATAAGGGCAACAATCGTGTAATACTGTTTGGTAGTGTTTATTAGAAATAGCAAAGTAGGGTATTCACAGTATCTTAGAATAAAAAGCGCGATATACAAGTATCTGAAACGCAATACGTACCTCCTGAAGCCGGGAACCGGAAATTGTGACGGCACTGTACGTGTTTCGTCATAGACGTCCTCAGCAGCGTCATAACATCTCCGGTATCCTTCCTTAAATGTATTGCGGTACTATTGCATCAAGCCGCATCTGGAGATAAGTTAATTAGAGAGTATGGTAAAGATTAATGAGGTGGTTTAACCCCTAAGAGTAAGATATTGGAATCGTATGGCGGCATATTAATACAGGTAAATTGTAGTAAAAATAAAAATCCCATAGCAAAAGCCAATAGAATACAACATATTTGAGGATGATAAATCTCAATAAAGTAGTACAAATAGGCAAATAAAAACAATGAGTAAATAGCAAATATACATAGGCATATACGGGTGTGAATGGAAATGATTAGACCCGGCTAGATAGTGGTGAAAGAAGTAAGGTATGCGGGATGTGCAAAAAAAATAGGGTGTATAGATGAGAAATAAGGGACCAAAAATCAGAAAAAGGTAAACGAAATGGATGGATTAGATAATGTATTATGTATGTTACTGAAAGTGTATACAGAAGGGTAACAAGTGTAATGGTGAATGGATAAACTGAAGTGAATAATGCTGGAAATTAAGATGAATTAATATAATATCTCCAATTGAGGAGGGGGAAGGAAACAAAATAGGAACAATTTGTGTGGGTGTGGACTTAGGAAATAGCAAATGTATATAAGAGGGATGTAGATAGGGAAATGATCTGGATCGGGGAGTGAACAAATTAATGAAGGCTAAAAATAAAGAAGAAAATCAAATAGAAATAGAAAGAAGCCCAGAAAATATAGGCCGGTGGTATATTGGAATACAAATTAGGTATGGTAAGTACATAGTGACCGGTAAAATGTATAAATGGATGGATCTGTAAAAATATTTAAAAAAAAATATAATAAATAAAAATATATATAAAAAATAAATTATTCGTATAAAAACTATTCATATAAAAATGTAAGGAAGTAGAGGGGTAATGGCTAAGTATATGGTATTAATACATAATGCGCGGGAAAACCAAACTCACAAGATTAGGAGGGGTACATGAACATAAGGTGTCACGTGTGTGATCTAGCATTAAGGGGTGTATATAACATAGGCCTTATTGCGAGGACCTAAAATAAAGAAAAAATATATGATGGTATATATGTATACATATAAGCATCCACATCTATTCCAAAAGTGTGTGGTCTTTTATGACCTTAACAACAACTGTGGGATTAAATTTACATGCGACTGGAACTACGAGCAGATCAATTACCTAGACCTACAGAATTTTAAGGACAATAACCGCCTGAAATGTAAAACATTCTTCAAAGCCACCGACAGAAATGGCTATATACCCATATCAAGCTGCCACCATCCCAGGTGGAAAGAAAATATCCCAAAAAGCCAACTAATCCATATTAGGAGAAACTGCGACAACATAGAGGATTACGAAATGCAAGCAGATATACTTATTCAGAGATTCGTGGAAAATACTGAATAGGGATGACCTTCTTCACAAATCCAGGAACAACACGAATACCACTAATGAAATAGCCTTCATGACCGGATTCAGACATACAGAACGGATTATTAAACAATACTGGCCAATACTTAAATCAGACAAAACTCTATCCAAATTCCTGCCGTCCAAACCGAGATTCATATACAGAAATGGTGATGGCGCTACCTATAGAACAAATAAATGAAACCATATATAGTGCCCCTAGTGGCGTGAAAGGGGATATATTGGTTGGGTGACCCACAAATAGTGCAGTGTCATAAAATGAAAAAAATAAATAAAAATATATAAATGACGAAACACGTAGGGCGTCAAACGTCACTTCCGGTTGTCGGCCGTGGAACGCGGAAGCATCCCGGCGCACACGTTTTTTCTGACTCTGATCTTCTGAACGAGTGAGTTTACTACGCCGTTATTGTATGACTGTATGACTCATTTATTCATCATGGGGCCTTCTTCTTTTTATGTGAGCACTTAAGGCATCCGCCGCTGACTCTTGACTGCTCGCCCATTACGAAGAGGAATCCCCCCATATACCAGCATACAGGTTGTACGAATATAAACGCCACCCAGTGGCCACTTGTGGAATTTCACCTATCCACATTTCTTCACCAATTTTTAAACACAATGTATGTGGCACATTTATTAGTTTATTTGTAATCCATTCACACACTTGTGGTTGTGGGTTATTTTTTCACAGTATCAGTTCACTTTATTTCCTGTATTCATTGATTTATGTGAATAAATATTTGTTCCCACATTTATATATTTTTATTTATTTTTTTCATTTTATGACACTGCACTATTTGTGGGTCACCCAACCAATATATCCCCTTTCACGCCACTAGGGGCACTATATATGGTTTAATTCATTTGTTCTATAGGTAGCGCCATCACCAATCTTCACATTTCTTTCTAGCACATTTCACCTTACACCTAAGGTTTGATTGGGGCAGCTTACACCTTTATTTGTGTTTCCGTCCTCCCAACATATATTTAAGTCCGTAGCGCTGGTCACATCCTCTTTATCATATACAGAAATGCCCCTTCCCTACGCAATCGCCTAGTTCATAATGTTGTCCATCCACCCCAAACCGTTAATATGCTTCCCGACCTGAAGGGGTTCATCAAATGTAGAAGGTGTTTACCGTGTAACACCAACAGAAACCAGCCCAGAAAAATTACAAAATTCAAATCAAGTTGGAATAGGGAGGAATTTGAAATTAAAAAAGGGATTACATGCAATACTGCGCATGTTGCGTACATAATTGAATGTCCCTGTCGACTTCAATATGTGGGCAGAACCACCAGACCCTTGTTCGTCAGGATCCGCGAACATATAAATATTAGAAAGGGATTTCCCAAGCACAGCCTTTCAAGGCATTTCGCAGAATCCCACAACAAAGACCCCAGTTTACTCACCTTTTACGGGATTGATACAATCAAAGGACACTGCAGTGGAGAAAATAAAAAGATCCAAATCTCAAAAAAATGAAACATCTTGGATATATAGATTGGACACACTACAGCCTAAGTGGTTTAACATAGACATTGACCTTAATTGTTTTATTTCCAATTGTTAATGATCCTGATCCAGATCATTTCACTATCTACATCCCTCTTATATACATTTACTATTTCCTAGGTACACACCAACACAAATTGTTCCTGTTTTGTGTCCTTTCCATCTCCTCAATTGGAGATATATTATATTAATGTATCTTAATTTCCAGCATTATTCACTTCGCTCTATAGCCCTGTGTGGGGTGGGTATCTCTGGTAAGAACGCTACTTACTTCAGGGATTACGAGCACCCCACCAATATACCCACGACTGGGTCATCACTGTCACCACTATTTGAGGGTCCACTGGCTGTGTTGCATGCTATATATGGACTGCTGCCATTACTAATATATAGTCACTACATATCTGCTGCACATTGTCATTTATTATATTTATTTGTGCACACTGTCACCTTAATTTATCATATTATCTGGGTCACCTTCTTATTGATTCACCCTTCTGTTATATATTTACCCATCTACTGGATATTTATGATTAATATTTATGGTTATATCATTTTTATAATTTTTTACCTTTTGAATTATATTTTTTCAGCTAGGATTCACCACTATTTACTATAGTCCTGTGTGTTTACACTCTACGGCACTAGTCACCTTATCTTGGTTTGCCTGTATATGTCATACTGTTTATATTGCTTTTGTATTTACTTACTTGGACTTTTTACACATTACCACCGTATATTTTATATGTCTTGTGTAAGATTTTCACTTATTCATTCATTCATTTACCTATGACACATTCTTTATATAACACGATTCAATTATTAGGCAGTGCCATATCCCTTTCTTTCTCAATTTTTCACTGATTCTATATAACTTTGGTTATATTTGAGGGGGCTGCAGCCAATTGTATCCATATTCGCTTCCTTAGCGCGAAATACACCCTTTTTCTGATGCTGGAAAAGATTAATTGACCTCCAGATAGTTTTAGGCCCTTCATGACTACGGTATTTTTTTGCTGTTCAGCACTGTGCTACTTTACCTAGCAATTAGTCATGCAACGCTTTACCCAAATTAAATTTATATCATTTTTTCACACAAATAGAGCTTTGTTTTGGTGGTATTTTAATCACCACTATATTTAAAATAGTGCAATTTTTGTTCTAAATTTTGTAAACAAATCTTTCTTCATAAATGTAGGCTAAAATGTAGTCTGCTACAGTTCTTTTGTAAAAAGAAATAACACATTTTCGGTGTATATTTAGTCTCTGGGAAGGTTATGGTGTCTACAAACTTTGATATATAGATTTAAAAACGGATCAGTCCTGATGTACTGACTTCTCTCTTGAGACCCTAAAATGCCAGAACAATACCCCCCAATGACCCCTTTTTGGAAAGTAGAGAGTCCAAGGTATTTAGTAAGAAGCATGGCAAGTTTTTTGAAGTTGTCATTTTTTTGTGACCATTTTTTGAAAATTAAGAAATTATTTTTTTTCTGTTTACTGTCACCAGTGCAGTACAGCTTTCTCATATGACTGTTGTGGTGGCTATCGGAGATACTGACTGGTGACCCACTACAGGGTGGTAGTGGGTTTTGGAGCTGGTCAGTCTCTTCCTGGACACACATCTGGTTGGCAGCCATGTTATGACACCTTCCCTCTGCTCCTTGGTTCCTGAATGGCTACCATCTTGATGAGGGATCAAGTTGTGTGTTTGTACCCTGCGGCTGGGGGTTTTCAATTTTGTTGCATTTGCTTCTTGTGGGGGGGGGGGTGCTCTATGAACCCTCTTTTCCTGCCTGTGGGTATGATCACAACACTGCTGAGCTGTTTACAAATTTAAGGTGCAGCTTGCAGCCTACTGGGTGGATGACAGTGCCTGCTATTTGTTCTTAGGGCTTTTGCCCTTAGTGCCATGGCGGTGTTGGAGCTGTTCCACAAGTCTCCTTAACAACTCGCATCTGTAGAGAGCCCAACAGTGTTTTCCCATCCCTTGCCATAACATCCAAAAAAAACAAAATAAAAATAGAATTTCTTTGATTCATTGACCGACACAGCTCCTGGTATTCATAACCAGTGGGTTATGCTAGAGTAGGACACTAGGCAGAAAATAATTCTGGCTACACCCATGGGCAGTCCCAGGGTGTTTACTCCCTCTCTGCTATAGCCACAGTTTTTTTTCTGCCTAGTCAGGAGTAAGGACCTAGTTCCTTACTGGTCCTGGCACATTTTTTTTCCTCCTGAATTTTTCCTGTGAGATCTACAATCAACTGCCGATATGGGCTCTGCGCTAGGTCAGCCATGACATAGCCCCACTGGACAGGAGCTGGCCAGCGAGTAAAACGTCTCGCGAGGTCGCATATGACCTGGTTTTGGCCTGAGTCACAGCGTTCCTCCTGGCTGACAGCCCCCCATTATGATGGAGAGGGGTTCTGTCTGGAGCGATGCCTGTCTGGTTCCTAGTATGGTGAGTAGCTGCCCCCCTCTCCCCCTGGAGGGTTTTGGGGTGGACGTGGGCCCCTCCTTGGAACAGTTGCCCCTCTGGGTTCCCCTCCTCCCCACAGGCACCCCCCCCCTTGCAGAGTCCCTCACCTGCCCCCTCCACATATGCTGGGGCTGTTTGGGTGGTCTGGCCACTGTTCCTGGTGTGGGGGCAGGGCACTTACTGGCGATGGGGGCTAGGGGGGTGTGCCACCGGACGATCGACTGTGCAGGGGGTTGTACCTGGTGGGCGCTCCTGCCAGGGCCCCCCATTCTACCTGGATTTGTCCTTGAGGCCTGGTCTCCCTCCTGGGTCCCTGTATGCCTCGTGGTGCTTCCATTTTTGTTGCAGCCTGTGTATTTCTATGCACAACGGCCATGTTTGTGTTTACCATTGGAAATAGCAGCGGCCATGACAGTGGAGCCCTGAGGGCAGCGATTTCGGCAGTGGGAGCCCCTCCTCATCCCCTGTTGCTGACTCCTGGATCATTTTACTTCCTGATCGCTGCATGTGTAGTGCATTATCCTGGTGGATGCAGGTGCTTGTTTCTGCGGGTGGTGAGTATGGTTGAGTCCTCTCCCTTTCTGCTGAGGATTGCTTGGTGCTTTGTGCCTAGCAACCGGGGGGTGCTGGCAGTGTGGTAGTGGTTTTCCCTTAGCAAAAAGTGCCCCCTGCCTCATCTATCTCATCAGATCCTGATTTTGATTTGGCCGCCACGGACGTGGGTCATGCGTCTGCAATCCTCTAATAGTGAAGATGATTCCTCCACATCTGCAACTGTGCATGGAAAGGTGCTGGAACTCTAAGTGTTTTATTCCCATAAACTTGAATATATAGGTGCATCACACAGACATGGGACAGGTTGACGCGTTTCATGATTCTACAGATCGCTTACTCATAACCAATAGTTGGGAATCGGTGAGTGAGCCGTATAAATGGGCTGGCAACATATCAGGTGAAACAGATTCAGGGAAATGATCCAACACACCCAGAATCTGATGTTAAAATGCCTAGCACCTGCGGATCAGTCACCTCAAACCAACTAATATTGAAAGACAAAACGACAAAAAAACATCACACACAGTGTGTCCATAGCAAGAAAACATTCTTGTAAAATCACAGATGTATGAAGGGTGTCCAACAATGAACTTCCCCCTAATACATAATAACTTGAGTGAGCAAATGAGTATATGTATAAGTAAACACATGTGTATGTGCAGAAAAAACACTAAGTATATTAATGACAAAAATACTCATTTGTAAAAAAAAAAGATAATGACTATGAAAAAAACCTTTGAATGTATGTATGAAATATAAAATATAAATGTGTATATATATACATAATAATAAATAAAAAAAAGTGCAACTATAGGTGTATAAATATATATGTATAAATACGGTCAAAGAAATATAAAAAAACAAGAGGACAGAATAGTGTGTAAATATTGTGTGTGAAACCCAAAAAGAATAAAAAATTGTGAATATATGAAATGTACTCTAAACTAAAAATATAAGATCGTTGATGACAATTAATGAATGAAAAATCACAGAGAAAAGAAAGATGGATATTAAAGAAAAAAGGAGGTTTCAAACATGGACTTTTTACCAAAGTTAAAAAATTAACAAAGGTCATGATCGACGCACCCATATACACTTAATAAAGCGTGAAAGTGACAAATATAAGATATATGTTTGGATCATGACAAAAGGTAGGTCCCATTTGAATTGTCTAAAAAATGAAGAAAAGGAACAAGGATGGTCATACTAATGAGAGAAGAGACAAAATAAATGAGAAAATGTAAATAAACAAGAAAATGATGAAAAAATATGTGTAATAAATTGAGTAAATATATATCTTTCTAAAAGTGAAAAATGTAAATAAATAAATGAAGAACCATGGGGGGAGATCATTGCCGGGCATTAATGCAACACAATAAAATGCATGCAAATGCACAATGTAATGTAGTAATATTTCATCAATGAATAAATCTTCAAATACATAGACAATATAATATAAATCCAGATACATATGATGAAAAATGAATAAATAACTCTCCCTAAAGATCTTATCCACATCATTAAATTCCTATTTTACATAGTTTCGTTTAACTTAATTATAACCCTCATCTTTATTGTCTCTATCTTAACCCATATTGTCAAAACTTAATTTAATTTATTTTATTTTGTTCCTTGACCTTTTTCCTGAGATTGCGTAGGATTTGTAGCAGTATATCATCCTTTAAGAAAGAAGCTAGTACTTTATCTGCACAGTTCCTCAATAGAGGTTATCCTAAGTGGATGATCAACAGAGCTAATTATCTGGCTCTAAACAAGGATCGTGCAGATCTTTTACACACAGCCAAATCTCGCAGTTATCGGGATCCCTCCACAGCAGAAGTTCACAATAAAAATCAATATTCCATTCATAAATCCAAATTAACTCCGTCCATTACTCTGTCTTTTCCCTACAGTCTTGAGTTTGATAATGTCAAAAACATTGTTAAAAAATATCTACCAATTCTTTATACTGATGAAATCTGTGCAAATGTGTTAAAAGACGGAGTTAATATAGTAGCAAAGAGAGCTGTCACTTTAGGCAATTCTCTTTCACCTAGTTATTTTTCTTCCAAAAAGAAGACACTATCGTCTACATGGCTTCACTGTAGAGGCAATTACAAATGCGGCATGCGAGATTGCTTTACATGCCCACACATTATACAAAGTGATACATTTAGATCTTCTACATGTGACTGTAAGAATATTTAATAATAAATATCTCGTGCTCGTACTTCAGAATATTTATACTGCTCTGAATATAGCAGTGTATCTATTTATGGTTAATAAGCAAAGATCTATGAGAAAGGAGAGTCTTCACCTATTCCATAAATCAGTGTCGTGAATTCTTTTTAATTGATTAATTTCTTTTTAAAAGCATATACCAATCTTCGTGAGTACAGTCTACAGTATGGAATATATATAAAATATTTATTCTCATGTAAAACACAATATATGATCAAACAAGAAGTGACACAAAACAAATAACTCTAAATAAACTACTAACTTCAAACAATCAATGCAATGTGATGTTTAGCTCAATAATGAAAGTGAAACTGAAACAAAGTGAAAGTGAAAGCAAAATGAAAGCAAGATTACCATTTCTTCCCAGGTATAGCATAAGCCATAAATGTTCTATATAAACAGACTACAATGGTCTGCGTAATGCATAGCCCAAAAGTCACATCACTGCAGATGAGTGAGAATAAGCCATGCAAAACGGAAGACTTAAAATTGCAAATAATGCACTAAATCTGATATTAATAAAAATGTATAAAAACAAAAATCAGCTTTTTAGAAAAAAATCTACTATGGCTTATACGGCTGGGATTGTAATCTCATTACCCTTAAATATGCAATATAAAACATATAAGGAAAGAATAAACAATAGTTGAATAAAATCAAATAACATAGCAAGGCATAATTACCACACTTAAGATGGCCGCTAGCTTCAAATGGGCGTTACCAGAGTCCTAAGATGGACGCCTTTCTTAAGATGGTGGCTTCCCTTCAAGTTTCATATGAATGATGTGGACAATATGGAGTATGTCTGGATGAGTCTATTGAGGAATGTAATAGTGTGTGTGATGTAAGTGTATTGTCTGATGGGCAGTGCAATGTGTGTCCTCTCTCTCATCTGGGTTGGTCTTTTATATGGTAAGAACAAAGAGCTATAAAAATTACCATAAGTTAAACCCAGAGGGATGAAACATTATCCCCATTGGATGGGATATTCTATACCTAAACTAGTGAGGTCAGAGACACACCTCTTTTGATAATTAACCCAATACTTGGTATAATAAAATTAAATGATGATTTCTCTATATGTGAGAGTAATCATAAAACATATATAAAACTTTGTCAAGACTCCCAGTACATACATAAATGTCCACCTGTATCTCCATCATTCACCTTGGCAAGTAATGCCATTTCAATAATTATATTATTTAACACAATATAATATTTTTATATGGGAATATCTAAAATTATCTCAAGACTGCACCTGGTATTTTGTCTCCAGAGGGCAGTATCATACCATTCATTAGATTTTGTATTTAACATACAGTAAAACCTTGGATTGCGAGCATAATTCGTTCCGGAAACATGCTTGTAATCCAAAGCACTCTTATATCAAAGCAAATTTCCCCATAAGAAATAATGGAAACTCAGATGATTCGTTCCACAAACATTTATTCATAAGTCCTTCAGTTTATAGTCCATATAAAAAGATTATAGCATTGCGATAGGTTATATAACCATAAAATGTCCATCCACAAATAGCCGCTTCCACAAGGGGATTAGAAGCAAAATCCAGCAGGAGCTACAGAGTATGAAAGAGAAGAGAGGCGCCTCTAAGTGTAGCAATATGGTTCCATTTAATGAAGGTACAACATTTAGCAACTCACATGGTTGATGAATAAAATAGGCACATCTAAGTATGCAGGCATCCGGGGTAAAGCTGTCCACATAGACTATCTTCTGCACCGCCGACTGCCAGTCTGTAATCCTGACCGGGAAGACCACCCTGCAGTAAAGCGATCTGAAAGCGAGGGGCAGCATGGAAGGGATGACGTAGATGGCGGTGGGGAGGATGGTCTATGTGGACAGCTTTAGCCTGGATGCCTGCATCCTTAGATGTGCCTGTTCCAATCATCAACCATCTGAGTTGCTAAAGTTTGTACCTTCATTAAATTTAACCATATTGCTACACTTAGAGGCGCCTCTCTTCTCTTTTATACTCAGCTGTGACTTGAGGCTACTTGTATATCAAGACATCGCTTGTAAACCAAGTCAAAATTTATTTGAAAATTTTGCTTGTCTTGCAAAGCGCTCTTAAACCAAGTTACTCTCAAACCAAGGTTTTACTGTAATTTGAAACAATTACCCATCCTTCTTATCTAATGACCTCTGACCTGTTGGCTAGTGAGAAGCCATTACTTATTTGACCATGCCAAAGACTGTCAGGCATAGCGTCTAGAATTGGAAGATCTATTACTTAGTCTATTCTAAAACAACGCTTATATAAACACTCCTACCACATACCTTAAAATGAAGTAATTAGTATTCACTTTAGTTTTAAGTATTCACTTTAGTTTTAAGTCTAAGTAGTAAGATACTACTATGAGAATATAAACCCAAAATGTAATACAACATTCCTAAATATATATGTATATGCCTTATATAATATAATGACATAATTATGGCTAATATCTTCACACACATATAATAATGTATCTATAAAAGCTTATATGGTTCTTCTTTAAATGTCTGATGAAAAACACTGAGCCATTGTCTATTGTTAAATACTTATAGACAGACTGGCACTACCATCTCCTTAACATCTGTTATCTGATAGAGATGTCAAAAAGGCCTCTTATTTACGATAGAAGAAAATAGAAATGTCTGCTGAAAGTATAAGACTCTATTGTAAGCCTGTAAGAGACATTTTGTTTAACAAGTACATAATGAACTCTATTTCACCTTAAAAACAAGATGGACGCCATGCAGCACCATTCAGAATCTCTTATGCATAATATGAAATACATGGCTTTTAAAATCATTTTTATTCTATTATTATTTTAATCAACCCCCAATAACCCCGACATGACAAATCATATCGCATTGATAGATTTTTCAACTGCAATACACAATACCTTATCTACCTTATTACATGCAAGCAATGTTCTATTCAGTATGTAGGTAGAACTATACGCAAATGAAAAGACCATTTAGAGAACACTTAAGCGACATAAAAGGATTGAAATCAACCAATGTTGCCCGTCATTTCAATAATGAACATGGAGGGGACATTTCTTTGGTACAAGTTCAAGTTATTGATAAAATTATCAAACCAATTAGAAGGGGAGACATTTTTCGTTCTTTGTGCAAAAAAGAGGTGTTCTGAATTTTTAGACTCCAGACACGTTTACCGTCTGGTTTAAATTTTGAGTAGGATGTCACTCATTTTTATGAGTGACACCCTTTCCCAGAACATTAACACTTCAATTTGCATAAGGCTTGGATTTGTTTTTGCCTATTTTTTGTCCTATGATGAGATATTTTTTGGCACTGGACTGTCATTATTTTACATATATATATATATATATATATATATATATTTTTTTTTCATCTAATCGTTTTAGAATGTTTACATATAGGTCCCCTTTTTTTCTGCATGTGTCCATTTCATTTCAGGCTCTTCTCCCTCTCGCCTCATTAATGATTGCTGCCGGCGGGATGTTGGGAGATGCTTTGGCTTACATTGACCGATTCGTCTTGTCTGTGTGTCGGGATTCGAGCCCGTGGCCAGCCACATCCCAGGCGGTAGCCCTGCTTACTAGGCTACCGTCCTCACTGGACTTTCCTCCCTGAACATTCCTCCCTGAAGCCTATTATTTCAACCTTAGTCTTGCCAAGCCCTGCTCATCACCCTTGATTCCTGACACCTGGTACTTCCCTATATAAGTCCAGCCCCGTGCACTCAAGCTTGCTGATTATTGAGCTCCTGAGCCTTGATCAAGCTACTCCTCACCTGCTGCTCTTATTTACTACCACAAATCCAACGCTGACCAGGAATTGACTACCGACTACTCTTCTGCTTTGTCCCTATCTACTGAACTGCTACCTCTGTTGCCGATCCGGATTGTCTGACCACGCTTACTGCTGCCCGCCCCGACCTTTGGCTCGTCTGACTTCTCTCTGGGTATTCCATTGTCTGCTCCTCTGCCTTCGGACTGAACCTGCACTCTGCCTGGCTGGGTGATCCTGAGGACCGCGTCCTGGTGTTAGCTTGCAGCGCAGTCTATCCCCACCATTAGGGGCTCTAGTGAAAACCAGCTAGCACTTAGTTTCCGCACCTCAGGTGAACCCGTGTCCTCATCAGAGTACTACGTGGTGTCCATCCGGTATCCAGCACCTACTACCTGCCTGCGGTCTTTGCCACTGGGCTCCACTCCTACCTCCGGCCAGCAGTCCTCTGACTCAGGTGAGCCTGTAGGATTGTTACACAGTGTGTGTGTGGGCTGTTGTGGCAGCTGCTAAATTTACAGCAACCACTCAGCTCTCTCCACACCAGTGGGTAATAGATGCACTTTACATCAACTTCAAAGGTTTCATCTATCAATCTCACAGTTCTATTGATGTACCCGTTTGGTCCTCAATGGGTTAACTTCTTAGTTGTGAGGCTCCTCAGAAGAATAAGGTCAAGGAACAAAATAAATGAAATTAAGTTTTAACAATATGGGTTAAGATAGAGACAATAAAGATGAGGGTTATAATTAAGTTAAACGAAACTATGTAAAATAGGAATTTAATGATGTTGATAAGATCTTTAGGGAGAGTTATTTATTCATTTTTCATCATATGTATCTGGATTTATATTATATTGTCTATGTATTTGAAGATTTATTCATTGATGAAATATTACTACATTACATTGTGCATTTGCATGCATTTTACTATGTTGCATTAATGCCCGGCAATGATCTCCCCCATGGTTCTTCATTTATTTATTTATTTACATTTTTCACTTTTAGAAAGATATGTATTTACTGAATTTATTACACATATTTTTTCATCATTTTCTTGTTTATTTACATTTTCTCATTTATTTTGTCTCTTCTCTCATTAGTATGACCATCCTTGTTCCTTTTCTTAATTTTTTAGACAATTCAAATGGGACCTACCTTTTGTCATGATCCAAACATATATCTTATATTTGTCACTTTCACGCTTTATTAATTGTATATGGGTGCGCCGATCATGACCTTTTTTTCATTTTTGTAACTTTGGTAAAAAGTCCATGTTTGAAACCTCCTTTTTTCTTTAATATCCATCTTTCTTTACTCTGTGATTTTTCATTCATTAATTGTCATCATCGATTTTATATTTTTAGTTTAGAGTACATTTCATATATTCACAATTTTTCATTCTTTTTGGGTTTCACACACAATATTTACACACTATTCTGTCCTCTTGTTTTTTTATATTTCTTTGACCGTATTTATACATATATATTTATACACCTATAGTTGCACATTTTTATTTATTATTAAGTATATATACACATTTATATTTTATATTTCATACATATATTCAAAGTTTTTTTCATAGTCATGATCTTTTTTACAAATGAGTATTTTTGTCATTAATATACTTAGTGTTTTTTCTGCACATACATATGTGTTTACTTATACATATACTCACTTGCTCACTCAAGTTATTATGTATTAGGGGGGAAGTTCATTGTTGGACACCCTTCCATACATCTGTGATTTTACAAGAATGTTTTCTTGCTATGGTCACACTGTGTGTGATGTTTTTTTGTGTTTTTTTGTTCTGTTTTGTCTTTCAATATTAGTTGGTTTGAGGTGACTGATCCGCAGGTGCTAGGCATTTTAACATCAGATTCTGGGTGTGTTGGATCATTTCCCTGAATCTGTTTCACCTGATATGTTGCCAGCCCATTTATACGGCTCACTCACCGATTCCCAACTATTGGTTATGAGCAAGCGATCTGTAGAATCGTGAAACGCGTCAACCTGTCCCATGTCTGTGTGATGCACCTATGTATTCAAGTTTATGGGAATAAAACACTTCCAGTTTATTTACTCCTGAGTGCGGTCAAACTTTCTCTTTGAACACTTGACGATTGGATGGCGGATCCGACCGGCACTGGAGTGCTTTGCCTCACCTGAGCGGCTTTTTTCTATTGCTACAATTGTTTTGCCTTGTCCACATTAACATGGGGACAAGGTGCTTTGGGGTGGGGGGGCAGAGCCTAGTATGGTTCAGGAGGGGGAGGAGTGAGCATCACCCCCTTTCCTGGCCCGTGGGCTGCATGCTTGCATAAGGGTCTGGTATGGATTTTGCGGGGCACCCTATGCTGTTTTCTTTTCTGAATTTTCTGTTGATAGCATTCTTTTGTTTGCATTTCAGCTGTAAGTCAGTTGTTGAGGACGCAGCAGCGGCTTTCCGCCCTGCTCCTTAACCAGCTATTCTTCACACAGAATTTGAATCCGTCGATCATTTTTCCGCTGATTCAAATCCTTCAGAAAGTTTGGAATTTTGTAAGAAAACAAATAAATTAAATGAAATTAAATGCATTTCAATTAAATGTGTTACTATTTCATTCTTAGATAAGTAGTGGTGTAGCATTGGTTGTCAGAGCCCAGGTTAAGCCCCCTTTGCACTTACCTTATCTCAGCTTGCTTTGGTCTGGTCACATAATCCCCTGTATTAGTCAGCAGTGGGTGCAAGGGAGAGGAGAGAGAGCTTGACAATGGCTGGTAAAGCCTGGAGCAGTGACATCACCCATAGGTTTCTATGTCCTATCTGTTGTTGGCGCTCCCTCCTCTCCCCTGCAACCACCACTGGCTCACACAATGGATAACGTGACCAGACTGGAGCAGCCTGAAAATAGGTATTTACATCTTTTCTACACAGGTTAGCCAGCATAGGCGATAGGAGGGGGATGGGAGAATTTTTGAAGGCTAGTTTGGTTTAAACTGGAAATTCTACTTGAATCAATTCCCGTTGGTGAGTATTGGCGGAATTATTTAAACCCTGTGTGCTGCATTAGTGGCCACTGGCAGTGTTTTTAACCCCTTCAAAAAGGGGTAAATTAACACTGACACTGGTGTCATTAATGCAGCACATAGGGGCTAAATAACTGACACTTGTCACTAATGCATCCATAACCAGTGGCAGAAAAATAACCTCTTCTTGCTGCACTTTACTAATGACATTGTTGATGCATTACCCCTTCACCCCCTTCAGGAGTTAATCGGTTCAGTTCACAGGAAAGCAAGACCTAGGGGGCTGAGAGAGAGAGAGGAGGGCTGACAGAAATAAGGGGTGATTGAGAGAAAGAGGGGGCTGACAGAGAGGGTGGCTGAGAGAGAGGGGCTGACAGAGCGGTTGGCAGGGAGGGAGTAAGAGAGGGGGGGCTGAGAGAGAGGGGACTGAGAGATGAGGCTGAGAGAGAGTAGGGACAGAGAGAGAGGGAGGCCTAAAAGGGAGAGAGGAGGCTGAGAGAGAGAGAGAGAGGGGGGTCTGAGAGAGAGAGGGGAGGCTGAGAGAGCGAGAGAGAGAAAGAGAGAGACGGGGGCTGAGAAAGAGAGAGGGGGTGGGGGGGGGTAGATGAGATAGAGAGAGAGGCTCCTAACCCTGTCCCCTAACTGTAGTCCCTCCTCTGCCCCGCCACCCCAGTCTGTGTCTGCAAGGTAGGTCTGTGTCAGTGTATGATGCCCAGTATCTTCCATGATTTTTATCTGGGAGGTGCTCTGCTGCTGACCTGCATCAAGAAGGGGTTGCTGCCCCAATGGCTATCTGGTCAGGATAAGAAAACAAAAGATTGCACTGTTCCTTGATGGAGGGACGGCAATCTAAACTGAGCGCCAAGAGGGGTGTGCAAGGGGTTTTCTTTCACTTCTTTCTTTTTTTTTTTTTACTTCCCAGTAAAATCCATATCTTGAAGAAGAGTCGGAACTTTAGTCGTTACCATGGTTATATGCAGCTAACTTCTGGTGATTGAATACTAGCAAAAAAAGCAAAGGTCGCAGGGACATTCCACAATATAACCTCTTCTATAGCCAGTGGTGGCCATTGATGCTCCAGATAGTGCCTGATATTGTGTATGGGAGTTATTTAAAGCATCGGATCTCCAATTGAAAGGTAGCTGTGCTTACTGAACCCTATGACCATCCTAGGTCACTCAAACTTGTCAGACTTGTGCTGCATTGCTTTTACCGGCCATTGAACAGAAAAACCCTGTGCATGTGCAAAAGAACTTCAAAAATAAATCTTGGCTTTTTGTAAATACAGTTAAACCAAGTGGGGAAGTTGTGTGCATATTATGTAAGTTGTCATTAAAATACTATTAGGAATTGCCATTTATGTCTACCCTCCACCACCAAAATCTCACTGCAGTTTCACTGCTATACCAGTCTTGATTTATAACATGATTAAGAATTCAGCATTCATGCAGGACCTATCTTTATCTGTATGGGACTTCGAGTACATTTTGCTGAATCTGGAGTACAACCTTAAAGTTTCACTCGTCTCCTAAAATGTAGGTGCTGGTATGGACAGTCCATTTCCCCACATTTAAAATTTCAATTTTAGGCAGATGATAGATTTAACCACCCACAGGTGTTTGTTTTCAGATTAAGGTATTTTTTTCCCCCAGATCAAACCACCTGCTGCAGATATTACAAAGCGTTTTCACTTTTCCTGTTGATTTTTCCTTTAAATGTTAGGGGAAGCAGAGCCAGAAACTAAGCTTGAAGATCCTCAAGAACTGAGTGGCTGGTTCAACCAACCAGCATCCACCCTTGAATTGAACACATCAACCGTTATAAACATGATAGTTCCCAACTGACCCTCATTTTGCAGGGACTGTCCCTCATGTAGTCTTAGTTGTCCCTTTTTTTGCTCTGGTGTGTACAACTCTATACAAATTGGACTATTTTACTACCAAACCTTTTATGCTGCACTAAACATTTTATCCAAACTCTCTAGAACTGTATTTGTTATTTTGAAAAGCCCCTATATAGAAAAAATTGAGGTGAAAAAGTACTTATGTGGTTTAGCCAATCATTTTTTTTGTGGCAGGGACAGGCTCTTTGCCTATATACTGTGTACTAACAGGTGTCTCTCTTTATCATTTCAGAAAGTTAGGTGGTGTGTGAACATATGAGTTAAGTTACAGTTCTGCCTAAGAATAGACCCCACAAGATGCCTGCTTGTTTACTTTTTTACTTCTTAAAATAGTTGTACTTTGTCACTGGGGGCTTGATCCCTGGGCTAAGTCAGGGAAACTGCCACCCCCTTGATCAATGAGAGTGCCTCAGTTGCAAATTAGGCCCCTTTCACACTTGTGCGACTTGTCCTGCGATTTGGGGACTGCAAAGTCGCATGACAAGTCGTACTCCATAATTTCCAATGAGTACCATTCATCTCTTATGACTTTAAGTTGCAACGACTTCAAAGAAGTCCCTGCACTACTTTGGGGTGATTTTAATGCGTTTTGAGGTCCATAAACATAAGCATAGCTTCAAATCCAGTCAAAATCGCTGTAAAATAGTTGCAAAAAAATTGCAGTAAAATAGCGCAACTTTTAGGTTGCATAAGTGTGAAAGGAGCCTTAGAGTGCAACTACAGGACAGGTGACTGGCAGCTGGCAGGCCTCAGCCCAGAAGTCAGTCCCTGGTAACAAAATTAACCACTTCCAGCCAGACCTATAGACAAATGATGGCTGAACAACAAAATTGAGAACACCCCTAAGTGAAAATGTCTAAATTGGGCCCCAAGTAGCTATTTTCCCTCCCCGATGTTATGTGACTCTTTAGTGCTACAAGGTCTCTAGTGTGAATGGGGAGAAGGTGTGTTAAATTTGGTGTTATCGCTCTCACTCTCTCATACTGGTCACTGAAAGTTCAACATGGCACCTCATGGCAAAGAATTCTCTGAGGATCTGAAAAAAAGAATCGTTGCTCTACATAAAGATGGCCTAGGCTCTAAGAAGATTGCCAAGACCCTGAAACTGAGCTGCAGCATGGTGGCCAAGACCATGCAGCGGTTTAACAGGACAGGTTCCACTCAGAACAGGCTTTTCCATGGTCAACCAAAGAAGCTGAGTGCACATGCTCAGTGTCATATTTAGAGGTTGTCTTTGGGAAATAGATGTATGATTGCTCCCAGCATTGCTGCAGAGGTTGAAGGGGTTGGGGGGTCAGTCTGTCAGTGCTCAGACCATGCGCCGCATACTGCATCAAAGATCATGCACAAGAAAGCCCGCAAAGAGTTTGTTAAAAACAAGCAGACTAAGGACATGGATTACTGAATCCATGTCCTGTGGTCTGATGAGACCAAGATAAACTTATTTGGTTCACATGGTGTCTAGTGTGTGTGACGGCAACCAGGTGAGGAATACAAAGACAAGTGTGTCTTACCTACAGTCAAGCATGGTGGTGGGAGTGTCATGGTCTGGGGCTGCATGAGTGCTGCCGGCACTGGAGAGCTACAGTTCATTGAGGGAACCATGAATGTCAACATGTACTGTGACATACTGAAGCAGGGCATGATCACCTCCCTTCCGAGACTGGGCTGCAGGGCAGTATTCCAACATAAAAATGACCCCAAACACACCTCCAAGACGACCACTGTCTTGCTAAAGAAGCTGAGGGTAAAAGTGATGGACTGGCCAAGCATTTCTCCAGACCTAAACCCTATTGAGCATCTGTGGGTCATCCTCAAACAGAAGGTGGAGGAGCGCAAGATCTCTAACACCCACCAGCTCCGTGATGTCCTCATGGAGGAGTGGAAGAGGAACCCAGTGGCAACCTGTGAAGCTCTGGTGAACTCCATGCCCAAGATCGCTAAGGCAGTGCTGGAAAATAATGGTGGCCACAAAAAATATTGACACTTTGGGCCCAATTTGGGCATTTTAACTTAGGGGTGTACTCATTTTTGTTGCCAGCAGTTTAGACATTAATGGCTGTGTGTTGAGTTATTTTGAGGGGACAGCAAATATTATACAAGATGTACACTCACTACTTTAGATTGTAGCAACATGTAATTTCTTCAGTGTTGTCACATGAAAAGATATAATAAAATATTTACAAAAATGTGAGGGGTGTACTTTTTTTTTTCAAAACTTTATTTTTTTTTGTCTTTTTTTTTTTTCTTCTTTTTTTTAGGGGGGGCGGCGCTGTAACTAAGTAGAACTACTTCACTACTGTACTTAAGTACCGATAAGGCGGTATCTGTACTTTCCTAGAGTAGAATTTTTTTCTCCTACTTCCACTTTTACTCCACTACATTTTTTCAATGATTTCAATACTTCTACTCCGATATTTTTTTTTTGTGCTGCATAGTTACTCGTTACAATTATAAAAATTACCACTGCCAGAACAGTAGATGTCAGGTTTCATGAAGCTCAAAACATGTGTATTATCAGCGCATACGAAAATAAAAGCTACTGTATATATAAATAAAAGCTGCATTTGAACAGGGGCGTAACTACAGGGGTTGCAGGGGTTGCAATCGCTACTGGGCCCCATGCTCCAGGGGGCCCGGTAGCAAACCAGTGGGTGAGCTTCTAGGATCTCAAAGGTCACACTTGCGACCGGGCCCTGGCATTTCACCACTGTGGGGAGGCCCCAAGATTGCAGGAAGGGGGCCCACTGCAGAACTTGTGAAAGGATCCTGATGCGGGACCATAATAAAAGGCCATGCAATGAGATTAAAGAGCCCCAGGATTAGTGGGAAGAGCCCCGGGCTTGAAGGGAAGGGCCCCGGCCAGGGGTCTGGGGGGCCCTTCATGGTTTCTTGCATCGGGGCCCTGAAGGTTCTAGTTACGCCTCTGCATTTGAAATAATAAAAAACAATATGATGTTCAAACTTTTGACTTCTTTCTTTAATAACTACACAACACAGTACTTGTACTTTTACTTTCAGTACTTGAGTAGCAACATTTTTAAAACAACTACTTTCAATACTTAAGTACAAAAAATGTTGAATACTTTAGTACTTCTACTCAAGTCACTTTTTGATCGAGCACTTCCACTTCTACTCAAGTCACTTTTTGATCGAGCACTTGTACTTTTACTCAAGTATGGGTTTCGAGTACTTTATACAACTCTGGGACTTGGTAACTTTATCTCCCCTTTTCAGAAGAATGCATTTAAAACCTTTGCCTTCTCCTTGTCTTTTGTAGCCAAATACAAAAAAACAGTGCTTCTCCTGAATGGTGGAGCAGCAGTCAACACGATTCTCATTGATTCCGGCCACAGAAGGGAAGTCGTCTGTACTAACAAGGAAACAAAGCAATATTTACTGCATGCAAGTAATGCTTACAGCACCCACAGCGGCCACATTGTTTAGTAATGGAAATAGTTCATTTCGGCCAGCTTGGCCCAAATGAACTATTTATTTAAAGTTCTTTAATCCTGGAATTCTACTTTCAGGTTACAGTAGTTATTTTGTGACATCTGTTTTTAGCTACCTTTAAATTTAAAAGTCATTAGGCTAGCTACGAGTGGCTGACCATGCAATGTCTGATTTGAACATCTTTCATGTATAATTAGTTCTAACAAAAGTCCTAATATTTCAATTTTTAAAGACTTACTTCGGTTCTTAAAGCCAAGGCATTTATTTGATGTAAAATTGTGTGCTTTGGTCTGTTACATCAATCTTCAGTTATCAAATATATAAATATATATACACACACACAAACTGATGTACTATACAGGTACAGCTTCCCATAAACAGTAAAACAATACATAGATACTGATGTAATTATGAGAATGACAATAAAAGCAACACTATACAAACAAATCAACAACCATATTACTGGATGTTAACCTTAACAAAGTACCAGTTTTAATACAAAACTTTATTTTATTTTTTCTTCCCTTTTATCTTAATTATGAAGGTAATTTGTAGCCCATCTGTCAAGGTTACTCAACTCTGTTGTAAAAATTGCATCTTACATTTGTGAAGCTTTACTTGTGCAATTGTGCCCCCTAATGGCAATCTTTTAGAATGCAGCTTTAAAGCATTATATGCACAAGTTTTTAAAATGCGAGACCAACTGCAGAGCCATCCACAATCCTGTGTTATGCGAAAGGGGTTTGTTTCCAAAAGAGTTGTACAATGGGGAAATTAAAAGAAAATAGAAGTGGACTTGCTCAGTTTTTATTTAACCTTTAATGGTACAGATCATTAGCTTTATGAGGACCTGAAGTTGAATGATTGATCTCAATTATAAAAACATAGCAAGAGCCCCCAGAATTTGGAATTGTACTTGCCATTAGGGGAAATAGGATTGAATACATTCTGAGCTCCCTGTGATTGTATATTCCCTTACATATAAAAAAAGACGGTGTCAATGTTCTTAAAAAAACATAAAAGTGGATGAAGATAAAGATTATATTCTACACATTTAGCAAAGTAGAAAATGCAGTGCATTTCTGTAGTCTATAGGTTCTGTATATTGCTTGTTTGCTTTCTTTTCCCCCATTTTCTCCAGTATCTATAAACCGCCTCTTTGCCAGTGCTCTCTTGGGGGGTAGTTTTGTCGGATGACCTCACTTCTGTGAATCCAGGTAATCTCTGCAGATTCCACGGATTATGCTGGGAGCAATTTGCTCCAGCCCTGGGAATTCTCTGCTGAAGAAGGTGTGGGAGTTTTTGGGTTCAGATGCCATGTCCTTCAAGTCGTCAAGAGGTGCCCAAGCTACACCGACGGAATACACTGTTACACCTACAAAAAAAAAAAAAATAAGAATGATTAGCTGACCTTTGCCCAGGGCCGCAGGTTTGGAGGGAAATATTCACTATTTTGTACATCAGTGTAATTAGAAAAAAGCAATCTCCAAACATGCAAAGAAACAGAGAAAAACAGTCGCCTCTGAGTAAAACTGAAAGATTTAATGTTACAGGGCACAATAAAAACCATACATAAAAGTTAGTAGATTCAGGGACATAGGTGGTCTGGTGTAAGGGGTCTGCATGGGGCCACCTAGTTGGTCTTGTGATGCCACTCGTGTCGTGGTCCTGTCCAGCAGGAAGTGATAATGGTGTAGAGGGACGAATCCAAAAGGCTGTACCGCAGGGTGAGCCACAGCGTCTTCCCATGTATGTGTCACCGGCGTGCCACAACACGAGTGGCATCACAAGACCAACTAGGCGGCCCCATGCAGACCCCGTACACCAGATCACCTATGTGCCTGAATCTACTAACTTTTATGTACGTTTTTATTGTGTCCTGCAACAATAAATCCTTTGCCGTTTTACTCAGAGGCGCCTGTTTTTCCTCTGTTTCTATTCATATTGAATTGGCTGCTAAAGTACCCAAGAATATCCACTTTTGGACTTGACCCTTTTTTTGGTAATTTATAGTAAAGCACTACCATGCATTGCTCTTTGCTACAACGCAGGTGTGTAGGGTTATCATTTAAATTAAATGGCTCCACATTGCACTAACAAGTATTACCACAACACAAACTTGAGATTTGGCCCTTATTGTAGCATTTCCATCCTGTTTTTGACAGGTACTCTTCTCCACTTCCGGGAGACAGTGCCGCAGCGCCGTCCCTTTAAAGTTCAGCCCCCTTCCTCCTTCTGCTGCTTCGAAGTAGGGAACCAGCTGTGAAGCCGAAAAGCCAGTTTCCCTTATGACAAATGGCGGCGGCAGCACCTGACAGCCGACCTGAAAATCGGCTGGGGTGCTGACATCGTGGGCTCCCTGGACAGGTAAGGGTCTATATGAGCAGCTACAGTATCAGGCAGAACTCCTCTTTAATTACATAGTTATATTGGTTCAGCTTGGATCAATGTAAGTATTCATATCTCATACCTGAGCTGCTGTGGACTGCTGTAAAAAGCTGGAAACCATTGCGTTCAACATTTTTTGGCTAATCTAAACTAAGTGGTAGATGTGTGTTTGTCTGTGTGTCCCTGCAGTAAACAAGTAATGTATTTCCTGATTACCAGACTTAAACTGGATACACACTATCCAACTTTTGTGGTTAGATTTCCTTCAGATTTACCTTTTCTATGTAATGCAAGGGCCTGCCAGATTGCATACAAATTGAAAGGGTTTAGGTTTGACCTCATATTATATGGTTTTGGTAAGTCTAAAGGAAAAAGTCTTCAGAACATCTTATAGTGTGTATGGCCCATAAGGCCGCATTCACACAAGGATAAACATGGTTCCAGCTTGTTCAAATCAGTGGCAGGTAGCCAGCTGCTCAGATCTGCACCGATCATCCTCTGCATCCCGGGGTATAAATCTGTACAGGTGTGATGCACAGTTCAGAACACCCTATGGGACACCTGTGCTTCCCAAGCAGGTGAAGACGACCCTTTGCACGGGTGTACAGATCAGTATGCCCGTGTAAATAAGTTCTAATCCACAACCTGTTGGCTAGGTGTAAATATTAAATATTTTTGTTTACCTAGCTAAAAATAATTTTTACCCTTAACATAACACGAAGAAATAATATGCAAACACAAAATGCATTCTCACTAGCACATGCTAATCCTGGTTTATCCAGCAGGGGGATCCATACACCCTGATGTTTTAAGGCTATAAATTCTTAGAAAGCAAAGTGAAAGATATAATGTGCTGATTGATATTTAATGTTCTTTTAATGACATAACTAACTGTGATTTTTATACTTCACAGATGAATAGGCTGAGCTTGTTACGAACACATTGCAATGATCAGAAATGAGCACTGACCCATATTAACTGATCATATATCATGAAATTAGAACTGTAAGATCTGTGAAAGCTGATATCAAACAGCTTGTTATTGTATGGTACACAATGCTGCTCTTTGTACTATATTATTTAAAAACACCAAGGTTCCATTAATAAATAATATTTTATTCTTTTTTTTCCCTACTGATATTGTGTCTGTTGATACGTGGCAGGGAAGCTTTTTACAAAATTTCAGGGTCACTGACCTTATATTAGGAATGGGAGTGGTGAACTAGTTTAAATGGATCTGCCATTTTTGGAGAAATGTACTGAGTTACCTCTATTTGACACACAGAGGAATAGTTAAACCTTGCTGGAGAGACCTAACCTACTGTACTTGTCCTTAGACTATGAAAATATCATTATATTCCACCTTATCTTATTTCTTTTTAAATGAAAAGCTGGCTAAATACACTCACATGCACCCAGGTCTTTTTGTTCTCAGAGAAAAAGTGCAGGAACTCAACCACGCCCCCCCACCTTCTCCCGGGGATGGGGAGGGAGGGTTGCGCACACCACAGCAAATGGGTGTAGAGGGGTCTTCAAGGGCCATTAAATACCAGGAGTGTGCTACATATAGTGTGCAGAGTTCAGGAGTGCGCTTTGTACAGAGTGCAGTGTTCAGGAGGAAGCTACATACAGTGTGCAGAATTTAGGAGTGCGCTTTGTACAGAGAGCAGGATTCGGGAGGATGCTACATACAGAGTTCAGGGTTCAGGAGGGTGCAACATACACTTTTCAGAGGTCAGTAGTGCGCTCTGTACAGAGTGCAGGGTTCAGGAGGGTGCTACATACAGAGTGCTGGGCTCAGGAGGGTGCTACGTTTAAAGTGCAGGTTTCAGGAGGGTGCTATGTACAGAGAGCAGAGTTCACCCCCCCCCCCAAATCCTCATCTTTGATAGAATTGTCTTCAAAAAAAGTCCCCCCATTTACCCCTCCCAGTATAAATCTTCATCCCCTCCCAGCCCCCTATCCCCCTTCCTCTACATATGCTACTATTATTATTTTTTGCTGCCTCTTATATCTCTTCTCCCATCTTACAACATAGACCTCAGATACAGCATGGCTTGATGCAGCAGTGGACAAGTTCTTCTGCCTACTGTCATACCCTCTTTACTCTTCTCCTGATCATACTGCCTACTGTCATACCCTCTGTACTCTTCTCCTGTACATACTGTCCATTGTCATACTCTCCCCACTCTTCTCCTGTACATACTACCTACTGTCATACCCTCCTCACTCTTCACCTGTTCATACTGCCTACTCTCATACCCTCCTCACTCTTCTTCTGTACATACTGCCTACTGTCATACCCTCTTTACTCTTCTCAGGTTCATACTGCCTACTGTCATCCCCCCCTCACTCTTCTCTTGTACATACTGCCCATTGTCATACCCTACTCATTCTTCTCCTGTTCATACTGCCTACTATCATACCCTCATAACTCTTCTCCTGTTCATACTGCCTACTGTCATACCCTCCTCACTCTTCTCCGGTATATACTGCCCACTGTCATACCCTCCTCACTCTTCTCCTGTTCATACTGCCTACTGTCATGCCCTCCTCACTCTTCTCCTGTACATACTGCCCACTATCATACCTTTCCTACTCTTCTCTTGAACATTCTACATGTCATAGCCTCCACATTCCACCTCTATACATACTGCCTATTGTAATACCATCTACACGCCTCTCCTACATATACTGCCCATTATTATACCTTTGGAAATCCTCTCCTGCACATACTGCCCAATGTCATACTCTCAACACTCCTCTACTACACATACTGCCAATTATATCACACCCTCCACCTCCTCTCCTGCAAATACTTCCCAAAGACCTTTCCATGCTTTATCTACTACCCGCTTTGAATATTTTGAATCCTGACTTCACCTTTCCAATCCAAGAGAATGGATTCATGGAATGTTTCAGCCCTACTGACAGCTACCCCTCTGCTTGCAATATGTGCTCAGGAATAATCTAAATATAAATTTCCTTTACCTTCTCTGTGTGCTGCAAGAGCTGGCCCCCTGACATCATCATAAGACTGACCATCGGTGATGAGGACTAGGAAGTTTTTGTTGGGCCCGTCTTTAGTTGGCTGGAAGACACTGCGCAAAACAAAGTTGATGGCATCTCCGGTAGCAGTACCACCACTCATGTAAGGGATTTTGTAGAGTGCCCGCAAGACATCCTCCTTGGTGGCATAGTCATTCAGGCCAAATTCTAAACGTTGATCATAGGTGAATTGTACAGCAGATACTTTTGCACCAACATCAGACACTTCAAATGCACGTACAATGTTAGTTATGAAGTCTAGCATGATACGGAAGTTTTGATCCCCAATACTACTGGAGCCGTCAATTAAGAACGCAATGTTGACTGAGTTGTAGCAGGTTTTGCTGCAGAGAAGTTGCTCATGTGTGCATAGCTTTTGTACAAGAGGCTTTGCGTACTTAGTTGTGCCAAACCAGCTCGCCATGTGGAAGGAGAAAAAGCTGTTGTTCTTGCAGACAGCCTGAAAAAACAAAACAAAATGTAATGCATTTTTCTTACATAAAAGTATGAACTTGTATGATGTTAGAACAAGTTTGTTTTATAGTGTATCTAAACCAAATACAGTAAACCCTAACTGACATTTTACTTTGCTTAACCACTTTACCACCGGAGGATTTTGCTGTCTTCCGTCCAGACCACTTTTTGTGCTTCGGCACTGTGCGACTTTAACTGACAATTGTGCAGTCATGCAATGTGGTACCCAAACGAAATTTACGTCCTTTTTTTCCCACAAACAGAGCTTTCTTTTGGTGGTATTTGATCACCTCTGCGCTTTTTATTTTTTGTGATATTAATAAAATTTTGCAAAAAAAATGACATTTTCAACTTTGTCTTTTAAAAAATATCCAATATACTCAATTTATGTCATTTTTTTTGGCCAAAATATATTTAGCTACATGTCTTTGACAAAAAAAATTCAATGAGCGTATTTTTATTGGTTTGCGCAAAAGTTATAGCGTCTACAAACTATGGTGTAATTACTGAAATTTTACGCAGCTTTAATTTCTGACTGCCTATCTCAATTCATGAAGTGCTAAAATGGCAGGGCAGTACAAGATCCCCCCCAAATTACCACTTTTTGGAAAGTAGACATCCTAAGGAATGTTCTGAGAGGCATGTTGAGCTCATTGAATATTTAATTTTTTTGTCACAAGTTGTCACTAAAAGATAAATTTCTCACACATGCCATGGGTATATGTGTAATTAAACCCCAAAATATATTCTGCTGCTTCTCCTGAGTACAGGGATACCACATATGTGAGACTTTTTGGGAGCCTAGCTGTGTACGGGACCCCGAAAATCAATCTCCATCTTTAGGTTTTCTAATGGCGTAAATTTTTGATTTTACTCCTCACTACCCATCACAGTTTCGGAGGCCCTGAAATTTCAAGATAGCACAAAACCCCCCAAATGACCCCATTTTGCAAAGTAGACACCCCAAGCTATTTGCTGAGTGGCATGGTGAGTCCACGGAATATTTTATATTTTGCCACAAGTTCCGGGAAATATATTATTATTTTTTTTTTGTTTTTTTACACAAAGTTGTCACTAAATGATATATTGCTCACACATGCCATGGGTATATGTGAAATGACACCCCAAAATACATTCTGCTGCTTCTCCTGAGTACAGGGATACCACATGTGTGAGACTTTTTTGCAGTCTAGCCGAGTACAGGTCCTCGAAAGCCAACCCCCACTTTCAGGCTTTCCAAGGGCGTAAATTGTTGATTTCACTCCTGACTACCTATCACAGTTTCGGAGGCCATGAAATGCCAAGACAGCACAACCCCCCCCCCCCCCCAAATGACCCCTTTTCGGAAAGTAGACACCCTAAGCTATTTGCAGAGAGGCATGTTGAGTGTTTTGCAGATCTCACTTTTTGTCACAAAGTTTTGGAAATTGAAAAAAGAGGAAAAAAAATGCATTTTCCTGTTTTTTCTTCATTTTCCAAAAAAAATGAGAGATGCAAAATACTCACCATGCCTCTCAGCAAATAGATTGGAGTGTTTACTTTGCAAAATGGGGTCATTTGGGGGGGTTTTGTGCCATCTTGGCATTTCATGGCCTTCAAAAGTGTGATAGGTAGTAAGGAGTGAGATCAACAATTTACGCCCTTAGAAAGCCTGAAGGTGGGGAGTGGTTTTCCGGGTCCTGTACGCGGCTAGACTGCAAAAAAGTCTCACACATGGGGTATCCTTGTACTCAGGAGAAGCAGCAGAATGTATTTTGGGGTGTCATTTCACATATACCCATGGCATGTGTGAGCATTATATCATTTACTGACAACTTTGTGTAAAAAAAAAAAATAATAATTTTCCTGAAACTTGTGGCAAAATATAAAATATTCCATGGACTCATCATGCCTCTCATCTAATAGCTTGGAGTGTCTACTTTGCAAAATGGGGTCATTTGGGGGGGTTTTGTGCCATTTTGGCATTTCATGGCCTTCAAAAGTGTGATAGGTAGTAAGGAGTGAGATCAACAATTTACGCCCTTAGAAAGCCAGAAGGTGCGGATTGGTTTTCGGGGTCCTGTACGCGGCTAGACTGCCAAAAAGTCTCACACATGGGGTATCCCTGTACTCAGGAGAATCAGCAGAATGTATTTTGGGGTGTCATTTCACATATATGCATGGCATGCGTGAGCAATATATTATTTAGTGACAACTTTGTGTAAAAAAAAAAAAACAAAAAAAAAACAAATTGTCATTTTCCTGAAACTTAGGGCAAAATGTAAAATACTCCATGGACTCAATATGCCTCTCAGCAAATAGCTTTGGGTGTCTTCTTTCCAAAAAGGGGTCATTTGGGGGGTGTTTGAACAGTCTTGGCATTTTATGCTCAATTTTAGCAACACATCACCCACTCTTCTAACCACTTGAAAACCAAGCCTTTTCTGTGAGTTTTTGTTTACATGAAAAAATATTTTTTTTTCACAAGAAAATTACTTTGAACCCCCAAACATTATATATTTTTTTAAAGCAGAGGCCCTACAGAACAAAATGGTGGATGTTGCAATTTTTTTTGTCACACGGTATTTGCGCACACATTTTCCAAACGCAATTTTTGCGTAAAAAAAAACACTTTTTTTATATTTAATGCAGAAATACACTATATAATTCCAAATTGTTTAGTAAAATTTAAAAGATGATCTTATGCCGGGTTCATAGACACCTAACATGACATGCTTTAAAAATTGCGCACGCCCGTGCCGTGGCAACAAACTACGTACGGTTTTAAAAGCCTTTAAAAGTCTTTACAGGTTACCACTTTGGACTTACAGAGGAGGTCTACTGCAAGAATTACTGCCCTTAACCTGGCATTCGCGGCGATACCTCACATGCATGCTGCAATTGTGGTTTACATATGACACTAGACCAACGCTTGTGTGCGCATTTGCGCGCAAGCACGGGGGGTCAGGGGGGCTTGATTTTTTTTTTTTTTTTTTATTTGCTTTCTTATGTTATTTTGACACCTTTTCTTTCATTTTTTTTTCTTTAATCATTTCTATTGTTATCATGGTGAATTTAAATTTCCCCTATGATAGCAATCTGTAGTGACAGGTACTCTTTTTAAAAACAATTGAGGTCTTTTAGACTCTAGATCTTTCCTCTGACCTTAACGCATCTGACCACACCAAAATTGGTGTGATAAAATATTTTCCCAATTTCCCAATGGCGCTGTTTATTTCTTGCGAAACAGAAGTCATGAAATGCTTGTAGCTTCCGGTATCTTAGGCCATAGAGATGATTGGAGCCATTCTCATCTCCAATCAGCTCTATGGTTAGATAATTGAACCACCGGCTGCACTCTCGGGTTAACCGGTGGGACAGGAGAGCCCGAGAAAAACCACGGAAGGCTGCGGAAGGCGGCGGTGGGGGGGGGAGGCCCCTCCCACTGCATGTAAAAGCAGTCTAGCGGCCAATTATCCGCTAGGATTGCTTTTACATGTAAGCCGACCGCTGGCTGTAAAAAATGATACCAAGATGATGCCTAAATCTGCAGGCATCATCCTGGTATAACCACTCAAAGTCCAGCAACGTACCAGTACATTGCTGGTCCTTGTTTGGCATATAGGTTTTTTTTTTTTTTTCATGCAGCCTGTGGGCTGAACGAAAAAAAAGAGAACCTATCAGAAATCAGCACAGGAATAATGCGTAGTATTACTCATCATTAACCGCCCAAACAACCACCCACTGAATTTAATGATGGGTATACACGGCACTATCCACGTATACCAAAATAGGATTTTAACTGCAGTGCTGAAATCAGAAAATCACCACAGCTGCTATCAGCAAAGGTATCCATATATGCTGAGCGCAAACACTGTTTGTGTCAGAATATATAAAATCAATGCGTGGTAGCCGACGAGTACCTGCAAGAGAAACAGGTCACAAAAGAATGAAAAACAAACAAAGTACATTAAAAGTACATAGGAAGTGTAGAAGAACATAAAAAATGACTGAGACGACAACTATTTTTGGCTTTTATGTATTTTTTTTTTTTTTTCTTCAAACGTCGAGTTCCAGGTTCCAGGTTCGGGTCTCTCAAAATGACGATAGCCATCGAACATCTTTTGAGACCCTGTGTAAATGTGCCCTAAACTGTGCCATGCTGTACCCTACGCTAATAATCCACTAGTGTGTGGTAGCGACGGAAACAGTCACCGTTGCAAAGACCAGGTTGGTCAGGACAGTCGGGACAATAATTCCGGGTGTCACGCCTAAATCCGCGCTTGCTGCAGACACGGCATCTTTTTTGGGGGTATAGTGTGGTAGGGGTACTCGGGAGGTATTGCGGAAAATGCCTCTCATGCAGCTGGCTCACTGCATCTGGTTGGGGAAGTTGGGCAGGAGCACCAGCTGGATACAGGAGGGCTCTGATTATCTCTTCTTGGAATTGAAAGAAGGATAATGTTCCAGCAGACGCTTTGTATAAGACAAAAGCGTTGTAAACAGCCAATTGAAATAGGTATACAGACACTTTTTTGTACCAGCGTCTGGCCTTACGGGCAATTAAGTACGGTCCCATCATCTGGTCGTTGAAGTCCACCCCTCCCATTTTACGGTTATAGTCGTGGACACAGAGGGGCTTCTCAACAACAACACCGGTGACCGTAGTAATTTAGACTGCCGTGTCTGGGTGAATGGAGGACAGCACGTAAACGTTTCGTTTGTCCCTCCACTTCACTGCAAGCAATTCATCGCACCTCAAGCAGGCTCTCTCCCCCGAGCTCAGTGGGGCATTTACTAGCCGTTGGGGGAAGCCCCGGCGATTAGATCGCACGGTGCCACAAGTGCCAATTTGCAATTGATAGAGGTGTCTAAAAAGTGGCACGCTTGAATAGAAATTGTCCACGTACAAGTGGTACCCCTTTCCGAATAAGGGTGACACCAAGTCCCAAACTATCTTGCCACTGCTTCCTATGTAGTCTGGGCAATCGGGGGGCTCCACAGTGCTATCTTTTCCCTCGTAGACACGGAAATTAACTGCATAGCCTGTGGCCCTGTCACAGAGCTTATACAACTTGACCCCGTATCTGGCACGCTTGCTGGGGAGGTACTGTTTGATAGCAAGGCGACCAGTAAACTTAATCAGGGACTCGTCAACGCAGACATTTTGTTGGGGGGTAAACAAGGCTGCGAACCGCTGATTTAAGTGGTCTACGAGGGGCCGAATTTTGTGGAGCCGATCATATTCAGGGTCTCCCCGAGGACAACAGAAGTTCATTGTCGTTGAAATGCATGAACCGAAATATTTGTTGGTATCGAGCCCTGGACATAACAGCAGAGAACACGTGCATTTGATGAATTGGGTCAGTGGACCAATATAACCGCAATTCATTCTTTCTTGTAATGCCCGTGTTGAAGGAAAGGCCCAGATAGGTTTTAAACTCCTGAATCGTAATAGGATTCCAGGCAAATGGTCTGGCAAGGGGTGAATTTGGGTTGGCGGCGATGAATTGTTGAGCGTACAAATTTGATTGGTCCACAATAGATCTGAAAAGATCTTCAGTGAAAAACAGCTCAAAAAAGTTTATGGGATTAAAACCAGCTGTTTCCACTTGGATTCCGGGTTGGGCGGTGAATGGGGGAAGTACTGGCGCTGTGGAATCTGTGGGCTGCCAATTAGGATATGCCAGCGCTTCAGGGAGGACACTATGGGCTCTACGGGCCTGTCTTCGGATACGCGGTGGCTGCGGGCCACTACTCGTGCTAGCCACCGCACCAGCTTCAACTGCACTCAGGTGCCTCGCCACGTCACCAGGTGATACTGCAGTGCTGGTTGAAGGTCCAGGGTGTACTAGGCCGCTCGTGCTTGCCAGTTCACGAGAAGTGTGAGCGGCACTAGTACTGGCACTCTGCTGCATACGAGAAACCTCCAGTTCTTGCAAGTCAACAACTCCAGAATGGGGTCGGGTAAGCCTGACCCTAGCAGGGACCCCTCTGTCGGAGCTATCTGTCAGGGAGCCGCTGCTGTCATCTGGTTCGTATATTGACCCTGATTCTGCCGGTGAGGCTTCCCCATCGCTCTCACTTGACATGGTCATTATACTGTATATAGCTTCATCACTGAACAAACGTTTTGTCATTTTGGTAGCTAAATTTACCCGTACAGTGATGCGACTACTAGGTAATAAAAGCACCTGGTTGTCGAGGACTATTTGGTCGCTACAAAAAAAAACTGCTAGTTCTAACAGAGATCAGGCCTGACTCTGCTAACGCAGCGGTTTTGTGTGATGTGTTTTTTGGAAGTGTCAGTAATCTATTGATTACTACACTTGCCTGGGTAAGGTGGTCTGGGCAAGGGGGCTAAACGCAGGTGCTAGCAGGAATCAGTGCTGATTGTGCAAACACTGCGTTTGGGGAACACTAAATTATGAGGACGCTAGTATAGTTCTGATCAGATCAGATATTGATCTGTTCAAACACTATACTAGTAACGGTGGTGTGTGTGTGTTAGTGTACTTGACTCTGACGCTAAGTAACGGTGGTGTAGTGGGACCCTGACGCTAACTAGCTAGCCTAAGTTGTGTCACCCGTGACGCTAATACAGTGATTGGTAATCACTGTATATAGTGAACACTGTGACAGGGAAGTGAAGGGGTTAAACTGGGGGAGATCAAGGGGTTAAACCTTTATAGAGGATAGATGGCGGGTGGCCTAAACCTATTCGGGCCTAGCGCAAGCGCAAATTAGGGTCACAAGTGACACTAAATACAGTGATCAGTAGTTATCTGATTTACTGTATATATTAGTGCACTGTGTTATAGAGAGTGAAGGGGTTAACTGGGGAAGATCAAGGGGTTAAACCTTTATAAGGGATAGATGGCGGGTGGCCTAAACCTATTTGGGCTTAGCGCAAGCGCAAATTAGGGTCACAAGTGACACTAAATTCAGTGATCAGTAGTTATCTGATATACTGTATATATTAGTGCACTGTGTTATATGGAGTGAAGGGGTTAACTGGGGAAGATCAAGGGGTTAAAAGTTTTTTAGGGGATAGGTGGCGGGTGCCCTAACCCTATATGGGCTTAGCGCAAGCGCAAATTAGGGTCACTAGTGACACTAAATACAGTGATCAGTATTTACCTATATACTGTATTTAGTGCACAGAGTAATAGGTAGTGAAGGGGTTAACTGGGGCTGATCAAGGGGTTAAAACTTTATTAGGGGATAGGTGGCGGGTACCCTAACCCTATTTGGGCCTAACGCAGGCGCAAACTACGCTCACAAGTGACACTTATACAGTGATCAGTAAAATATCTGTATACCACTGTATATAGTGTTCACTGTGAGGGGTTTGGGGGTGATCAGGGGGTGATCAGAGGTGATGAAGGGGTTAAATGTGCCTATGTGAGGTGTGTCAGTGTAGTGTTGGTGGAACTCACGTTTTTGGTGTGTCTCTGTCTCTCTCCTGGAACCGAAAGGACTCCAGGAGGGACAGTGACATCACTTCCCCTGTCTGTGTTTACATTACACAGACAGGGGACAGATTGTCATTGGTGGGGACCGATCGCCAGACACTGACCAAAAATCATTGGTCAGTATCTGGTGATTGATCGGTTCCCTACCGAATGCGATCGGTATCGGGACCCGCGGCGCGTGGGAGCGCGCTCTGGAGCCGCGATCGCGCATGACGTAATACTACGTGGCCGGACGGGATCGTGCCACACTGCCGCAGTAGTATTACCGTGCGCGGTCGTAAAGTGGTTAAAGTTTATCTAAACCCCAAACCCAAAATATTATTTATTACAGCTTACTAGTCCTTGGTTTAGTGGTTGCATTTTTTTTTTCTTCTTTTTTTTTAAGCTTCTTCTGCTTTATTTTGACTTGCTTACCCTGACCTGTAGATAACACACTTGGGCTGTGTTCCGTGAAAAAACCATACCCGTAAAAATTCCATACCCTCGTCACTTCCGGTGCACCTACGTCATTGAACAGCTGAGGAGCTTACTAGTGCGCATGCTCGGAGGGTATGGAATTTTCACAGTAGTGTGTGTAACGTTACACTGCCTCAGCTGTTGCGGCGGTTACATTAAAACAACTCGGCTGCAACATGAGTCATCTCCGCTCCTACCCCTGTCACTTTTCTGATCTCGGCTACTAAATGTAACAGCGACGGCGGGTCTATGAAAATATAAATCACAGAGCCGAGATCTCCGTCATTTAGATTTCATACACCCGTCGCCGCTTTTACATTTATTAGCCGAGATCAGGGAAGTGACAGGGATAGGAGCGGAGATGACTCATATTGCAGCCGAGCTGTTTTAATATAACCTTTAATGTAACCGCTGCAACAGCTGATGCGGTGTAACGTTACACACACTACCGTGAACATTCCATACCCTCCGAGCATGCGCACTTGTAAGCTCCTCAGCTGTTCAATGACGTATCCAGAGCTGTGAGCATGCGCACTGCTACGCTGCTCAGCTGTTCCATTCCGTTTCTGACAGGAAGTGACGTGGGTATGGAATTTTCACGAGATATGGTTTTCTAACGTTACACCTGCTCTGCTGATATGGACTAAAACATGTTCATATCTCTTCATCTCCAAAACAGTGGGACATGCCTGCATAATGTGCTTCAGTATGTCCATTTGTAGTCTCCAATGGGAGAACATATGATAGGGTGACAACGAAGATTGGAGAACAATTGGGTGATAACGAAGATTGGAGAACACAGATCTAAAGTGCAGAGTACTGAGGTCATCCACCGTTGCAGTGTCCAATCGGACCACTGCTTCCCAAGTGACACCTATGGAGGCTTCAGTGGAACAAAGTTTTGCCTTCAGTTATACTTTAAGTTTGTAAAATAGTTATATAGTTATTCTGGTTGAAAAAAGACATAAGTCCATCCAGTTGAACCCACAGAAAAAAACGAAACGCACACAAAAAAAACCTCCATACAGTATATCTGTACACAATCCTTTACCTACAGTTGATCCAGAGGAGGGCAAAAAAACCCCAATAAAGCATGATTTTTGCTCCATCGGGGAATAAATTCCTTCCTGATACCCCATGAGGCAATCGGATATTCCCCAGATCGACTTTATCTATAAATATTAGTATCCAATTATATTTTTTGCATTTAGGAAATAATCTAGGCCTTTTTTAAAAACAATTCACTGAGCTGGCCAGAACCAAACCTTGAGGGAATCTATTCCACATCTCCACTTGCTTTTACTGTTAAGAAGCCTTTCCGTATCTGGAGGTAAAATCTCTTTTCCTCCAGATCTAAAGAGGCCCCTTGTGCTCTCTGATGACCTTAAATTGAATAGCTTACCACCAAGTTCACTATATGGACCCCTTATGTATTTATACCTGTTGATCATATCCCCCCCCCCCCTTAGTCTCCTTTTCTCATGAGAGAATGAATTCAGTTCAAATAATCTTTTCTCATTTTTAAACCAAAAGGTTTCCAGCTTTGCCAAAGTTATTTATTTATTAGTATCTATGTAAAATACTGTGTTAGAACATTATTTCGGCTTTTGAGAGCTGTACTACTCACCTTGTCTATAAATGCCACATCCTGCACCATTCCAAGTTCTTCAGGGCTGGGAGGTGCCACTGACACAATGAAGACATTGATGCCATATTCCCGAGCTATTATACCAGCTTCTTCGATGTTGTCAGATGGCCATCCATCTATAAATACCACCATGACTTTTGGGATTCCTTTTCGCACTCCATTAGCAATGCTGAAAAAAGTTTGAGCTGTGTGTTTTACAGCTTTACCTACAATATAACAAGTGGGAGCTGAATTAGAAGAGGAGAAATCAAATATCATTGAGATGCCTGTGGCTACAAACTTAGAAACTTCATGAATGAAGAGAACCTGCAGATTACAGATTTAAGTATGCCAGCATACAGCGTGAGAGACAGGCAGCATTTGTTGTTATTTCTATTGTAACTTCGATTTTACTTCATTAATTTGGATCTCCAAAGATGGTATGCACTGGATTATTGCATTGACAATTCACTTTTTTGAGACATTATTAACAAAATTAAAGACATGCACTGAAAGTTTGCTAAAGTAGCTTTTCTTTCTACTGCTGAGCGAAGCACGCATTCATCCAAGGCCTGTAGAATGGAGATTTTGTCACCCCAGAAATGTGTATTTGCATCTAACCACCTTATCGGTTCATCTTCTTGGTGCTCTTTTTCATCCTAACCTCAAATTTTCACCCAAGGCCCCCACTGAGTAGGGGGAAACCCTAATTTGGAGGCAGCATAACTGCTGTATCAACACCACTAAACCTACAGTTTTCCACATCATCAGGATCATAGGTTACTCGGATCCAGCACCACCCTAGGCCAAAACCTTCTATATAGACTCTGGAATACATTATTGTGGATAGAGACTGAGGTTTCTTCCCACATTCTGGAAAAATACTCTGTCTTGGATGATTGAGTGGTAGTTGTGTGGGTTCTAAACCCAGAATCAATTTGTTGTGGTATACAGTGCGTTGAGAAAGTATTCTGCCCCCTTGAACTTTGCGACCTTTTGCCACATTTCAGGCTTTGAACATAAAAATATAAAACTGTAATTTTTTGTGAAGAATCAACAACAAGTGGGACACAATCATGAAGTGGAACGAAATTTATTGGATATTTCAAACTTTGTTAAATAAAAAGCTGAAAAATTGGGCGTGCAAAATTATTCAGCCCCTTTACTTTCAGTGCAGCAAACTCTCTCCAGAAGTTCAGTGAGGATCTCTGAATGATCCAATGTTGACCTAAATGACTAATGATGATAAATAGAATCCACCTGTGTGTAATCAAGTCTCTGTATAAATGCACCTGCACTGTGATAGTCTCAGAGGTCCGTTTAAAGTGCAGAGAGCATCATGAAGAACAAGGAACACACCAGGCAGGTCTGAGATACTGTTGTGGAGAAGCTTAAAGCCGGATTTGGTTACAAAAAGATTTCCCAAGCTTTAAACATCCCAAGGAGCACTGTGCAAGCGATAATATTGAAATGGAAGGAGTATCAGACCACTGCAAATCTACGAAGACCTGGCCGTCCCTCTAAACTTTCAGCTCATACAAGGAGAAGACTGATCAGAGATGCAGCCAAGAGGCCCATGATCACTCTGGATGAACTACAGAGATCTATAGCTGAGATGGGAGACTCTGTCCATAGGACAACAATCAGTTGTATACTGCACAAATCTGGCCTTTATGGAAGAGTTGCAAGAAGAAAGCCATTTCTTTAAGATATCCATAAAAAGTGTAGTTTAAAGTTTGCCACAAGCCACCTGGGAGACACACCAAACATGTGGAAGAAGGTGCTCTGGTCAGCTGAAACCAAAATCTAACTTTTTGGCAACAATGCAAAACGTTATGTTTGGCGTAAAAGCAACACAGCTCATCACCCTGAACACACCATCCCCACTGTCAAACATGGTGTTGGCAGCATCATGGTTGGGCCTGCTTTTCTTCAGCAGGGACAGGGAAGATGGTTAAAATTGATGGGAAGATGGATGGAGCCAAATACAGGACCATTCTGGAAGAAAACCTGATGGAGTCTGCAAAAGACCTGAGACTGGGACGGAGATTTGTCTTCCAACAAGACAATGATCCAAAACATAAAGCAAAATCTACAATGGAATGGTTCACAAATAAACATATCCAGGTGTTAGAATGTCAAAGTCCAGACCTGAATCCAATCGAGAATCTGTGGAAAGAACTGAAAACTGCTGTTCACAAACGCTCTCCATCCAACCTCACTGAGCTCGAGCTGTTTTGCAAGGAGGAAGGGCAAAAATGTCAGTCTCTCGATGTGCAAAACTGATAGAGACATACCCCAAGCGACTTACAGCTGTATTCGCAGCAAAAGGTGGCGCTACAAAGTATTAACTTAAGGGAGCTGAATAATTTTGCACGCCCAATTTTTCAGTTTTTTATTTGTTAAAAAAGTTTGAAATATCCAATAAATTTCGTTCCACTTCATGATTGTGTCCTACTTGTTGTTGATTCTTCACAAAAAATTACAGTTTTATATCTTTATGTTTGAAGCCTGAAATGTGGCAAAAGGTCGCAAAGTTCAAGGGGGCCAAATACTTTCGCAAGGCACTGTACCTATACAGTATAGCCTAGCAACCTTATCAGGTGAATCCTTCTGTTATTGTGGACTTTCAGAGATTCATCAAGATACGCTTAGAGGAGTACAGCATACCCTTCTGATACTCTAGAGCTGCCTTTACTTTTCTATTTCTGTGCTTTTACAAACCTGGGAGTTTGACACTGAGTATAAGCTAAAAGGAAACATAAGCAAAGGGAGCGCTAGGTGGAAAATGGCATGTCAGAAGCATCTGTAAAGCCAAGGATTAGCCAGTTGGTCATTAAAGGCACCAGGCTCGCAGAAGGAACCATGGGGCCCAGTGGGGGAACACGCTGTTCTACACACCAGAAGTGTCCAATAGTAGCAGTGCCTGGAGCTCATTACAGAGGTAAGTATTCATCTTCCCTAGTTGCAGAAAGAGGATGCTTGTATTTCCTCAGATAAGTAATAGGGTTGCTTTAAAGTGTGTGTACTTTATCAGTCTTTAGATCACTTTGATGTAAATAATCGTAAACAATACGTTTTATTCTAATTTGTCATTATACTGTATGTGTACATGGGACAGTGATATTCATTACATACACAAATCATGCTTCCATTCACCTAGCACATCTTGTGACTTATCTACAAATCTCTCTACTTAATACGGCAACAAGAAGAGTAAGTAACATTGGGGAAATGTAAAAGTCATATCAAAAATTATTTTAAGTTGAATACTATTATAATAGCTCAACATTTGCAATCACTTACTGTAAATACCATATTTTCCTTTTAAGGGGGACAGTTTAGAAATAAACACTGTCTAGAAATAAACACTGTCTACTGGAATTCTCTTTAAAGGGGAGTTCCACCCAAAAATGGAACTTCCGCTTTAAGGCCTCCTGACCCCCTGACATGCCATATTTGGCATTTCATATTTTTTTTTTGGGGGGGGGGGGGGTAACTAGATTTGACAGGTTCCCGCTCCCACTTCAGCTCAGGCTGCCTAGGTGGCTCGAGAGGAAGTTCTCATAGTTACATAGTTACATAGTAGGTGAGGTTGAATAAAGACAATAGTCCATCCAGTTCAACCTGTGTAGGTGTGTGTGACTGTAATCATCTAACATAGCCCTCAATCTCCTGATCCTTGAGATGTAAGTCTAAGAGTCTTTTGAAAGTCACCATACTACCCGCAGAAACCACCTCTTGTGGTAGACAATTCCACAATCTTGTAGCCCTAACAGTAAAGAACCCCCCACGTTGCCTGAGGTTAAAACGCTTCTCCTCTAATCGCATTGTATGTCCTCGAGTCCTCATGCAATTCCTTCGAATGAACAGCTTTTCTTCTAAGCTGAGATCCCCATTAAGATATTTATAAATTGCTATCATGTCCCCTCTCAGACGTCTTTTCTCCAGGGAAAATAAATCGAGCGATTGCAGCCGCTCTTCATAGGTAAGGTCCTCCAACCCCCTAATCAGTTTAGTTGCCCTTCTCTGGACTTTCTCCAGCTCCAACACATCCCTCCTGAGGACTGGCGACCAGAACTGGACAGAATACTCCAGATGCGGTCGGACCAGAGTTTTATAAAGTGGAAGGATTATAGTCTTATCTCTGGAATACATCCCTTTCTTTATGCATGCTAATATTCTGTTGGCTTTGGAAGCTGCCGCTTGGCATTGCATGCTGTTGCCTAATCTATCATCAACTAAGACTCCCAGATCTTTCTCCATTTTTGATTCCCCCAAGGGTTCCCCTCCTAACGTGTATTGTGTTTTTATGTTTTTGGTCCCCAAGTGCAAAACCTTACACTTCTCCACATTAAACCTCATTTGCCATGTCGTTGCCCACTCCGTAATTTAGTCCAGGTCATTCTGTAGGATATCTGCTTCATGCTGTGCAGTTATTGCCTTGGCCAATTTTGTGTCATCTGCAAAAACTGATAACGAACTACTGATCCCTTCCTCAATGCTGTTTATGAATAAATTGAACAAGGTTGGTCCCAGGACTGAGCCCTGGGGCACCCCGCTTACTACCTCAGACCAGTCTGAGTATGCGCTGTTTATTACTACCCTTTGGACACGGCCTTTTAGCCAATTCCGTATCCAAGAGCAAACCCTGCTGTCGATACCTGCAGACCTTATTTTATAAATTAAGCGCTTGTGGGGAACTGTATCAAACGCCTTAGCGAAATCCAAGTACACCACATCCACTGGTCTCCCCCTATCTAGCTCACAGCTCACTTCCTCGTAGAATGTTAAGAGATTGGTTTGACAAGAACGCCCATTTGTAAACCCGTGCTGGTTACTACTGATGATGTTGTTGTCTTTAGCATACTCTACGATATAGTCTCTTATCATCCCCTCCAAAAGTTTACATATTATTGATGTCAGACTGACAGGCCTATAATTTCCCGGGATATGTCTCTGGCCCTTTTTGAATATCGGAATCACGTTAGCCTTCCTCCAATCCCCTGGTACATCTCCTGTCCTAATACTGTCAGCAAAGATCAGGAACAGTGGTCTAGATATAACCATACTGAGTTCCTTGAGCACTCTCGGATGTACGCCATCCGGGCCTGGTGATTTGTTTGTGTTAAGTTTATCCAGTCTTTCCCTGATTTCCCCCTCTGTTAGCCATAGTGGCAAGTCCTGTGTATTACTACTAACCATACAGTCATGGTCAGTGTACCCTTCCTTTTCCTGCGTAAAGACTGACGAGAAAAAAGAATTCAGCACGGTTGCTTTTTCAGTGTCCTCTGTAACCATCCTCCCATCATCGTTAATTATGTGTGCAATATGCTCTGCCCTAGTTTTTTTGCTGTTGATATATTTAAAGAATTTCTTTGGGTTTTTTTTACTATCCTCCGCTATTTGTCTCTCAAAGTTGATTTTAGCCATCTTGATTTCGTGTTTACACTTCTTATTTTCCTCCTTGTATTGCTGGAAGGCCGATACTGTGCCCTCTGATTTATATTTCTTGAAGGCCAATTTTTTTCCCCTAATAAGTTTTTTAACGCTACGGTTTAGCCAGCCAGGTTTGGCTTTGTCTCTTCTAAATTTATTCCCCATAGGAATGCACTGCAAGATGCCTTTGCTTAATATTGTTCTAAAGCATTCCCATTTTTCCTCTGTGGTCAGTGATCCCAGGGTTTGGTCCCAGTTTACCCTTTCCATCAATGAGTACAATTTTGGAAAGTCTGCCCTTCTGAAGTTTAGGGTTCTTATGTTCCCCACTTGCCTTTTTATATTGTTATTTATACTAAATGTGATCATCCTGTGATCGCTAGAGCCCAGGTTGTCCTGGACTCCTACCTCCGAGATTATGTCTGGGTCATTAGTGATCAATAGATCCAGGATAGCATTCTCTCTAGTAGGGGAATCCACCAACTGCGACATGTAGTTATCCTGTAAGGTTTCCGTGAATAGCCGGGCCTTATGCGAGTGTGCAGTCCCCTCTTCCCAGTCAATGTCGGGATAATTGAAGTCCCCCAATATGATGACTGATCCTAGTTTTGCCGCTTTACCTATTAGTGCTAAAAATTCCAGCTCTACCTCCTCCCCTTGGTTAGGTGGCCTATAGCAAACCCCCACAACTACTTTTCCCTTATCTTCTTCCCTATCGAGTTCAACCCACACAGATTCTAAATCCATGCTCATCCCATCCGTAATGTCACTCCTTTCTAGCACCTTTATATTGTTCTTGACATAGAGACATACCCCTCCCCCTCTTTTACCAACCCTGTCCTTCCGGTACACCGAATACCCTTGGATATTGGCCAGCCAGTCATGTGAGGGGTCGAACCAAGTCTCCGTTATTCCCACAAGGTCTATGTCTTCCTCATGTACTAACATTTCCAACTCATCCATCTTATTAGCTAGGCTCCTGGCATTAGCATATACCCCTCTTAGTTTTACGGAAGTTAAACGTGATTGGCGGTTTTGTTTATTTCTGTTTGGTCTGCTGTTCTCCCGCACAGACCCGCCAATTGATGTTGTTGACCTACTGTCGCTGTTGACCCTACAACTGCCTTCAGTCCTCTGCTCCCTCCTGACTGATTCTACTTCTGAGCCCTCCCCCCCGTCTCCTAGTTTAAAAGCCCCTCCAACTCGGTGGCCATCTTTCTCCCCAAAAGAGCTGTACCGTCCCCATTAAGGTGCAGCCCATCCTTACTAAAGAGCCGGTAGCCGACTGAGAAGTCAGCCCAGTTCTCCAGGAACCCAAACCCCTCCTTCCTACACCAATTCCTCAGCCACTTGTTAACTTCCCTAAGCTCCTTCTGCCTCTCCTGTGTGGCTCGAGGTACAGGCAGTATTTCAGAGAAAACCACCTTGGAGGTCCTTTTCCTCAATCTATTACCTAAGTCCCTGAAATCGTTCTTAAGGATCCTCCACCTACCTTTAACTTTGTCATTAGTGCCCACATGCACCATGACCGCTGGGTCATCCCCAGCCCCGCCCAACAATCTGTCTGCCAGATCTGCGATGTGCCGAACTCGGGCGCCCGGTAAACAACAAACTGTTCGGTTCACGAGATCTTTTTTACAGATTTCCCTCTCTGTCCTCTTGATAATTGAGTCCCCAACTACCACAACCTGTCTAACCTTTCCTGCGTTACGGCCCCCCTTCTTCCTGGAGCCGTCCCTCCCCTGGCAGCTGGGGGAGGGCGCATGCTCCAGCACTGCCACCCCTGAGTTGATATCCCCCTCAACCTGCAACTCAGCAAACATGTTAGGGTCTACCAACTCAGGGACTGGCCTCCCTGACTCTCCTCCCCCTAACATTCCTAACAGTCACCCAGCTGCGTACCTCTGCTGCTTGCGTCTCCTCTATTCCTCCCTCCTCTATGCTGACCCCTGCCAGCGCCTGCTGGGTAATGTCCAAGCTCCTTTTCAGGTTGTAGATGCCACGCAGTCTTGTCACTGTGTTCTCTAGATCCACGATGTGGGCTTCCAGAGCAACAAGTCGCTCACATCTTGCACAGCAGTATTCGTCCTCGATTGTTTCATCAAGGAACGCATACATGCCGCAAGAAGTGCACTGAGTGGCATCCCCAATCCTGTCGGACATTATTACCCACTACTCTATGGGGATAATATTAACGACCTGCTCTTCCTTACCTACACTACCTCTAACTTCCCTGGTACAAAACCTGGGGTACCCACCAGTCGCTAATACCCTCACCAGTCACTAGATACTCACCAGTCGCAAGGATCCTTACCAGTCGCAAGGATCCTCACCAGTCGCAAGATACTCACCAGTCGCAAGGATACTCACCAGTCGCAAGGATACTCACCAGTCGCAAAGATACTCACCAGTCGCAAAGATACTCACCAGTCGCAAAGATACTCACCAGTCGCAAGCTACTTCACCTCTCTCCCTGCAATCTTCTGGGACACGTCACAGGTCCCAGAAGATTGCCAGTCCAATGGGCAACCAGCTTTGAAGCCGCAAGCTGTCCCAGCAGGGTGCCCACATTAGCGATGCTGGCGCCGCGGGGAGAAGAGGGAGAGATCCGAGGCTCCCGCTGACCACATCGCTGTACTGTGGGACAGGTGAGTGTGTGTTTATTAAAAGCCAGCAGCTACACCAAATATTACCAAAGAAAGCAGCTTCCTATGGGGGCGCTCATGCATGCTCGATCCTAAACTTGGCTGTATGTGTCTATTGAGACACACAGCCCCGCTCAGTCCCACTCCCTGCTCTTTGCTCACAGGTTTTGACTGACAGCAGCAGGAGCCAATGCCTCCCGTTGCTCTCAGCTATGCCTGTGAGAGCAGATAGAGGGAAGAAGAGCTGCTGCAGATCTGCACAGCACTGGAGCAAGATTGGGGATAAGGTGAATATTTAGGGGAGCCATTATTGAAAGGTTTTTTACCTCAATGCAGAGAATGCATTAACCACTTGTCGACCGCACTATAGCCGAATGACAGCTACAGGGTGACCCGCTAGTTCTGGTAGGCCATCATATGACAGAAGCCCATGTTTGTGCCCACTGGGCGCTCGCTGGTCAGACACTGCTGATCACAGATTGAGGTAAAGAGCCAATCAGCAGCTCTTTACCACGTGATCAGCTGTGTTCAATCACAGCTGATCACATATGTAAACAGAAGCTGGTTATCGGCATCCCTTTCCTCATGCTGGCAGCATGGGGAGAGGAGAAGAGAGCCGATAACAGGCTTGTGTAAAAAAGACATGTACACTGATAATCAGGGCACTGATTATCAGTGTCCTGATTATCAATGCAGTCCCAACAGTGCCCACCACTGATGCCAATCTGTGCCCATCAGTGCTGCCAATCAGTGGCCACAAAGCCTGCCAATAAGTGCCTCCTTATCAGTGTCACCTATCAGTGCAGCTTGATCAGTGCCCACCAGTACTGCCTCATCAGTGCAGCCTCATCAGCGCACATTAGTGAAGGAGAAAAATCACCCGTTTGTAAAATTTTATAACAAACTATAAAAAAGATTTTTTCAAGATTTTCGTTTTTATTTGTTTATTTAGCAAAAAATAAAAACCCCAGTGTTGATTAAATATGACTAAAAGAAAGCTCTATTTGTGTGAAAAAAGTCATAAAAATGTAATATGGATACAGTGCTGCATGATTGCGCAATTGTCTTGCAAAGTGCAACAGCTCTAAAAATTGCCCTGGGTAGGAAGGGGGTAAAAGTGCCCGGTAGAAGGGTTGTTAGGGTAAAAAAAACTTTTAGCTTTACAACTACTTCTTGTCTTCTTAAAGTGATTGTCAATTTTTTTTTTTCAATAAAAATAACAAACATGTTATACTTGCCTGCTCTGCGCAGTTGGTTTTGCACAGAGCAGCCTGGATCCTCTGCTTCTCAGGTTCCCTCTTTGGCTCTCCTGACCCCTCCCTCCTTTTGAGTGCCCCCACAGCAAGCAGCCTGCTATGGGGGCACCCAAGCCAAGGCACAGTTCCGTGTACCCATTCAGACATGGAGCTGCGGTTTGGCCCCACCCCCTCTCTCTCCTCAATGGCTAACTAATTTGATTGACAGCAGCGGGAGCAAATGGCACCACTGCTGTGTCTTAGCCAATAAGGATGGGAGTAGAGTAATGGACATCGCTGGATCAAGAGGGGGTTCAGGTAGGCATGGGGGGGGGGGGGGCTAGAAGGTTTTTTATCTTAATGCATATAATGCATTAGGATAAAAAAATCTTCTGACTTTGCAACCTATTAATTAATTATTTCAGTTGGCATATACTTGAATTTTATTTAATATCAACCTCTTGTCATGCCCTGCCAATCAGGCGTGCAGTCTTGCACATGTGATAAGAAACAACACACCGAGCAGGGGGATGACTCATCAGTTTGCTGCTGTTCACTCACTGCCCAGTGAGCAAGCTGAGAGTTGACCTGACGGTTTTGCTTAATTGCAGCAGAGAAAATTCATGTTTTTAGCTTTGCTCTGGCTGTGTAATTCATTTGAAAGCTCCTGTATAATTTCTGTGAATTTAGCTGTTTGCCTGAAGGTCAACTTTAAAGTGATATTAAAGTGATTCTAAAGCCAAAACATTTTTTTTTTTTTTTTAACCGAAATGCATTCCCTGCAATAAGGTAAAAAAATGTTTTATAGTCTGCAGTCCCCCCCTCCTCCCTAAATACTTACCAAAGTCCTTGTTTGACCCAGTGCTGTGCATGGCTGGATCTCTTCTCTCCTCTCTTCCTCTTCACACATAGACTAGGGGGCAGCAGCAGGAGCCATAGGCTCCCCCTGCTGTCATCCAAATGCTGTGAGGAGGGAGCAGGGGGTGAGGCCAGACCGCACTGTGTGTTTTTATGGAAGCACACGTAGCTTGGGAGTGAGCATGTATGTGTGTCCCTATAGCAAGTGGCTTGCTATGGGGACACACAGAGAAGAGAAGGAGCCAAGATCACCACCAGGGGACACTAGAAGAGGTGGTTTGGGCCACACTGTGCAATACAATTGCACAGAGCAGATGAGAAAAATATGTTTATTATTTTAATGTATAATAAAGTGTAGCACCCTCCAGTCCAAGGTATTTGCTAGGTAAATTATAGTGGGGCCTTGCCTGCTTAAAAGTGCTAAGTGTTGCAGCAGTAATTGCAAGTGGCTACCTCAGTCAGGGAGGACTGGAGGTAGCAGTGAAAAAGGACGTTTGAGCTAACAGGAGTATCAGAAGCCAGTTTCAGTTTAGTGACAACAAGTCAGTGTTCACAAGCGCCAGTAAGCGTGGGTCGGCATTCAGCCAGCGTCAAGTCAGCGCTAGAAGGCATTTTTTTCCTCAAGTTTCCCATTCTTGTAACTAGTTGAGCCGGAGGAGTATCCCACTCGTTCCCTTCCCCCATCCAAGTTCCTAAAATAAAACTAAAAACTAAAGATGCCGGACTGGTCATTGTCTCAGTATTCACATTTGGGCAACAAGCTTAAATGTGCTGTTGGTGTTAACGGTAATCGTGGCAGACTCATATCCAGCACTGATGCTGGAAATACTGTTACACAAGTATTTATTCTTAATGCAAAAGGTTCCTTCTATTGCTCTCAACCGCCTCCAAATTATTGTTTATTTTTATTTTTTATTGCTGCTGTGATCAAACTTGGTGTAAGAGGGTGGCTACACTTTTTCTCCTAGGTCCCACTGTTTATAATAACATAACCACCCCTCTTGCTCACTCCAGAGATGGAATATGGACTATGTACTATGGGATGTGTATTGTGCAAAGATCAATGGACATGACTGCAGCTAACATGCACTGCTTACTTCAAACAAACAGGAGCTCACAGAGAATGTTACAAGGAGGCAGAAAAACACAGTAAGGAATGATTTAATGAAAAATAGATTACCTGGCAATTATGTAGTGAATATGTATGGATTTGGAGAACAAGGATATCCTTTAATGTCACTAAGTAAGTTTAAACATTTATTTCACATACTTTGTTTTCAGCATTATTATTCCTAACCTATATTAGAGTTTCCTCCTTTGAAGTTGATCTCTTTCACTGCAAACACGACATCCTTTGCAGTGGTGAAATTTTTCAGAAAAAACTCGGTCTTTGGCAGTTCACTGTTGAAAGAACATGAGACATATTTATTTATTTAATTTATTAATGTTTATTTTATTGAATTTATATTTATTTTATTTATTTTGGGTACTTATATAGCGCCGTCAATTTACGAAGCGCTTTATATACAGTATATATTCACATGCAGTGAAAAAGGTCCATCTTTCACAAAAATTATGTTAATTGCATCCCGTGGACTTCTTTTTTTTTATTTATTTTTTTTTTTTACTGCAAAAAAAGAAACAAGCGGTACAAAAAAGTAAAAAACAAGTTATAAGTAACCGAAAAACATTCACTATTCCCCCTCCTTTCTCCTGCCCACTCCCCCCACCTCCCTTCCTGTGCCTCCCTCTTCTCTTCTTTCTCCTTACCTCCCTGCCTCCCTCTCTCTATCTCTTATTCTATACATATTTCCACATTTTTACTGTTTTTATTTTTAAAGTTCATCCAATTTTCCCAAATTCCAGTAAATTCTTCTATCTCATGCTCTTTCCTGCTACATAGATACTTCGTGTAGTATATATATTCCACTCTTTTGAACCATTCCCTCAAAGAGGGTCTTTCTCGGTCTAACCATCTTTTTGGAATCACTCCTTTTGCCGCATTTACCAAATGCGGCACGACTGTTTTCCCATAATGTTTATTGTTGCTATGAAATAAACAGCACCATGGATCATCTGGTATCTCTATACCTGTGATCTCTGCAATAGATTGTTCTACTTCTTGCCAGTTCAGCATCCTGTGGACTTCTTGTGTAATCTGTAAAACATATTACCTGGCTTGCACTACACCCACATGAGGCCCATCTGTGCCAATTCCCAGCATGAAAGCCACTTTAGCCACAAAATTCTTCTGCAGGTTGAACCGGCGCTGTCCAATGTTGTTACTGCCATCGATCAAGAAGGCAATTTCAGCTTTACAATCTAAAGATGGAGACAGGAAGATAAGACATGAACAGTAATTACATTATACAATTTAAAAAATCCTGGATGTAAAAATAAAGAGTTCAGATAGTGCCAACACATACTGTCCATCATGCCTTACTCATCAGTTACTTTATACCTTTATTTCCAGTTGATTTCTCTGGTGTTTTCTTCTGACGTCTTGCTGCAAGAATGAGACAAATGCAGATGTTAGAATCCTGAGATCTGTATTAATTCCCTTCACATCTTACAGTGGGTAACTTTGGTTTGCCTGTATTGTTTACCAACTAAAAAGGAATGGTCTCTATGAATGATCTGCATGTAACATTTACCCAGTGATGGCAGCCTTTAATGCAGAGTGCAGACTGTGCAGTATGGCCACAAATACACAAGTAATCCGAGCAAACCATATACCTAAATTTAACTGTATAACCTCACAGTTGGGCGATTAGTCAAAGAAGTGAAGCATCATTAATGTTCAAAGTGAATTTTCACTAATCATAGAAATTGAGGTGAAACCAAGTAAAAAAATAAAAAAAAAGTAATTCATAAGCAAGGAAAGAAAAAAGATTTTTGCATGCTAATGATTGGATGATTAACCTCCCTGGCGGTATGATTCTTTCGGATTTTAGGTGCCGAAAGCGGTACCATTATTTTGCATGTAATTCATAAGAATGAGCAGCCCAAACCAACTATGTACATATGATTTTTTTTCTGTGCGTTCTTCTTTATAACATCTCGAGTATGATAAAGTTTGAAACACAAAATCATAAATTATAATATAATAAAAAACTATAAATAAGTTAAAGTTTGTATGTATACATATATATATATATATATATATATATATATATACTGTATATATATATATATATATATATATATATATATATATATATATGTGTGTGTGTGTGTGTATATATATATATATATATATATATATATATACAGTGCATTGCGAACTTTTCGACCTTTTGCCACATTTCAGGCTTCAAACATTCTGGAAGAAAACCTGATGGAGTCTGCAAAAGACCTGAGACTGGGACAGAGATTTGTCTTCCAACAAGACAATGATCCAAAACATAAAGCAAAATCTACAATGGAATGGTTCACAAATAAACATATCCAGGTGTTAGAATGGCCAGGTCAAAGTCCAGACCTGAATCCAATCGAGAATCTGTGGAAAGAACTGAAAACTGCTGTTCACAAACGCTCTCCATCCAACCTCACTGAGCTCGAGCTGTTTTGCAAGAAGGAATGGGAAAAAATGTCAGTCTCTCGATGTGCAAAACTGATAGAGACATACCCTAAGCGACTTACAGCTGTAATCGCAGCAAAAGGTGGCACTACAAAGTATTAACTTAAGGGGGCTGAATAATTTTGCACGCCCAATTTTTCAGTTTTTTATTTGTTAACAAAGTTTGAAATATCCAATAAATTTCATTCCACTTCATGATTGTGTCCCACTTGTTGTTGATTCTTCACAAAAAATGACAGTTTTATATCTTTATGTTTGAAGCCTGAAATGTGGCAAAAGGTCGAAAAGTTCAAGGGGGCCGAATACTTTCGCAATGCACTATATATATATATATATATATCTATATATCTATATATATCTATACGTACATATATACATATATATATATATATATATATATATATATATATATATATATATACACACACACATATATATATATATATATATATATATATATATATATATAAAATATATATATATGTGTATGTATACATAAAAAGTACAGTAAAACTGCAAGAAAGGGCACTGGGGGGCAAACTAATGTGAATTTTTTTTTTTGAATAGTATCAGTGTGTTTGGTGTGTTTTACATTTGAATTTTTTGAATTTGCCGCCGGTTCCACCCCCCCTGCGAACGTCACGTCACAGGAGACAGAAGCCAGGGCACACAGAGGATCGGGAGGAAGATCCGCCGCCACACACCGCCGGGATACATTGCTGGATCCCGGGGACAAGGTAAGTAACCCCTCTACCAGGATCCAGCGATCTTCCTAGCAGTACCCCGAGTGTGGCTCGGGGTTACTGCTTTTGGCACTGAAATTTAACCCCCGAGCCACACTCGGGAATACCGCTAGGAAGGTTAAAGTCAGTACAACTTTACTTGATTCACTAAACTCAGTGCATTTTCTCTTTGCAAATTGAACTTTTTTTTTTCATTTATCTTGCAGGTATTATTTCAAAGTGAATGTACACTTTGTTTTACATAATTCATTCTTTATGTCAAAATGGCACAGGGACAGCAGCTGTTTGTCTTGGTGCTGTTTCAAAAGGGCACCCAAACTCAGTAGTTCTCTCAGGTCCCAGAAGCATGCTCCATAGGTGCACTTGTAAGCAGATCACTATAAACCCAATGCTTCTGCATTGTATTTAAATTGGAAGAGATGGGCCGTCACCACACTTTCTCTAGATGGAGAGGCTGAGACAGAGCTGTTGCAGGAATAGATCTCTGATTGCAGCTGCATGGGCGGTCTTGATCAAGTCTCCACTTGCCAAATCCAGACTTCCCCGAGAAGAAATGAAAAGTGCAAAAAATAAAGATATAGTAGTATATTTATGTATATACACTGCTCAAAAAAATTAAAGGAACACTTTGAAAAAACATCAGATCTCAATGGGGAAAAATCTCATGCTAGATATCTAAACTGATTTGGACTGGGTAATGTGTAAGGAACGAAAGGATGGCACATCGTTTGATGGAAATTAAAATTATCAACCTACAGAGGGCTGATTTCAAAGACATCCCAAAAATCAAAGTGGAAAAATGATGCAGCAGGCTAGTCCATTTTGCTGAAATTTCATTTCAGCAAACCAAAATGGTACTCAGTAGTTTGTATGGCCCCCACGGGCTTGTATGCATGCATGACAATGGAAGGGCATGCTCCTAATGAGATGACAGATAGTGTCCTAGGGTATTTCTTCCCTGATCTGGACCAGGGCATCAGTGAGCTCCTGAACAGACTTAGGTGCAACCTGGCGGCATCAGATGGATTAAAACATAATGTCCCAGAGGTGTTCTATTAGATTTAGGTCAGGCAAGCGTGGGGGCCAGTCAATGGTATCAATTCCTTCATCCTCCTGGAACTAGCTGCATACACTCGCTACATGAGGCCAGCATTGTCGTGCACCAGGAGGAACCCAGGAACCACTGCACCAGCGTAGGATCTGACAGTGGGTCCAAAGCTTTCATCTCGATACCTAATGGCAGTTAGGGTGCCATTGTCTAGCTTGTAGAGGTCTATGCATCCCTCCATTGGTTATGCCTTCCCAGACCATCACTGAGCCACCAACAAACTGGTCGTGCTGAACGATGTTGCAGGCAGCAACGTTCTCCATGGCTTCTCCAGACCCTTTCACACCTGTCACATGTGTTTAGGGTGAACCTGCTGTCATCTGTGAAGAGCACAGGGCACCAGTGGCGGACTTGCAAATTCTGGTTTTCAATGGCAAATACCAATCGAGCTCCATGGTGCCGGGCAGTGAGCACAGGGCCCACTAGAGGAGGTCGGGCCCTTAGGCCACCCTTATGAAGTTTGTTTCTGATTGTTTGGTCAGAGACATTCACACCAGTGGCCTGCTGGAGGTAATTTTGTAGGGCTCTGGCAGTGCTCATCCTGTTCCTCCTTGCACAAAAGAGCAGATACCAGTCCTGCTGATGGGTTAAGTACCTTCTACGGCCCTGTCCAGCTCTCCAAGAGTAACTGCCTGTCTCCTGGAATCTCCTCCATGCTCTTTAGACTGTGCTGGGAAACAAATACCTTCTGGCAATGGCACGTATTTATATGCCATCCTGGTGGAGTTGGACTGCCTGTGCAACCTCTATAGGGTCCAGGTATTGCCCCATGCTACCAGTAGTGACACTAACCCTAGTCAAATGCAAAACTAGTGAAAAACAGTCAGAACAGATGGATAGGGAAAAAAATGTCAGTGGCCTCCACTTGTTTTGGAGGTCATCTCATTTTTGCCCTTCTAGTGTATCTGTTGTTAGTTTCATTAACACCAAAGCAGCTGAAACTGATTAACAACCCTATCTGCTAACTGACCAGATCAATATCTAGATCAATATCCTAGGAGTTTAACTGACTTGATGCTATACTCTGAATAAAAAGTGTTCTTTTAATTTTTTTTTGAGCAGTGTGTGTGTGTGTGTATATATATATATATATATATATATATATATATATATATACTGTATATATATATATATATATATATATATATATATACGCACACACACTATATTGTCAAAAGTATTGGGACGCCAGCCTTTACACACACAATAACTTTAATGGCATCCCAGTCTTAGTCCGTGGGGTTCAATATTAAGTTTACACACTTTGCAGCCATAACAGCTTTAACTCTTCTGGGAAGGCAGACTATAAGGTTTAGGAGTGTGTCTATGGGAATGTTTGAACATTCTTACAGAAGCGCATTTGTGAGGCCAGGTACGAATGTTGGGCGAGAAGTTCTGGCTCGCAGCCTCTGTTCTAATTCATCCCAAAGGTGTTCTATCAGGTTGAGGTATGCCAGTTGAGTTCCTCCACCCCAAACTCGCTCATCTTTGTCTTTATAGACCTTGCTTTGTGCACTGGTGCGCAGTCATGCTGGAACAGGAAGGGGCCATCCCCAAACTGTTCCCACAAAGTTCAGAACACGAATCTGTCCAAAATGTCTTGGTATGCTAACGCCTTAGGAGTTCCCTTCACTGGAACTAAGGGGCCAAGCCCAACCCCTGAAAAACAACTCTACATCATAACCCCCCCCCTCCATCAAATGATTTGGACCAATACACAAAGCAAGGTCCATACAGACACAGATGAGCGAGTTTGGGGTAGAGGAACTTGAATGAACTGAATAGAGTCCTGACCTCAACCAGATAGAAGACCTTTGGGATGAATTAGAGCGGAGACTGCATGACAGGCCTTCTTGTCCTACAGGAGTGCCTGACCTCACAAATGCGCTTCTGTAAGAATTGTCAAACATTCCCATAGATACACTCCTAAACCTTGTGGGCAGCCTTCCAAGAAGAGTTGAAGCTGTTATAGCTGCAAAGGGTGTGGCTGCACTACTGTTGCTTTCCTCCTCAAGAGAGCTTGACTGTTTTATATACCCAGAGTGAATGCAGAAGCCTGGGTTGGACCCAGAGGAAGATGGCCATAGTACTGGTCCTCCCATACCTGTGTTTGAGGCCCTGGGGCATGCCCCAGCTAAAGGCGACAGCTTAGAGACCTACAGGAAGAAAGTCTGTGCAAGGATTGCAAAAGTTGCCAAGGAGGAAGAGGCACTGGCAAAGTTAAGGTTTGACTTTAAACATAAAAAACTTGCTTGTGATCGGCTTCTAAGAGCCAGCAGATGCGACCTGAGTTAATGGCTTTGGAGGCTAAAGTGGAGAGGCAGAGTCTGCTGGTGGCCATGCTGAAGGAAACCAGTGAGGCTTTTAAAGAAAAATATAGCAATGAGGATTGGTTCCATGCAATGCGCAGAGGGCCCATGAAGGGGGGCGGGGGCAGGGGGGGGGTGATCAGCAGCCGAAGGATTTGACTGACGGTGTGCCATTGGGTCCTGAAAAATCTGTGCCTTTATCTCTGCAACAGCCTATGAAGCAAGGTGACCCATCTGAGCCTGTGGAGGCATCAGGTATGCTAAACATTTACCAAAATGGGAGTGCTTTACATGGTCGTAAAAAAAAAAAAAAAAATAGCCAAATAGTTTTTAGCTTGTAAAAAAGTTATACATGATGGGAAGTGTAAAACGTGTCCGGAGACTTTGGAACTTGTTTGTACTCTCTGAAGAGGGAATTGTCCTTCTTGGTACTTAGGTTCCCTATTAGTCCACCTTCCTGGATTGCCTAGTTTACCTGCAACATTGCCCCTCAAACCTTCCCCCACCCTGTATTTTTTATCCTCTTTGTTCTCTTCTCTTCCTCTTGCTCTCTCTATTTCTTCCTACCTTTGTGCTTGGAAAAAAGAAGAAGAAGAAAGGAATGGGTAGCTCCATACCTTTTTGAATGCACATTTTAAACTCTGCAGCGATCTCATAAAAGAAGAGAGCTGTCTGACATGTCCTTCACTGATACTGTATATCACTGTTCATTATATACTTCAGGCCATTGTTTTACTTTTGAATGTGTTAGGAGTCATGTCTGAAGGTTTCAATATATGTACGCTATTAATGTGATCCCATTCTGGGATTTAATAAAGATTATATTTGAAAAAATGTGGCTGGAACTCCACTTTAAGTAAAAGACATACAAAGAACCTGTGAGGAAAGATATAAGGAAGCCATTACAGATCTCAAATCAATTCTAAAATGCTATTTGCGTGATTGTCATTCACAAGCCTCAACACTTTCCAAGTCACTGGCCTGGAACAAGTATGCAGATAAGGAGTTCTATCTTTGCTTTGACTTCACTGTTTCCATGCTTGTTCCACACCAGTGATTAGAAATTACCTTAGCCCCAGACAATCAGTTAGCTATCATTTTCAAATGAATGCCATTAATGGCAGCATCTGACTCTTAAAAGAGGGTTCCTTTGCCAAAATGATGCATCCTTTTGATGACAATATTAAAGAGGTGGGACATCCTTTTAGTATTGCAATTAATGAGCAAGAGGCTCATTATTTGATATGTACTCTATTTTCTTCAAATAGGTTGCATGAAAGGGAGAATACTGTTGCTCACTTGTACTGGTGGACACTGGTTTTCCGGAGACCTCCATCCCACGACTCTTCTGTTCTAAAAGAAAATAAAGAGCATTTTTGTGCTTAATATATGCTCATAAGGTACAAAAGAGTAAAATATGTGTAGCCCACTGCACAGAACATTAAATTCACAAATGATCACAGCATTGAGGATAAACTTTACTTTTACTAATAAATGGATGTAACCCGTATGATTGCTACATACACCATTGTAAACAATTGCTACTACTTGAGTAAATCAACCTCATTGTGTGATTACAGTAGACATCTCCTAAATTGGCAATCTGAGACAGTATGATAGACAGTATGATAGATATATATTATATATATATATATATATACACAGCTGCAAGAAAAAGTATGTGAACCCTTTGGAATGATATGGATTCCTGCACAAATTGGTCATAAAATGTGATCTGATCATCATCTAAGTCACAACAATAGACAATCACAGTCTGCTTAAACTAATAACACACAAAGAATGAAATGTTGCCATGTTTTTTTGAACACACCATGTAAACATTCACAGTGCAGGTGGAAAAAGTATGTGAACCCCTAGAGTAATGATATCTCCAAGAGCTAATTGGAGTGAGATTTCAGCCAAATGGAGTCCAATCAATGGTATGAGATTGGAGGTGTTGGTTACAGCTGCCCTGCCCTATACAAACACACACCAGTTCTGGGTTTGCTTTTCACAAGAAGCTTTGCCTGATGTGAATGATGCCTCGCACAAAAGAGCTCTCAGAAGACCTACGATTAAGAATTGTTGACTTGCATAAAGCTGGAAAGGGTTATAAAAGTATCTCCAAAAGCCTTGCTGTTCATCAGTCCTCGGTCCAGCTCTGGATCCAAGGGGGGACTGATGTCATCACAGGACTTGCAATCTAAATCTCCATTGCACCACTGGATTTGCAGTCCCCCACACCCAGAACTCTTAGTGGTGAGGGATCTGGTGGGAGATGAGTGTATTACGCTTTATAAGGTAAGGGGAAAAATTCCTAGTAGGGTTGGAGGTGGGTGGGAAAAAATAGTTTTAGCCTGAAATGGTTTTTTTAAAAATAGATTAAAAATTATGTTGGCAACTTTGTAAACTGTTAATACATTTTCTGTAATTGAACCGTAAAAAAATAGTGTAAATAGTAATAAAATAGTAATTAATAGAAAAAAATTGTTTTAATTTTATGAAGAAGATGTTTTGATTGTTCCCCTTAAAAGAATGCATTCCCTTTTCAAAAAGGCTAATCAATATACGAATAGAGGTCTACAAGTAGATAAGGAAACAGTTTAGCATTGAAAGAAGCAGTATTAACAAGTAAGGTATACACGCATGGCCAGGAGAATTAAAAAATGTCATTACTGAACACCAGTGTGATGGCACAAACTTAACGTGATGATCTAATGATTTCATCGCAGGTGTGCCAGAACACATGGGTGAACCTTTAAAAAGAGGGGCCTTCCAGGAAGTGGACATTTCATTGTAAACTTTGCACATGAATGTGTACCACTTTACCCTTAATGAAGCCACACCAATGGCGAAACATACAAGGTGGGATACTTATATGAACTGGATTTGTGATGGTAGCTATGCAATATTTGAAGGAAGTTGTCGATAATGACAAAAAAAGATTTTTTTAGAAAAACGAAAGAAAGAAGGAAGATTTAAAACTGATAAGTATTTTAAAAAAGGAAATGTACAGAAAAGTGAATATTTGGGAATGTAGGCTAACGAGTAAATATTTGAGAATGTAGTCTAATGAGTGAAGTGTAAAGATAAAGTTAGTTTGACTAAAAGAAAAATTGAAGGTAGAAGGAACTTAATGAGATTATATTTAAAAATACAAGAAAGAAAAGTGAGTAAAAAGGAAAGAGAAATGGATTACTAAATATAACAGATTTTAGATTAAAAGTTTTGAACAGCCTATAAAATAAAAATGCTACTGGAGGAGAAAGAGTTAAAGGTATTTAGTTATGTTTTACAGCTCCCGTGATAAGAAACACTACTTGGTGCAAAGGTGGAAAAAATTGAAGAAGTCAAAATAAATATTTAAAATACATTTTTCTCAAGTGGTAATAAAGGTTAAGCTTTAGTATTTAGTGGGTAAGTTGCTGGATACAGTACATCAACTGATGGGTTTTATGTAATCTCTCACAGAGATACAATTGGTGCAATACTACTAAAATTTGTAGGTGTATATATTATTCATCTTCTTTAAGTCCGATATTTCTGTGTCCCCAGATTAGTGTTGCTTGTGCTGCTAATTTTTTTTGGATGTTCAGGGCCCACATCTGGATTGTACAAAATACATTACGTAGCATAGAAATAATTAGCTGAAAATATAAGCCGATATCCCCAAATTGAAAGGACAATTTCACTTTTAGTAAATGTAGCCTGAAAGTAGCCAGCCCGGTTCAATACTTACCTTTACGCTTTGGCCCCATTTATTCCTATGGAGACCAATACTCTTTCTAAATTGCTTGAGGCCACCATGAGTATGGCTTCCCATAGAAATGTTTGAAGCTGTGGCATGCGCTTGCAATATGAAGAAGAAGTGGGCAGGACCATGTAGGAGAAGAGATCAATGAAAAAGGGACAAAGGTATATATTAAACTAGAGTGGCTGCAATCAGTGGTGTGGGCATTTAATAAAACACAATTTTACTAAAGGTGATGTTATCCTTATAACTTATAACGCATTATAAATATTACAATATATACGGTACATACTGTAGATATACATACATTATAAAAAATTACAAAAGGGGACCACTACACCAGTATACTTATCTGTATGCAGCCACTTCAGAGACATGTGCTTTGCTTACCTGTTGTGTAGACGTTTTGCAGAACTGTTTTCCTTTGTAAAACTGCCATTTTCACCTGGTGTGTGGGAGTAACTGTGTGCTATTTTGCACAGGCTGTTTTCTGCTACTGTTGGACACTCTGTTCCTAACAAATTACGAGTGGCGATTTTGGCTCTGAGGAAGAGGGTCCTCCCTCGAAACGCGTAAGCCACATCAGGTTTGAGGACGCCATCACGCTATCCAGCAGTAGAGAAGTGTCCTGGAAGCGAGCGGTGCCCATTTCCTATATGCTTGTTCATATGCTATGTTTGTGAGTATATTGTACGCTACTCTTCTTTGATTTTAATAAACTTTTAAGTGGTAATGCACAAGGTCGGTGCGCCCTTCTCTTGTTGTTTTCTTGTAGTGCCTTTTGTATACCCTTGGTCCTGAGGGGGGCAGCAAGACCACTTCACTTGTGTCATAAAACCGCCTAGAAGATTCCCCTTCCCGCATACAACTCGAGCGCAGGAGAGATATTGTTGTTTTTCGGAAATCCTAACAAATTACCAGCTATGTATTTCAGACAACTCCAAAATTCTACAAATTCTACAAAATTCTACTACAACTGACCTAAATGGGGTGGCTACTGAAATGAGACACATTTGCCAGGGTTTGGAGTGTGTGACATCAGGAAGGAATGTTCTCCAACACAGTCTGAGAAGGAGGAGATTGGTGATAGAAGAGGGAAGCTGAAAGAAACTTAAGAGACTGATCCTGCTGGATTCTCCTAGTCAGATTGATGTTTGTTCTGTGCCTCAAGGACAGCACAGAGAAACTGGAGTCTAATTCCACTAGTTTTTATGTCTGCCTAAAAAGACTAAGGCGAGCTGGCTGTCTTTACCAGCAAGTTCAGTGACTGTACATCAGATCTCTAGAATTGTATTTCTTTGATGCAAAACAGCACGGCGTTGTCTTCATCTTTCTGTTTATCTTATAAGTGTGATAGACTATATTGCAAATTCAAAGAGAGACTATTCAGCTACATACACAGAATATGTTTGTAACGGCTGGGATACATGGAAACATCTTGAAGGCTTTTGGAGTCTGCTTGGTTGTAGGTGCCCTGAAACTTAGTAGCACAACTCACTTGTTTCACTTTACACTTACACTATTCACATACCAGCTCTGGGGAATAGAGAGATTTTTCCCTCAGAACAACCTGCACAGTCCATGGGATGTTTCAAATGACTCTCATTTCCCACATTTCCCATAGACCAGACTAGTAATTGTAGCGGAGTAGCAGTATGATCCACGATATCTCCACTGGTAGTCATACACAGCATACAATAATCCTGGTAGCGTATGATATTCCCAACCCTCCAATAACAAGACGACACATAGCTTGGAGGTCAAAACTAGAATGCCTTGCTTATTGAAAACACAAGGAATCTACACTCTGCCAAAACCCCTCCCTCTTCGAGACATTCCACACACAAAGCTGAACATCCCATAATAACCTTACTCTGCCAGACAGAAACAATAGGACAATAGAAGGCAGGTATTTAACAATAACAAACCCCCACCCATCTCCTGAGGGACACTGCTCAGACATATGATAGTCCCAAGTGAAAGAGTTCTCACTCTCTCCACACAAACCACACTACAAACACTTGGTTCTTAAAGGTATACACATGCAATAAACATAATGCATACACGAAGGACAATATACAGTGGCTGTGTTTGCCACAATGCTCCCCCAGAACCAAGCCGGCATACACAGTCTGATCCATAACGGATCGGCTTGGGGATGTCCGGGGAGTACTCACAGATCATTTTTCCAGTTCAGTTTGTCGCGATAACCCGTCAGCATGGCCATTCTGTTTTCTGGGGCGGTAGTGAATAGTAAAGTCATAAGGTTGTAACGCCAAACTCCAGTGCCACAACCGGGCATTGTCCCCTGCCACTCGGTTTAGCCATACCAACGGGTTGTGATCCGTGAACTGTTGTCCATACAAGTAGGGCTGAAGCTTCATTCCCTGGGGAGAAGCTCTCTGCTCAAGTAGGTTACAGGTTGTTCTCTGCCATCTTCTCCAACCGGGCTCAATACTGTTCTTAATCCAAACATTGAAGCGTCTGGACCTCAGAAGGCCATTAGGTCTCCGGGATATTGGCCTGGGATCTGGACTGGCAGGATCGCTAAGGGCAACTGGCCTAGATTGTTCCCCAGTAAGATGTCGGTGGGGAGCTCCCGTATCAACCCCACATCAATCAGACCTGACCCGGCACCCCAATTCAAGTGGACCCTCGCAGTGGGTAGTCGGTGTACTGCTCCCCCTGCCATCCGTACCACTGCTGAGCCTCCGGAACCAGGTGTCGCTTGACCAAGATGAGAGTGGCTCCCGTGTCTCGGAGACCTTGAGCGGGCATTCCATTTAACTGGACCGATTGTAGATGATGCTGTTGGTTCTCTGTAGCGGCTTGCACCGGGTTAGCTTCATGAAGGGTACCCCATTGCTCCTCAGTGTGTTTGAACCTGGGTACGACTGGGGAAACCCCTGTGGGATAGTAGGGGACCGTTGTCCGTGCTGAAGGGGGTGACCCTGGTTGGATCCACGCAGCTTGGTTCCTGCTCTGGGTACAGTCTCGTCGATAGTGCCCAAACTGCTTGCACCTGTGGCACTGTACCCCACTGCGGGACGGGTATCTGGGTGTCTGGTGTTTGGGGGAGTTCCGCCCCATCTGTGGTAGTAGTGGTCCTGTGGTGCGAGCCTGCTGCCGGGTAACAACCAAATAAGCTTTGTGGATGGTAGATTGGGGAACAAAAGCTGAAGTCAGCTCCCCCAGGTCATTGCCCAAAATAACGTCTGCGGGTAAATCCTGCATCATGCCCACCTCCACATTCCCTGACCCAGCTCCCCAATTCAGGTGTACTTTCGCAGTGGGAACTTTGAAAATGGCTCACCCTGCTACTCGTACAGCTACAGAATCCCCAGTGAGTTGTCTGGATGCAATAAGGTGATTCCGGACCAACGTGATGGTAGCCCCAGAGTCACGTAACCCTTCTAGTTGTCTCCCCTCCATGTGCACAGCTTGTCGGTGGTTTTGTCGATTGTCCAATGCCGCTTGGATGGGGTTAACCTCGTGTAGGGTGCCCAGGGGTTCCTCCATTTGGATTGCTGTGGAGGGTTGTAATGCAGGGGCTGCTTGGTAACAGTGTACAGCGGCTCGAGGTGCTGGTGTGTAGCCTTGATTTGGCCAGGGCTGACGAGGCCGATTCCGGGGACAGTCTTTCTGTATGTGCCCCATTTGGTTGCAGAGATGGCACCGGGTATGAGCTCGTGGTTGGTACTGGGGTACTGACTGTTACCTCCTCCTGAACGTGGGTGTGCTGGTTCGGTGACTGCTGGTCGGTGATAGGGTTGCTGGGCAACTACCCTAGGCGGTGGTCGTTGTTCCGGTCTAGTGTCTTGGTGCTCATCTGCTAATTTAGCAGCCTCTGGAAGGGTGCAAGGTTTACGGTCCCTTACCCAGAGCTGCATTTCTTGAGGTAGTCTCTGGAAAAACTGCTCCAACAATAATAATTGCAAAACATCCTCTCGTGAAGTGGCTTGTGCTGCATCTAACCATCCGGTGGCCGCCCTGTGCAAACGATGGGCAAACTCAGTATGGGAATCTTGGTCCTGCTTTTTAAGATCCTGGGATTGGAGTCGGTATGCCTCGGAGGTGATGGCATACCTGGTCAAAATCGCCTGCTTAACTTTCTGGTAGTCCCGGATGTCGGCATTAGGGACTGCCCCATACGCATCGGCCGCCCGGCCAGACAATTTCCCAGCCAATATCTGTACCTGATCCTCTGGGTCAATATTATGTAACTGGCACAGCCTCTCGAAGTCTTGCAAATACCCATCTATTTCTCCCTCCGTGTCCGTGAAGTTTTTAAATGCCTGGTATGGTATTTTGGGTTTACCTTGCGGCATGCTGAGTGGAGTTGGGTGTACTTGGAGAGGTTGTGGCTGGGGCCCCCTTATGGCCATGATGTATTCATGTACATCCCCTGCGACCCGTTCATGGGTTTCCATTGATGGGGTACTTGGATACAACGCTATCCTGCTGCGAAATTCCAGTTCAAATTCTCGGTCTGTTTCTGGCCTTGCATCTATGCCTGCTCTGTCTTCTTCCATGAGTTCTTCGATCAGTGTCGCTTTGTTTTTGTTGCTGGCTATCTTGCCTCTTGCCTCCAGCAATGCTTTCAATGTCTGCCACTTTAGCCGTGTATAATCTGTTCCCATTCACCAGCCTTTCGTGTAGTTTTACGTACTGCCGAACTCCGGTTTCATCTGAATGGTTTCTTTTCTCTTTGTTCGCATGAATACTGCCGAACGCTGCTTTGCTGTGTGGATAAAGATCCCGTCGCTTGCCACCAATTGTAGAGGAGTAGCAGTATGATCCGCGATATCTCCACTGGTAGTCAGACACAACATACAATAATCCTGGTAGCGTATGATATTCCCAACCCTCCAATAACCAGACGACACTTAGCTTGGAGGTCAAAACTAGAATGCCTTGTTTATTGAAAACACAAGGGATCTACACTCTGCCAAAACCCCTCCCTCTTCGAGACATTCCACACACAAAGCTGAACATCCCATAATAACCTTACTCTGCCAGACAGAAACAATAGGACAATATAAGGCAGGTATTTAACAATAACAAACCCCCACCCATCTCCTGAGGGACACTGCTCAGACATATGATAGTCCCAAGTGAAAGAGTTCTCACTCTCTCCACACAAACCACACTACAAACACTAGGTTCTTAAAGGTATACACATGCAATAAACATAATGCATACACGAAGGACAATATACAGTGGCTGTGTTTGCCACAGTAATGAAACTATAAATACTCTAACTCTCGTGGAGAGTCATGGGATGGACACCAGCTGCCCCAGTCTTTGCTAACAGCAGGCTCAGCATGGATGCATGCCCCCTAACAATTCACAGCACATTTGCTCTTCATTCTGCTCTTACAGGTACAGAATGCCAAATTGGGTTAGCTTTTTAGGATTGTTGAAAAGCTAATTATTTACAGCATCCAAACATTTCATATTAAGGGTGCAATCTCCCAAAAGTCAGGCTTAGGTGCCCACCAATAGTCTGGTGCTTTCTTTGTTGCTGTTCATTTAACCAGCATTATAGTCTCCAGACCTAGTGCTCCAGGTTTCTCTGAATTCCCAAAAGTAGGGTGAGTCCAGGTCCCATGATGCCAATGACACCTGCATGTGGGAAAACTTCCACATTTCTCTTCCCCTAAGATGCCATCTTTCCACTATAAATCCCAAGAAAGATAGATAGGGGCAGCCACCATAGACACTGACAGTAAGGGGGAGGGAGATTACATAAAGGGTACTAATCCCTGTTAAAAGTACAGTAGCTTTATAGTTATGTTTGCTGGATTAAGTAAACTGTGAAGGAAGAGACTTTCTTTGGGGCTGACTATCTTAAAGGGACTGCACACTTGTTATATTTTTCAGTGTATAGTATCATAAAAAAAAAAACAGTAGGTTGGTTGTTACTTTACTATTCTGGAAAAAAAAAAGTTGTTACCATGCAGTCATTCAGGGCCCCAGCACAGACTTGGGAGCTCACCAACAGACATGTTTGGGAATTATATTATAGTTAGCTTAGCAAGATGTGGGAAAGTGAATTGCTACATTGCATTTGTTGATGTTCTAATGCTGATACTGAAATTCCACTTTTAATTGTTGAACTTGTTGCTCTGTACTAACCATTTTTTAAATGTTTAGCTTGCAACTGCCTCTGAATACAATTGCACATTTTTTGTAACTGTGTTTTTCATTGTAACACTGGATTTCAATAGTGTCACCATATTCAGGTAGGAGCTGTAGCTGCATATTTATCGAAGCAAAGTTATACATATAAAATATAAACAAATGCATTTACTTACTGGATACAGAAAAAGATGATGACCATTTGGTCAGTGGCTGTGATTGCACTCCATTTGCTAAGACAGCTTGGTAATTTTGTTGACCAGGAAGTCTACGTAGTGACACAGATCCACCATTGCTGGAGATCACCCCACTAGCAAAAGAGAAATTTCTGCTGATTATTTGAGCAGTCACAGGGCTCTTACATTTCTGCCATCAAATGGATAAAATATCTGTATTTACAAACATACTACGGAACTTATTATAAAATATTACTGTATTAGCTCTTGTTCACACTGCCGTGGCTTCAAGGTTGTGTGACTTTTAATCTGACATCCCTGTGCAACTTCATTGTGGCTTGCATAGACTTCTTTATTAGAAGTCAATGCAAGTCGCGTTGAAGTCGCACCAAAAGTAGTGCAGGTCGGAGCAACTTGAGTCACACCGATTACAATGTTTTGATTCCCGTTTATAGGTGGCAACTTGTCATGCGACTTTGAGCTCTTGAGTCGCATGACAAGTTGTGACAATGTGAACCGGGGCTTATTGGTGACTTTTGTGCAAATGAGGAGACCATAGATGGTGCAAATTTATTTCCCTGCAACAACTGGTTGCAGGACAGAAATTTGCGCGATTCCCCCATCAACACAGACAGTGCTGACAGGGGAATTCCTCTGGCCAAGCAATTCTTTGCTACAGAATATTACCTATCATCCAAGGCCCAAAAATATACACAAATAACTGTAATTTAATAATAATAGTATTGATTATACCTGCGGGAACATATAGGTATGTTTAATAAAGGAGTTATATGATGGGAGCATGCTAATGATATACAGATAGAAAGAGAGGACTTGCTTAGTGTAGAAATGGGGTGTGGAGAAGGGACTTGATCTGCTGAAGAGGAGCTCAGCCTCTCATCCTAAGCGAAGGAAATGTGCACTGAAAAAAATAGGGAGGCTGTCATTGATGGCATTATTCTGATAATACTATTTTCCTGACTGTCTGTGACACTTATTGAACCACTTTCCTATAACAAGCATGTTGCTAGTGAAGGCATAGGAAGTCATAATTTGCTAAAGGTCAGAAACTTACAGCCTTAACTAGCATTTCTAAAAGGGAAGTTCAGCAATACCACTTATTTTTTAAAAACACGTTTCTGTTGAGTTCGATGGTTATGGTTCTAATTACACACACCTATCATATTGACACTCTTGATCCTTTTCTAACACTGAATGGCACCCTTGATCCTTTTCTCCTTCCATAAAATATAATCATTACCTAAATAGACATCCACTGTTGTGTCTACTAATATTACCTGTGGTTCCTGTACTCTTATTTAATATGATATTAATCATTTAAGTAAAGCAGATGATAAAAATCAGACATACCGGTGATGTGCAGCGCCGCAAACACTGGACACTCCTGCATACACACCATCTCCATAGACAGAGAGCTGCTGGGTGTTGCATCCTGGGGGACATAGTACTTGAGCAGATTCTTTTTTCAAATCCATTCCTCTCATGGAGCAGGTTATAGGAACAGGAGCTGTATGAAAAATACATGCATGCTAATGAATCAAGTGGGTATATTTTACAGTTATTAACCTTATTTAAAATGTTTTTGATGTGATATACACACTACTAAATAAAAATAATGGACTGCACAGATTATATGTATGTATACAGGCCTTTTTATTCTCAGAGAATAAGTGCAGAAATTCAAACCCCCCCACAATCCCCGTCTCCCTACACACACACCTGCCAAACCGCATCAGATTATGTGTGTGGCCAAATGTCACTACCTGTTGGAGGGTCTTAAAAAGATATTAAATACCAGGAGTGTGTTACATACAGAGTGCAGAGTTGAGGAGTGTGCTACACAGAGAGTGCAGAGTTCAGGAGTGCGCTACATACAGAGTGCAGAGTTCCGGGCTTCACTACACATAGACTGCAGAGTTCAGGGTGCGCCATGTTCACAGTGCAAAGTTCAGGGGTACATATGAACAGAGTGCAGATTTCAGGGGTGCGCTACACACAGAGTGCAGAGTTCAGGGGTAAACTAAATATAAAGTGCAGAGTTAAGGGGTGCCCCATGTTCAGAGTGCAGCTCAGGGGTACACTACACACAGAGGGCAGAGTTGAGAGGTATGTTGCACACAGAGTGCAGAATTCAGGGGTGTACTACACAGAGTGCAGAGTTCAGGGGTGAGCTACACACACAGTGCAGAGTTCAAGGGTGCGTGACACATGGAGTGCAGAGTTCAGGGGTGCACTATGTTCAGAGTGCACAGATCAGGCGTGCGCTACACACAGAGTGCTGAGTTAAGGGGTGCATTATGTATACAGTGCAGAGTTCAGGGGTGCGCTATGTTTAGAGTGCAGAGTTCAGGAGTGCACTACACATAGAGTGCAGAGTTCAGGGGTGTGCTACACACAGTACAAAGTTCAGGTGTGCACGACACATGGAGTGCAGATTTCAGGGGTGCGCTATGTTCAGAGTGCAGAGATCAGGGAGGCAATACACACAGAGTGCTGAGGTACAATATGGGCATATTGCAGCGTTCTGGGGTGGGCTATGTTCAGACTGCAGAGTTCAGGGGTGCGCTACACATGGACTGTTTAGTTAAGAGGTGCGTTATGTACAAAGTCCATAGTTCAGGGGTACGCTACACACAGAGTGCAGTATGCAAGTGTGCGCTATGTACAGAGTGCAGTATTCAGGAGTGTGCGTTGCACAGTGTAGAGTTCATGAGTACACTATACACAGAGAGCAGATTTCATGACTTCGCTATACAGAGAGCAGAGTTCAGTCCTCTTCCACAGCTGTTTACATCTGCACCCCCATCCACATCTTACTTTCACCCTTCCTCAGTTCTGACTTCTGCACACAACTCCTCCCCTCCACTGCCCTCTTTAAAAGCTCTACCGTCTTCCAAGTGTCCTACTTTTGTTGCTGTATTAAGCGGAAGCACTAAGCCAGCTCTAGTACCTCCTTGCACACTGTTGGTAGCTCTGCCTCTCTCACTTGCAGGGAAATCAATCAGCTGGGGCATCGGCACCCAGGCTCCAGAGAAAAAGTGGAGATCACAGACCATGCAAGGCCCCCTTCCCACCAATAACCCCATTGCACCCTGGGCACCTGCATGTCTCTTATTCCCATCCTGCACCCAGTGGGAGCTGCTCAGGAGATTAGATCTGTGGAAGCCGCTGGGAGACAAGCTGTCACTTGTAAACACAGAAGCATTTATCAAATGAAGCATGTAATTGACAAAATAAAATTAGAGGGTTTCTGATGCTGGTTAAGCAAGAACTTAATGCCCTGTTTGTGGTGGTTTCCACATCCAGTCCCTACTCTAGCAAAGAGCTGACCTTTGGATACTACTACTGGGACAGCTGCCTAATGATAACCATTCCATCTACACTGTTTAAAACCTGACTGAAGACACCTCATGCTTTAAGATATGGGTGCTCAACCTGTGGCCCTCCAGCTGTTGCGGATCTACAAGCCCCATGAGGCATTGCTAGGCAGGCTGACAGTTACATGCATGACTCCCAAAGGCAGAGGCATGGGGACTTGTAGTTCTGCAACAGCTAGAGGGCCACAAGATGAGCACCCATGCTTTAAGAGATCCAGCACCCCACACCTTCCTATTCTATTTGTGCAACCTTTTCAGTTGCACAAGAGCCTGCTGAGACTAAGAGGTCTACTTATACAAGATGTGGGTTAGGTGGATTCTGGAACCCCCCTCCCCCTCCTACTGTCATGTATACTTGTGCATTGCTTACTTTTATTTAGCTGTCAATCGATACACAGTATATGTGTTTTCACTTGGCAGAGCAGAAAAGGGACCCTCACTTTTTGATAAATTTTGAACCCTGGATAGTTGTTTTTCGGAGTAAAGCAAGGTGTCACAACCTAATAGCCACTCAGCACATTAACAGCCAAGACATAAGATGTCTTCTATAGTACGACAGACATAAAATATACTTTATATTAATAGCTCCTATTAGAGTTAATGAATTGATATGGATAAAGATAGTCCACCGCAAAATTGTAAACAGCAGTACCAACATTACACTGCAACTAGGCAAGAGCCTGAGAGGGTTCTTCTTTAACTTGCCTGTTTATCTAAAATATGTCACGCTTGTAGCTAGTATCCCTCTCTGGTCTCTGACATATTAGTGTTTATTTCACACTATGCTTTGCATTTTACTGCTTATTCATAAAAAATTTAATTATAGAGCCAGTGGTGTCCCATGGAACTTTTTTCATCACTCTGCTCAAATAATGTGCCCAATTTTTTTAGTGTACTGGTATTTCTGCAGCTTTACGAATCTGCCCCTTAGTGTGCATGCTAAGCGGTGCTGAAATGGTTGATTCTTCAACAGTATGATGTGACCTGTACGGAAAAGAACAACATGAATGAATGCGTGCACAATAACTAATACCAATATCTGTTAGGTATACAGTAGATTATAAGGGCCTCTGTTGATTGGTTTGGGTAAGTGTCAGTAGCATCAGTTTGAGACACTTTCTAAGATTATTCAGAATTCATTGACAGGTGCATTTAATTTCCTTCTGCCCTGCATTTGGCCTGCTTTAAACCCGTTTAAAGCAAATAAACGCCTGTCCACATAAGCCCTGCAAAAGTTAGAGGCTGCAGGTAAGCACACAGGTGAGTAGAGGCAAAACTCTGGCAGAATCCCTTTGTGTTGAAATTGAAATCTGGAATCTTGCTTTTGCAAGATCAGCTTTTATAATAGAAGATAGGATAGGACTAGTGCTTCATCAACAGCAGAAGTTAGAGTTTGCAAATGTCCCAATCTGAGATGATCAATTGGTGAATGATAGAAAGCCAACACGCATGACAAATCTATATATGTTGGACTTTATATGAGCACATCTGCTATTGAATGAGTACTTTGTTTGCCTCTCATACAATCCAGAAGTTTGGCCTTAGTTCCAAACGTTGTCTAGTCATGCTTCATGGTCACATCTGCTAAAGATACATGACTGAGTCCAATTTAGTTTGGGTGGCCTGATTTAAGATTGCATGGAATAGTTATATATTTTATAGTGTAATTCCTTTGCACCATTACCTATTTTATGTGAATATTTTTATTAGCTTGGCTTGGGAATAGTAGAATGAGGAACCTGGGAACTTATTTTTGACTCCAAGAATTGTTTGTTACCTCTTCAGTGATATTCATAGGCTATTGTACTAACATGTTCAATTTTGTCATCTTTAGTTTCTTCTGCATTCTGTTTTTTTATTGTTTAAAATTGCAAATTCCCATTTCTTGACTTAACTATTAAAAAAATAATCAATATAACAGTGTTGGGATTTAATTATATTTAACTTGGAATGAAAGAAAATAATTGTCGTAAAAGTATAGTGATTTTATTGCCTTTGGAATATGGAGAGGTTGCAAAGGTTTGGCTCACATGCTAAGGGGTTCAAAGTCATTTTTTCTTATTTGCCACACAGACAGCAAATGGGTCTTGTTAACTTTGTATACACAATTAAATGCAGCAACTTTATCCAGTGTTCAGCACTGTAACTGTCACTGGAACCAGGTATTTATAAGAAGGGATAAAACTTTTAGCTTTTTAGCTTTCACGTAGTTATGTAGAAGCCAAATCTAAGGTGCAGCCAAATTCCCAGCACTGTCTGTCAACCATTTTCAACCAATAGCTGTTTGGTTTGTTGGGCCTAAACCATGAGTGAAAAAGGGCTTACACCACAATTCACTTGGCCTTTAGTCAACTCTATTTAGCAGAGATCTGTAAGGTTCCAAAACTCCCCAGCATCCCATTAATGTAACTGTTTCCTGGTAGATTGTTTTGGACAAATGGACACTTGCATATTCCAGCTCCCTTTATGGAATACAAAAGCAGATGGATAAAAATGTGCAGAGTTGCTTAGCAAAAAAAGAATTACAACCCCTTCATGATTTTAGAAAATGTAGTTTATGGCAAAATGTAAATACCTATTGCATTGTTATTTTTGTCTAAGGAAGGAAGGTTTTCTAAAAGCAAGTGTTAAAACTGTTATTCTTTTTTTCCATTCAGTGCTGTCTGCTGTTTTTCAGGCTTAAATGTTTTATTAAAGGTTGTCCAAAATGAGTTTTTCTGATTAGGTTTTGATGGTGGGTAAAATAATAGACCACATACATTTTTTTATTTTGTTGACAGAACTATGTTTATTTTATTTATTAGAGGTACTTACTGTATATAGTGCTGACAGTTTACACAGCAATTTACATAAACAGTATATTGTACATTCACATCAGTCCCTGCCCTTAACCACTTAAGCCCCGGAGGATTTGGCTGCTCAAAGACCAGGCCCTATTTTGCGATTCGGCACTACGTGATTTTAACGGACAATTGCGCGGTCATGCGACGCTTTACCAAAATAAAATTGATATACTTTTTTTTTCCCACAAACAGAGCTTTCTTTTGGTGGTATTTGATCACCTGTGCGATTTTTACTTTTTGCTCTATAAACAAAAAAAGAGCGACAATTTTGAAAAAATAACAATATTTTTTACAATTTTTTATATGAAATTCTCAAATTTTTAACATTTTAGGCCAATTTGTTTTCTGCTACATATTTTTGGTAAAAAAAATAATAAGCGTATTTTGATTGGTTTGCGTAAAAGTTATTGCGTTTACTAACTACGGGAAATATTTATGTCATTTTTATTGTTATAACTAGTAATGGCGGCGATCTGCAATTTTTTTGCGGGACTGCGACATTGCGGCGGACAGATCGGACCCCTGACTGACATTTTTGACACTTTTGGGGGTACCAGTGACATTACTACAGTAATCAGTGCTATAAATATGCACTGTTACTGTAAAATGACACTGGCAGGGAAGGGGTTAACTTTATTGGTGATCAAGGGGTTAAATGTGTCCCTAGGGGCGTGATTCTAACTGTCAAGGGGCGTGGCTTGTTAGATCATAACAGAGGCATATGATCCTATATAGCAGGATTGCATAGCCTCTGTCATTATCTAAGGGAAAATGACAAACCGCTGTGTTTTCATCAGCCTTCTGCCTTTCTCCCTCTCCTGCGGGAGATCGCGAGTGGCCAGCGGACATCGGAGCCACCGGTCACTCGCGCCGCGCGGTGATGTCAGGGAACGAGCGGGGGCAGGAGCGCGCCAGCGGCGGCACGCGCTCGCCCCCTACAGGCTCGTGGGCGAGTGACGTACCCATACGTCACTTTGCCCAGGAGGGGCTGACCGCCGCCGTATATAGTCGTGCGGCGGTCGGCAAGTGGTTAAGGAGCTTAAAACTTAAAGTCCCTATCATTCATACATACACATACTAGGGCCAATTTAGACAAGACAGGAGCCAATTAACTGATTCTTTGGAGTCCATACAGATTGTGCCATTATTGTGATTCAAACCAACAAAGCTAGTGCTGCCAGGCAGAAGTGCTGATCACTTAGCCACTGTGCTGCCCATGTTTAGAGTGTTTAGCTATTTACCAACTATTGCTATGGAGGTTTCTGCTAACCTACCCTGGACACATGACAAGAAATTACAGGAAAGATCTAAAAGCTTGATGGAAGTTCTCAATCACCCTAAATATGTTGAAACAATATATTTTCAAATATAAAAATAGTATCAGGGTAGTCTGATAAGATCATGGTCTGACATGAAAGGGGTAATTACACAGGCCTAAAATTTTTTCACTGCACCAATTCACTTTTCCAGATGTTCAGCGCTGAAAATGGCACATGCACGCTATACGGCTCTTAAAGTGTTCCATCAGCGGGCAATAGTCTTCTGGGATTCCGAGGGTGTGCAGCAGCAGTGCAGAAGACCGTTACCCATCACTTTGCTCGCTGATGGAACACTGAGTCTTCTTCTTCCACTTTCTCCATTTACAACTTGACTACGGATGGCAACTATTTGCAAACAGCGCATGAAAACTGTATAGCGGGCATGTGCCATTTTCAGGGCGGGAAAATATGGAAGAGCGGCTTGGTGCAGTGATGACGTTTCATCTCTGTTTGGTCACTGCTTCCTTGTCAGGCTGTGAACATTTAAGACTACCCTTGTATTGTTTGTATAGCACTGTCCCCGTAGGGCTTGCTGTGTGATGACTTGTTGGGCCTCCTCTGATTACCTGCAGATAGTCACTTAGGGAAAGTTCACATATTCATCCTTACATCCAGTGGCTCGTTACTCAAAAAACAGTCTATTTATTGAGGAACTTGGATGGGAGAAGGGAATAGTGGGATACTCCAACTTGAACTATTTACAGCTGATAAGGGCAACTCTTACTGGGCCTCACCAGGATACTTGTGGAAGCAGTCACATTGCTTTAACCATACTTACACGGGTATGGAAAGGGTTAAGTCTCCTTGCTCTCACTCCAGCAACAGACTTGATGAACTACATTATCTTAAGGACACTCTCTAGCATCCCCTTTACTGACAGCCGTCCACTGACTCTTCTAACTGAAGGGATGGCCCCCCTCAGGATATGCCTCTTGACACAGATCTGTACAGATGCAGAATCAGATCCTTTCCAGTGTCTCCTTTCCAGTCAGCTCTGCAGGACCTCCGGGTTTAGTTCCTCTCTGGCTATTTAGGCCCTTAGGTTGACCACCAGAGTATGTACCCTGCGAACTATCCCACAGTATCCTGGATACTGAGAACACCACTGCATGCTGCTCCAGTGACTTGCAGTAACATAAGATAATGTTACATGTAAATGCTATGTGTCTTGGACTGCCCCTCCCCAGCCACACCCTTTTCCTTGTACATGAGTTGTAGAATGTGCTCTATGGTACCTATGGTTGCGGCTCTGAGTTAGTCTGCATCAATGTTATTCTAGGATCCCTTCTATCTGTGTTGAGATACTTATGCGCTGCTATGTACAGAGAAAAATATTAATATAAACCGTTCCTAATAGTTTTGTAACCAAACAGCTGCAACCATTATATAGTGAACTCAAACACTATAAATAAGGTAATGGTGGGTGTATAAATGTCGCGCTTGTTCAAATCCCATTACATAATATTACACAAAAGACATGAGAAAATATAAACTTATACTTATACTGCACTCTGCGCTTTTTGACCTTATGATCATTCATTGAGGTGAGTGGCCATTTCCCCTGAAGGTGGCTGGTGCAGGCTACTCATTCATTTCTTTAAGAATTTTCTGTTTTTGGACACATCTATTAGCAACAGTTAGTTTTTTCTGGATGGAGCACCTGCATGCTCATATTGGACTTTCACGATTTTGTTTGCACTTTTTGAACACATTTTTTGAACTTTAAATTATTATGGTGCAAATTTGATTGGACATTGTTTTATAACTTTATGCTGTGCGAGTACTTTGTGAATACTTTATCGGTATAAGTTTATGTTATTTTTTACAGCCCCGGGGGGGGGGGGGGGCTCCGCCCCTTTCTTAGTACTTCTCTTTGCTCGGCTTTACAAATTGTAAATCACTGTTCTGATCTACGAGGTGGCAGGCGCGGGCAGAAGCTGGCAGCATGTTGGGTCGCAATCATAAACTATTTACATACGAATATTTATGTTTAAAATGCAAAACGTATGAACACAATTGTGGTTGCAAATATGCAAACAGCAATTTGTATATGTCAATTTTAAAGTGGAACTTTATTCAGAAAATTAAGTAGATCACTTCAGGCTAGCCCCTTTTGGATTTGGGGATGACAGGAGAGAGCTGGGGAGGGATTTGGGAGTGGAGAAATGTGTTGTTCTACACTGGCCTGTGTGTTAACTACTCCAGAAATAGGCCTGGAGCTAGATGGGCTGCATGGGCAGAAGGCCGGACATGACTGGGTTGGTAGGATAGAATGGGAGCATTGTAGGGTTAGTTTGGTCTAAACAAGGGTTCTAACTGATTGTTGAAAGTAAGGGTGGGGCAGGGTGGGGCAAGGTGGAGTCATTAGTGGAGTAAAGGGGTGGTACTAGTTCCCAAGAGGTTAATCACAGCCATTACAGTGTGGAATGAGCTTCTGTGGCCCACCCTCTCATAATAATTTGCTCTTGTTTTTTGGTGGTTTGTGGTCTGTAGTTGCCCTTAACATTGGTATTGTTACTCAAGGAGTTCCCCAAGGAGGGGATGGCTTGGGGGGGCTATTATTGTTTGGGGGGATTGTCGTTTTGCAAGGAATTTGTTGTAGCAGTTAGCAGGGGTCTCAGGGTCTTGGAAGGCTGTGACGGTTTAAAGGGGTGAGGCCCATCTCAAGTATTGGTGTACCTACCCTGGTTAAAATTTAAGGCAGTAATGGTTAAGAGTAATTTGGCTGTATCAAGGGTTTCTTAATAGTAATAGTCCTCGAGCTGGTGTCGTTGCGGCTGAGCCCTGGAAGTCTATTTTGATGGTATATACAGCCAGTTGGTTAATACAAGTTGCCTTCCAAGACCCTAGACGTCGATGAGGTTAGTTACTGTACTGAATTTGGGTCATTACTCTTCTGAGAATTTAAAAGAAGAATATTATGTATTTTATAATAAAGTTATATTTTATGGTTTAATAAAATAGCTGCTATGGCCTTTCAAATCCAAAAGAATACTGTTGTAATTTGTTTATGGGTTTGCAAAGGAAGGTTGGGTTTTAAGGTAAAGCAGCCATAATATCTGCAACACCTCAGTCATGAGCCTGTGCAATACACTCCTAAACCCTGCAGTTTTTATATTATGCATGAATGAACCCTGCACCCTGTGCAGTAGACACTTCTGAGCACTGTGCAATATGTGAGCCCTACACTCTGTGTAATAATCACTCCTGAGCCCTACATCCTGTGTGTGTGACGCACTACTGAGCCCTGCATTATATACACTTTGATGAATATTTCACACTCCTGACATATATGACATAGGCCTGACCACTACACTCTTTATTCTGTATTTTACATTATATACTGTGACCTGTTATATTGCATTTGTTCCCTTTCAAAATAGAGGTGAAAGCATATCCCTGTGTCCCAGAACAAGGGGGGCCGGCTTATGCTGATACCAATCCAGAAGGCTAGTAAGTGTAAAGAGGAAAGGATCGCCGCTACTTCTGACCAGCCCAGATGAATAAACGATAAATAGTGGCCCCAAAATACATGTCTCCACCACACAGATTAATTCATTTCATCCCTCCTACCGGTGCTAAGTCATAGGGTCATGACTAGACTCAGGTGGGCTGGGTGAAATGCATTAGGGTGTGGTGGAGACATCTAGGTTAATACTGCTCTTTATAGTTTATTCACCTGGGCTGGTTGGGAGTAGCAGTGATACTTTCCTCTTTACAAAGTATTTATTGTCTCAACAGTTGCTGGTTGCTAAGTAGTCACTGACTTGTTTTATGAAGTTCTTCTTTAAGGTAACCTAAAAAAGCATATGTACTTGAAGAGCTTTGATCTTTTTTTTCAAAATGATAGGGCTGAGTTTTGTATGTGTTTGTGGTCAGAATGACTACAAACATAGAAGCAAACATTTTTTCATGCCTAAAAACGGACACAAACGGAACAGACGTAAACAGATGGCATTTGTTTACATCTGTTTACATCCATTCAGACTGTCTAAATGGAAGAGGATGCAGCCTTGTTCCATTTTAAAGAATGAACTGAACAGACACTGATGCAGGCTCTGTAAGTTTAAAGGAATGAATTGCTGTCTGTTTTTCATCCGAAAACAAATAGATGAAAAATGGACAAAGGGCCCTAAAGGCTTATGCACACCGCCATATGAAAAAATTGAAACAAGTTTACAGAATCTTGCTGACAAATTTAAAACATACATAAGAAAACATTAACATGAACATTTTACATAATAATATTTTTGTTTAAAAGCTGTTATAAAGTATATAATTAAAACAACAAAATGTAAGTAGAAATGTAAAAAGTCGCAATGATTTTTCATGAATTATTTCTATAGAATGCAAAAAGTAGAACACACTTATGATTGAAAATATGTAAACAGCAATTTGTATATATCAAACTTAAAGTGGAACTTTAGTCTGAAAATTAAGTAGATCACTTCAGGATGGCCCCTTTTGCAGGTATAGATATGTATATGTAAGACATCAAAAATTAGTGCCTATACTGTTTAAAATCCAGTAATACATTGTTTTTTTTTTTTTTTTTTTTTTAATAAAGCTAGAGAGTGCAAAATCAGTCACAATTCTGCAAAGAAACCAATCAGCTTCTAACCTCAGCTCATTAAACTAAGCATTGGCAATAAAACCTGGAAGCTGATTGGTTTCTATGCAGAAGTGTGACTAAGTTTGCACTCTCCAGCTTTAGAAAATAAACCCCATTGTCTCACCCTGCTCTGCACATGCTCAGTTGCTCTATGTTTTGGCACTGTGCCGAAAATCAGAGCCACTAGAGTACAATCTGCTGACAGCCTAAATATTTACTGCTGCTCAAGGGCTATGGACTTCAGCAAAATGGCACCCAAATCCAGCAAGGGAATTCTATGGGTAAAGTTAGAGGTAAAGGTATGGGTAAAGATAGAGCCTCTGTTTTCAAGGGACTAGTAACACAATCATGCTGAGATTAGAAAATAGGGTTAAAATCTCTACCATTGCCGGAGAAAATGCTGCTCCAAGTTCCCTCGTATGCTGTCCACATATAGTAGCTAATGGCTAAAGTGATCTTTGCTTAAGAAAGAATCAGACTGAATTTTCTCTCCTTATTACCATAGGTCATATGCTCAAAGTCTTAGACCTTAATATTTGTGGGCAGCACCAAAAAAGCTTGAACAGCAATTTCTCCAGGAAAGGTGTTTCCAGTTGAAAAAAGAAGCCGTAGAAATGAATGCAACAAAGAAAATTAAAAAGGTGCATGGGTAAGAGTAGATTAATTGAATGTATTCATCCTTGAGAAGAAAGCATAATGGTCCATATACTCAACTCAGTGTAAACTCTATACAAAAAACATGAAGGCACTCATTGTGACTGGAAGAGAGTGGTTTACCCAAAAGGGTTGTTTATTATAGTCATCCACAGGAATTGGGTTTAAGACAGAGTCAATGAATGCAGCGTGCCAAGATTTGTGAGAAGGTGGCATGTATCATGATGTGAAGGCTATGATGCAATCGTAGTTGATCCATGTGTAGGCAAAAACGATATCACTAGTAAAGCAAATAAGTCCACTTTAATGAAAAAGGAAGTTCTGAGCATAAAAAGCAATGGGGGAGATTTACTAAAACTGGTGTGCACAGAATCTGGTGCAGCTATGCATAGTAACCAATCAGCGTTTAGGTTTTATTGGCAAAGCTTAACTGAACAAGCTGAAGTTAGAAGCCGATTGGTTACTACACACAGCTGCACCAGATTCTGTGTGCACCAGTTTAAATTTTCAATAATTTTTATTGAGTTTTCAGAAAAGGTATAACAGTGCATAATGAGCCAGCTCGGCTCAACCGTATAAATTGAAGGCAGTATAGAACATAGGAAACATAAAACATGAAATACGCATATACGGATATACGGATATTGGTAACAGCAGGAGTCAGAGGAACATAACAATAGGAGCAATAGTAGATCGACCAAGTTAAAGTAGGTACAGAGCCCCCGCTCCATAACACTAAGGAGCGGACGGTCCGGGTCCCCCCCCCCTCCCCGGACGCCCCTACGGGAACACACTGCGCCCCTGGGGGGAGGCAGCCCGCAACTCCCACCCTAAATCCAGTGTACCCAACTAGGGGATGCAACATCCTGCTATCAGTGCACTGACAGAAAAAAAAGGAAAATAAAGAAGAGAGGAAAGACAAGGCAGAAAAGAGGGATCCAAAGAAAAGCAAAGAGAAATATCAAGGAGGGGAGGGGGGGGGCGGAGAAAGAGAGCAATAGCGGCTGGGTAGAAGGTAAGGGTTGACATCCAGGTCCAGCACCCCCCAAGGGGATGAGCCCCAGAGATTGCAGTCCGAAGGGACCAAGGCGTCAAAACCCCCCCTAAGAGGGGCCGGCCAAATATCGGATCCAAGGGTCCCAGGTCTTATCAAACAATTTCATCTTATCATTCAGTAATGCTACCATTCGTTCATTTAGCATGATCCAGGTCAGTTTGGCCTTGAGCAGCTCGAACGGTACCACAGGGGTGCGCCAGGATCGTGCGATTGCAATTTTAGCGGCTATAAACACGAAAGCTATAAGACGTTTGTTACGTTTAGGTGCCCCCGCAATCGGTTTTGCCAAAAGAGCCTGTTGGGGGTCTTTCACCAGGTTGATTTGCGTCAATGAATAGATAAAGTTATAGACACGGATCCAAAATCAACGCACCTTTGAGCAGGTCCACCAGATGTGGAGGACCATGCCTGCTTGCCCGCATCCCCGAAAACAATTGGGGGATGCAGTGCGAACCGCTGCTGCCAACCTGACCGGGACCATGTACCATCTTAGGAACACCTTGTAATTAGCTTCTATTAAGGAGGTGTTGAGTATGGATTTAGAATTAAACTGTGCTAGAGTGTTCCAATCAGCTCGGTCCAGGCTCTCATTCAGATCCTCCTCCCAGCGCAACATATATGACAGTTTAGTGTCGTCACCATGCAATATATTATAGATCGTGGATATATAACTCTTTTGTTTATCCAGCGTTCGGCAAAGATGCTCCATTTGGGTGGAGGTGGTGATGTCACTCTTACGCTTAAGGGAGGCTGCAAAATGAGAAATCTGGACATAGCGATAGCACTCTCCCTCAGGGAGGGAATATTTTTCTCGCAATTGTAAGCAGACCCCGGTGGTCACACAAATCAGCCAACCGGAGGAACCCCTTGTTTGTCCACCACTCAAACACTGAGGGACACAGGCCCGGCGGGAACAAGGGGTTGCCCAGCAGGGGTGCCAATGGGGCATGGGGGGACCTGAAGGCATGTCTGCCCGACAGCCTATCCAGAGACCCAGGGAAAGAGACAGGGCAGGACAGAGTATACCCGGCCTGTCTCTGGCCCGTAACCACATCGCATGATGAATGGGAACCTGCAGGTGGGCCGCCTCCAATTGCATCCAGATGGGGAGAGGATCCCGGGAGTGGAAGTGGATCAAGTGGGCCAATTGGGCTGCATAATAGTATTTGCCCAGGTCTGGGACACCCAAACCCCCTCTCAGCTTCGGGGTAAAAAGAGTGCGCCTATTCACCCTGGGCCTCTTGTCCCCCCAAATGAACCGAACAACTGTCCCCTGGAATTCTCTAAGATCAGACATGTTAAGCATTACAGGTATAGTGCGGAACAGGTACAACAGTCTAGGCAATATATTCATTTTTACCGAATTCAACCTTCCGAACCACGACGGGGGGTTGGCTGACCAAGCAGCAAGGTCCTCTCGCAGTTTTTTGTACAATGGCGGATAATTGTGTGTGTAAAGAGTAGCTATAGATGTCGTAAGGTGTATCCCAAGGTATTGTAGCAATCGCTCCTGCCAAGCAAACGTAAAGTTAGCTCTGAGAGCAGACAGTGTGGTCCCATACAATGTTAAATTTAAAGCCTGTGACATAGAGGGGTTAACCCTAAGACCAGAAATGGACGCAAACGTCTCCAAGTCCCGGAGCAGGTTGGGAATAGAGACCAGGGGGGACGAAATGTACAACAAGATATCGTCCGCAAATAGGGCGCACTTGTGTTCAATTCCTCCGCACTGTATGCCCTGGATATCCGGATTAAGTCGTAACCTAATGGCCAACGGTTCCAAGGCTAAAATAAATAGAAGTGGGGACAAGGGACACCCCTGGCGAGTGCCCCTACGGATGTTCAGGAAAGAGGACCCATAATCCTTGATTGACAACCTCGTGATGGGGTCATCGTATAGCGTGCAGATGAGGGTGAGAAAGTTACTTCCGAAGCCAAAACGCTCCAATGTCTGCAGGAGATAGTCCCAAGACAAGGAATCGAATGCCTTGTGTAGGTCTAGGGATAACAACATGCCTTTCCGACGACCCATGCCGTCCCAATTGGACTGAAGGGCCGATATAATATCAATCGCGCGTCTTGTCTGGTCAGGCGCTTGCCGACCTGGTACAAAGCCAGTCTGGTCCGGGTGTATATAATCCACCAAAAAAGTGTTAAGCCTAGTCGCCAACACTTTTGCCATAATTTTAAGATCCACGTTGATGAGTGAAATCGGCCTGTGTGCACCAGTTTTAGTAAATCTCCCCCAATGTGTCCAGTATCAACCTCCTGACCAAGAGAGCTGCTGCAACACCTAGAGTGATGTTTGGCTTGGCTGGTAAGGCTCAATGTTACCCATCCTTTTGGCCAATCAAAGCGGGATATTGAACCAAAGGATCCGCAAAGCTGTCAACATTGGGACGGCCAGATGTAAACCAACAAGATGGTGGCAGAACGCATATCCAGGAAGCTGGACTGGTGTCACTGGAAGCCGTGTCACCCAAAAGTGATGTCAGCATTGGACCATGCTGCTGGTATAGGAGGGGTAAAAGGACCACAATGAGTCTCCTGATAAAAATATCTGTTTCTTTGTCAAATCCAAAGGGGGTGGAGGGGGACAAAAGAATAAATAAGAACTGTCAAGAAGGGGAAGGGCCGGAGCTGCCCATCACACCATTTGCCACTGCTATATGTATAAAATTAAGAGTGTCCACAATGTGTAAACAAATTTTATAATAAGTTGATTACAATAAATTTCAATAAAAATCTAAATATCACCAAAAAAGTCATATGCTGTAACAAATATCAAACACATTAATCATTATTATGATAAAATCATTTACAAAATTAAAATCATAAAAAAATAATAATTTATGTATGTATTTACTCAAAATATATAAACAAATAGGGATTAGGATAAGAATATAATATGTAAATAATGAAATAAATTGATAAACTGTCTATTCATATATACTAAATGTAGACAAAAATGTGAAAAGAGGTGAAAAAAATATGAAAAAGGAAGGTAAAGGTAGAAAAAGAAAATTATTATTACCCCTGAAGGATAGATCAAAAAACATCTAAACATATCCACCAATAACTAGATCTTGTGAGAATAGTAGAGAAAGATTCACATCTATAAAAGAGAAGCCCCTACTTGACTGTGTGTATGTCTAATAGAGACCATGCGGGTTAGGGGTGTTCAACTTGTAAATCCAGAAGGTTTCCTGTCTGTATATTAAAAAAAAAAAAACTTTTTATTGTCTGTAAGGTGAACTGGCATGATTTTGATAGCAAAAACCTTAAGATCATGAATATTTTTTCTTTGTAGTTGTGAGAATCGTTGAGAAAAAGGTTTTATCGACCCTTCCTCAATAAATGTACGGTATTCACCTATTCTTTTCCATAATGTACATTTAGTATGTCCCACGTACAACAGTTTAGAGGGGCTTTGTAGGGCATATACTACATATTCACATGTAATAAATTGTCTAATTGAGAACATATCCCAATTAGAGTCAGAAAAAGTGGACTCTCCATGATCAATGAACTAATACGTAAGGCAGCCACATTTCTTGCATCTAAAAGTGCCATCTCTATGGTCAAAATACTCCCGTATATCACACTTTTTGTTAATATTAGCCACTAACTTACTAAGGGCAATCACATTTTTGGAGGCCTGTCTCTCCTAAAGATAACCTTGGTAGCCATGGGTAGGAATGAGCTTAATCTAAGATCTAGAAGCAAAATGTGCCATTTCCTTCAGATCACTCTCTGTATAGCCCGATAACCAGAGTAAACTAATAATAAATTTGGCATTGTCACCATGTTCCTCTTTTTCCCTGATCTGCTGTAACCTGGGAAGATACTTCCAGTGGACCTCCATAACTAAATCTAAGGCATATCCCTTTTCTAGAAACTTGATGATCAAAATCTGACTTTCTTCTATTTAGTCCATTACCTTAAAACGTCTTCTCAATCAATTGAGCTGACCTACTGGGATATTGTTTTACTACGAAGGATGGTGACAACTGCGATAATGTAAATATGAATTGCCAAACGTAAGTTTAAAGTGGTCCTGGTGATCATCACACCCTCCTCATGGGAAAATTCAAGATCAAGGAAAACTAGTCTGACAGAATCTACTACGTATGTGAAGTTTAGACCTAGGGTATTGTTGTTACAAAAAAAAAAACAAAGAAATTTCCAAGCTCAACTTACCGACCAGCCTGCGACCAACCAAACTGACCTGTCCAACAGAATGCGTTAAAAACAGGAGTTAAGTTGCACACATTTGCGTAAGCCACAGAGCCCCGGCAAGGCACTGCATTTTCTGTTAACCTAACTCTAATTTCTGCGAGTCTCCAACAATGGAAGCACATGCATTTAAATGGACAGGTGTAGGGCAGATAAACCTGAAGGGAGTCCACCCCTTCTTAAAGGCACAGGGGCACACTGAACACCCAACTCTTCGCACTATGGCAGCAAAGGTGTCAGTACGTTGCCTGGCCAATAAAGCAATGCAACGCACTGTTAGCAGAGGCACAGAGTGCAGTGGTTGTTTATCTATTTACTATAGGTATTGTAGAGATTCAATTTGCACATGTGGTAATGCAGAATTATTATGCGTATATTTTTCTTGAAGGAAATTAAAAAAAAAATTGATTCTGTAAAACTAAACAAAGTTTCCAGTGCCAAACAGAGGAACACCATGCTTTCATACTAAGCTAGGCTAGAGGAGGCCATGTATCCTACATCAAAGTGTTCATAAGGAGTTAATATGAAAGTTAGAAGAAAGAAAAGAAAAGATGAATAAAGAAAATAGAGATAGGAGAATAGAAAAGATTTACAGCTGATCACCACATCCCAGACTGCCGACCCCCCAGCCACCCCACCCATCAAGATTTTGTTTTTGACTAATGCGAGGTTAATCACAGGAAATTTGCATGCTTGCGCTATGGTAACTTTAGCTGCTAGAAAAATGAAAAAAGCAAGGTTGTAAGATGTTTGTGTAGCTCACTCAATAAGTCAGAAAATAATGCGGTCTTAACATTTTTGAGGATATTCAGTCCAGTATACCAAATTAAATATTTTTGTCCAAAACCATTGAACATTTAGGCATGTCCACTAGGTATTGAACATATTGCCCTACCGACCCCCTGAAACAAAGGGATGAGGCGTTGGGGTATATCTTAGCTAACTGTGCTGGAACAAGATACCAATTGGGACAACACTGTATAATTCCCCTCCATTTATTGTTATTGAAAAATCCTTTGTGCACCATGGTCGAACACCGGGCCCAAACGTCCTCCTCTATAGTCTCCCCCAGGTCTGTCCCCTAAGCTAGTTGGTAAGAGAGTTTAGAAACCTGGTCCAAAAACAAAGTATATAGCTCCAAAATACTGCCACGCTTCCCTGGACCAAGCAAACACCTATTTTCATAGAAGGTCCTAGTGGAGATATCCACCTAAACCTGACACAGTGTCTGTAAATAATGTGAGCTGACAAATGCAGAATGTCTCTGAAGGGAGCATTTGTAAGGTCTCCAGAAAGTAAGAGGTATTTCTGTTTCCTTTTTGGTCTATAAAATGAGCAAACCTATAGAGGTCCTTATTGATTCACCATGTATACCATTGGGGATTTTGTACAGGAGGGAAATGCGGGTTTCCAAAAAGGGGGGCCACCGGAGTGTGTGGTGACTTTAGAGAATATATCTTGCACGCTGTGTCCCAGAGACATACGGAATGTAATAGAGGGGGCTAAGAATGTCTTTACGCTCCTTAGAAATTCAAACTGTTTTTAATACCATCTCATTGTGATGCTGACAAAAAAAAAAAGATCTCCTCTTCCTCTACTTTGGAAGCTCTTGGCAATAAAATACCATGGTCCTGTTTTCTATATTTATAAATTCCACTCTCTCCATAAAATGCCCTAGATTGGGTTACTGCATATTGTACTGTGGAAATAAGAATTTTGTTCCACCAGCACTGAAGGATGTATTTCAATCATAGTAGGTAACATAATAGCTTTATTTTTTAGCAGTTTAGTATAAACTGTAATGATTGTAATGTCGCTAATTTACCCACACAAAATACTTAGTTATGAAAAAGGAACTGTAAGGAATGGTTAAAACTCCTGTCAAGATTTTTTCCTGCCTGTGTCCCATTGGGTAGATTTTTCAGAGACACAACTGGAAGAAAAAAAATACATTTATCATTTAGCGAGGAGAGGATCTTTTTAGGAAGCTTAAAGGGCAACATTGGAATTACAAACATTTTTTTAATTTCCATGCTTAAGGGTTGCTTTTTAGCTCTATGTGACTTCACAGTACAATATGATTCTCAGAGACAATCACCAACAACACAGTATTGTGGCATCACATAAATTGCATTTGTAATAATTTTACATTATTTATTAGTTTTATTTTTTTTTCAAAGACAGTGATTGTTTGGTGTAGTAGTGCTAGACCATAATTGAGTGCTGGAAGTAGTGTCAAAACAAGTGACATAGTATAACTTGTAAAAATATCCACCAAAGTTTTATAAAGTGCAGTAAGCAGTTCTCGTCACTGGTGTATAATTGACTCTACTTTTTTCCTGGTTTATATAGAAATCCATTCTATTCCTCTGTGATTGCTATACAGTCAAATCGTTCCCCTTGTGATCACTTTACTACATTGACCACTTAAAAAACGAGATGGTCAAATATGGCATGCTGAGATAAGATTCTCCAACTAACCTTGAAGGCAGCAAGGCAGTAATGGATTCTCAGAAACTCCCATATAACAAATCCATCAGGTAATTCATTGTGGAAGAGAGGAGGGAAATATTGTACAGCATGTTGTGTGTATTTAAAACATTAAAACAAAGTAAGATCCACTCACATATGCCAGTGCTGTCTCCCAACACCCAGAATATTGCAGCTTAGAAACTGCTTTATTCCTGGTCATATTTGTGTGCGTAGTGACGTCCCTAAGTTCTAGTTTCACTTAACAAGTTTTGTTCGTCAGGAGAGGCAGAACTCTCTGACACCGCTATTCAAAAGCTACTCCATAACCCTTCATTTAATAATAAAATATCAATAGCTTGGTGGTCCAATGAACAAATTAACAGGAGGAAACTAAAGAAAGTGAACACCAAGCACCCCCTAGTGGCTGATAACCAAAAAAAAAATACCAAAACAATCGCAAATGCCCAAAATAAAAATGTAAATGAATAAAACCCCAAGGCTCCTCCCAAATGACCAGACACAGAGTATCCAGCATGTGGGTTACACATAGAAAGTTGTCAGTGAGAATAGGTGAGCATATCAATAATATTAGGAAACGTTTTATTAAGCATAGTGTTTCCAGGCACTTTAAAAATTAACTCTACTTTTGCTGAGAAAAAAGATATTCCCCTCTGGGTGATCTATGTATATTGCAGGGATTTTAAAAAATGTTGTTGCAGATTCCTACCTTTTGTTATTTTGAATGTTTTGCCTGTGTCCATGGGTGACTCTGTATGGAAGTGATTTTTTTATTTATCAATCAGCTGCCTAACTTGCAGGGTTCTAATAAGGAAAGTGTCAGGGTTTGCATCCCTTTAGATGGTATTTCCTTTGGCAACTATTTCACCCAAAATGAAATTTTTCTTACAGGGAATGCCCAAAATCTGACTAGTATCTTAGTGCAGACTTCTGGCAAAATCAGAAAGCAAATCAAACAAGCAGGAAATTACATTTCTGGGGGGCATATTGCATTGCATTTTACAGAAAACGACAGCACTGCAGATTGAAAAGGAAAGGTAATTTTTAAAACATTAAATTACAATATGACTCGTGTCGAATTGTATACACAATATTTTTTCTTATTTGCTATTTTTTCCCTGCAAAAAAAACCCTTTAAAGAAGTACATCATAGGAATCCAGAATGATTAAAGTTATGTGGGATTGATAGGGAGTTTAGACATTAGAGAGGGTCGAACATGAGAAGAAAGGTGTCTAAGAATGAAAATAAAGGGATGTTTTTGGTGGATACACTCCATCCCAGCGGTCTGAATATAGATGCTTGTAGATATAAGCAGTTGTATTTCCAATAATATATTAACATGGTAATTTGTGACGTTACTACATAGAGGCCACACACACATATGACGAGGAATTAGTGTGGTTTTCATATGTTTCTAAGCTGGGATATTCTGGGTGCGGAGCATCAGCATATGTGAGTGGACTTTACTTTGTTGTTAGGCTTGGTTCACACTACTGTGATTCGACTTTGGTGCAATTTATAGTGTGATTATGTGGTGCGACTTTGATGTGACTTTGTATATTCTCCTGGGCAAAGTCACTCTGTAAATATCACCAAAGTAGTGCAGGACCCTTTTCCAAATGGCACTATTCTACTGTAATTTGCATTGATTAGAATGGGCTTCACTGAAAGCAATGAAATTTCTCTTGTAATGCGCTTCTTTGCGACTCAAGTCACATCAGAAGTGACACAACAATATTTGTGTCCTTTCTTCCATGATGAATCAAGTGATGTAGTTTTTTTGGGGAGTTTCTGAGAGTCCATTGCTGCCTTGGAGTTTGATTGGAGGATCCTATTTTCAGCATACCATATCTGACCATCTTATTTTTTAGGTGGTCAGTGTACTAAGGTGAGTGTGCCACCACAAAGGGAACAATTTGCTTGTGTGTCAATCATAGAGGAATAAAGTGGATTTCTATATACACCAGGAATAGGGAATCGTCCCTCAGATGTCGTCATCTATGACGAAACACGTAGGATTGGGCTTATCGCGGTGACGTAATCACATATGCAGACCTCATTTAATGGTCAGGACCTAGTTTGTGTAAGCCTATAGGAATGCCATTTGTAGTCACATATGCTTGTGAAGCCATATTTGCACTATCATCATGTGCATTCTTTAGTTTTCAATGAACATCTGATATACAGTTTTACAGTATGAGAGGGTCCTTCATATTTTAACTTTGAGTGACCTTAATGGTACATTTTCTATTGGCTTTGATGGAGGAAGCTGACAGGTCAGAGGAAGCTCTTAACCCCCTAGGCACTGTATGACCATCTGTAATACAGAGGTAAACAATTTCAGGTATTGTACTTTTGGCTGAGGTACACTGTACATTAAATTTTAGACTGCTATCACAGACTTTCACAAGGTGTTTTTCACTACAGTGTTAACATGTTTTCTTTATTTTTCATTTATTATTTGTGGATATTGTCTTTGGGTTTTTTTTATAACACTTTGGACTGAAGATTTTTTTATATAATGTTTGTTATTTGGAACTATTTGATTTTAACTTTTATGCATATTGTTTTGCACTTATATTGCTATTTTTATGCTATAGCACTGCACCTTTATTTTTACACTGTTTACTGAGCTTTATAAAGCTTGTTGAACATTTTCACATATTTTTGGCTATTTGCCCTTAATGTTTTTGCATCGTTTTGGATTGCACCATTGCACTTAGTGTCACTGGATTGAGGGAGATTTGATCAGTTCATTATCTGTATATATAACATCTATTTTTATAATTGTGTACAAACTTTCATAGGAATTATACATTCTATGAATATTATATATGTATTTACATAAGGATTTACGCACCACAGATATCAAGCCTGAATTAGCAGGCTGCAATTTCAGGCAACTTAGCGTGCATATTGCATCTTGATTGAAAAAGTAGGTTTTTCTTTTAGTTAAAGATAAAAACATAAACATTGAACAGAATTGCACTACACTTTTCAGGCCTTCATTGCAATAAGCAGTCATTACTGAGGGAGAAACTTAGCATATTGCATCTGCAAGCAAAAAATTGGCTTTTTTTTTCACAGACTGAAGAGCAGGCCACCTTTTGTGAAATAAAGAGCACCTAGATTGCAGCTAGAAATAAGCAATTTATTTCTTTTTTTTCTCATGAAAAAACCAAGCTGTTACACATTAACAGATTAGCACCACAGGCTGCTACACGTTGGCCATACATAAAGCAGGTTGCATGTACCACAAAAATTGGGTTATTTCTTCTGAAACAGAAGAGAGAAACAATATAACAAATCATAGCACGGCTTTTAAACCCTTTTGCATAGGTCAATAGTGTTGAGGTAGAGAGCAGGCAGATTGCATTTGGAAAAAAAAAAGAATACATTCTATTTTAATTTGAAATTTAAAAGAGAAAAATGTAATGATTTTAAGTAAAACTTGTAGGAGTTTTTTGGATATTCTGCTGTTACTGATAAATTTGCAAATGTTATCAAATTAAAAAAATATAACTGACTCTTTGTACAGACATATTATAAATATTGTGCAGATTTGCTCCAGGGAATGCCATCCTTATTAGTCGGAGAATAAATCTTTAGTCAGAAATTTTTTAAGAAAATTAATTGTTTCAAGCAAAGGTTTTAAAAATTGCACATATTTGCAGAACTTAATATAATTCTTTTTAATCAAATGTGCCATTTGAAGGCAGATAGTCAGTCTTTTGTAAGCTATAAATATTAATAACAAATGTATTTTCTAAAAAGACACTTTATAAAAATAGTATGTATTAGCTAAAAAGAAAAGTAGTCCTATTTCAGCAAAAAAAAAAAAAAAAAGAAATGTAGGTGTATATTTGTAAGACCTGTCTATAAAAATAACTCCTCCTGCGCTCAGTGTAAAAAGGTCAGTTGCAAAAAAACGAATTCACCTAAGACTATAATGGTAAACAAAATATATATAAGTGGAAAATATTAAACTTATACTTAGCTGTAAGGGACACTACATTCTCTATAATGCCATGATAAATGACAGCAAGATAATCATACAAACACATGGGTGCACTATCTCTTTAAATATTATCTCAAATCTAAAAGCATACAAAAAATATGATAAACTCAGTACATAAATATTGACAGCACAGTGTCGAAAATATGCCCACAAAAAAGTGCAAAAATTCACTTTAATGGCCCAAATTATCTTATACAGTCCTGTGATAAGTGAACAACAGGTGCTAGGAATCCTTATTGTAATCCCCTGCTCCCTTACCAACACAGAGGTCTATTTGCTTGCCGAAAATTTAGACCCCCAGCTTAGAGGTGCCAACAGAGCTTAAACATGGGACACAGCCCAACGATCACCTGATCACACCACAACAAGCACAGCCAGCTCTTCAACTCCTCTGCATCTTTTTACACAGTAGCCTCTGATGATATAAGTAAACTCGAATTAGGTTTTTGCCAAAACACATCCTTGGTACAAGCCCCAAATATGTCACAAAAAAAAAAAGAAGAAATGACCATAGTGTATTACAGTAAACAACAATAAAGCAGTGTTTATTAAAAGAAATGTACTCACAAAGGGAATATGATAAAATGGCAATCAACAACTCAGCATGCCACCCATGTGCGATAACATCATCGCCAAAGCCCTGCTCCTACGCAATTCGTCTACATAGACATCCTCAAGGAAATAGGAGATCTCAATGAGAATGTATTGGTTGCAAAAGCCTTTTATAATTTTAATTGCATTATATGTTGAACTAAATCCTGTTCTTTAGAACATCTTTTGGGGGCAGAATGTGTTAGGGTTTCGAGGCAGGATGTGGTGGGGTTTAGGAGGCAGAGAGTAGGCATGTTTCACCCATAAATATTAAGTGAAACTTTGCAAACACTGTATAAACATTGAACACATGCGAAGAACAACATATCATCCTGTTTAACATGATGCATTTTGGGAGGCAAGCAGTAGGCATTTATCAGGCAAAAATATATGAAATTAAACTGTAGTTCCTAAAATATTATAAAGAAATTTAGCAGATGCAATGCATGGAATCACATCTTTTTTAGTTAAGGGAATTTCAGAAGCAGGGAGAAGTCATATAGATCTTTAGTGTGATCTCATTTAGAATTCTGTGTCCAGTTCTGGAGATCTCACAAAAAGAAAAAGATATTGATAAGATAGAACAAGTCCAGAGATGGGTAACAAAAATAATGAAAGGTCTGGGGTATAAAATATATTGAGAGCGATTTAAGGAACCGAATGTGTGCAGTCTGGAGGAAAGAAGGGAAAGGGGAGCCATGATTGAAACCTTTAAATACATCAAGGAAGTGAAAAAGGTTCAGGAGGGCAGTTTTTTCAATATGAAACCAAAATCAAGAACATGACTTCAAAATAACTAGAGGAAAGTTCAAAACTAATCTTAGAAAGTATTATATTACTGAAATGGTAGTTGATGCTTGGAATAAACGTATTTTCTGCCGTCACTTTTCTATATTTCTATGTTTCTGTATTTCAGCCAAAAATAAGCAATGGAAATGTTATTTTTCCAAGACACCATATTAACCACTTTACCACCGGAGGATTTTGCTGTCTTACGTCCAGGCCACTTTTTGCGATTCGGCGCTGTGCGACTTTAACTGACAATTGCGCGGCCGTGCAACGCCGTACCCAAACGACATTTACGTCCTTTTTTTCCCACAAACAGAGCTTTCTTTTGGTGGTGTTTGATCACCTGTGCGATTTTTACTTTTTGCGCTATAAACAAAAAAAAGCGTTTATTTTGAAAAAATAACAATATTTTTAACATTTTTTTATATGAAATTCCCCCCCAAAAAATGTAAAAATCAAATTTGTTTTACATTTTTGGCCAATTTGTTTTCTGCTACCTATGTTTGGTAAAAAAAAATCACAATAAGCGTATTTTGATTGGTTTGCGCAAAAGTTATTGCGTTTACAAACTAAGGGAAAGATTTCTGTCATTTTTGGCGTTTTTTTTTTTAACGAGTAATGGCGGCGATCTGCGATTTTTTTTGCGGGACTGCGACATTGCGGCGGACAGATCGGACCCTTGACTGACATTTTTGACACTTTTGGGGGTACCAGTGACATTACTGCAGTAATCAGTGCTATATATATGCACTGTTACTGTAAAAATGACACTGGCATGGAAGGGGTTAATTTTATTGGAGAGGGAGGGGTTAATGTATGCCTGGTGCTTACTGACGTGTGTGGGGGGAGTGAGTCAGGGACAGATGGCATGTTCAGCTATGCTGAACACTGCAATCTGTCACTCCCTGTCACTTAGGAGATCCGCCCGCTCTGTTTACACAGGCGGGCGGATCTCCAAACTAGATTCCCCGACGATCGGGGAAGAGCAGTGAGCGCCGCCTACAAGGGGAGGAGTCCAGCGACGTAGTACTATGTCGCTGGACGATAACGAACCACTTTGCCGCAGTAGAGCTCGAGTGAGCGGTCGGCAAGTGGTTAAAATGATACTGATGTGTTGTGCTGAATCTCTTTTTTTTTTTTTAATTGTACAGAGTATTCCTAATACCCAGAAAAAATAGTCTGGGACTAGGAGTCTGATGCATAAAAATTAGGTTTTTAATTTTATAGGTGCCAGCACACTAAGAAGCAAAACAAATATTCTTGCAGAACACAGGGTGTTACTTGCCCAAAAATGTAAACTTGCAACTTTGAGACAGCTGTGAAAAAATTTGTTTTGTGGTGTTAGTGGGACAAATATACTGTAACATTACAACAAAATGTAATTCTTTGCAACTGTGAAACTGCTGCAAAAAACAACGTTTTGAAGTGCTAGTAATGCTAAAATTCTATGAAATAATAGTGCAGAGCATAGGATGTGCCTGGTCAAAAAAATTTAAATTCTTTGCAACTGTGAAACAGCTATGCAATGAACAACAGCAAAAGGCACAGTATGAGGTGAAAATTGTGACAGATGTACAGTGATGGCAGTAGATGTTAACAATGCCAGGTAAGCAGGGGTAGAAGGAAAAGTTATTGGTGGCCAGGTGTGGCCATGGAGCAGGATAAGGTAATGGTGGCAGGAGCTGGGATTTATTTCAAGCTTGTAGTGATGAAAGGATTGACTTAGGCTGTACAGAAAAAAAAAAACTTTTGAGTGGCAGAACCCTCAAAAAATGTATTCTGCATCATTAGCTGGTTCGTCATTTTACCAAATGTTAGCTGGCCAACTGTGTTTAGTGACAGTCTGGCTTTTTTTTCTGTCACAATGCCTCCTGCATGTTTAGAGAGGATGCTGGCTGCAGGGTAGTAAAGCTGCTCAACTGCATAGTGGAAAAGCTCTGGCGAGTAGTACATCCTTGTTACCCATTAAAAAAGGTGGTAGACTTTCGGAAGGGTGTCAGCACCTTGATCCTTACAATATGATGCAGTTGTAGCTGACAGTTGCTGGCAGCAGACAGCCCTGGGCACAGAAACATTTTTTGAATTCTACACTTAGCCAGCCACCTTCACCACTTCTCCTTCCTTCAACCACTGCAGTCTCCGAGCCAAGTTGCCTGTAAGACATTATACTTCCAGCCACTTAAAAAAAAGATTTACAGGTTCCTCTGCAGCATGTCCTCTAGGTAAATGCTCTGGAGCATGAATGAGCCCACAAGCTACCAATGACTGAGAAACCTCAGTGCTCAGGTCTGATGAGGATAAAAATGTCCTTGGTTACCTCCTCCAGCCATGTACAAGTCCAGGTGTTTGTGAGGAATGAAAATCATCCCCACAAGCTGGCCCCATATCCTCCACCCTAATGCTGCATTGCCAAACACACTCCTTCTCCTCCTAACAGTCCTCCTGCACCTGCTGAGCCCTCACAGGGATGATGCCTGGATTTAGGGGGCCCTGAGACACCAGGAGGTCCTCCTCCTCCTCCTGCTGATGTGCCTTCAGTGCCTTGTAAATAAATTAATGCAGTGTCTGCTCTCCTTGAAAGACTTTCATCCCTATGGTTTTAGGAACATCTGTGCCAATTGGTTCTCCCTGCCTATTTTCACCTCTCTCTTTGCTCCTATTGCTCACCGTCTCAACCTCATATGCAATTCATTGCTGTGCATCCTCTTGCAGAAAGTAGCCAATACTGTTCTCAAATGACTCAGCCACCAACTCTGTGCCAGATGGAGGGGCAATAGAAAGAGTAGCTGTGGGCATGAGGCAGAACAGACTGCTTTAGCAGCTGCTGATGACTTCAAATTTTTTTGCGTCTGGGATACAGAAGGAGGATAAAGACTTGGTTAGCCATTCCTCCTCCTGTTCGTGTTCTGGGTGTTAAACTTGCCCAGTGCCAAAAATAATAAAGGCACAGTTAGCCGCCCCTTTGGGAAGGTGTCATTTTTGTTGTCCTTTCTAAGGAAAAGGAAGCCTATCAGCCCTTTCCATGCAGATAAAATGGTGTTTGCTAGAGAAGGCTATGTTCCTGGTTTGAGCAGGTTGTGTATCTGGTTGTGAAGCCCCAAGGTTTGAACTCGGGCCTGGAGGGTCTTGCTCCTCACTTTGAGGCAGGCCACGTTGGTCTAAGAAGATATTTGCTGCTGGAGTCATCATTGGAATAGGTAACACCTCAACCTTATGTTTGGTGGGGCTGTGCCCACCAAAACAAATTCTGCTAACCAAGGAGCTTTAGGACCTGCATGTGAGTTTTGGGAATTCCACCTCCTTGGTTCTCCTGTTCTACCTACCAAATTCAAGTTAAACACTGAAAACTGTATTCAAGCTGCAAAAGTATGTAAGTGATACCACCATTTGGACAAGAAATTCCTGAAAGAGAATCCCACTTACAAGCTTGGGCCCCTCAGGGTTGAGGCATCAAATATTTAAATACTACAGGATGCCAAATTTTAAACTCTCACTTAGCAGAGGCTCAGGATCCCCTGCTATCTAGGTGCTGCTACAGTATGAGCATATAATGGTTTCAGGGTATGGTGTGGTCATCTTACATGAAACCTCCACCCCTCTAAACCATCCTTACAACAATGACTGAATTAGGGTCACTGACAACATTTAAAATGCACAAGATGTACTAAGCATATTAAAGCTAAGTAATACATCATTGTGTAGCCAGGTGTTTGGCTACACAGAAAGATGGGGTTAGGACACTGTGCTGCAGTTCTCTCTGTGCCCCCTTGGATTATCAGCCTGAATGAGTTAACGCTATTTCACCTCCACTCAGCAGGGGGATCTGGCAAGCACAAGGAGCTCAAGAGAGTTGAATTGGACTGTGGGAGTCCCACATCAACATGTTACAAGCCTGTGGCCAAGACAGAAACTGGAGAGCTGTTAACCTTGGTGATGAGGACCAGAGTTGCTCCAGGCAAATTAGAAGCAGACTGACATCTCAACAGCAGGACCGTAACTACTGTGTTGCTGGGTTTGGTGAGAGGCCACTACTGAAATGAACCTGTTGCTGCTAGCAGAGATTAAGCACATAGGCACTGAGCGTTTGATTAGCAGCTTTTACCACTGCATGCAGACTTTATTGGGACTTTACTTATGTTCACAACCGTAAAGAATGGGCCCTAACGCTAGCCAGCTGTTCATCTAGGGCAAAGGACTGTCTCCTAGCTGCTCTACAAAGACTTCACCTTCTGCCTATAGAAAGGGGTACTTTTTAATTAAGGTTTAGATTCTAGCATACTCATTTATATAGAATAAAAATAAAGTTATTACAGCACTGACTACCTTTGCGGTTATTGCTATCTGTGCCATTCTTTAGTGCTGATTTGCAGATTCCCAGATATACAGTAGATTCATCTAACTATTGCTGTGTGTTGCTTCTCCTTTTGCTATCTAGTTACAATCTGAAGGAGGGACAATACCTGTAAGTGTCACTAAAAGCTGGTCTTGCATTTAAATTGCAAGGTTTCCTTATTTAGTAAGGGCCCCCTCCCCCTTGTTAACACGCTGCTCTACACTAAAAAAAAAAAAACATGTAGGGGAAAAATCTAGTTATTATACTTACCTTAGCCCCTCTTCTGACCATGGCACCCAAGCAAGGATGATGTCAGCATCCTTCTGGTGAGATCCTCGGGAATGCTGAGTAGCCCAAATGTTGCAGGAATACTGTCCTGCACTGTATTGGAGCATCATCTGACAAGATTTGGGCTACTTAGCTTTTCCTGGGATTTTATTGTAAGGATGGCAATGTCAACCCTTGCATTGTGTAAGCTAGGCTAAGCTAGGCTAGGCTAAAGGCGAGTATTTGAATTCTCCCCCCCCCCCAGTTTTTTTTTCCAATTTAGTGAAGGGATTTTAGCAAGGGGATGCGGACATTACTAAATAAGTGGACTTTGTTTAGAGAACAGCAGGGGAAAAAAAAGGGAAGAAAGGAATATCGCTGGAATCAAGGTCAAGTGCCGCAAGACATCAACTTTATTACGACATACACAATTATTTTAGTAAATATAAATTGCTGAAAATCTTTTCTCATCAGGCAGTATATACCAGTCTTGTGGTTTCTATCATTGTCTGGTTAAAGCTTGTGCGAAGAGTTTTTATTCTACTCTAACTGTACTATGAGGCTGCCTGACCCCTGACTTTCTGTCTAGACAGTGCTGATTGGCCCTGTGCTGATCACATGCACCCTCCCTAGAAAAAAAAAACTATCTAGCAATGCAGACCTAACTGAGCATGTGCAGAGTGCCCCAAGGCTCTGTACTATCAGCAGATAGATTGGGGACTGTATGGATGGAAGAAGGGGGAGGATCAAAGAAGACAGGATAAAACAGCCTTTTTACACAATGGATTAACCCATTAGATGCCACAGTGAGTATATCAAGCATGCTTTACTGCATATGCAGACGGATTTTACTGTTTTGGGTTTAGTAACACTTTAATAAAGCTTATTTCTTGCTGCACCTGCCTGTGATACCAGCAATCCTCCTTTACTCAGTTCTTCAGAGGACTGCAATCCTTGCTAAGGCACCAGCCATTCAGCTGTGGATGTTTAATTAAGAAGGTATAAGTGCTGTTTTTTATTTCCAGCTGGAAAAAAAACTCTCCTGACCTGGCAGAGATGGCTATGTTGTGTGGCTAAGCTGTGTAAATCTCTGGATTGGATAAACAGTAATACAAATGCTTTGACAGATAAAATGGCTCTCATATGTGTATTCCATCTGTGTATTTAGTTGTTTGCATGGAGTTCAGTATTACCTTTGTAACAGAAGTTACATAAGAGAAAGAAATATTTTTCTGTGCTAGACTTAGATCTATGTAATCCTTCTATAAATCTAGACCTGGCTGGATCAAACATTGATGTAATGTGCGGTTTTAGATGACAGGTGCCCTTTAAAGTAAGTATTTCAGAAGAGTTTTTATCTTTATTACACAGTTGAGTCATTGTGACTGTAAAAAATATGTCTGCTTTTAAAAGATCTTCATGGAAACCTCATATTCTGCAAAGTTACATTTTCTGTTGCCTAACAGTCCAGAGCCACTGAAGCTCTTCGACATCTGCAGACGATGAAACACATATAACTATGCTTAAAAAATGCCAAGATGTATTCATTTACGACTGCTGAGGATGTCTGTTACAGCTTTTGCTTCTCACGTAACAAACTATACATATTCATTTCTATTAATATGTTTCCAGAAGCTGGAATTGTCAATATTGTTGATATTAGCCAGACACAGAAAGATACTTGGAATTAATCCTTATACTTCAAGGTGAGCTACAACTAGACTTGGTGAACCTCTTGCCTTTCTTTCTGAAATCATGAAGCATTTATCGAGACCTGGTCTTACTTTTTGTTTACTTTTATCTATCTAGCAGTCATTCACACAGGACTACGTGTAATATGTATTTGTTAGTACCAACAACATTGCATGGTACTTTTGCAGGTCAAATGCACTGCGGACAAATACACTACATTAACTGCAATGAATTGCAAGGTACAGTGATTGGAATGCTGTGTGGGAAGCCGCATGGAAACACCCTTATAAATAAATATAAACAAATATTTTAAAATTATCTTAAAACATGGGAGTTTTCATTAGGGCAGTGTTCGTGTCAGTAGGGCAGACGGTGGTGTCAGTAGGACAATGGATGGTATGTGTGGTATGAGTCAGTGGAGCAGTGGATAGTGTCAGAAGGGCAGTTCACAGTGTCAGTCAATAAAGCAGCGGATGGTGTAAGTAGGGCACTAGACTTTGTCATTAAAGCAGTGGACAGTGTTAGGAGTGTAGTGGACAGTGTCACAAGAGCAGTGGACGGTGTCAGTAAGGTAGTGGACATTGTCAGTAGCGCAGAGATTGGTGTCAGTAGAGCATTGGACAGTGTCAGGAGGGTAGTGGACAGTATCAGGAGGGTAGTGGACAGTGTCAGGAGGGTAGTGGACAGTGTCAAGAGGGCAGTGTAGTGTGTCAGTAGGGTAGTTGACAGTGTCGGTAGGGCAGAGATTGGTGTCAGTAGGGCAGATATTTGTGTCAGTAGGGTAGTGGAGGGTGTCATTAGGGCAAAGATTGGTGTCCGTAGTGCAATGGACAGTGTCAGGACAGCAGTGGACGGTGTCAGTAGGGTAGTGAATGATGTCAGTAGGGCAGAGATTGGTGTCAGTAGAGCCGTGGACGGTGTCAGTAGGACAGATGATGGTGTCAGTAGAGCAGTGGACTGTGTCAGTAGGGTAGTGGATAGTGTCAGAAGATTTTTATTATGTTATTTTTTTATTAATTTTTACAATTTAAGTTTTTTTTTATTTTTAAAACATTTTAACAGCCCTGTTTAGGGGGCTTTGGTGAAATATCAGGGGTCTAAACCCCTGATGTTTCACTTTTGAGACAGAGGAAGGGACTGAGGACAGATATTCCTCAGCCCCTTCCTCTGCAGCTTCAACTGCACAGGACAGTGAATGAATTGGAAGTGCTCTGTGTTGAGCAGCTTACCATTCATTCACAATATGAAGCGTAAAAAAAAGCCCCTCTTTCTTCCATAGCAGCCGGCAGAAAAGGAGAAGAGAGGAGAGGAGAGAGGGAAACCATCAGTGCTGTATTGAGCCATCACGGGGGGAATCTAGACAGGTGGCAACCCTGTCTCTCCACACTTGGTCCAGCCAAAATCTTCTACCTGGAGCCTGGAAACTGGGTGCAGTGCTTCTTCTGCAGGATCCTCCTGGGCTGAGAGCCTGAGACCAGTGGTGTCCCTTCCTCTTGCGAACCGAGCTGAGCAACACCGTCCAGGGCTTAAAGGGCTTGCAGGACAAGCGGGGTAATCTTACGCAGCTTTTGCCCTACAATTAAGTTAAAGCCCCAGCCTGCCTTGGAGGGTTGATATAGTTACATTGTTAGTAGGAGTCGCAGTGTAGTAGATAACTACGCCTGCACCCGAAAGTGGTTAAATAGTCTCTTTTCTGCCACCAGGTCCTTAGCTGAACAATAGGACCTGGGAAGATTTTTTTTTAAATGACTGCACAGCGGAAGTTGAATTGGCAGGTCCGGGCAGAGTGATGCGGGTGATTAGGGTGTGCCCAGGCACACCCGGCACATCCTGTGTGCACGCCTATGACTACAGGATATGTTTATTAGGCAGTTTCGATAAATCCAGCATCAGTTCAATATAGGATTATATCTATAGGATTTAATCTTTCCCATTGCAAAATCCTTTGAGAGAGCAACGCAAACAGAAAAATGTTGCATGTGGAATTTTTATTGAATGAAGACTAATTCACATAGAAATCAATCAATTCAATCAATTGAGATCATTTGTATCTGTTCTGCGTGGAAAAAACACGCTTCAGTTTTTACAAGGTACACCTCAGAAAAAAGAAACTTCTTAAGGACATTACCCTACCTTGAGTTTGATCTGCAGTAATTTATAAAATGTTTTTAGTTCACAGTGCTCTATGGTCAAATCTTACTGCTCCATTATAATCAACAAATAAGTGCATGTATATCTCTAAGTGTCATATATGCAAAAAAAAAAAAAAAAAAGTCTATATGTGAAAACAACCAATATATTACACAATATGAAAAAATAATATGCAAAAACACAATCTACTATGCACATAGTGCAATATGCATGATCAGATAATAGTGTAAACCAGTTAATATGTCCATCAAAAAACACAACCAAATAGAAGTGTCCACCAAAGATCCAACCAATATTGAAATAAATGTGCATAATAAAGTGCTAATGTGCAGTCCAATGATTGGTAACATGTGGTAATCATGTTAGTGATCAATCTTTTTGCTAAATTCTATTGCTGTTCCACCTCAACATGCCAATGATAAGTAAACTATCCAGACAGTTGTGACTTTTAAAAAAGGTCAGTAAATGCTTTCCCCTCCAAGCATATTTTGGATACATATCCACCCTTCTCCATCTCTCCTCCCTCCCTTAGATCCCTTTAGATTTATATATGTTACACTTGAGAATATACAGTATCTCACATAAGTGAGTACACCCCTTTAAATTTTTGTAAATATTTTATTAGATCTTTTCATGTGACAACACTGAAGAAATGACACTTTGCTACAATGTAAAGTAGTGAGTGTACAACTTGTATAACAGTGTAAATTTGCTGTCCCCTCAAAATAACTCAACACACAGCCATTAACGTTTAAACTGCTGACAACAAAAGTGAGTACACCCCTAAGTGAACATGTCCAAATTGGGCCCAACTAGCCATTTTTCCTCCCTGGTGTCATGTGACTCATTAGTGCTAAAAGGTCTCAGGTGTGGATGGGGGGTAGGTGTGTTAAATTTGGTGTTATCGCTCTCACTCTCTCATACTGGTCACTGGAAGTTCAACATGGACCTCATGGCAAAAAATTCTCTGAGGATCTAAAAAAAACAATTGTTGCTCTACATAAAGATGGCCTAGTTTATTAGAAGATTGCCAAGACCCTTAAACTGAGATGCAGCCAAGACCATACAGCGGTTTAACAGGACAGGTTCCACTCAGAACAGGCCTCATCATGGTCAACCAAAGAGGTTAAGTACACGTGCTCAGCGTCATATCCAGAGGTTGTCTTTGGGAAATAGACATATGAGTGCTGTCAGCATTGCTAAAGAGGTTGAAGGGTTGGGGGGGGGGGGGTCAGCCTGTCAGTGCTGCACACTGCATCAAATTGCTCTGAATGGCTGTCCTCCCAGAAGGAAGCCTCTTCTGAAGATGATGCACAAGAAAGCCTGCAAACAGTTTGCTGAAGACAAGCAGACTAAGGCGGCAACCTGATGAGGAGTACAAGGACAAGTGTGTCTTGCCTACAGTCAAGCATGGTGATGGGAGTGTCACGGTCTGGGGCTGCATGAGTGCTGCCGGAACTGGGGAGCTACAGTTCATTGAGGGAACCATGAATGCCAACACGCACTGTGACATACTGAAGCAGAGCATGATCCCCTCCCTTCGCACCCTAGGCTGCACGGCAGTATTCCAACATGATAACAACCCCAAACAGACCTCCAAGTTGACCACTGCCTTGCTAAAGAATCTGAGGGTAAAAGTGATTGACTGGCCAGTCATGTCTCTAAACCTAAACCCTATTGAGCATCTGTTGGGCATCCTCAAATGGAAGGGTGGAGGAGTGCAAGGTTTCTAACATCCGCCATCTCCCTGATGTCATTATGGAGGAGTGGAAGTGGACTCCAGTGGCAACCTGTGAAGCTCTGGTGAACTCCATACCCAAGAGGGTTAAGGCAGTGCTGGAAAACAATGGTTGCCACACAAAATATAGACACTTTGGGCCAAGTTTGGACATTTCTACTTAGGAGTGTACTCACTTTTGTTGTCAGCAGTTTAAACATTAATGGCTGTGTGTTGAGTTATTTTGAGGGGACAGCAAATTTACACTGTTATACAAGTTGTACACTCACTACTTTACATTGTAGCAGAGTGTCATTTCTTCAGTGTTGTCACATGAAAAGATATAATAAAATATTTGCAAAAATTTGAGGGGTGTACTCACTTTTGTGAGATACTGTAAATGCATTTATTTGTTGATTATCAAGGATTAGGTAGGATGATTTTAATGTGACAGTGTTGTACACTAGAAGAATACACATACAGTATCAGTTAGGGTTTTGGTTAAGGTTGAGATTTACACAGTATTATATAATAGGCTATTAAAATAACATTTTGGAAAACAAGGATAATATACTTGACTCACTCACATTCTCCAGCCCCAGGATCTCCTGATGCTGATTGCACAATAATTCCTGGGAAAAGGAGAAAGTTTTGCTTAATTAAAAACACACTTGATAATAAAAAAATGTATCTTTCATATGAATGTTTTATTTTACAATAGCAGCATGCTTTTCTAGTGTTTTGTATGTATCCATTATTTCATTTATTAATTGTTTTACCGGCAGCATGCTTTTCTAGTGTTTTGTATGTATAGCAGCAATAGCAGCATGCTTTTCTAGTGTTTTGTATGTATCCATTATTTCATTTATTAATTGTTGTACCGGCAGCATGCTTTTCTAGTGTTTTGTATGTATAGCAGCAATAGCAGCATGCTTTTCTAGTGTTTTGTATGTATCCATTATTTCATTTATTAATTGTTGTACCGGTACTAATCAAAATGATGACAACCATCAAGCTGTGAAGAGAGAACTTTACTAAAATTATTAGTGTCTGGATTACCAGTGAGAACATTCAAAAGCATATATTACTTGTTTTTTCTTTAGGACCTCTACATTAAACAACCTCTAATTTGTCTTTAACAACCTCTAATTTGTCTTTGACATTTACCATATATTAATGTTTTAATACCAGTCCTTTAGAAATAATTTCTCTTTCGTTCATTGATGAACACAGCTCCTTATTTTCTTGACCGTTGGGTTATGCTGCCCCCTACAGGAGTAGGACACTAGGCAGGAAAAAGCTTGACTATGCCTATGGGGCATACCCAGGGGGTATACTCCCCATCTCAGCTATAGGCATTCCGTTTTTTATCTACCTAGTCAGAAGTAAGGACCTAGTTCATTACTGGGATCCCTGGTCCTGGCAATTTTTTCCTTTTAAATGGAATGTTTTTCCTAGCTTTGTTATTTTGTTCCTGTGAGAATCTACTATCAACTGCCAGACAAGGCGATGGACTAGATAATCTAGATTCAGAGGGTCTCCCCAGTCTGGCCAGTGCGCACGCAGGCCTCAGCTCTGCCCAAGGTCGGCCGCGATATAGCCCCACTGGATGGGGGCTGGCCTGCGAGTTAAATGTCTCGCGAGTGCACATACAACCTGCCCTCAGTCGCAGCGTTCCTCCTGGCCAACAGCCCTCCCTATTCCGATGGAGCGGTGGTCTGTCAGAAGCGGTGCCCACCCTGTTCCTGGTATGATAATTAGCTGTCCCCCCTCTAACCATGGAGGTTTTTGGGGTGGACTTGGGTCTCTCCCTGGGATGGTCAGACCCTTGGGGTTCCCCTCCTTCCCATGCTACGCCCCCCTGTGTTCTCGGGGTCCTTTGCGGACTGTTACCCCCATCTGCCCACACCCCCCCTCCCCTCCCATTTAATATCGGTCTGGGATGTCGAACTGGTGATGGGGGTGGGGAGGGAGCACGCCACCGGCGACCAGATGATCAACCTTTGGGGGGAGGCTGTACCTGGTGGGGGCTCCTGCCAGGGCCCCCCTCCCTTCTGGGATTGTGGTCAGAGCTCCTGGGGCCCCTGGGAGCTGTGTGGTGCCGTGCGGGCTGCCATTTTATTGTAGCCTTTGGTACTGCTGATCAGTGGCCATGTTTTTGTAGCCTCGGTGGCCATTTTCTTGAGGTTTCTCATTGAAAATCGCAGCGGCCATGCTTTCAGAGCTGTATGGGTGGCGATTCGGCGGTGGGAGTCCCTCCTCATCCCCTAGTGCTGACTCCTGGATCTTTCTCTTCCTGATCGCTGAATGGTGTGCAGTTTGCCGGGTTCTGTAGGTGCCTGATCAGTGGTGGTGTCTTTTTGTGCGGTTCTCTCTCCCTGCTATAGCAGCAGTAGCGATCTGCGCTAAGCCTTGTGGTACCGCCAGAATGGTGGGGGTGTCCCTAGCAGTGTTATACACTTTTTTTATGTGGGTTCCCCCTTTAAACTAATGGAGTCCCTGGAGCACATTTCCCCATCTGATCCCTTTTCAGAGGCTACCGGGCCATCCGAGTCCTAACATTCCCTGACTGCACTGATGGCAGGCCTGGAGCCCTTGGTGTCCAAGGTGGATTTGGTCCTGGGAAAATAGGCTAGCAAAAACCATCCCCCGTCTTCACCTGCTTCATCTGTCTTATCAGATCCTGAATTTGATTCGGCCGCCGCGGACGCGTGTCACCCTACTGGGTCTGCGTCCACCCACCCTGCATGTTCAGATAGCGAGGATAATTCCTCTGCTCCTCTAGCTGCACAAGAAAATGCGCTGGTGGATGCGTTGATTGTGTCAGTGCTTAAAACTTTAAAGATGGAGGATGCAGCTGATGCTGCTTCGGAGGCGCAAGTCCTTTTTGGCACTCACAAGCCCTCCCAGGCGGCGAGAGTATTCCCCTTTCCTGCTTACTATGATAATATTGTCACTAAACAGTGGGGTTGTCCAAAATGCACTTTTGCAATCCCTAAGCGTTTTGCGCTGCGGTACTCCCTGGCCTTTAAGGATCCAACTGATAGGAGGTCGGAGGCTCTGGCCCGCCATATGTTCATTGTGGCTGGTTCGGCTTTTAGGCCGATTTTCACTATTGCCCTGGTGTCGCAAACTCTGACCGAGTGGGCTAAACTTTTACGCCGTGACATGGAGGGGGAATAGCTTGCCCCTGCCTTTGTGGAGCTGGCCGATCAGTTGGTCCAGGTGCTACAGTTTGTCTGTGATGCCTCTTTGGATGCGGCCTTGTTGATTTCTAGACTGTCTGTCACAGCAGTGGTCCTTCGGCGTATTATCTGGCTGAAATACTGGTCTGCGGACCAGACTTCTAAGATGTTCTTATCTGATCTTCTATTTGAGGGGGATCGCCTATTTGGAGCTTCCTTGGATGAGATCATTAAGGGCCTCACAGGTGGGAAGAGTACTCTTCTTCCGCAAGCTTCCAAGGGCAAGGAGCCCCGTCGTAGACGAGGAGTCATTCTTGTCGGCTCATAAGAGGCCTTTTCGTCCCTCAGGGTCTCAAGACAAGGGATCTAAGTCCTTCAGGGCATCCAACGGAGGTTCCAAGCAGACCTGGTCTGGCAAGCCACGAGCGGGCTCTTCCAGACCCGTGGACAAGTTTTCCTCTGCATGAAGGGGCACCCTCACCCATATCTGGGGCGGGGGGACGTCTTCGCTGGTTTCCAAATCTGTGGACCTCCCTGGTACAGGACAAGTGGGCCTACAAAGTAATTTGGTCCAGTTACATGATCAAGTTTCAGTCTTATGCTCCGGAAAGGTTCTTCCCTACCAACCTACACTTGTCCCCAGATCGCTTATGGGGTCTCTTTGGGGCAGTGCAAAACTTGTTACTTCAAGGGGTGATTGTCCCGATTCTGAATTCGGGAACATTTTCAGGGGTTTTACTCAAACCTGTTCACAGTTCCCAGGAAGGAAGACAAGGTACGTCCAATTCTGAACCTCAAGGCGCTAAACTGCTTTGTGCGAGTATCACACCCACCTGGGGTCTTGCAGTGGAGAGGGAAACCAGTTGCAGTGGAACAGCACTCCCTTACAATCACGACCCTCATGAATCCCTGGAAGTGGGAACAGGGCCCCGTAGGGTCTGTGGTGGCACGGAGGCCTTTAATGAAGAGGAGGAAGTGAAGTCGAGAACGCTGCAGTCAGGTCTGGCAGGCAATCAAGAAGTATCAACCTGAGGAAGAAAGGATCAGGAACACAGGCAAAGCAACAGCAGACACACAGGAGCAAGGAAAATAACCAAGCACTGACTGGAAGTGTTGGCCCGGTACTAGCATTGCTGCGACAGTAGGGGATCGCGGTGCTGGGGTGCTTGGATGATTTTCTTCTGCGAGGGGAGTTTCCGACTGCTCTGATGGACAACTTGGATATTACTCTACGAACTCTGAGGCAGTTTGGTTGGATTCTAAACCTGCAGATTTCTGCTCTGGTTCCATCCACAAGACTGGACTATCTGGGTATGACTCTGGACTCGGCTTCAGACAGAGTGTTTTTTCCGCTGGAAAAACTCCAGAAATTGCAGGAGGCAATTCAGCAAACAGTCATTCCTCGGGGCTTGCATGATGGGGCTGGGCCTGATGGTGTCTACCTTTTGAGGCAGTTCCATTTGCACAGTTTCACAAGAGATCTCTGCAAAAAGAGATCCTGGTGAAATGGGACGAGAATCCTCAATCTCTAGATAATATTATGCTGTTGAGCTGGGGTTTTCGAGAGGGTCCCGGATATGGTGGCTTTATTCTCTGGCACTTCAACAGAGAATATCCTTTTTCCTCCTGTACTGGATTGTGCTCACCATGGATGCCAGCCTATCCGGGTTGGGAGGCGTCCTCGGCACAGATTGTGTTCTGCTGATCAATGTAATGGAACACCGAGTGATCAGACTTTGTCTGGTTTATTGGACATTTCGACTTCAGGGGTTTCCAGTACACATTCAATCGGACAATGACATGGTCGTGACCTATATCAATCACCAAGGGGGCACAAGAAGTGGCCTGGTGGCTCAGGGAGTAGCCAATTTTCTATAGTAGGCAGAATGATTCGTTCCAGCCCTCTCTGCTGTACACATTCCAGAAGTGGAAAATTGGCAAGTGGATTACCTCAGTGGATTAGATATTGGCTTTCCTCCAACGGGGGTTGAGCAGCGCCTGGCCTTAAGTACCATCAAAGATCAGGTCTTGGCCTTAGCAGTTTTCTTTCATGCCCATTGGCCACACATTCCTTGGTGTGTACCTTTATACAGGGAGTTCTACATTTGGCTCCTCCAGTGCGGTCTCCATTGCCACCGTGGGACCTCAATTTGGTGCTGTCAGTTCTTCAGAAACCTCCTTTCGAAAGTCTTCGGGAGATTCCCCTGCTTACGTTATCCCAGAGAGTGGCCTTTTTGGTGGCTATTACTTCTGCAGGCAGGGTGATTGAGCTGGTGGCGTTGTCTTGTCGTTTGCCTTACCTGGTGGTTCACAGAAATAATGTGGTTCTTTGTCCCTGTCCGTCGTTCCTTCCGAAGGTCGTCTCTGATTTCCATTTGCATGAAGACATTGTGTTGCCTTTTCTATGTCCCAGGCCTAAACATCCTAAAGAGATTGCCTCGCATTCCTGGATGTGCTTCGGGCAATCAGGGTGTACCTGGCAGTTACAGAGTCTTTTAGGAAGTCAGACTCACTATTTTTACTTACGGATGGACTTCGAAAAGGATTGGCTGCTTCCGCTGCGACCGTTTCTAGATGGATCAGACAGACAGTGATTCAATCCACAACAAAAGAAATTGGATGCCTAATTAGAAGAAACCTTGATGGAGTTTGAAGCCTTATTGGGAACCACAGCGGCTCGTATGTATCTCCTCGGTTGCAGAATAACACCAGTCAGCAAAGGGAAAAAAAGCGCTTTGGGTTCAGGCTTATAAGAGATGAATGGTGCCCAAAAAATCCGGATGGAAATTCAAATAAGGGCTGGTGGAGAAGAGAGGCGGCGATCAGGCACCATGGATTACAGCTGACCGTGCCCAGGAGGCATGCTTCAGATCCAGGAAGCGGTCTGGCGGTGGAGGGCAAGCTAAAGGCAGAAAGGTCCCATTACAATAAGAACATGTTTCGTCAAGACCTGACTTGACAAGGCGCTGACTCGCGAAACATGTTGTCATGGTGACGGGACCTTTCTGCTTTTGGCCTGTCCTCCACCACCAGACCGCTTCCTGGATCTGAAGCCTGGCTCCTGGGAGCGGTTACTGATGTCATCACCAGCTGCCCCCACTTGGTCAGCTTTAATCCACGGTGCCTGATCGCTGCCTCTCTTCTCCAGTAGCCCTTATTTGAATTCCCATCCGGATTTTTTGGGCACCAAAGCGGACTGCTGCACGAACACCATCAGCTCCTATCACCTCACCTTGGCTTCCACACTACTTCTGTGCAAATAGACAAGCACAGCCTGATTGCTTGTCGTTTCCATCTAGTGGATGTGTTAGGCATAGCCTTGCATTTTTAAATGATATTGGTTTTACTCGTCCCACTGTGGCTCAATAAACTTTGTGGTGTTTAACCATTTACTTGCTGTGTAGAGTCACACTTTTCAGATGAATTTGTCACAGACTGTGTACTACATCACCATTCATCTCTAATAAGCCTGAACCCAAAGCGCTTTTTTTCCCTTTGCAGACAGTAATTCAGGCCTATTCACTTAAGGGTCAGGTTCCTACTTTCCCTGTTAGGGAGCACTCTACTCGGGTGCTTAGTGCCTCTTGGGCCTTCCGTCATAAGGCGTCAGTGATGCAGGTTTGCAAGGCGGCCACCTGGTCGTCCGTGCACACTTTCACAAAGTTTTATGAAGTGGATGTGTTGGAATCTGCGGATGCTTCTTTTGGCCACAAGGTTTTGCAGGCTGCTGTTTAGAGGACCTAGTATTGTTTTTTAGGTGAGCGCCAGTTGATTATGGTTGAGCTCCATGTTACTTGGTTGGTTACAGTTTAGCCTTGGGAATTTTTTCTTGCTGTTCCCACCCCTCATGTTTGACAATGCTTTAGGACATCCCAACGGTCAAGAACGAAAGAGAAAAGGGGATTTTCGACTTAATGTAAAATCCATTTCTCTGATGTCGATTGGCGAACACAGCACCCACCCCTCTGTGGAGTTGGTTTTCTTGTGACACTGCTTGTAACAAAACTAAATGGCTATAGCTGAGAGTGGGAGTATACCCCCTGGGACTGCTCCAAGGGCATAGTTAAGCTTTTTCCTGCCTAGTGTTCTACTCCTGTAGGGGGCAGCATAACCCAATGGTCAAGAAAATAAGGAGCTGTGTCCATCAATGAACATCAGAGAAATTGATTTTACGGTAAGTCAAAAATCCTATTTTTACAACCCTTATCAGTCCTATGAGCTTTAACAAATATTCTAGAGAATGTTCTTCTGAATCTCTTTTGATTGAATCATTCTGCGCTTCAACAGAATTTTTGTTGTGAAGAGCAAAAGACCATAGTTGTGTTATTATTTGTATGACAAGGGAGCTCAAATCCAACCTAAAATTGACTGGAGCACCTAATTCATTTACTTGAGTACCTAAATCCCAGCACCCCCAAGGTTCAATACAGTTTTTTTAACCATTATATTAATGTAATTAATTATGTGTTATTGTTTAAAAATACTGTATTTATTGGTTATTCTGACTTTATTAAGAAATGCAGAAGATTTCTAAAGTATTGCATTTTTTCCACAACTATATATACTTTATGTCAGCTTTCTATTGCTGTTCAAATGTTCCCTTTGTTTTATATGGAAAAAAATTGCCCATTTATTTTAATATTATGTAATGTACACTTCATCTGGTTACATATCAATGTCTACTAAAACCTATTTTTTTGTGGCCACCAAATGTGCGGAGCCATTAAGCACAGGAAACATCCTCTTTATTATATACATATTCTATAGTGTTTGACTATTGTATATTTTTCCTTTTTAGGGGCATCCTTTTTTTTCCACAAGAAGCTACATAATTGTTAGGTATCCCAATAAAGCAAAACGCCTTCCTGCGGGATAATTCCAAAAGGAAACATTCTTCATTTCCAGATGTTTGCTGAATGGCGGTCAGTCACAGATGTAATAATAAATATAGTTTTTTTCTCAAGATTATCATTTGCTACTCATCTACACAGCAGTGTGATCTTTATCTTCTGAAAAGTGCTATTCTTAAGGAGAAAATAGACAGTGTTTACTTATGCAAATCAATTTCTCTTGAAAGACCTTATTATTCAAGTCCTTGGTGTGAGAAAGGAAATGTATTATGAAGCTTGGTTTGGCAACCTCGGTGCAGCATGTACAGCTTTTTGAGCAGACACATCTGATCTAGACAGTTTTTGGTTATATACTGTTTTAACAATATCCAGAGCTGTAAGCATTGAAAGAAATAAAAAGATTATCACAATTTTAGCACATTGCCCTCAGTTTAAAATGTATTCAGGGCAAATAAGTTTCTCATCAGCAATTAAAACATTCATGGGAAGTTCCTAATATGGGAAGTATTTGTTTTTCTTTGTATATTGGGCAGAAATATAGACCATACTCTTCCTTTAACTGAATGTTTTAGATTCCCTCTCATGAGCATTGATGAGGGTGTTGCTTCTTGTGTTCACTGTACTGTAACATTCACAATATTCAATACGTAATTCGTTCTTACAAATCCTAAAACTGGAACTTGCTTGAGAGCACCACCTTCTTACTTGTTATATACTACTGTTCTTAAATGTCTTCATGGGGTTCGTCTATCCATGGTGATAATGTTGAGTCTTGTTTTTATCAAGACACTTGTGATGATGACCAATATTTTGTTTTTTGAGGTTTGTAAGAATCTATTCAACCATACTAATCCTCCTCAGTCTTTTACCTGAACATGAAGTGGTTCTGCTTAGTTGCCTATTGGTCTGCTATCCTAAATATGATAGTAAAAATCAGTGGCAGTTTGGGAGAGGAGAAGACAACATTCTTCGAAGATTTGCTTCAATTTTCTTCATGTGACCACCCAGTGAAGCATTTATGTCCTTTCTTCTTCTATTTTTTTTATTTTCCCTGGTTTAGTGTGACAATACACATGCTTACCTCAGGCTGCATTCACATGTCAGCGTATTGATCGCGGGCAGAATCGCCGCGATTCCGCCCATGATCCGGAAATCATGGCAAATCGCGGGACGCCTGTGCGTTGCCCGTGATTTGCAATAGCACCCCAAACTCTGTGCGATGTTGCCGCGATTTCCGCCTGCCGAATCGCGGTAACATCGCGCAAAAAAAAATCGCGGGACGCATTACGCTCCAAAGATGCTCTTGTATTTCCGGATCGCGGGCGGAATCGCTGAGATTCTGCCCGCGATCAATACGCTGACGTGTGAATGCAGCCTAAGCGTTTTGGTCTTTGTGCGGACTGTAAAGGTAGCATTGTTTTGTTTATCTCAGGTCATAGCTGTCAAATTTTCCCCTAGTTTCTTCTTCCTAACTGACTTATAATAAATAAATAACACGGGGTGTACTTTCCTGTATTATTTTCAGGCACAAATTACAAAACTTTTAAGAAGCTTTACTACTTGCACTCCCATTCAGATTGATCATACTCTATGTACAGTGGACAGAAATTGTTGCTGTTTGCTGGCCCAGTTCAAGAAGATCTAAACACCACACATTTATCTATTTGGCATTTGAGATTTTTATTTTCATTTTTTCAATTAAGTCTCTTCCATGCAAGCAATATTAATAGATCGAAATTCAGTTATTCAGGATTTTGGAATTTTTTTGTTCAACAATGTTTAACAGCAAAAAATACAAATGTAAAACACTGGCTCTAAAGTCCATCTCCTGCAAAAACTGTTTTGTTTAGTTTTGGAGAGAGTAGGAAATGGTTAAAATATATATTGGATTTTTACATTTTTCATGAAATTTTTTTTCAATGAGGACAAAATAAAATCACATATTTAGTAGAGTGGCAAAAAGTTAGAATGTTTGATGATGTTTTTATTCTACTGTGGGCCCTCCTGTTCAATAGACAATCACTCTCCAGGGGGTTCACAGGTATTAATAAATACCAAACAGAAATTTGAACTTTTCCCAATCGCTTCCAAAACCAAAATACATTTGTGGATGGATGCAAGCTTTAAGATTTAAATACCACAAAGTGCCTGTAGCCCAAGGTCCCCTGTTGATGGCTTGATGTCAACTGCCCTCCTCTTACTGAATTACTAGGCTAAAAAAGTATTGTATTCACTTTTTTCTTTCAGTTTCCATGTTGCAAGGGGTGATGTCATCATCCTCTAACACGATCCTGGGGAATGCTAAGTACTTTCAATCTCAGGAGAAGAAACTTGGGAGTGCCTTCTCAGAGAGATTTCTAGTTCTTTACATTCACCAATTTTCATCAAAGAGTGGAGGACCTCACTCTTGCCTAGGAGCTGCTGAGTAGATTGGAGGACAATTTGCATACTAGCTAACCCTTTTCCCCTTACAGGTAATTTTTTAGGCTTTATATCAGAGGTTCAGCAAGGTGGAGGGGGACAAACTTAAATAGTGAACTTTGCATTTTAGATGACTTTTAACATTACAAGTGATTAGTAGCAAAAATAATATGATCATGAATAAAACAGAATTTCTTAACTTTACCTATACTTAATCAATGTTTATTATATATCTGAAATTTACTTACCTAAAATCACAAACATAGTCTGGAGTGAAAGCATTGTATAACAGTAGATAAAACCTGCAGGGACACAGGAGTATACAATATAAGGTTAATATTTTTCTACAAAGTAAAATGAAATGTAATAAAGTAATGAAAAGAAATGTAAAAGAGTGAAAATTCACAAATACCTGTATGATAAAATAATAATTTGATATAAATCCAGTGGAACTCCAATCCAGTTAGTAGAACTATACTGTGTATTATTTGTTTAAATAGAACATTATTGGCAGTATAATTAGAAATAAGACCAACTGCAGGAATATTTTCTCTGTGGATTTTCACTTTTATTTAGAGCTTTTCTACATTCATGTAATAAATAGGCATATATATATATATATATATATATATATATATATATATATATATATATATATATATATACACACACACACACACATGTGATACATCTAGAATACAGAGAAATATTAGGAAAATTCACCCTGCATATACTTATGAAAATGCAGTACAAATCGTTATGTAGTTTTTGTGCAGATGTTAAAAGCCACTGATAATTGTATTGAAATTGTGATAGTACTGTGCAGTTGTTATTATTCAGCATCTTCTTGTATAACAGAGTAGGAGCTTTAGGTAATATCAAAAATACAGTTCACTTTATATCCACAAATTTAGCTAAATGAAGAATCAACATGTTTCTTATCTCTAGAGCTTAAAAAAGTATCTATCTATCTATCTATCTATCTATCTATCTATCTATCTATCTATCTATCTATCTATCTATCTATCTATCTATCTATCTATCTATAGTTTTTACGAAAACCAGTTCATATTTCGATATATTATGTGCAGAATTTGACATACCGACTTTTTAAAATGTTTATTTAATCTTGCATATAGTATAAGAAATCTGACTCATGCAGTTACTTTTTTAAAAAAAAAAAAAAAAAAAGGAAAAAGTTTCAGCCATGAATAGAAGCAAAAAGTAAAATCCAAACATTACATCACTGCAGCTCAGAGATAAAAATGTAACTCAGAAATGAATTCCATTTATAAATAGAATTAGCAATATGACTTTTCTAGTTGTTTTTTTTTTCTTAATTGGATTGATTTGTAAACCTTTTCAAAATGATTTCTATCTAGTCACTCACCTAATATAATCTTATCTGTACCCACTAATACTACACCAGTACTGGGGTCTGTATTCCTGCTAATATCATGAACCTAGCAGTATTTATTTTAGATAAGACTAATACTGGACATACATTGTATTCCAATTAAAAAAACTTTAAATAATATGTTACCTGTACCCATTTATATCAGAGACTCATTACCTTAGTTTTGTCTAGGATAACACACCTGGCTTTATCATAGCTATTCCATACCTATATCCTATATTTATATCTTATTTCATAGCTATTGTACTGTTATCCTATACACTAGACATGCCACACAAATATATATAGTATATATATAAGAGTTGGTCAGCATCTGAGGTAGTCAGAGATAGTCTATGCATGCAACTAGGTAAGCCCCAACACAATACAATAGAGCTACAAAATAAGCTGCATCACAATGCATTCTATCTAATATTGTCATATAAATAACGTTATCATGCTTATAGTGACTTTTCCGGCACTCCAAATATTTAATGTACCCTCTAAAACTATGCACTCTCTATATAAATCTATATACCAGGTATTAGCATATAAAACCACTAATATCACAGATTACATTTTGTAGTCTTACAAGATACACTAACATGCATTGTAAATTCTAGCAAAAATATAATATGTTCCATTATCAGCATTTATTATCACGTGTTTTCTATTTTCCGGTTCATTCCTTCTAAGACTTCTTGGTTGACACTTTCATATACCCAGCAACTATACACCTACAGTACACCTGGCAATATTAGGGATGGAAATATTGGAAACATGTGACCTGAGCTCATATTGTAAACCTTTGCTCACAAACTCATAGTGGAAACACATGCACCTAAGCTCCTGGATATTACAAATGTAAATTTTTAAGTTAATTACTTAATTACTTAACATATTGTTAAGTAGAACGCAATAAATAAATAAAAATAGGACAGGATAAAAATGCCAAACATTACCATGACTAATTAAACCAATGATATACAGATTTTCATTCCCTAAATAAAACAGATTTAAATCTAGTGTGCACAGACACAAAGGGGGTCCTGTCCCCACTGTTACCTTTATTTAACTGAGCTCTGCACCAAAGCAAGCTTTATGCAAGGCACTCACCTGTGTTGCTCACTGCAGCTGATGTCTGTATAGGGTCTGTATAGAGTATACACTGTCTGCTAAGCTCTGATCTGTCTCTTCTATAATGTGTAGTATGTGTTCTGTAAATGTGCTACTTATAAGAACATCAGGACCACAGTGAGGAGGGCTGGGAAGGAGGAGGCATTATAATGGGGCGGAGGTGAGGAAGGTGCAGAGCATCCCCCTAAAATCATTTATGAAGCTTCATCCCAAAGTGTGATCTGGCCTGAAACCTGGCTGTTATAACTTAGAAATCCTTAATTTACAATTCAAGCAGAGTGAGTTGCATACATCTACATAATCATACAGAAATAGTAATATCTGGATATTACTGCAATATTTCAAAGAAGCAAAATAAAAGCATGATTAAGATGTAATTTCATATCAGAGCAGGGTGTACTCAATATTATTTTTGATAGATAAGACTAATACCGGGCATACATTGTATTCCTATTAACAACACCTTAAATATTAGGTTACCTATACCCATTTATACCAGAGGCTAATTACCTTAGTTTTGTCTAGGATAACACACCTAGCTTTATCATAACTATTCTACACCTATATATATATCGTATTTCATATCTACTGTTATCCTATGCACTAGACATGCCACACAAATATATATGTTATAATATATATATATATATATATATATATATATATATAAATAATATAAAATATATATATTATATGCAAAGAGGTGGTCAGCACCTGAGGTAACCTGAGGCACGCCTCCATTCACGAAATTCGTTGCATTGTGGGGCAATAATAGTAGGAGTTCTGTGAATGGCGGAAAGGGTAGAAAAGAATAAGCGTGCGGTGCAACTTTTCTCAGTAGCTGCGAATGCTGTTAACTCTCACATGCCAGTATTTGGCAGCTCTGAGGTGATACAGCAGGGATGATTTTTTATCAGAAACAGCTGTGTCAGGTAATTGGTTCTATACTATTACACATAACTAATGTGCTTGGTGCTGTATTAAAAAAATATTAAACTTCAGCTTTAATAGTTTAAACAAATAAGAAAACATTATGCAAAAATCAATAAAAAAATGCTCACCAGCCTAGTGCATTATTTATGGCACCATTTATTGAAATAAAAGTAATACACCATATACCCACAAACTTTAATGAGTGTTAGCCTCATAACATGAAATAGAAGGAACTTTGATCAAAGCCACAACCTGTGGCCCTTATCAGATACAGATAATGTCCAATGATGTGTAGCAGATGTTGACGCATTTCAAAGGTACCCCTCTTCATCAGAGATAAAAGTCTGCTGAGTCTAAACTCCCTTAAATAACAGTAATAGTGTAAAACTCTTTGGGATGCTCCACCTGTTGATGGGTGTCTCTATCCCCTGGCTGGAAGGGGTCATGGTGGTATGTTTGGCTCCATCATACTAATACTGTTATTTAAGACACCACAGACTCACAACAATTCTCCCTGTGAGTTATCTTTCACTAAATATGCCACGCATTGCTTCTCACTTGCTTGACTCCGAATATTGATTCTTAAAACAGCAACTTCCTTCATTCCTTTAACCCCTGTCTGACAGACGTATTTTTACCTCTTGTCCTACCGTTTTTGAGGAACTTTTGTTGTGTGACCCCGACACCCCCCCCCCCCCTGTATGAAGTATCTCAGATCAATTCTATATTACCTCTCTTTCTCATCTAAACCTTCCAGCATATACTGCTATATAATAAAATTAATTAGTTACAACTTTTGATACTAAATTTGAAAAACTGTTTGTTCTATTATATACAATCTCAGTCATTAGCTCTGCCCAAGAACAGAATTTCAAAAGTCTCCCTCTTAGGTATTGATACCCAAATCTCTTTCATCATATCTACTTGTCTTCCCCAAATGTTTACATAGTAACATAGTAACATAGTTAGTGAGGTTGAAAAAAGACATCCGTCCATCCAGTTCAACCTATGATGTGTGTGTGTGTTTGCTGTTAACCGTACATTGTATACCCCTGTATGTTGTGGTCTTTAAGGTGCCCATCTAATAGTTTTTTGAAACTATCGATGCTCCCTGCTGATATGACTGTTTGTGGAAGAGAATTCCACATCCTTACTGCTCTGACAGTGAAGAACCCCCTACGCACTTTAAGGTTAAACCGCCTTTCCTCTAGTTTTAGTGAGTGGCCACGTGTCTTATTGTATTCCCTTTCTCTGAATTGTTTGTTCCTTATGCTAGGGTCGCCAGTACAGTATTTGTACGTTGATATCATATCCCCCCTTAATCGTCTCTTCTACAGAGAGAATAAGTTCAGTGCTTGTAGTCTTTCCTCATAGCTGATGTCCTCCATTCCCCTAATTATTTTTGTTGCCCTTCTCTGGACTCTTTCCAGTTCCAGCACATCCTTCCGGAGGACCGGTGCCCAGAACTGGACAGAATACTCCAGATGTGGCCGGACCAGAGTCTTGTAGAGTGGGAGAATAATCTCTTTATTTCTGGAGTGAATCCCCTTTTTTATACATCCCAGTATTCTGTTGGCTTTGCTTGCAGCGGCTTGGCATTGCATGCCATTGCCAAGCCTGTTGTCTACCAGTACCCCCAGGTCCTTTTCCATCTTAGATTCACCCAGAGGTTCCCCCCTTAGTGAGTAGCTTGCTTTCTGGTTTCTGGCACCCAAGTGCATTACTTTACATTTTTCAACATTAAACCTCATCTGCCATGTAGTTGCCCACCCCATTATTTTCATCAGGTCCGCTTGTAAGGTTCCCACATCCTGCCCAGAAGATATTGGCATGCTTAGTTTAGTGTCTTTATTCCACATCAATCGGCAAATACAGATACACACTGTGAGTGCAGGACAATCGGTGGACGCGTTTCACGACTGGATGTGTCGCTTATTCATCACGGTGATGAATAAGCGACACATCCAGTCGTGAAACGCGTCCACCGATTGTCCTGCACTCACAGTGTGTATCTGTATTTGCCGATTGATGTGGAATAAAGACACTCCTTTTTGAAACTCATCGGAAGTGCGGTCATTCCTTTTGTTGTATGAAGCTATCCTGGATTATGGATCCGACCGGCACCTGATTCCAGCCTCACCTAGAGCGGTCTTCCCTGTTTGGATTATGCTTAGTTTAGTATCATCCGCAAATACTGAGATTGTACTAGATATCCCCTCCTCTAGATCATTTATGAATAAATTAAACAGGATTGGCCCCAGGACAGAACCCTGGGGGACCCCAATTTCCACACCCGCCCAATCCGAGTACTCCCCATTAATCACCACCCTTTGCACTCTCCCCTGGAGCCATTTCTCTATCCAGGTACTCACCTTATGGTCCATACCTACCTTCTTTTAGTTTGAACAGTAAGCGTTTGTGGGGAACTGTGTCAAAGGCCTTTGCAAAGTCCAGATACACCACACCACATCCACAGGCTTACCTTTATCTAGGCGGCAGCTCACTTCATCATAGAAGGTTAATAGATTGGTTTGGCAAGAACTATTTTTCATGAATCCATGCTGATTACTACTAATAATACCATTTTCATTACTAAAGTCTTGTATGTGGTCCCTTAACATCCCCTCCAAAATCTTGCAGACTACTGATGTTAGGCTGACCGGCCTATAGTTACCCGGGATATATCTCGGCCCTTTTTTTAAATATTGGTACCACATTTTTTTTCCAATCAGCTGGCACCATACCCGTCTGTAAACTATCCTTAAGGATCATGAATAATAGTCTGGCAATCACCTGGCTGAGCTCTTTAAGAACCCTCGGGTGCAAGCCATCCGGTCCCGGTGATTTATTTATGTGAAGTTTCTCTAGTTTAGTTCTAAGTCTATCTTCTGTTAGCCATGGCGGTACTTCCGCCATGGAACCTCAAGAAGTTCTTTAAGTATATAAACAGTAAGAAAGCGAGGCCAGAACACATTGGCCCCATAAAAGACAACAAGGGAGATTTGGCCACAGAGGACAGGGAAAAGGCGGTAGTGTTAAATCATTTCTTCAGTCTTCACAAAAGAATTGGGGGGGCTACACTAACCCAGCTTGTAAGGCCAAACTAAACAACACATAGTTACATAGTTACATAGTTAGTGAGGCTGAAAAAAGACACAAGTCCATCCAGTTCAACCTATGATGTGTGTGTGTGTTTGCTTTTAACCGTACATTGTATACCCCTGTATGTTGTGGTCTTTAAGGTGTCCATCCAATAGTTTTTTGAAACTATCAATGCTCCCCGCTGATACGACTTGCGGGAGAGAATTCCACATCCTTACCGCTCTTACAGTGAAGAACCCCTTACGCACTTTAAGGTTAAACCGCCTTTCCTCAAGTTTTAGTGAGTGGCCACGTGTCTTATTGTATCTCCTTTCTCTGAATAGTTTGTTCCTTATGCTAGGGTCGCCAGTACAGTATTTGTACATTGATATCATATCCCCCCTCAATCGTCTCTTCTCCAGAGAGAATAGGTTCAGTGCTTGTAGTCTTTCCTCATAGCTGATGTCCTCCATTCCCCTAATTTTGTTGCCCTTCTCTGGACTTTCTCCAGTTCCAGCACATCCTTCCTGAAGACCGGTGCCCAGAACTGGACAGCATACTCCAGATGTGGCCGGACCAGAGTCTTGTAGAGTGGAAGAATAATCTCTTTATTTCTGGAGTGAATCCCCTTTTTTATACAACCCAGTATTCTGTTGGCTTTGCTTGCGGCGGCTTGGCATTGCATGCCACTTCCAAGCCTGTTGTCTACCAGTACCCCCAGGCCTCGCTTTCTTACTGTTTATATACTTAAAGAATTTCTTGGGGTTCTTGTTACTCTCTTCCGCTATATGTCTCTCGTGTTCTATTTAAGCCGCCCTGATTTCGTCTTTACATTTCTTTTTTGTTTGCTAGAGATGTCACAGTTCAGAGGATACTAAGACACATTTGGGTTACATGTCCTCCCGTTAGGGGATTCTGGAAGGCTATACTAACTACATATCACAAAGTAACAGGTACTCACATATTGCCTAACCCTTTAAGTTCTTCTTTTATCCATGATACCCGGTTCTATCAAATTGACCAAACAAGATGTCTTTGGCCATTTTTTGACAGCTGCTAGAACTGTCATCCCCTGCCATTGAAGATCTCCTCAGATTTCAACTATTCATGAATAGATTTTGATTTTTTATACTCTGTTTTGTTGGAACCTATTGCTTCTCCTACCTTCCATTCACTGTCAGATAGGATCTAATCTAAACTTTGTATGGATACTTTGGAGGCACCCAGGACCAGATACTTATTTGGTGACTTATTTGATTACTATTGAGGCCCTTACATGAAGCTGTGCGCTGCTATTATAGTCAGGTTTTTTTTTTACTATGATCTTTGGTACCCATGCATATTCTTTGCTCCATTGTGGATGTACTAATAAATTGAATATGTAGATCAAATGATTTTGGAAGGCAATTGTACATTTTTGATATTTTTCTATGTACTTGTCACGTACCTGGAGATGGAGCCTAACAGGAAGAGGCAGGCGATCTCTTACACCTCAGGCCTGGTACCCCTGGTAAAGTAAACAGGAGGCATGGAAGCCTGGAGTGGCACAAGTGCCTAGAAGTTCAGATGGTGATGGCTGCAGATGAGAGGTCTGTGCGTACTTGGGTGCAGGGCAGGGCAGCAGGCACAGCAGGCTGGTAGACAGTCAGCAGGTACTTACAGGCTGGCAGGTCACAGGCAGCAGGTATTTGACAGGCTGATGGGTGGCTGACAGCAGGTACTTGGCAGGTTGGCAGGTCACAGGCAGCAAGTGCTTGGCAGGCTGGCAGGTGACAAACTACAGGTATAAGGATGGCTGGACGCAGAGTAGAGTCTGGCAAACTGGGTCGGTCATTAGCAGGCATGTCAGGAACAGAGCAGCAGGCAGCAGAGTAGTCAGGCTGGAGTTGAGAATGGTGAACAGACAGACAGAGAGATCAAGCAGAGATGTGGTCGAAGAGCAAGCCATGGTTCGGTTCAGGTAGAGTACAAGCATGGTCAGATGGATCAGAACGGCAACAGGAGATCAAACACAATAGGTAGCAGAACGCTGTAGACAATAAGGCAAAGTCCTAGTGCAGCAGAAGTGTTTAAATAGCTCACTTGCCACCACTCTAGTGGCAGGCTTGCATGCCGGCATGCACACATGTGGGTGTATGCGCATACGCACAGGTCAGGCTAACAGGGATTTTCTGTCTATGGGTTTGGCTAATAGGAATTCTCCGTCTGCACATACCTATGCACCTTGGCAAATTTATTCTTTCCTCACAGTACTGTTATGTACCATTTATATATTCAATAAAATAAGAATAAACTAAAAAATAAAGGCATTTAGTACCAATGAGTACCTGGATTACTGCAGTCTGCTGGTTTCTGGGAGACACCCACTGGTGGACACTGGAACTACAACCTCCCACTCTGGGAAGCACAGTGCCACCAGCAGGTAATCCAGGTCCTGACATATACGCTGTATTGTGTGTTACATAACCCTGACCAAAGTGTTTTTTTTTTTTTAACAGTTGCTCATTGGTGTATACTTTACAACTTTTAAATTTAAGTTATTCTTCAAGGTAGGCATAGATAAAGTTTTCGTTCTCTGTTGTATTTATTTATTTTTTATTGATCCTTTAAACCCGGTTCACGCTCAGAAACACTCATCAAGCAAAATCCCATTCATTTCAATGGCCTCTGTTCCCATTTGTGCATTTTGTCGTCTGTAGCAAAACGCCTGTCGCTCAAAAAAGTACATGAGATACTTTTCAGACAGGTTTGAGAGTTTTGTGTCCTCGTAGACTTCAATTGAAAACACCTGAACAGCGAGAAATTAGCATTTTTTTAGGCGTTTTCAGCTCAAACAGCAGCTCCCCTCCACCTTTCTAGCGTCACTCCACACCTTACGCAGGTTTCTATTGGCCACAGCAAAATTGCCTAAATATAAAACACCTGAAAAAACACCTATAATATTTGAAAATCTGCTCAAAAAAAAACACATAAAAACACTCAGCTCAAGTGTGAATGTAGCCTTAGGTTTATATAATGCAAGGGCTCAGATCGTCTGGTTTGCCCAGCGAGCATGATTGGGTCAAACCAAATGGCATATCAAATAACTTTATTCCCTATTCTGTCATAGTGCTGGTGCTTTTACTTCTGTACATGTGCACAAAATTATATACATTCAGTTTACCGTACCTCTCTATGAACAGATCACTGAGGATTTTTGAAAATTAGAAATTTTTTACACACTTTAAGTAAAGTTGTGTGCATTTGATGCAGTTTTATCCCTATATGGTTTGTGCTACTAACAACGGATTTAAAAACATACTTTTTATTTTAGGCATGCTACAATGTATTTGGCATATGTTAAGATGCTACAGTACACATTCCATAGCTGTGAAACAAATCAGAGTGCTCAGGATAGTGCAGTTTTAACACCCTTTAATAATTAAAACAAATAAAAATTATACGTACAAAGAAGCAACTTGATCAGGGCCCGTAACCAGGTAATTCCATTCTCATTTTATGTCAGGTCACAGTACAGATGGAAAGACTATCACTTGTGGAAAGGCAGCAAAAGGTGAGATAGCAAGTAGTGATGGGAAAGACTGTAAATGATTCTGACTCTAAGCAAACCAGAGTGAAAGGGGCAAAATATAGCCAGAGTGGTGAGCGCCTAATGGGACCTAGATGACAGTACTTTCATACAGGTTGCAAACTCTTTTATAAAGCCTGTAGTTTCTCTGCAAGTAATTTTATTTTAATTTAAAACAGGGAGTTTGTGGATGCACAATGCTTGCAAACCAACTTTTTAGTGTCTCTTTTTCCATTCATTAAGCACACTAACTGTTCTACTAATAACTGGTGGTCTGATAGCTTATAGAAAAATAATCAAGCAGCAGCAGGAGAGGAGCTGAATTTATAAATTTACAGATTAAGCAGAGGCAGGGAGTTCTTACAGTGTAATTTTCACTCCAACAAGGAGAACTGAACTGCACAGCAGTGGCATCACTAAATCCCACTCCAAATCTTGTTAGACTAGTAGTCACAGCACATCGCCTTAGAATCCTACACTGCAGATATACTGTACAGCTATGAGACTGAAGGCACAGAAAGTGTCCAGAATGTTTTTAATGGGGGAATTCAAGATAAAAGGTGCATTTTGCAAGGTAATCCTGTAGCAATATTTATACTATAAAATACTCTAAAGATATAGCAGGGAAAGCGGGGCCTACTTTAAATGTCCGAGGATAGGGACCCTCCAAGAGACGCTGAACCTGTTAGAAAGTTTATTTTTCCAGAATCTACCAAAAAACAAAATATTAGACAGACCTTTCACTTCCATCAGGATATTTACACAGTAAGCAACTAATCTACACCAACCATACTTTTTGATCAAACAAATTGCTGTGCCATAAGTTTACCAAAGCAACATTTGAAGTCCACCCTACACAATATTTCTTTTTAAATTTATCTCAGTCCAATGGGAATTGAAACTAAAAAGGTAATATTTGTGATCAGCATGAAAACATGTGGGCTATTATAAAGCCTTTTCCTGGCGCATACACTGGGTGGCTCTGCCCCCGCAACCTGATAGGACTGGTAAACTTTGCCACTTTCCAAGATGGAGCCAGAGCCTGAAGGGCAAGTCTGAGCATACTCAGCAATGACATCCCTTCTGCCCTGTTGGCTCCACTTTTAAAAGCAATTTCTGTCTTTATGACTTCTCTGCACTGGCGGTTTTGCTACAGAGACGCTGGTCCTTGCTCCTTTTTTGGTCTGTACCTTTGTATCATTCTTCCTGGCACATTGCATGTAAGTGTTTGTTAGCATGTCACTCTGCTGGGTCTTGCTTGTATTGTCTGTCTATTAATGGACTATATCTTTACAATCCTTCTGTCTATGGAGACTCCTGTCTCCTGTCCAAGCAGACCACCCTCAGCTTACAAGCTAAGGGGGGGGGGGGGTTGGGTAAGTAGTGATTATAGATTAAAAGAGAGGCACATTACTAACACTGTCATATCTTAGGTCCTCAAGATTCTCTACTTCAAACAGGGAGAACACTCCGGCCATGCTTCCTCTTCTAGGGACAGACATCACCCTCTCTGCATTGTCGTCCGTTTTATCGCAGGCATCATTCCTAACCAGGAGTTAACGCATGCTGGGTTTGTGCGGCCTCAGCCCTCCCAGATAAGCTGGCTTGCCATTCCTGCTTCGAAGAGGCAACCAAAGAAAAAGATGTGAATGTCAGAGAGATTACAGATTTAACTAGAGAGTCCATTAGGGAGACTATCCTCTTTTCCTCGTTTACAGGCAGCAGCCCAGAGCACCGCTACTCCAGCCCCTCAAGTTCCGCAGCAATTGGGTAGCTCATCAGAGAATGAAGAGACTGACGGTGCTCTTGGTTTTGACTATTCCTATGTGGAACCATTTGCCAAGTCAGTCAAAGAATCGATTGGTTGGGAGGAGGCTGAAGAAACGCCTCGCAAAATCAGAAGATACTTTCCTAGCATTAAAAAAGAGCCAGAAGCCTTCCCTTTCATTGATGAGCTGGATGAACTTATCCAGGATGAATGGCAGAAGCCAGACAAGAGGTCAAGAATCAAAAGCAGACTTGCAAGATTATAACCATTAAAGGAACCCAAGGTTAACCCTTTAATCATGGTTCCAGTAGTTGACACATCTTTTATGCGTATGGCGAGGCAAGTTACCCTTCTGATGGAAGATGTGATGACTTTTCGGAACGTTCTAGGCCGCAAAACTTATTTTGACCTGAAGCGTTCATATACAGCAGTATGGAGAGCTTGCTGACCGGCCATTGCATTGGCAGCAGTCGAGAAGGAAGTGTTTAGTTGGATATCCAACATTGAGAAGTCCCTAGTCGAGGGAGCAGATCAGAGCAGAAGAGATCGGCCCTATAAGAACTGAAATCGGTCGGGGATTTTGTAGCAAAGGAATCCGTAGATATAATTACACTGGTCGCAAGAGCAATGCTGTCCTCAGTTGTAGCCAGAAGAGCTATATGGCTAAAGCCTTGGGCAGCAGATCCTGCATCAAAGACTAATTGGTGTAAGATCCCCTATGATGCCGTCAACTTGTTCTGCTCCAAGCTGGCTATTTCTAAAGGTAACAAAAACCCAGAGGGGCCCTTTTACAGACACAATCTCCCAGACACATACAGGGAAGCAAGATCATTCAGACCTGGCAGGGAATTTAAAAGGAATTGGAGAAAGAGCCAATCTTTCCTCTTGGGTCTCCAGAAGCCTAAGTCTTCTGCAGTTGGAGACCAGCTAAAGTCCTTTTCAAGACATGCCCACCCAGCCTTAGACGGTTGGGGCCAGGCTCAGGCTTTACACTGGGGTATGGGCAGAACATATGATGGATCCTTTGGTGCTGTCCACAATTTCATTTGGCAACCAGGGTAGCATTTCAAGGTTAAGACCCCGAGCGATCATTTTCGAACAACCAGGCCATCCTCAGACGGGGGAAAAAAGTAAGATAATGGCCAAGTATGTTTTAGATTTTCTTTAGAAGCAGGCAATTATGGAGGTACCAGTCTCTCAGCAAGGCCAAGGATTCTAATCGCTCTTATTTCTAGTGAAGAAAAAAACAGGGGATCTTTATCCAGTGCTGAATCTAAAATGAGTGCCCACCCCCACTAGGCAGCAGGGATGCCGATCCACAGGGCCGGCAGCCGCGATTTCCACCAGGCACCCGCAATCGCTCCCCGCTGAGAGAGAACAACGGACTGCTGTTGTAAACACAGCAGACCATTGTTCTCACTGAAATGAACACAGAGCGCCTGAGATCCTCCTATATAGGATCGGATAGGTTAAGACCCCGAGCGATCATACGTGGCAGCGTGGCTCTGGATTCTATAAAGCTCCCTCACAGGTGTAGCCATATGAAGAGAGAAGGTCTTCCATAGTGTAGTATTTAGAATGAACTTTAATTAAATAAAATACATTACACTTACAATATAGAAGCTGGCAATGCGCCTATCTTCCGGGTGGTGGACGCCACTCTCACAGCTTGCGCTCTAACCACCGGAACCAGATGTGACTTCTGATGTGCGAGCAACGTTTCGCCCCTCCCACTAGGGCATCCTCTGAAGCTTCAGAGGATACCGCGCAATTATCTGTTAAAGTAACGCAGTGCCGAATCGCAAAAAATGGCCTGGTCATGAAGGGGGGGGGGGGGGGGGGCAAATCCTTCTGGTCCAGAAGTGGTTAAAGCTTTCTTTAAAGAGGAGCATTAGAAGAAATACATCACATTTCCCTGATAAAAAAGTTTATGTACCATATAACAATTTAGAAGGCCCAATAGAACTAAAGCCTAGGTATCTGCATATCTGCGTATGATGCCTTGGGTAATAATAATGGAGGGCAGGAGGCACGGTTTGGCAGAGGCACCCAGTCGGGGTCCACCACAGTGAACACCGGGAAAAAGTATACTTTTCAATTTTAATTTGCTGAAATGCACAAACATTAGTTGCTATAGTAAATAACTTCATCATCCTTTTTCAGGGTTTTCATAACTGAGTCTTGTTTTTTTGGCTAAAACCTTTTCTCACTTTGCTATGATACTAATAAATTTTTTTTAGAATTTTCCTTACTTTGGCAACCTGAGGTGCAGCACATGTCTCCAAAGAAGAGATTTCTATTTTCTCCTTTCCTGATGCTGGCTGTGGACAGGAGAAAACAGAAGAAAAGTCAACTTTAGCAAAATCTTCCTAGCAGAGGGCAAGCAGAATAACGTTTTGTGTTTTACTCTTGGTCTTCACCTTTGAACTGATTAACAAAAAGCAGATTTCACACTAGACAGACTAGCATCCAGGATGTCCCACTGGCAAACATAAATACATTTGTTCTTGGCACCAAGAGCCTCGCACTGGTAGTTTTCCATGCTTCTGTAGCTGGCCAGCATTTTCAAAACTATCAATTACCCACTTTACCTTACCATTAGATGAACCTTTAGCAATTAAGACCACTCCCCAACCAAAACTCCTTAAATGCCCACTCCAGCAAATTTAGTTTTAGTTTTCAATGAAATGGGTCAGGGTCAGAACCGCTGTCAATCTTTTATTACTGGTTGTGTCCTCACTGGGGGGGATTTACACTAATTTCCCGTTCTGGTGGCTTTAGGATAAGAAATAGAGAGGTTACAGGTAACATTGAGACAGGAAGACACAGCGAGCAAAAAATAAAAAACTGACAGATGTTCTAACCCCTTCCCTGTCTACTGAATACATGTTCTTTCATTGCCTTTTCTGTCCTGATCAGAGAGACATTCTATCCCTGTGATACTCTAAGATTAAAAAAAAAAACAAAAAAAAAAAAAAACATTGAAATTAAAGCCTTTAATTTCAATGGGTTATTTAGAGCCGGTTCACATTGCAGCGACCCGACTTGCCGGGGTGACCGGTGAGGTCGCGGTGCGCAGCTCGCACCGCGACCTCGGAGCGGCCGGCACGGACTTCATATCATTGAAGTCAATGCAGGTCGCTCCAGGTCGCCCCAAAGAAGCTCAGGACCCTTTTTCTAAGTCGGAGCGACTTGTGTCGTTCCTATTAGAACGGGTCCTGTGCTAATCTATGGCAGGCGACCCACGGCGACTTGTCAGGCGACCAGGTCGCCTGACAAGTCGCCCCAGTGTGAACCGGCTCTTAGACCTTATAATGGCGCTTTTCCACTGCATAGAACCGTACCGGCTTGGCACGCTTTTGTGCTTTTCCACTGCGGTACCGCATGGTATAGGGTCGGAACGATTCGGTACGGTACGGTATAGGTTTGCTTTTCCACTGCATGGAACCGAACGGTACGGTACGGCTCTGAAAAAACAGTACCTACTCGATTGTGGTTCCAACAGGTACCAAACTGGTACCATATCCCACAATCCTTTGCATGCAGTCACTACTAGCCACTGATTGGTCAGAGAATCACACCCACCCCGTTGTTATCCCACCCACTTAACTTTAGTACTACTTTAGTGGAAAAGCAAACCTATACCGTACCGTACCGAACCGTTCCGACACTATACCATGCGGTACCGCAGTGGAAAAGCAAACCGGGCCAAGCAGGGCCGAGTAGAGCCGAGCAGGTACTAGCCGGTACTTGCAGTGGAAAAGTGCCATAAGTGGTATGTGTAGTACTGGGGCATATTTTGACTAGGCTATTATGTCAACATTATAGGATTACAGTTTGTTTGCATGGGATTGTTTTGAAACTTTTTTATACCCTGCAGTCTTCCATTGGGTAAACAACCTTGCTGTCACCTGGCATCATATGTTAGTATTTATGGCTAAAATGGTATCTTAACCCCTTCACACCGACTGTACGGAAATGTGCGGCCCCACTAGACTAGGCTTTTTTCCGTGGGACTGTATATTTGCATATCTCCCTTTGTGCTGGTAGTTCGGCGCACGTTAACCTCTGATTGGGATCAGTTACTCTGAAGCCCGCTTCCGTGTTTTCTGTCTCTGTGAATGGACGAGACAGATACATTGTATCTTTCTTTGTCCTTGCAGAGATAGAAAAAAAAGGTGTATTTAAAAAAAAATAAATAATAATGAAAAAATAAATGAAAAAAATACCTAGATCAAGTTTTGATCTAGGTCTGCCCCAGGCCAAGGTCAGGGTCAAAGGTCAGAGTCAGTATTTTTTGGACAGAATTTTATTTTTTTCATCATTCTTTTTTCATCATCATTTTTTATCAGTGTAATTTAGTGTCTGTGTCAGTGTATTTTAGGCAGTATAAAAAAAGCAAAACTAATGTTTCTGGGCTGTACTACGGCTGTAGTACGGCTGTAACAGCAACTAACATACATATATGTGGTACTGCTGCGATCGTCAGGAGCAGAATTTATTTTGGATTGTTCTTTGGTGGTAGGTTATGGTAGTAGCAAGAAATATACAGTTACATTTTTTTAAAAAAAAGTTTGATTTTTTACTATTTTGGGCAAGTTTTCCTAAAAATCAGGAGATATCCAAAGCCATTTACCACTAAATGAAAGCCCAATTATTCCTGAAAAAAACAAGGTATAATCCATCTGGATGCACAACTTGTTGTCATTACTAACACATATCAAAGTTGCAAAAATTTGTTTAGTTAATACAATTTGTTTTACCCTTAGGTAAGAAGGGGTTAAAGGCTTATTTTTAATTTTTTTCTAGAATTTTTCTAGAATTCAGCTCCACTGTGTACCAATACACCATTAATGTACATAGTTTGCAGAAAAATACAAGCTTTCTTTTATTATGAGAACAAGGCCTTACCTTGTTTTTTTCCTTTGAAAGCTTCAGAGACTCCCTGGTATACAGACAAAGACAGAGAAACCAGTAAGACACAGTAATGACCTCTGTAGCACACTTTCACTCATCAACTAAGTTTTCACAGCACCCCCCACAATACTCCATGTGTGCATTTGCCTGTTTTCCCCAGCTTCTCTTCAGACTGGCTCAGGCTGTATGTTAAACTCCCTGGGGCCACATGCAGCCCACAGGATACCCCTAATGTAGTGCAAGGGCCTGCTTGATTAGACACAGAGTGATTGGATAGATGGTGAGTCCTTGTCTTCTATAATATAAAATCCAAGTGTCTCTGCGTCCTGTCCCTGTGTCCGTGGGATTGCTCTACTGTGCATGTGCCCCACAGACAGCCGTTGGGCGTGCAGAGAATTCGCCCCGCCCTACTTCAGTCAGTTAGGGCAGTACTTCCCAAACTGCCACATCTGAGTAACTAGCCGGCAGTCACTGCTGCCAGCCCATAACAACTGCCTTTTCACATTACGGTGATGAATTCTGTCATGAATAATAAAAGCCATTTAAATGTTGTAAAGCACATATATATTAAAGACTTTACATTTCATTCTGCACAATATATATATACATATATATATATATATATATATATATATATATATATATATATATATATATATATATATATGTTAGAAACAAATAAATACAGCATAGCACTTCAGCATGTGATCAGCTCTGCAGTTCTGTGGATAATTTGCATAAACCACTCCCACCTACCAATCAGACAGTAGAAGTTATCTGCTCAGCAGCACACATAGGCTCTATGTACACCATCAGGGTTACATAGCAGATAAGTAGAGAGAGAGAGAGAGAGAGTAGGAGGCGTCTCATTACTCTGTGAAGCTGACATTTTGTACTGTGTATATATCATATATATACGTATATATATGGGAATATTGTCTGATTAGAGAACACAAACACAGCTCTTATCGGGGCACATTAAAGGGGACTCCGACGGCATTATTAAAGGGGGACTCCGACGGCATTATTAAGGGGAACTTGATGGCATTATTAAGGGGAACTTGACGGCATTATTAAGGGGGACTCCAACGGCATTATTAAAGGGGGACTCCGACGGCATTATTAAAGGGGGACTCCGACGGCATTATTAAAGGGGGACTCCGACGGCATTTTTAAAGGGGGACTCCGACGGCATTATTAAGGGGGACTCCAACGGCATTATTAAAGGGGGACTCCGAAGGCATTATTAAAGGGGGACTCCGACGGCATTATTAAAGGGGGACTCCGACAGCATCGTTAAAGGGGTACTCCGACCGCATTGTTAAAGGGGGACTCCGACCGCATTGTTAAAGGGGGACTCAGACCGCATTATTAAAGGGGGACTCATACCGCATTATTAAGGGGGACTCCTACCGCATTATTAAAGGGGGACTCTGACCGCATTATTAAAGGGGGACTCTGACCAGGGGCACTTTAACCGGGGCTCATACAGGGGAACTCTGACCCGGACACATAAAGGGACACTGATGTAAGGAGGCACTCTGATGGGGACACTGATGTAAGGAGGCACTCCAATGGGGACACTGATGTAAGGAGGCACTCCGATTGGGACACTGATGTAAGGGAGCACTCTCCAGTGGGGACACTGATGTAAGGAGGCACTCCGATGGGGACACTGATGTAAGGGAGCACTCTCCAGTGGGGACACTGATGTAAGGAGGCACTCCGATGGGGACACTGATGTAAGGGAGCACTCCGATGGGGACACTGATGTAAGGGAGCACTCTCCAGTGGGGACACTGATGTAAGGGAGCACTCTCCAGTGGGGACACTGATGTAAGGGAGCACTCTCCAGTGGGGACACTGATGTAAGGAGGCACTCCGATGGGGACACTGATGTAAGGAGGCACTCCAATGGGGACACTAATGTAAGGGAGCACTCCAATGGGGACACTGATGTAAGGAGGCACTCCGATGGGGACACTGATGTAAGGAGGCACTCCGATGGGGACACTAATGTAAGGGAGCACTCTGATGGGGACGCTAATGTAAGGAGGCCCTCCGATGGGGACACTGATGTAAGGAGGCACTCTGATGGGGACACTAATGTAAGGGAGCACTCCGATGAGGACACTAATGTAAGGAGGCACTCCGATGGGGACACTGATGTAAGGAGGCACTCCGATGGGGACACTAGATTGGATTGCTAGAGCAACAGGGACGCAGTGCACAGTGCGTGACAGGTCGAACAAGGAGGCTGATGAGGGAGAGACTTAAAGATATTAAAAGGACATTGTATGAGGAAACTTATACTTGGAATTGCATGAGGAAACTTATACTTGGCAAACCCTTTGACTGTAATTATTGTGGTGAAAAAAGCAAATAGAGCCATGATTAATTTTTAAAGGAAAAAAGCTGTTGCTGTCAGGAAAAGTATCATTTAAACAGAGGAAAAAAACCTGTCACACTCAGCAAAGAAAATCTGCGACTGTAGAAACGCTGTTAAAGGGACATTGCCTGATTGAAATCTACCACTGAAAGTGCATTACTGTAAAAAAAAAAAAAAAAAAACGCAAAACATAGACACGCTATTTTAAAGGGACATTTATAAGCCAACTGACTTTAGTAGCAAAGTACGCCTACAGAAAATCTGCGAGTGTGATTGCGAAACCTTACAAAAAAATGGAAAGTAAAGACACGTTTTGAACAGGACATTTGCAAATAGAAAGACTGCAGACGCAAAACACGCCTGAATTAAATCTGCGACTGTAGGTGCATTACTGTAAAAAAAAAAAAAAAAAAAATCGCAGAACATAGACACGCTATTAAAGGAACATTTATAAGCAAACTGACTTTAGTAGGAAAGTACGCCTTACTGGAACAAGTCTGTTTTTACAAATGTTTGACCACATATGTTCTAGCGCCCGTTAATTTAACGGGGTTAATGTCTAGTATTATATAATTTTGGTAAATATAAAGGAGGTTGTACAGAGATTGTACAATCATATTGTATAGTGTATGGCCACATTTATACACCTAAAATTACCTAGGTACGCTTTCAGTGTTATTAACCACTTAAGGACCGGAAGGTTTTACCTCTTTAATGACCAGGCCATTTTTTGCAATTTGGCACTGTGTGACTTTAACTGGTAATTGCGCAGTCATGCAATGCTGTACCCAAACGAAATTTATGTCCTTTTTTTTTCCTCACAAATAGAGTTTTCTTTTGGTGGTATTTGATCACCACTGGGACTTTTATTTTTTTGCAATATAAATGAAAAAATCCCCCAAAATTTTGAGAAAAAATTATATTTTCAACTTTTTCTTCTAAAAAATATCCAATAAACTCAATTTTTGTCATACATTTAAGCCAAAATCAATTTAGCTACATTTTGGGACTTCCTGATGACGCTTATGTAGCGAAATGCATTAGGGTCCAGCACGCCCGGCGTCACATCCGGTTTGCGGTAATTACAGCTTGGAACATGGAAGTAAGGAGCGGCTTCCTGGTGATCAGCATAGTGGCTCCCCTGCCTGTCTTTTTATACTGCCTATGTCAAGTGCCTGTGTGGCACCAGAAAACATGAGTTGTTTTCTTCTGCTTACTTTCATTTAATAAATACATACTACACCATGAGGTTTTCTCCCTGTCATTTTCTTGAGCCACTTGGAATCTGAGCCATTTAAACAGGAGTTTTGAGCCATCCATTCTGAGGGAAAACTATCCCTGAATCCCCACTTTCAGGAGGGTGTCGCTGAAAGATGCTTTAAGGAGCTCTACCTGCACCATAGGTCTTTTGAAGCCTGGGTGCATCTGGTAAGTGACCCCGGTTCACTGGGTGAAGGACCAGACCCGCATTGTGTCACTTTGGCACCCCACCAATAGTAAGAAGCATGTTAAAGAGAGAAAAAAAACGCACAAAAAAGCACCACGGATTTTTGGAAATATTCACATTATATTTTTTTATGAACTCTTTTGGCAAATGGATTATTGTGTAATCATTATATGGTGTGTCACAGATTGGTGTTTATTTATTGCATGAAGCATATTATTTATGTATCTATTGTAGCACTCATAATCACAACACATGTACCGTGTAAGATTTAGCACCAGCACTTTATTCATTATATGTTTATAATCTGCTCATATTTGCACTATCACCTATTTCTATAGGCAATTAATTTGTGCACAGTCACTATAGCACTTTTCATTGGTGATACTCACTCCATTATATTGTTTCCTTCATTAACTGAGGTTGTGTTTTGGAATAATATACTAAAGGTGTTAGTGCCTCACATTTCACCTGATTTAGCTACATGTCTTTGATAAAAAAAATCCTGGCATTTTATGCCCAATATTAGAAGCGTATGCCAAACATCACCCACTCTTCTAACCACTTGAAGACCAAGCCTTTTCTGACACTTTCTGTTTACATGAAAAAATATTTTTTTTTACTAGAAAATTACTTTAAACCCCCAAACATTATATTTTTTAAAGCAAAGGCCCTACAGAATAAAATGGCAGGTGTTGCAATTTATTTTATCACAAGGTTTTTGCGCAGATATTTTCCAAACGCAATTTTTTTGGAACAAAAAACACTTTTTTAAAACTAATTGCACAAAAACACAACATATTGCCCAATTGTTTGGTAAAGAGAAAAAGATGATCTTATGCCGAGTACATAGATACCAAAGATGACATGCTTTAAAACTGCGCACACCCAAGCAGCGGCGACATTGAAGACTCTGAAGATGTCAAAGATGTTTGACGATACGCGTAAGGCGGACTTATTGGAGCTGAGCACGCTACATACCGTGGTTTTATCCATTGATGCTGTTATATGATGTCTACGAAGTAAGTGCATTACTTTTTAATAAATTTATGTGCCTCGATGTACTTCACGATTGGTTGCCCCTCTGTCTTTTTTCTGAGCCTGCATGTGAAAGACACTTCTGTGGGGTCCTGTGAAGGCATTGTACATCTGTGAATTGTGAAGTTCTCTCTCCCTGCTAAGGAATGTGAGGAATGTGATTAAGAACCATCATTTACGCCGAGCGCTGTTTGCTCTTATGCCTGTTTGACCACTCTGTGACAGGAGGGTCAAAAGTTCCGGTAAGAGGCTACAGGTGTCAGCACAGGGTGTAACTCATCTCTCTCACTATCCACTGGTGATTGGCTAATTGGATTGGGTCCTTTCTTTCTACCTGCAGTTCTACTCCGTTAGATTGTTCATGGACTGTATTACTGTGATAGATTGTTTAATATATGTCTGGCGCAGCTCCTAATATACATCTACTACTTTATATGGACTGTGATCTTCCTATTGAGCTAGCAGCCTTGAGTACATATATTTTATATTGTCTTAGTATTTTTTTGTCTTAAGCGCAAATTTCTCTCCTTTTTTTGGTTTGTATAGCACATAAGCGTTCAGCAGAGTCAATTTAAAAAAGTATACAGACAATTTTTTGTACCAGCATCTGGCCTTATGAGCAATTAAGTAAGGAGCCTTCATCTGGTCGTTGAAATCCACCCCTCCCATGTTAAAGGAGTTGTAAAGGCAGGAAGGTTTTTTACCTTAATGCATTCTATGCATTAAGATAAAAAGTCTTCTGTGTGTAGCAGCCCCCCTCAGGCCCCCTAATGCTTACCTGCAGGGCCGGCGTTAGGGGGGGGCAAACTGGGCAAATGCCCAGGGCCCCCGAATGTCCAGGGGCCCCGTGTCACTGTCAGCCAGGGCCGGACCGGGCAGAATCTGATGACAGCGCTCAGAGTCATCAGATTCACTCACAGACACTAGAAGACATTCCCGGTGTACTTGCCAGCTACACCGACTCCGCGGCCAATCAGCCTTCTGTTCAGGGGGGGTGTGGGTCACACCCCCCCCTGAGCAGAAGGCTGATTGGCCGCGGAGCCGGTCCGGAAGTCAAGTAGTCACTGTGTGTCTGTGTGTTCCTTCCCGCGCGGCCGCCGATGATCACTGAAGCCGCCGTAGATGGGAGCTCCTTCAGCCCGACTTCGGGCTGCTCGCGGGGGGGGGGGGGGGGCGGCTACGGGGAGAGAAGGTAAGTGACTGCCACTGCAGCCTGTGCTGAATAGGAGGGGGGTGGGGCGTCTCGGCTGCATATAGAGAGGATTTGATGTCTCCTTATGCCGCTGGATGGATGGATTCTTCTCCTCCCTTCTGCAGGCATTCTGCGGCTGCAGGAGAGATATGGAAATATCAATTTCTCTATATGCAGCTGAGCTGTCCCATCCCCCTCCTATTCAACTTCTTTTACTGCCCCCCACAGTGATCTTAGCCCCCCCCGTGTTCTTAGCCCCCCCCCCAGTGTTGTGATCGTAGCCCCCCTCCCCAGTGATCGTAGCCCCCCTCCCCAGTGATCGTAGCCCCCGTCCCCAGTGATCGTAGCCCCCGTCCCCAGTGATCGTAGCCCCCGTCCCCAGTGATCGTAGCCCCCGTCCCCAGTGATCGTAGCCCCCCTCCCCAGTGATCGTAGCCCCCCTCCCCAGTGATCGTAGCCCCCGTCCCAAGTGATCGTAGCCCCCGTCCCCAGTGATCGTAGCCCCCGTCCCCAGTGATCGTAGCCCCCGTCCCCAGTGATCGTAGCCCCCGTCCCCAGTGATCGTAGCCCCCGTCCCCAGTGATCGTAGCCCCCGTCCCAAGTGATCGTAGCCCCCGTCCCCAGTGATCGTAGCCCCCGTCCCCAGTGATCGTAGCCCCCGTCCCCAGTGATCGTAGCCCCCGTCCCCAGTGATCGTAGCCCCCGTCCCCAGTGATCGTAGCCCCCGTCCCCAGTGATCGTAGCCCCCGTCCCAAGTGATCGTAGCCCCCCTCCCCAGTGCTCTTAAACCCCCTGTACTCTTTAGCCCCCCCGTGCTCTTCAAGTCCCCACAGTGCTTTTCATCTCCCCCTATGCTCTCTGGCTCCCCCAGTGCTCTCCACCCCCCTGTGCTCCCTGGCTCCCCCCTAAGTGATTTCCAGCCCCCCCCCATGCTTTCCATCCCCCTGGTTTTCCCTGCCCACCAACCCCCCCCCCCCCCAGTGCTATCCACACCCTGCGCCTTCCAACCCCCCTGCAATGCTTTCCAAACCCCCCCCTTAATTCTCTCCAGTTCCCCCCCCCCCTGCCCTTCAGCTCCTCCAGTGCTATCTGCTTTCCCTGTGCTCTCCAGCCCCCCTAGTGTCCTTCTATATTCTATCATGTCTGCAGTCTCTGACCTTCTCTTGTATCACATCCGCAGTCTCTGGACCATCTCCTGTACTATGTCTGCAGTCTCTGACCAGTTCTTGTATCACGTCTGCAGTCTCTGACCATCTACTGTATCACGTCTGCACTCTCTGACCATCTACTGTATCACGTCTGCAGTCTCTGACCATCTCTTGTATCACGTCTGCACTCTCTGACCATCTACTGTATCGTGCCCTCAGTCTCTGACCATCTCCTGTATCGTGCCCTCAGTCTCTGACCATCTCCTGTATCGTGTCCTCAGTCTCTGACCATCTCCTGTATCATGCCCTCAGTCTCTGACCATCTCCTGTATCATGCCCTCAGTCTCTGACCATCTCCTGTATCATGCCCTCAGTCTCTGACCATCTCCTGTATCATGCCCTCAGTCTCTGACCATCTCCTGTATCATGCCCTCAGTCTCTGACCATCTCCTGTACTATGTCTGCAGTCTCTGACCAGTTCTTGTATCACGTCTGCAGTCTCTGACCATCTACTGTATCACGTCTGCACTCTCTGACCATCTACTGTATCACGTCTGCAGTCTCTGACCATCTCTTGTATCACGTCTGCACTCTCTGACCATCTACTGTATCGTGCCCTCAGTCTCTGACCATCTCCTGTATCGTGCCCTCAGTCTCTGACCATCTCCTGTATCGTGTCCTCAGTCTCTGACCATCTCCTGTATCATGCCCTCAGTCTCTGACCATCTCCTGTATCATGCCCTCAGTCTCTGACCATCTCCTGTATCATGCCCTCAGTCTCTGACCATCTCCTGTATCATGCCCTCAGTCTCTGACCATCTCCTGTATCATGCCCTCAGTCTCTGACCATCTCCTGTATCATGCCCTCAGTCTCTGACCATCTCCTGTATCATGCCCTCAGTCTCTGACCATCTCCTGTATCATGCCCTCAGTCTCTGACCATCTCCTGTATCATGCCCTCAGTCTCTGACCATCTCCTGTATCATGCCCTCAGTCTCTGACCATCTCCTGTATCATGCCCTCAGTCTCTGGCCTTCTCCTGTATCATGCCCTCAGTCTCTGGCCATCTCCTGTATCATGCCCTCAGTCTCTGACCATCTCCTGTATCATGCCCTCAGTCTCTGACCATCTCCTGTATCATGCCCTCAGTCTCTGACCATCTCCTGTATCATGCCCTCAGTCTCTGACCATCTCCTGTATCATGCCCTCGGTCTCTGACCATCTCCTGTATCATGCCCTCGGTCTCTGACCATCTCCTGTATCATGCCCTCGGTCTCTGACCATCTCCTGTATCATGCCCTCGGTCTCTGACCATCTCCTGTATCATGTCCTCAGTCTCTGACCATCTCCTGTATCATGTCCTCAGTCTCTGACCATCTCCTGTATCATGTCTTCAGTCTCTGACCATCTCCTGTATCATGTCTTCAGTCTCTGACCATCTCCTGTATCATGTCCTCAGTCTCTGACCATCTCCTGTATCATGTCCTCAGTCTCTGACCATCTCCTGTATCATGTCCTCAGTCTCTGACCATCTCTTGTATCAGGTCCGTAGTCTCTGACCATCTCTTGTATCATGTTTGCAGTCTCTGACCATCTCCTGTATCATGTCCTCAGTCTCTGACCATCTCTTGTATCATGTTTGCAGTCTCTGACCATCTCCTGTACTATGTCCAGCGGGAACACTCTGCAGCCACACCGCACAGCACACCCAAGGTAAGTGGAGGACTGGAGAGAGGAGTGACTTCTACTTAGGGATTTATTTTGCAAATAGGCTGGGCTGGCACTGGCAGCAACAATTTTATTCAAAGAAATCAGGATTTCTTCTGCAAATATACTGGCACTGGCAGCAACAATTTAATTCAAATCAGGATTTCATTTGCAAATAGGCTGGCCTGGCACTGGCAGCCAGGCATAGTACTAGTCTAGTACAATGCCTGCCAGTGCCTTGTCTGATCTGATGATGTCACTGCCAGGCTATTTGCAGAAAAAATCCTTATTTTTCCTCATTTTTTTGATCATGTGTCATGATGACATTGGTTTTGGTAATTGTCTGACTCTGATGCCAGCCTATTTGCAGAAGAAATCCTGATTTGAATAAAATTGTTGCTGCCAGTGCCAGCCTACCAGGGGCTGATCTGAGGTGTGAAGGTGCAGGAATTGGGGTGACCTGAGGTGTGAAGGTGCAGGAATTGGGGTGGTCTGAGGTGTGAAGGTGCAGAAATTGGGGTGGTCTGAGGTGTGAAGGTGCAGAAATTGGGGTGGCCTGAGGTGTGAAGGTGCAGGAATTGGGGTGGTCTGAGGTGTGAAGGTGCAGAAATTGGGGTGGTCTGAGGTGTGAAGGTGCAGAAATTGGGGTGGTCTGAGGTGTGAAGGTGCAGAAATTGGGGTGGTCTGAGGTGTGAAGGTGCAGAAATTGGGGTGATATGAGGTGTGAAGGTGCAGAAATTGGGGTGGTCTGAGGTGTGATAGTGCAGGAATTAGGGTGATCTGATTTGTGAAGGTGTGCAAAGCTCACTTGATTTCTTATTTATTCTATTTAATGTTATTTAATTAAAGCATATTTTCATGTAGTTGTATGTTTTATTTGGCTAAATGATTAAATGCGCCTATATTTTTGGTAGAATATAAAAAAATTTGGGGCCCCACTTTTAGGTTTGCCCAGGGCCACACTTTATCTAAAACCGGCCCTGCTTACCTGTGCCCCCTCTCTGTCCAGCGATGTCCACGAATCCCTCGGCCGTCCAGGACTCTCCCTACTGATTGGCTATGATACCGCCGCGGCGCCATTGGCACCTTCGGCTGTCAAAGTCATTGAGCCAATCAGGAAAGAGAGGGGTGGGGCAAAACGGCAGTTTCCGTATTTGAATGGTATCCCTATATAAAGCTGCTTGTTGTGGGGGGAATCGAGGGAGCCAGGATGGGCCAGGAGCAGGAACGAGGTACCCAAGATGAGGAGGATCCGGGCTACCCTGTGCAAAACCAACTGCACAGAGGAGGTAAGTATATTTTGTGTGTTATTTAAATTAAAAAAAAAACAAGACTCTTCAATCACTTTAACCACTTGCAAACTTGCAGTATATCTGTGGCAGGCTGACTTCGCTGCGCACCTGCAAACTCTCCCCATTGAGAGAGAACGGCGGTCTGCTGTTGTAAACACAGCAGATCGTTGTTCTCTCTGGAATGAACACAGAGCGCCTGTGATCCTCCTATTTAGGATCACAGGTCTCTATGTTAATTCCACAAGTCCCTCCCCCATACAGTTAGAAAACACTCCCCTAGGCTCACACACAACCCCTGGGTTAACCCCTTCCCTGCCAATTACAGTGATAGTGCATATTCTTGGCACTGAATAATTCTTGGCACTGAATACTGTAGTAATGTCACTGGTCCCCCCAAAAGTGTCAAAAATATCAGTTAGGGGTCCGATCTGTCCGCCGCAATATCACAGTCCTGCTAAAAATCGCAGATCGCAACCATTGCTAGTAAAAAATAAATAAATAAAAATGACATAAATCTTTCCCTTAGTTTGTAAAAGCGATAACTTTTACGCAAACCAATCAAATACGCTTATTGGGATTTTTTAAACAAAAATATGTAGTAGAATACAAATTGGCCAAAAATGATGAAAAAATTTGATTTTTTAATTTTTTTTATTGGGCATGTTATATAGCAGAATGTGAAAAATATATATATATATTTTTTTCAGAATTGACATTCTTTTTTTGTTTATAGCGCAAAAAAATAAAAATTGCACAGGTTATCAAATACCACCAAAAGAAAGCTCTATTTGTGGGAAAAAAAAGGACATCAATTTTACTAGATACAGTGTCGCACGACCGTGCAATTGTCAGATAAAGTAACGCAGTGCCAAATCGCAAAAAATGGCCTGCTCATTAAGGGGGGAAATCTTTTGGTCCTTAAGTGGTTAAGGTTGTATTCGTCGACACAGAGGGGCTTCTGAACAACACCAGTCACCGTTGTAATTTGGACTTTGTCGTATCTGCATGAATGGAAGACAGAACGAAAACACTCCGTGTGTCCTTCCACTTCACTGCAAGAAATTTATTACACTTCAAGCAGGCTCTCTTCCACTGTCTAAGTCAGGCATCTATAAGCTGTTGGGGGAAGCCCTGGCGATTAGGTTGCACGGTGCCACATGCGCCAATTCCAGAATAAAAAAGGTGACTTATAAGTGGCACGCTTGTGTAATAATTATCCACGTATAAATGGTACCAGCTTCTGAATAAGGGTGACACCAAGTTCCAAACAATCTTGCCGCTGCTCCCTATGTAGTCAGGGCAGTCGAGGCACTCCACACTACTATCTTTTCCTTTGTAAATCCGGAAACTACATGTATAGCCTGTTGCCCTGTCACAGAGCTTATACATCTTGAACCCATATCTGGCACGCTTGCTGGGGAGAAACTGTCTGAAAACAAGATGGCCAGAAAATTTAATCAGGGACTCATCAACGCAGACAGCTTGTTGGGGCGTATACAAGGCTGCAAATTTTTGGTTGAAATAATTTACAAGGGGACGAATTTTGTGGAGCCGGTCATATCCAGGGTCACCCCGAGGACAATAGAGTTCATTGTCATTGAAATGCATGAACTGTTAGATTTCCTTGCATCTAGTCCTGGCCATGGCAGTAAAGAAAACGGGCGTATGATGAATTGGGTCAGTGGGGCAATATTACCGCAACTCACTCTTTTTAGTAACGCCCATGATGAGGGATAGGCCCAGAAAGGTTCTAAATTTGGAAACAGTGATACGTTTCAATGTATCAAATTTGGGTTTGTGGCGATAAATTGATCGGCATATAAATTACTTTGGTCCACAATAGATCTGTACAGATCTTCCATGAAAAACAGCTTATAAAAACCAAAGAGAGTAAAATCGTCTGTTTCCACCTGAATTCTGGGTTGGCCAGTGAATGGGGGAAGTACGGGCGCTGCAGAAGTGGTGGGCTCCCAATCAGGATTTGCAAGCGCATCAGGAAGGACACTATGGGCTCTACGGGCCTGTCTTTGAATTCTTGGTGACTGTGGGACACTACTTGTGCTGGCCACTGCACCAGCTTGAACTGCACTTATGGGACTCGCCACGTCATAAAGTGTCACCGCAGTGCTGGTTTGACTATGACCAGGATGTACTAGGCCACTGGTGCTCGCCAGTTCACCAGAAGGTTGAGCGGCACTAGTACCAACACTCTCCTGCATACGAGAACCATGCGATTGTTGCACCTCAGAAATCTGGCAACAGGGTCGGGTATGCCTGACCTTAGCAGGGACCACTACTCCATCGTCAGAGCTATCTGTCAGGGTGCGGCTGCTCTCTACAGGTTTGAATACTGAGTCTAATTCTGAAATTGAAGCTTTTCCATCGCTCTCATCTGTCATGCTCAGAATCGTGTAGGCCTCTTGAATAGTGTACCTCTGTTTGGACATTTTGGCCAATACATTTATAGATACCTAGTGAGACTCAAAAGGTAAAAAGCACCTGGTTGTCAAGGAATGTTTGAACCACTACCAAAAAATGTAACTGCTAGTGCTAGCAGAGATCAGGCCTGACTCTGCTAATGCTGCGGTTTTGTGTGCTGTTTATCGGAAGTGACAGTCATCTGCTGATTCTGCACTTCTTGGGGGCTGGGCGGAGGGGCTAAACACAGGTGCTGGCAGGTGTTGGGGCTGATCCTGCTAATGCTGCATTTTGGGAACACTATACTAAACTATTGGGGACGCTGGTATAGTTCTGATCTGATCAAAGATATTGATCCGTTCAGACACTATACTAGTGATGGAGCAATTTAGTGTGTGTGTATGTATGTGTCACTAACAATCGAAGTGTTCAAATTTATTACTGAATATGTGGCGGGCTATCCTGGATTGACGCTAACTAATGCTGACGCTAACTGACATCACCCATGACACTAATACAGTGATCAGAGAATAGATCTGTACACTGCAATAATGACACTATGACAGGGCAGTGAAGGGGTTATCTGGGGGTGATCCGGGGGTTAAAACGTTATTAGGGAATATATGGCGGGTCCCCTAAACCTATCTGGGACTGTACAGAAAAATGTAACAAAAGAAAAAGTGGCGCTTTGCGGGCCAATGGGAGGAGAAGGATCACAGCAACAGCAAGGTATATAATAAAAAATAATTTTACTGCACAACTTTAAAATGTACATGGGCAAAAATTTAAGCCGCTCAGGGCAGGTAATACTCCAGTACATCACATAATCATCCTATATTAGGGAAGGGGGTTCAGCTGGATACCGAGCCACCAGTCAGCCTTGTGCGTATCCTCTGTCTGTGTACCTGCCGGGAAATATCGGTCTGTTATGGTCTCTTTGGCCCTGAGGAAGCCTTGTGCGAAACACTTCATTGACCGTGCTCCATCTGAGACCCGTATACCCCCTTTCTATACAGGCTACCAGCTCTCCCTTATTGGGAAGTATTTCTACATTGTGACCTGAATTATCTTTTTATTTGTTGTCTCTAACATGTGCATTTTTTGCCCATGTACATTTTAAAGTTGTACAATAATTTTTTTTTTTATTATATACCTTGCTGTTGCTGTGATCCTTCTCCTCCCATTGGCCCGCAAAGCCCCATTTTTTCTTTCTTACATTTTTCTGTTCATTATCATTCAGGGGTATGGGCCCTATTACACGGTACTTTTGTGTCTATCTGGGACAAATGCTAACTACCGCTAACTGCTGCTCACACTAACTGAAGTCACCAGTGACACTAATAGAGTGATCAGTAAAATATCTGTACACTGTATAAAGGTGATACTGTGACAGGGAGTGAAAAGGTTAACGGGGGGGGGGGGTGAAATATGTGCCTATGTGTACTGTTGTCAGTGTAGTGCTTGTGTACTCACTGTTGACGCTCTCTCCTCTCACGCTGCAACCAAAAAGGGCTCCAAGAGAGGAGATTGCATCATTTCCAGGACATGATTTACAGGACATTCTGTAATTCGCCAGGAACTGATTAGCAGGTCCAGACCATAAATCATTGGCCTGGACCTGATGAGTGATCTGTTCTGGAATGAAACCAATCACCCCTGGGTCGGGCGCTAGTGACGTACAGGTACGTCGATTCGCACAGCCGAGCCGCCTTGCTGCAGTAAATCTGCGGTGGGTGGTCAGCAAGTGGTTAATTGTTAATGCCACACCAAACACAGGAGCAAACACATTTTGCCACATGAAAAAACAGGTGACAAATTCCATTAAAAATGTGCAACTCGCATCACGCCAAAATGTCTCATGAGCTACTTTGCCATGTGTAGCGCAGCCCATTGAAGTCAAGGGGCTCCCCTATGTGTTTCACTGGAAAAATGAGCCAAAAAACATGCCCTCACACTTTTCTAGGTGTGAATGGGACCTAAAAGTGATATTTGGTGCGTTTACACAAGAACCATGAGGCTCCATTCACATCTGTGTGTTTCCAAACGCATGGCACATAGCGCACCATGCTCTGCGAAAAAAAAAAGTTCTGGAACTTCTCTGGGGCGATTGTTGCATGTAGGGTAAAGTTAAAGTGAATGAGCTACCCTAGGCATGACGAGTGAAAACACTCCAAAATACCCAAAACAAACACATGCGGGAATGTGAATTTTCCTACGTTGAGATGTGAATGAAGCCTGACAACTGAGTGTCTCCATCCATGCCCTCCTATTTACTTGTATAAAGCTGGCCATACACTATGCAATCTGATTGTACAATGTTTTAGATCTACCAGAACTTTACCAGAACTCTGGAATAGGTAGACACAACGGAACAATCCATTCAATTTGTATCAAATCAGACAGGCCTTTGTACTACATAGCTGATGGGAGATCTAAAGGAGATTGTGCAATCAGATTGTATAAGAAGTTGGTGGAAGGTGGTATTGTAATGAGGGAGGTGTGGTCCAGAGTGATAAACACGCCCTATCACACCCTGTTCTGTGATGCAACAAGGAAGTGAAGGCTTCTGGGAGATGACCTAACAGGAAGTGAAGGCTTCTGGGAGATGACCTAACAGGAAGTGAAGGCTTCTGGGAGATGACCTAACAGGAAGTGAAAGCTGAGGAAGTGACGGAATCTGAAAATCTTTTTTAAAATTCAAATACACTGAGAAGATTTTAAACCTCCTGTGGATAAGGTAAGTGAGAGAAAAGCACATTGAGGTGGCTGGGCCAGAAATGGCATTGGAAAACACTTCTATTTTTTATGAAAACTGAAGTTCTGCCCGAAAAGATGAAGTTATCCTTTAATGTTGGACTTTTTTCCCTCGATTATATATGTCTAATGCAATTTAATGTTATCTTTAGATACTTTATGTGACTTCTGAATATGAAGCAGATCCCAGAATATTTGTGAAACTTGTCAAGGATCTACACTTATGAACAACTTTAAAAAAATATTTGTTTTCATTAGCAATGGTTGGAAAAGGCTAGTCCACAATGGTATGTTATCTGTGGTATAAATGTGAACTAAATTGCTGTATCCTGTTTGGGGGCCTGCATTATAATTACCAATTTAAGCCGCTTTTAGATAAAGGTCCAAACAAATCTTAACATCTGAAACCAGTTTTGCAACTAGGCATGTGTTAGTAAGTCTGTATATATCTTTGCAATGACCTAAGAGAGAAGTAAGGGACATTTAAAAAAAAAAATAAGCTTTTAAACTCAACTAACATTAGTCTGAAAGATCGCTCTTCGCTCAGCTCTCAGTCCTTCAGCGAGTAGAGAGTTGGTGACTGTCAGGCACCAAATCTCTGCTCTGCCCATCCAAATCTCTGCTCCAAAGCTGAGCCAACTGCGGTCCAGGCACTTGGGTGGATCCCAACATTACAGCTGGAATCTCTCCGGAGTCTGGACTGGCTGAGTGATGTCAGCCAACAGCGGACTTTAGCCCTGAATACGGGTTAGGTTCCTTTCACATGCGCGGTACGTCCGACGGAGTCCGTTCTGCTCAGCGGGGGATTGATCCCCGCTAAGCAGGTGGATGACAGCTCAGTCTCCGCTCCGTGTGCAGAGACGGAGCTGTCAGATCCCAGCTCTCCTCTATGGGGAGATCGGATGAGAACGGACCGCCTGTCCGTTCTCATATGATCCTATCCGATCCTCCCAGACGGATGGAAAAGAGCTTTGGCCCTGCTTCTCCTTTATTGAATCCAGGTACTGTAAATTATACCTTGTTTTTTCTTTTCTTAAAAAAATTGGGCCTTCATTTTGTGGTAAATATTAATAGGTATCTCCTGATTTTTTTTTTTTTCTTTAATAAAAAAACTGACCCAAAATAGTAATAGCTCTATATTTTTTTTACATTACCATAAACCCTCATCAAATAAAAACCCCAAATAAATTCTCCTACTCCAGATGGTCACAGTAATATCACATATTATTATTATTTTTTTTTTTTTTCACCTTTGAACCTAACTCTGAACTTGACTCTTACACTTACCCTGTCACTTACCTAGATCAAACCCAGATAGGAAATTGACTCTCCTGGAGAAGTCCTATATTTCAAGCTCATTTCAACTAAACAAAAAAATAACTTATGGAAAGAAAAACACTATATAATGATATAAAATACTTGATTTTTCTGTGATTTTATTTGTAATATTTTAAATTGGTGGTGACAGGGTTAGTTTAAATACAACTTAAAGTGATATTAAAGCTAAAAAATAAAATAACAAACATGTTATACTTGCCTGCTCTGTGCAATGGTTTTGCACAGAGCAGCCCCGATCTTCTTCTGAGATTCCCTGTCAGTGCTTCAGGCTCCTCCTCTTTGGCAGGGGCCCCCATCAAAAGCTGCTTTCCAAGGGGGCACCAGTGCATGCTCGCTCCTGAGCTGCCCTGACTGCATTTATTGACACAGAGCAGGCTGTTTGGCCTCACCATGTGAGACAAAAACAGAAAAAATTCCCAGCTCAATTCGCCAACCAGTTTGCTTATCAACCTAATTAACCAGTCTAACATTATGCGTTAAAACAGGGGCTTGCTTAGCACACAGTTGCAAAGGCATGTGTAAGCTGCAGGGCCACGTCATGCCACCCTGTATTACCTGCAGTCCTAAACCTTCTAAATTTATGAGAGTCTCCACAGTGGAAGCACCTGCACTCTAATGGATAGATAGGGGGCAAGTGAGCCTGGAGGTAGCCCAACCCTCAAAGGCACTTGGGGGAACAATGGGTGCCCAGCTCATAGCACAATGACAGCAAAGGCATCCAGTGTGTCCACTCACCAGTATACATCAACAACAACACATCGGTTTGTAAGCAAACTGGTTGGCGAATTGAGCTGGGAATGTTTTCTGTTTTTGTCTCACATGCAGTGCCCTTCCATGTGCTCTTTGCTATGAAGGTCAGGTTTAGGTGGGGGCAGGGGCCATTTTGTTGTTGATGTATACTGGTGAGTGGACACACTGGATGCCTTTGCTGCCATTCTGCAATGAGCTGGACATCTATTGTGTCCCCCAAGTGCCTTTGAGGGTTGGGCTACCTCCAGGCTCATCTGCCCCCTATCTATCCATTAGAGTGCATGTGCTTCCACTGTGAAGACTCTCATAAATTTACAGGAGTTAGGACTACAGGTAATACAGGGTGCCTTGAAGTGGTCCTGCAGCTTACACGTGCGTTTGCAAATGTGTGCTAAATAAACCCCTGTTTTAACGCATACTGTTAGACAGGTTAATTTGGTTGGTAAGCAAACTGGTTGGTGAAGTGAGCTGGGAATTTTTTCTGTTTTTGTCTCACATGCGTTGCCCTTCCATGTTCTCTTTGCTATGAAGGCCAGTTATAGGTGGGGGCAGAAGCCATTTTTGTTTGTTGCTCGGGCTCACCCCCCTGCTCACTTGGCAAAGCATTTGGTTGACCGAAACGGGACCCAATGGCTCCCGCTGCTATCAACCTGCCCAAGGAGGAGGGAGACAGTGGCAAGAGCCGCAGCTCTCATGTACATCACTGGATCAGATCAGCCTCAGGTAAAAATAGGGGGGAGGGGGGATCTGTAGAACAGAAGGTTTTTCTATTCTATGCATTCAGGTGGAAAACTGAACAGATTTCTTTCCTGTAACCACAGACAGTGTTGGCAGGGGAATCCCTCCCGCCAAGCCATTGTATTCTTCCGGCAGGGGAGCAGAGGAAGCTGTCTTTACCGAGAGAAGACAGTGAATATTGCTAGCGGTCATACCAGCTACTAGCGATAATCGCATGCAAAATCCGGCAGGCTGGTTGTACCCAAGTTGGTCGATCAACTTGGTACATTCAGCCTTACCATACATGGCTCTAATCTTGGCTTGCTCCTGATGAATCAGCTGGGATTCAAACCATTCATGGCTAGCAATATTTATACATTAACAAACCCAGTTTTGCTACCAATGCATGGCACATGAATCTTGTCTAAACCCAAAAAGCCTTAGTGTTTAAGATTTGGTTGTATGCTTTATTAGGAAGCTTGGGGTGCTGGTCCCTTAACAATCAGTTCTTCATGGTTTTTGTTTTGCATTTTTTTTGGTGTGGAAAATGACAGATTACATTATCTTCCTTAACCCAGGGCATGTCAAAATCAGATGAAACAGTGAGTCAAACTGAGAGGACTAAATCTTCAAGGAGGCCGCATTATGCCTACCAAGGGCCACATTTATTAAATTCCATAAAAAGATTTTACCACTTGGGAACTTACCTTTACAGTAAAGATTGCACTTTACAATATTTAATACTGGAAAAACGAGCCAAAAACCTTTCCTGAAGTATTAAGCTGCACAATAATGTAAGGAAGTGAAACTTTTCTGAAAACCAAACTGAAGAACAACTGGGGTGCATTCATTTTTTTATCTTAACTCCTTCTCCCTGACAGTACGAAGATATGTGGTCTCACTGGACTGGGTTTTTTTCGTGGGGCAGCCTATCTACATATTTGCCTTTGTGCGGGGAGCGTGCCACACTGCGTGCTCCCAGCACAGAGTCCGGGGTCTCAGCGGGAGCCCCCCGGGTCCCATGCTAACAATCACTTCACCTGATCGCTGTGATAGCCTCTGATTGGCTATCACAATGATCAGTCACTGTGAACCCGGCCCGTGTGTTTTTCTCTCTGTGAATGGAGAGGGGAGATGCATTGTATCTCTCTCTCCTTGCAAAGAAAGAAAACAAATGTGTGATAAAAAAAAAAAAAAAATAATAAATACATATAAAATAGCTAGATCAAAGCAATCAATCTCCACCACTGGCTTACCTCCTCCAAAACTCAGGGTTTCTTCCTTTTCACTTGATGCGGAGAAGGCGTTTCACAGGTTGGCCTGGGACTACCTATCAGCGGTGCTACTACACTTGGGTTTCCCTCAGAGGTTAATAACCTTCATAATGTCCCTTTACGACTCACCTACTGCAAAAGTAAGAGTTAATGGCCACCTGTCAAACGCCTTTCCCATCAAAAACGGCACTAGACAGGGATGCCCTCTCTCTCCAATCCTTTTCATTCTGACACTGGAGCCATTGCTCAGATGTCTCAACACTAACCAAAACATCAAGGGCCTTGAAGTCGCCAATCATACAAACTCGCTGCATTTGCTGACGACATCCTTTTATTTCTCAAAGATCCCCTTATCTCCATACCAAATTTACTTAAGGACTTTCAACTCTTCAACCAAATTTCCAACCTCAAAATCAACTTCAACAAATCTCAAGCCTTGAATATAACCCTCCCAGAACCATTGATCAGATTATGCAAAGTTAACTTCCCATTCAAATGGGAACCAAATGCAATCAAATACTTGGGTATCCTACTCCCATTGAATCTGGCAGACCTATTCAAAGCAAATTACACACCCATACAGAAATCTATAGCGGAAGATTTAAAAAGATGGGACAACATTTTCTTATCTTGGTTCGGAAGGGCGGCGCTCATAAAAATGAACATCCTTCCTAGAATTTTATGCGTCCTGCAAGCTGCACCTATCGCTATTCCTCCACCCTTCTTTAAACAAGTCAAAACCCTCTTTACCAATTTCCTATGGAATCAGAAAAGACCAAGAATAAATTATGATCAATTAACCAAACCCAAACACAAAGGGGGGATCAGCCTTCCAGACATTCAACATTACCACTGGGCATGCCTTTTTAACCAGAATTGTGGATTGGAACATTCATGCCCAATCCAAAGATTGGGTCGCTCTGGAATCCACCTTTAGCCCACTAAATTTAGGCTCCACCCCGTGGATCCTTTCCAAACATATACCCCTCACCCTGAAAAACCACCCCCTTATAGGCCCCACTCTAAAATGCTTCTCCACGGCGTCCTCCAAATTCAAACTGTCCTCCAACCCAAGCCCTCTCACCCCAGTGAGTAACAACCCTGCCTTCCCGCATGATCAAGAGCTGAGCCCTGTCTTGCAGCACTGGCCCCTCCCACAACTACAATCTCTCCATCTCCTGGAAAACAACTCTTGGATAGATCTCCCAAAGCTAGCTAGCCAGATGACAAACAACACCTTCCCCTCTCCACTCTTTGAACGAATAAGAAATTGGTTGAAACGTACTGACCTTAATAAGCAAATATCTCGCCCCTTAACCCGTCTGGAATCCCTATGTACTCAACCCTCTCCCCAGAGACATATTATCGCAACTATCCACAACTTGTTTTTTGAAAAGTCACCCTCTAACTCCCTAAAGGCATGTGGCTCATGGCTCATGGGAACGTGAACTAAACTTGCAGTTTACGGACAAAGAATGGGGAAAAAATGTTCACCATTGCACATAAAGGCTCCATTAATGTGACCACACAAGAAAACAATTTTAAAATCATTTCCAGGTGGTACAGAACCCCGAACATACTACATCATTATAACTCCAATATACCGGACACTTGTTGGAGATGCTTCCGAGATCGAGGCTCAATGTTCCACATTTGGTGGGACTGCGCCCTCATTCAACCTTTCTGGACCCGGGTACACCAGATCACGAAATTAGTTTCATCTTTAGACTTTGACTTCACCCCCGGCCCAAATGCTCCTCCATCACTCTAACCTCTCTCTGAAGTCTTATCGCAAAACACTTCTTTTACACCTACTAAACGCAGCTAAACTCTGTATCCCTTTCCACTGGAGATCCAAGAATGCTCCATCAATAGCAGAGTGGTTCAAGAGAATCAATAAGATTGCTGACTTGGAAGAGCTGATACATTCGGCCAACGACACCCCGACCAAATTCTATGAAACATGGGCAAGCTGGTTACACATTCGCTCGTCCACACAGTACGCTGACCTAATGGATGAGGTCTCCCCTCATCAAGACTAAAAGCTTGATACGTCTACTCATCCACTCGTACCTTCGGTCATACCCTGAATTTTAAGATCTCAAAATTTCCTGTCAAGTTGGGATCCTCCCTCCCTAAACAAGGGCAGCTATGGGAGTTTCCCAACAATCCTACTCAATATCTTTTTCACGATTACCTGACATTACGCACCCACTATACTTTTCTTGATTTTCTTTCTCCTCCACCCCCACCCCCTATCCCACATCATACCTTTCGCTCGCTCCTACCTCCCGCTACCCCTAGACGATAAGCAACTGGAATTTACCTCTCTGTTACGCCAATTATTGAGGGACCAGATTTAGTTCTTACTCCAAATGTGCTTGACTCAAGTTTGAGACTATTGTTCCTCTTCATTTACAATATTATCACTCCCTTCTGATAATTGTGATTCCTTGTTTATGTGATAAATTGTACTAACCCAAGAAAATATGTCATATATATCTTGCTCATTGTCACTATTTGAAGTTCATTTGTATGTTTACCTCTTTTTTCTCAATAAAAATCTTTTATGGAAAAAAAAAATAGCTAGATCAAGGTGTGATCCAGGTCTGTGCCAGGGTTAGAGTTTGGATCAAGTAAGGGTCGAAGGTCAGGGTCAGCATATTTTGGGCAGGATTTTTTTTTTTTTTTAAAAAAAAGCATTTTATAAGTTAGTATCAGTATAAAAAACATAAAAACAAAATGTGCACTATTGTTTTGGGCTATGCTGCGGGTGCATACACCTACTAACATACATATATGTGGTAGTTCTGCAATCATCCGGAGCAGGGGAATATTATTTAGGTTGTTCTTTGGTGGATGGTTATGGTAGTTACAAGAAATATACAGCTAATTAAAGAAAAATGTTGGTTTTGGAAATTTATCAAACGACTAATTGTGTGTGTGTGTGTGTATGTGTGTGTATGTATGTATGTATATATATATATATAATATATATATATATATATATATAGTATGACCTTCTGATAGTGCTGGCTCCCTATATATATACTTTCTCTATTCCTGGCTGGGGATTACTGTATAATGCCATTTTGGACAGAGGACTGGACACCTCTAACCCATTGAGGTTGCCCTACTCAGACCTCCTGTCATGGGTTTCTACTGCTCAATTTACTGCATTATAGAGGTGGAAGAATCCAGAAGTGTGGATTTACTCTTGCATATCCCATACCCATAAAACAGCCTCCTGGCTTGATTTAATTGGTCTTTGCCAATAATGCCTGTTTACCACTGGTACAGGGAATCTTCTTATTTGGCATGCAGTCTCTCGGATCATGACCCCCTACTACTAACGTTCTCGATGGTGGCCAGGATTGGAGGAAGTGCATGGCGATTATCGCCAGGTTGGTTACAATCGGAGCAGGCGATACAAAAAATACAAACCCCTATGTCAGACATTTGGGTTGATAATCCTTCCTCTGCTGAAGATATTGTGGTCTGGGAAGCGTTTAAGGCTGTGATGAGGGGACAGTACATATCTGCCATTAAAGCAGTTCACACAGAGTACAATGCAACTGGTGATACCCTACAGGCTGAGGATAGCAGATGTGAGGGAGAATATGCAGTGGCCCCTGGTAACTTGACCTTTCAAGGTAGCCAAGCATCAACGTGCTGTACATGACACCACCCTGGCACATACAATCCTGCAATACAAAGCAGAATCCCTATTTGAGAAGAAAGATAAAAATGGCGATGCTTGTGGCTGATACACGGGCATTGGTTAGTGTTCCTTGTGTCCATTCTGGGTCAGGGGACTTGATCACTGATCCCGAGGTCATTATGACTAGGTTTGTACAGTACTATATGTCAAGTATATGCCCCTATTCCAGATTATGAGTAGACAGAGCTAGCGACTCTTCTATCCACCAGTTCCTTGCCCTCGCTAGACAACCATGACAGGGCCTGGCTAGATGTTGACATTACCCTACCCAAAATTGAGGCCGCTATTCATTCTTTACCTGCACACAAGTCACCAGGTCCAGACAGTTTTCCAGTGGAGTGATATAGGCAGTACTTGGATATGCTTGCCCCTCAACTGCAAACCTTGTATTCTTATTGTTTTGAACATGAGGTCTTGCCCCCTTCGCTGTTGGAGGCTACCTACTGCTCATCCTGTAGACCGTTGGCACGTTCTGATCTCAAAATACTTACAAAGGTTTTGGTCACTAGGTTAGCCATGATTCTCCTTGCCCTGGTAGATATTGACCAAACTGGCTTTATGCCAGGGAAATCTACAGATACCAATCTCCGTAGTTTATTCACACATCTTCAGATTTCCCATAAACAGCCTGGGACCAGGGTAGTGGTGTCCCTAAATGGCCAAAGCCTTTGATTCGGTTGATTGGGGGTATATGAGAATGGTGCTAGAGCGTATGGGTTTTGGGCCTCATTATCGTTAACGGGTCTCTTTACTGTACCCTTTACCCTTTACAGAAGGCTTTGAAAATGGGGTCCTCCATCTCCAGTTTTTTTGATATTGGCAGGGGTACACGCCAGGGGTGCCCGCTTTCCCCCTTTTACTTTTCACTGATGAAGTGGGCGAATTGGAAGTTGGATCCATTAGAGAATGCCTAGCGCTTTATGCAGATGACTTATTGTTGTTTTTGAAAGACCCAGGTCCATCCCGCCATGCTGTTTTCGGTATTTTGGACAACTTTGTGGGTTTTTCGGGCCTGCGCTTGATTTGGAATAAATCTACCATACTCCCATTGGACCCTGGCAATGAGGCAGATGAGACAATGCAGTTGCATTGAGTCTCCCAATTCACGTATCTCGGGATCCGTGTATCGGCAAGAGTTGCTGACTATCACACCCGTTATTGGACTTAAAGAAAGACTGAGGCCTGAAAGAACCTTGCATTGTTGGTGCTGGCATCAATCTTCTCAAAATGAATATACTTCCTGCATTTCTACTTTTTTCGCAATTCCTTTGTTTGGGTCCTGCGCTTGTTTTTTCTTAAATTACATGGCCTTTTCAGCTTACTCATATGGGGGTCTGCTTCTACTAGAATTAGCCTTAGGGCCCTGCAGGAACCTTGGGAGCAAGGGGGTTTAGCACTTCCTGACCTATATAAATACTTTTTGGCGGGACAAGGTGGCTTCTTGGGAATCACGGGGACTCCACCACGGTGTTGGAGGCAGCAGTTTTGGGCTCATATGAAAGCGTGCGCCTTCTATTACATAGAGGTTTGGAGGACCAGTTTCCTCTGACGTCAACTATGCGAGCTACACTTAACCTCCCTGGCGGTGATCCCGAGCGTGACTCGGGGTTGATTTTTTTCTATCAGGAGCAGTAACCCCGAGTCACGCTCGGGGTGGATGTGCAGAGAGCGCAGCGGTGTCTCTTACCTTCTCCTGGCGATCCAGCGATGATCTCTCATTGCTGTGACCGCCAGCCGAGAGTCCCGCCGCTCCTCCGTCGGTGTGATGACTTCCTAGTTCCGTTCCCTGCAGCAGCAATGCTGCATGGGAGCGGAACTAGGGAGGGAAATTAAAAAAAAAAAAAAAAAACGTTGCACAAAACACATAACACATTTTATATTTTTATATATATGTACAGTGGGTACGGAAAGTATTCAGACCAATTTAAATTTTTCACTCTTTGTTATATTGCAGCCATTTGCTAAAATCATTTAGGTTCATTCTTCTTCCTCATGAATGTACACATAGCACCCCATACTGACAGAAAAACACAGAATTGTTGACATTGTTTCAGATTTATTAAAAAAGAAAAACTGAAATATCACATGGTCCTAAGTATTCAGACCCTTTGCTGTGACACTCATATATTTAACTCAGGTGCTTTCCATTTCTTCTGATCATCCTTGAGATGGTTCTACACCTTCATTTGAGTCCAGCTGTGTTTGATTATACTGATTGGACTTGATTAGGAAAGCCACACACCTGTCTATATAAGACCTTCCAGATCACAATGCATGTCAGAGCAAATGAGAATCATGAAGTCAAAGGAACTGCCTGAAGAGCTCAGAGACAGAATTGTGGCAAGGCACAGATCTGGCCAAGGTTACAAAAAGATTTCTGCTGCACTTAAGGTTCCTAAGAGCACAGTGGCCTCCATAATCCTCAAATGGAAGACGTTTGGGACGACCAGAACCCTTCCTAGAGCTGGCCGTCCGGCCAAACTGAGCTATCGGGGGAGAAGAGCCTTGGTGAGAGAGGTAAAGAAGAACCCAAAGATCACTGTGGCTGAGCTCCAGAGATGCAGTCAGGAGATGGGAGAAAGTTGTAGAAAGTCAACCATCACTGCAGCCCTCCACCAGTCGGGGCTTTATGGCAGAGTGGCTGGACGGAAGCCTCTCCTCAGTGTAAGACACATGAAAGCCCGCATGGAGTTTGCTAAAAAACACCTGAAGGACTCCAAGATGGTGAGAAATAAGATTCTCTGGTCTGATGAGACCAAAATAGAACTTTTTGGCCTTAATTCTAAGCGGTATGTGTGGAGAAAACCAGGCACTGCTCATCACCTGTCCAATACAGTCCCAACAGTGAAGCATGGTGGTGGCAGCATCATGCTTTGGGGGTGTTTTTCAGCTGCAGGGACAGGACGACTGGTTGCAATCGAGGGAAAGATTAATGCGGCCAAGTACAGGGATATCCTGGACAAAAACCTTCTCGAGTGCTCTGGACCTCAGACTGGGCCAAAGGTTTACCTTCCAACAAGACAATGACCCTAAGCACACAGCTAAAATAACGAAGGAGTGGCTTCACAACAACTCCGTGACTGTTCTTGAATGGCCCAGCCAGAGCCCTGACTTAAACCCAATTGAGCATCTCTGGAGAGACCTAAAAATGGCTGTCCACCAACATTTACCATCCAACCTGACAGAACTGGACAGGATCTGCAAGGAGGAATGGCAGAGGATCCCCAAATCCAGGTGTGAAAGACTTGTTGCATCTTTCCCAAAAAGACTCCTGGCTGTATTAGATCAAAAGGGGGCTTCTACTAAATACTGAGCAAAGGGTCTGAATACTTAGGACCATGTGATATTTCAGTTTTTCTTTTTTAATAAATCTGCAACAATGTCAACAATTCTGTGTTTTTCTGTCAGTATGGGGTGCTATGTGTACATTCATGAGGAAGAAGAATGAACCTAAATGATTTTAGCAAATGGCTGCAATATAACAAAGAGTGAAAAATTTAAGGGGGTCTGAATACTTTCCGTACCCACTGTATAATATATTCGCCGTACTATGAATCAGGCCCTATGTAACTATATAACTATAACTATATATATATATAATATATATAAAATTATATTATTGATTCAATTATAATTCATGCGTTTTTATATATATATATATATATATACACACACACATATATAATATATAATGCATGAATTATAATCTAATCAATAATATAATTTTATTATATATATTATATATTAAATAATAAAATTATATTATTGATTTGATTATAATTCATGCGTTTGTGTTTCAAATTTATCACATCTGGGATGTCTACTAGACTCTTGTTTTGGTCAGGTTTAAGTCAGTAATTACTAAGAATTGTAGGCCTATAATACATAACGCCAAATTTCCATGAAAAGAATTGTACCGCTTTTGGTATATAATTCCTGACCTAATCATACCGCCAGGGAGGTTAAAGCATGGGACTGTATTCAAGCCCTGCTGAAGTCTATCCTTCTTGCCAGCCTCCCAATTGTGGATGAACCCCCATCTTACTCAATTTCTTACCATTCTAGATCCAAATATATGGGCAACCAAAGGGATGAAGACGTTAGGGGATATCACCAGAAGGGGTGAACTTTGCTCTTTGCAGACCTTTAAGCTGAGATTTAATTTACCTAATCCCTACCTCTTTAGATACATACAGGTGTGCCATGCTATTACCTCCCAATTTGGCTCTGTTAAGGTGGAAATTAAGCCGTCTGGCCTGCAAAACATTTTGCTAGATAAGTCCATGGAAAAAAAACACTCTCCGAGTAATACAAAAAACTTTGACCTGTCCCTCCTTCCTCGGTGGTTAAGTGCAGAGAGAGATGGGTGGAAGAGGTTCCAGATCTGGGAAGGGAGGACTGGGATAATATGTGGAGTTTCCCTTTTATTCATCTGGTCTCGGCAAGGGATCAGCTGATCCATTTTAAATTCCTGCATAGGATATACTATACTCCAGCAAAACTAGCCAGAATCTACCTGGGGGTATCGGCGTAGTGCTAGCGCTGTTCCTTCTCTTCTGCCACCTTTGGTCATGTGTTTTGGCATTGCCCAGTGGTCAAGAATTATTGGACCGCTATTCTTCAGTATATGAGAGGTCACCTCTCTACCTGTGCCCATGACAGTGGCAGTCTGCTTGCTTGGGTTGGTGAAGGGCTTAGCGCTTACTAGGGCTCAACGTACATTGCTAAGTTTATTGTTGAATTATGCCCATAAGGCATTCATTTTATATTTGAAAAAACCCACCATGCCTTCTATCTCCTACTGTAAGGGACTGATCAATAAAACGTTGCCACTCTACAAAGCTGCATAGTTGAGCAGGAGTTGTCCCAAGAAATTTTAAAAAGTTTGACAGACCTGGCTAGATAGCCCCACAACTGTTGCTCAAGACCTCTAGGGACATGACAATTAGGATACGACTTCTTCCTGAGTGGGGTGGTGGTTGTGGGGAGTGAATTGAGCTAGAGTTCTACCACTGATTCATTGCATAATATTATTTCTTGATGTCATTTACACCTCTGGTCCTTAGGCCCTCATTGTTTGGAGTGCTCTCCTCTGGAGGGACAAGTTGTGATTGCTTATGATGTTATAGGGGAACTACACAAATGTCTCTGGTTATGTTTCTTTTATGTGGAAATGCTATTCTTTATTTCTGAGGGACATATAGCATCCGATGATGTGAAAGTACTTCATGGGGTGGTGCCTGGTCGGGGTGTGTGGGGGGGGTATTTTTGTTTTGTATTGAGCCCTGCGTGGTGAAAAACTCAGATTTTATTTATTTTATTTTTTTTTACCACTTTGGGCCAGTTTTCCTAGGATAATAAAAATTAGGGAGATATTCATTACCATTTACCGCCAAATGAAAGCCCAATTTGTCCTGGAGAAAACAAGACATAATCCACTTGGATGCACAAAGTAAACATGATGATACTGTATGTACAGTTTTACTAACACATGTCAAAACTGTAAAATTTTGCTTAGGCATTAACCCTTAGGTGTGAAGAGATTAAACCATTAAAGGCTAAAAAGAAGTGGTTCAAAACTTGCGGCTATGATTTTTACCTGCACTCACTACACTTACCGTCAGGCTGCACAAGGCTAGAACATTTATTTTGGCTTTGCAGTTCTTTTATAATAGGAAAACAGAAATAGAACAGTCCTACTCCGCCCCAATGACCTTAAATTGTTTTGCTGAGTGAGCCAAGAAGAATGACAGAGAAACCATCCAGGGGACCAATTTATAGAAGTTCTTCAACAAGCCAAGACTTGAGAAGCAACGTCCTGAGAGAGTTATTTAAATTCTTATGAAACTTGCAGAGGAAACAAGCTGAAGATTTAATGGGACAGAATAATCTTGCCATTTCAAAACTACAATCTGTAAAACAAAACCAAAACTAACATAAATGCTAAGAAACCCTTTAATAAGAATACATTCCCAAGAGGGTTTCCGAGAACTGCTTTCCATTTCAGAGAAGCCACTATAGACACATCATTATAAATAAATGTCCCTACTTTGCTACTGTGTGCCTGTGCTATGTGTACAGCAACAATGGAGTGGAGGTTGCAATTTTTTTTATTTAAAGAGGAGTTCCGGCCGAAATGTATGTTTCACAATAAAAATACCCCTAAAATATTCATGCCTCGTGCAGTTTAATAAAGTTATGCTGTAATTTATACCCAGTATTGTATTTGTGCAGCATGTTTTTCTTACTTTGAGTGGTTCTTCCACACAGCGGCCATCTCCAGTGTGGGCATCTGAAGCCGCTGTGTCCCTCTTCCTGTATCCTGTGCAAGCTGGCTACCCAGAATGCACCTGGCAATCTTGCGCATGCGCGGCACGGTGCGTTGCGATCAGCGTGATAGCTTGTTTGATAATAACGTGATGCTATGAGCCAGCAATGCCCATTGCCTCCTGGGATTAATGACCCATCTCCCAGGAGCCAATGCAAAACTGGAAATGACATTTGGCGCCGCGAGCTCTGAAGGAGGAAGTTTTCTTAAATAGATGCCTAAATAAGGTTAGTGAACAGAAAAAAATAAATAAATTGCCAATTCATTGTAAGGAGATATAGTAGTGCTTCAATCTGAAGAGTGAAAAATGTGGCTGGAACTCCGCTTTAAGAAGACTGGAGAAAAGGAATGGTGGTTGTCTTGTCCTAGGCAATCATTTATGTCCCAGTTTTATTTTTCTAAGAAATACCAGAAAATTTATAGCTATAATCTGATTGGTTATTGTGAAAAATTGTGACCAATTACTCACTCTCTCCTGTGCCGGAAGCCGCAAGTCATCTTGTTCCAAAAGCATGCTCTATCAAGATGCCAGGAACTAGAAGGAACAACTATGAGAAATTAGGCAATTATACGTTGAACTTTTACATGGAATTTCATATCTTTTGCACAGCAAAGTTATGAAGGAAAACATGAATATGTTTGTTGGCAACAATTGTTATGCACCAGCATGTGCAAGAGTAGATAATCAGTGATGCATTTTCTTTTACTTTATGGGGGATCTCAAACATTTAATACAGCATAATAGTGTCAACCCCCCCCCCCCCCCCAGTGTATGTCAATTTTGAATCATTTCTTGGGTTTATGAAAGACTTTCTATAAAAGAATAGTCCAGATGTCATCACCTGAACCTATATTATATAAAATGTTCAAATATCTTTGCTACCCTCTCACCCCTAAGTTCTTTCCATCTAAAAGATATAAAAGCAACAGATGGCTTTAATTTACAGCTCTCGACATTTCCACAGCGGCGTGGCCTATGTTACGTAGCAGGGTAATGTATAGAACATTTTCATATACAAAAGGATTATAAATTTGGTCTTTTCTGCTGCATCCTTGTGATTATTTCTGCAGTCTCATCCTTATAAATAAATATATTGCCTCTCAGTATGTGTTTGATCAGAGATCTTGCTTTTTCAGCTGATGTTTTTTTTGGGGAATTGAAGTAGAAAATTATCTCCTGATGTTATTCAGGGAATAACTTTGCTCTGATTTATTCACGTACTCTTAGATCTGACCATCTATCTATTTCTAATAATTGCTTGTCGCCCCCTCCCCCTTCCATTCATCATAGTAAATCCCCCATGTTACTTATAATATACAAGAACATATGACAAATGGTAATGGATATACAGTAATTTACTTCCAGGACAGAAGCATATAATTTTCACAACAATTACAGCAGTTATCTCCCACTATCCCACATTATGAGACCTGTGAATGCCATTTCACGAGCACTGGCTATGCTTCTGTTATAGGTATTGGGACCCTACAGAAAGATTGAAGATCTGTTTTCCTATTTTGCTGTTGCCTTATGACATAAGAAAAATATCTCCCCTTCTGTACCGGTTAGTCAACATCAGGCATGGACATATTTGCAAGGATTTACATTTAAATGAAAGTGTCTGGTTAGTAAATGCTCCTGTGGGCTTATAAACCTTATCAGCCCTATTTAAAACCAACACCAAGTTTACCTTTCCCTGTTCTCACCTCAAGTCCAAGATGAGTGCTAAGTCATAAGTGTAGCACCCTCCTAGGTAGGTGCTAGAAGAGAGAATATAGTTTTTGGATCTTTTCTGCTTACCAGAGAGATTGCCAGGTAAATGTATATTGCTCTCTGCCCACCAGTGGAGCAGGATCTGCTAATGAGGTCTGCTCACGGTGTTCAGGTGCAGCTCCGTTTGTCTGAAGTGTTTCACACTGGTCCAATAGGGAGGTATATTGGACTGTGAGAGGAAACCTGATAAATGAGTGCACAGGCATTTAGTACAGCCCTGGTGATTGGCAGAGGAATATGCCTTGGTGCATGCTGGGATACGGTATAAAAGCCAAGGGCACATTGGCTTTGGGTCTTTCAGCTGGAAAGCGGGGTCCCAGAGGGAGGGGGCAGCTGCCCCTCCTTTGTAGAAGCTGCCATGTGGCCTCAGGTGGTTGACCTGAGGGCCAGAGAGTAAGAGAGGAGCTGAACCCAGAGGTCCTGCAGAGCTGACTGGAAGGGAGACACTGGAGAGGATCTGATTCTGCCTACAGTCAGTGGAGGGGTGTCAGTCATGCTAGAGAGTGTTCTGAAGATAAAGTAGTTGCAACAAGTCTGCTGCTAGAGAGAGAAGACTTAATTATTCCATACAAGTGGCAGTATGGTTAAAGCAGTGTGCCTGCTTCCACATATAACCTGGTGTGGCTAAGTGAGAGTTGTCCTTATCAACTGTAAATAGTTCAAATTGGATTATCCCACTATTCCCATCAATGTTCCACAATAAATAAAAAACGAAACCCCTGGACTGTTTGAGTAACGAGCCACTGGGAGTAAGGATGGATGAGTGAACTCTCCCTAAGTGACTGTCTGCAGATAATCAGAGGAGGCCCAAGAAGTCATCACACAGAAAGCCCTACGGGAACAATGCTACATACGTTTCGCAATACACTTACAATGGTAATCTAAAAACAATAAAAGGTATAAAGAAAAATAAAAGCCACTATCATAAGTTTGCCACTTGTACCCATGGTGGCTATTCTACTTTGCAGCAGAGGCATCATAGCAATGCTGAGTTGGAATGCGCAACAGGATGTAAACACTGCTTGACCCCAGACAGGTTACAGCAGTGAGAAGAGCAGAATACTTGCATTCTAAATCCCAAATTAGGTTTTAACACTTCTTTATACTCATTTTAGCCTTGCACCATCTCATGTTATGAATGAAATGTATGTTTACTTGGAAATACCTCCAAATACCTTTTTTCTCTTAGTAGAAATGTGCTTTCTGTTCTCTCACTTGGGTGCTCCTTTCAACAATTGATGAATAATGGCTCCGTCCCTCATTACAAAGGTCCTAAGACTACTTGTAGTAGGTCTTGACTAGGTCATTCTACCCTGTTCACTTAGTAGAATAGTCTTGCTCTGGTGTATATAGGACCCTGCAGTCCTATTTTTAAACACAGGGAGTGCAAGCAAAGCTATGAAAATGGAGATTGCTAGCCTTTAGCTGCCACTGTGCTTTGCTGGGCTTTGTGTTTACCTGCGTCATTAAGGAAAAATGGGCTGTCCAGACCTAGAGCTGTCCTAAAGTAGGTATAAAACCAAAAGATTTTAAACCTTTATACACTCTATGCCCTCATTATAATTATCTGATCCTGATCTCAATCCAACGCTGTACATGAGACCAGAGTCCCTCTCTACTCTCTCCCCTCTCACAGGGTAGACTGATAGCTAGCAGTGGGAGTTATTGCCTCCTGCTGCTGTCAATCAAATCCTTTGGTGAGGGAGTTGGGGCGGGACTGAGCCTCGCTTTCAGCTGTCAACCTTGAAGAGGAGGCTTGCGGCTGCTCTGTTCAAAACCATTGCACAAAGCATGTAAATCTACCATATACCATGTTTATTAATATTTTTTTAATTTTACCCTTTACAATCACTTTAATTTATCCATTACTTTGTAATAATATAGAGGCTTTATTATATATAGAGGCTTTCATAAATTAGAGTTATAACTGAACTATACATATGGACCTTGAAAAGGCCGTGTCACTTCCTTATATATTTGCAAATATTGTGCACTAAAACCTCTGTTTTAATGTATATATGTTAGATAGTGCAATTTGTTTTCATGGGTGGCAAGCTGGTACATGTGCTGGAAAAATGATTCTTTTACTTAGATATTGCTAATACAGTGTCTTTATGTTAGCATATCTGTATATGCGATTTCTGTTAGGATTTAAGTTGCATTAAAACCAAAAATGTAATATATTGCAGGTTACTAATCCTTAGATGTGGTGGCTATATTGGTTTTCTTTTTTTGACTTTTGTTCCTTTTTATTGCCAAATGTTCTTAGCCTATACTTAGTGCTAGGCTATTTTCTCTCTTTATCAAATGTTCTTTAACTCTTATTGTCAAATGTTTTTAAGGCTCTTTATTTCTTGAATGTTTGGGAATGTTACATTCAACCTCTGAAAGGCAATGGAAACAGGCATTTCCCACATATTACAAACATTATTTATGACTTTCATGGGAATGCGGAGACATTCACATAGTGACATTATTCTACATAAACCCCTTAATGATCAACTTTCCTTACCTTACCTACTTCCCTACGAATGGATTTTGCTTCCAGACCGATCAAAATGCATTCAATGAAATTTGAGCAATGAGACAATGGGGTTGATTTACTAAAACTTAAAAGTCCAAAATTGGGTGCAGGTCTGCAGAGAAACCAATCAGCTTCCAGGTTTTTTTTGTCAAAGCTCTAATTAAACAAGCTGAAGTTAAAAGCTGATTGACTACCATGCACAGCTGCACCAAATATTGCACACTCTAGTTTTAGTAAATCAACCCCAGTATGTGTCTTTTTGATAATTCATAGATTACAGTAAACCCCCGCTCCATGGCGGTTCAGTTTTTGCCGTCCCGGTATATTGCGGTTATTTTACTATATAAATCATTAAAAATGAAATATTTTTGTGTTTTCCATAGCTCTTGCTATGTCTCCAGTATCTTTTATGTGTTTAAATTAGTTTCTATTGTTTTAAAAGTGTGTTTTAAAGACCTTTAAAATGCTTTTACACGTACAGTGACAGTAAAAAAAACATGCCTACAATGCATTTTAATAGGGTTTTTCTATTTTGCGGATTTTCACTTTTCGCTGCTGGGTCCGGAACGTAACCCCCGCAATGGAGGGGGGTTTACTGTATATCCTATTTTCTGGTACTGTAAAGAATCGTTTGATCAGATTGCTATGTGTATGGCCACCATTATGGAAGTTAAAGCACACATGTGCATCGGCAAGTAAGAACTACTCTATGGGGATTTGGGGAGCCCGGAGGTGGCCCAACCCTCCTAAAGGTACAGGGGCACAATAGACGCCCAGCCAATAGCACACACTAGATGTCTGTGCTGTTGTGCTATTGGCTGGGTGAATATATTGTGCCCCCAAATACCTTTTAGGAGGGTTGGGCCACCTCTAGGCTCACCTGCCCCCTATCTATCCATTAGCATGCAAGTGCTTCCACTGTGGAGGCTCTCATAAATTTACAAGAGTTAGGACTGCAGGTAATATAGGGTGCCGTGGAGTGGCCCTGCAGCTTACACGTGCGTTTGCAAATGAGTGCTAACTAAACCTCTGTTTTGACGCAAACTGTTAGACAGGTTAATTTGGTTGGTAAGCAAACTGGTTAGCAAATTGAACTGGGAAATTTTTTATTTGTATTTGTTTCAAACCTCTCCGGTCTGCCTGGAGCTTTTGCTGTGCAGAGACCTGTAAAGACTCTTGAATCTGCATCAGAGGAACAGAAGGCACGAAGATGATCCTCCACAGCCGGAATGTCCTGTGGCGAGAACGACTCGGGCAACACAGCTGGTTGGAACCCATAATTGGCCATTAATGGTGACATTCCGGAAGACGAGTTTATGGCAGATTTCCTGGCAAACTCCACCCTGGGTAGCAGATCAACCCAATTGTCCTGATGGTCAAAGATATAGCAGCAGAGAAATTGCTCAAGAGCTTGGTTGGAACGCTCAGTGGCACCATTGGACTGCGAATGGTAAGCTGAGGAGAAGGAAAGTTGAATACCCAACTGGGAGCAAAAGGCGCGCCAGAACCTGGAGATAAACTGGCTCCCACAGTCCAAATCTCCTTAGGCAACCTGTGTAAACAGAAGACCTCCCTGGAAAACACAGAGGCAAGCTCCTGAGCGATAGGCAGCAGCTTAAATGGAACACAGTGGCACATTTTGGAGAACTGGTCGACAACCATGAGGATAACCGTGTAACCTTGAGACCTGGGAAGTTCCACAATAAATTCCATGCCCAGGTGAGACCAGGGATGCTCCCCATTGGGAATGGGATGCAGTAGGCCCAAGGGAAGGTGCAGAGCAAATTTTTTTTTTTTTTCTCAATAAAAGCTTTATTGAATCGCAATAATAAACATGTACAGTATTAACAATGGCAGTATGACATATTGGTACAACTGTACAACACGTACATAAATTACAACATCATATAATGTTGGATCAAAAGTTAGTGCAACAACATTAAACATCTAAGTCAGCTCCTGAGGTATAAAGTGGGCATCTAACCTAGATACCCACCCTCAGATGAGACGGGACCAAAGTCATATGCCTGTCTCAAAGAAGGCCACTAGAGGGCAGGGAAGGAAGCGAAGATAGGAATTAAAGAAGACGAGTAAAAAAGAAAGAGAAGGAGAAGGAAATGTAAGGGGAAGGGAGGGGGGGGGGGTAATGGAGTACTATTGATAAGTGGTACTTGATCAGGTGGCTCATTGTAGAAGCGTATACTAAAAGGTCCAGGTGGAATGTGAGGGTTAATTGCGAGATTGCTAATCTTCAATCATTTTTTTGAAATCCGAAGAAAGAGTAAAAATCAACCATGGTCTCCACATGTCATGGAAGGGTCCGCTATTTTCTTTTTTGATGGCTAGAGTTTCCTCCATCTCATATGTGGAAGTAACCTTGTCTACCCAATTCTTAGTCGAGGGAACGGATTTGGAATTCCAGTGTAGAGGTATAAGGGATTTGGCCGCATTGAGTAGATGTCTCGTTAGAGACTTTTTATATGACCTATAGGAGAGTTTATTGATGTGTAATAAACAGCTTGCTGCATTAAATTCTATGGTAGAACCAGTGATATGTTTGATCAGAAGCACAACCTTGTTCCAAAAGGTTTTGATTATGTCACAATTCCACCAAATATGCAGAAATGTGCCTGTGTGAGCTAGGCATCTCCAACACCTTCCAGAGTTCTGTGGGGACCACGTCTTAATCTTCGCTGGTGTTATGTACCATTGCATGCGGATTTTAAATGACGTTTCTTGAGTTTTTGTGCTCAGGGAGCATCTATGAGTGAATACACAGGCTTTCTCCCATTCCCTATCAGAGATTTTGCGTGATAACTCGAGTTCCCATAATTTCTTATATTTGTCGTCAAAATTCGGCGACGGGGCTATAAGCCACTGGTAGGTCATCGATGTCGTTTTCGATATTGGAGACTGTCTCTCACATATCCTCTCAAAAGCAGTTAGTTGTCTAGCCCACAAAGTTTTCTTTTTGTTATTTTGAACAAAGCTGTGCAGCTGGATATAGTTCCACTGGTTCAATGAGATGTTTTGGGGTTTTAGGTTGTTTAGTTCGTGAAGAGATAGGATTTTTTGATCACGAATGCAATGTTTAATGAGCAAAGGGTGGTCAGCAGAGCACTTTATATTAAGACCCGGAACAAAGTCTGGGTTGTGGGAAACCGGGGTCAGAGGGCTTGGGTTGGTGGATAAGTTATATGATTTCGCTAGCTTGTGATAGATGGTAAGGGTGGTGTTGATTAGGGGGTGGTGTTTAACTTCAGAAGGGAAGTTGTGAGGGTCTGTCCAAAGCAGGAACTGGGTCAGATACCGGGAGCAGTGCCTCTCCATGGCCACCCAGTCCTTTTGAGTTGAATGGCAGTGCCAGTCAATCGCTCTGGTGAGGTGAGTGGCTTGGTAATATTTATAATAATCCGGGACCCCTATGCCTCCATTGATCTTGGGTAATTGCATATATTTTAGTTGTATCCTGGGTCTTTTGTTAGCCCATATGAATTTTCTTTGAATAGTCGTTAGTTTCCTGAAAAAGGAGGGAGGTATTGTGATGGGTAAAGCGTGAAATAAATAAAGCAGTCTAGGCAATATGACCATCTTTAGGATGGCTGCTCTGCCGAACCACGAGAAATGTTTAACATCCCATTTACTCAGGTCATTAGTGATGTGTTTCAGGATTGGGATAAAATTGGCCTCATAGAGGGCATCTAGAGTTGGGGTAAGTTTGATTCCTAGGTATTTAAGTGAGGTCGAATCCCATTTGTAGGGGCAATTAGATTTAGTTAATTGTTTTACTTTATCGGGGAGTGAGATGTCCATGGCTTCCGATTTGGAATGGTTGATTTTAAAGTTTGATATGTATCTGAAGGTGCGGAAATGTAAGTTCAATTTTGGAATGGAGATATGCGGTTGTGATATATAGAAGAGGAGATCGTCCGCATAAGCAGAAACTTTGAATTCTCTTTCTTTAATGCCGAAGCCATGCACATCTGTGTCCCCGTTGATGTCTAATTAATGGTTCTAACGCCAATATAAAGAGGATGGGTGACAGAGGGCAGCCTTGTCTAGTTCCATTCTTTAGATGGATAGGGGCGGAAAGGATGTTGTTCACCTTAACTTTGGCTGTGGGATTAGAGTAGAGGGATTTTATCCAAGATATCATACTACTTTTCAGTCCTATATGTTCACAAATCATCAACATGTAGTCCCAGGCCACTCTATCGAAAGCCTTTTCGGCGTCGGTTGAGATTAACAGACCTTCAATTCCTAAATTGTGGGCTCCGTGTATTAAATTCAGGGATCTGATAGTATTATCCCTAGCCTCACGGCCTGGCATGAAGCCTACTTGTTCGGGGCCTATAACTTGTTGTAATAGTGGTCTTAACCTATTTGCCAAGATTTTTGCTAACAGCTTCACATCAAGATTTAGTAGGGAAATCGGTCTATAGCTGGCGCAGGTAGTCGGATCTTTATCCGCTTTCGGAATCACTGTGATGTGAGCAGTAAGAAAATCCTGAGATGGTTTATGCTGTTTGGTTAGTATGTTTAGTGCGTTTGTAAGGGGATCTGTTAAATAGGTTTCAAACATCTTGTAATATTGGGACGTTAGTCCATCTGGACCAGGACTCTTCCCATTTTTAAGATCTAGAATTGCCAATTTGGTTTCTTCTGGGGAAATTTCCTTTTCTAATGCCTCCACATCTCCATCTGAAATCTGAGGAAGGCCACTGTCAATGATATACTGTTTCATAATTGAATGTCTGGGACCTATGAGGTCGCTGGGTCTATTCTGAGGGGGCAAGTTGTAAAGCTTCTCATAGAAAGATCGAAAGGATTCCGCTATCTTTCTTGGGTCATGTGTTAATCTATTAGATTTGTCTTTGAGTGACATAATGTGTGTAGAGGTATGCGCGTCCTTTAATGCCCTTGCTAGGTACTTGCTTCCCTTATCCCCAAATTCGTAGTATATTGCCTTTTTAAAAAAAAGTGATCTTTTTATTTTGTTGTTTAGGATTTCGGACAATGATTTCCTAAGAGATAATAGTTCTTGGTGGTGTTCTTTGGTTAATGACATTTTATGTTGAGCCTCAAGAGTCGAAATTTTTGTGATCAAATCTTGGACCTGTTGCTCCTTCTCTCTCTTTCTCCTGGCCCCGCACTTAATGAATTCACCTCTCACCACACATTTGTGGGCCTCCCACAGGATCATGGGGGAGATATCAGAGGATTTGTTTTCATTGAAATAATTTGTGATTGTAGTTTGGATTTCACTTTGTATTTTAGCGTCTATTAAAAGAGAGGGGTTTAGCCTCCAATTGAATACTGGTTTACAATGTGTGGTTGAGGAGAGAGAGAGTGATATCGGAGCGTGGTCAGATGAAGAGATGATCCCGATGTTAGCGTCCGTAAGGTTGGGAAGGTCCCTCTGGGTAATGAGCAGATGGTCTATTCTCGTGTATCTATTGTGCGATGCCGAGTAGAAAGTGAAATCCCTGTCAGCCGGGTGTAGCGATCTCCAGGCATCCACCAAGTTCAGTGATCTTAGTGCATTTTTGATTTTTTCAGTGATTGGTATTTAATACATGAATGACCTGAAGATGTGTCCTGAAGGGGATTTAGGGGGACATTGAAGTCTCCCCCTAAAATAATACATCCTCTGGCAAAGCTTTTTAATTCATCAATAATTCTTGAGCAAAAGGACACATGTGCTTTATTTGGGAAATATACATTTGCTAGCGTGGTTGGACGTCCGAATAATGTACCAGAGAGGAACAGAAACCTGCCTTCTGGATCTGAGTGTTGTTTTTCAACTACAAAGGGTGAAGATTTGTGTAATAAAATAGCGACTCCTTTGGTCTTAGTGATGGTACTAGATGCCTCATATATTTTAGTGTAGTTTTTGTCAATCAGGGTAGGGATCTTGGGTCCCTTGAAATGTGTCTCTTGTAAAAACACAATTTGAGCTTTTGATTTTCGTAGTTCATATAACAATTTCCTCCGCTTTTCTGGAATATTAAGGCCGTTCACATTATGGGAAATTATCAGGGGATTCTTTCCCAGCTGCGAATAAGCCATGGTTAGTCAGGGGACAAAGGGGTATTGGACACGGGCAATGAGGGGGGGGGGGGAAGGGTGGAAGAGAAAAGGCAAAGAGAAGAGAGAAGAGAAGGAGGAAGGAAGAATAGACAAGTAAGTAGTATCACCAACACGATGATCAACAGACCGTGAAGGTGAGAATCAAGATTAGGTACAAATCAAAGAATTATTTAACTTTGAATGAATTATGAATAATATTCCCTACTGGGGGGTGAGTGGAAGGAGTACAGTCCGGTCTGTCCGGTGAGAAGTCGTAAAAATTTGAACAAAGTACGGACAACACGCCAGTCTGAAGCCGGACAACTCCCCATCCATTATTAAACAAACAGGAAAAAAAAAAAAAAAAAAAGATTGAACGTAAGCCTAAATTCAATATATAACAATAGACAATGAATAAAAGGACTGCAAGATATGGTACATTTGGTGAATAACCAATGTATCCCTGGGTTCGGCAATAGCGCCCAAGGACACAAAAAAAAAAAAAAAAAAAAATTTTAATAATAAAATATAATAAAAAATAACTTTTCCTCTTTCCTTTTTTTTTTTTTTTCTCCTCTCCCCTCAAAGGCCAATGAAAATTAAAGAGGTACTGTGAAGTAGATTATGACTCCTTGAACTGTTAGCATGTTTATCACGTAACAATTGCTGTGATATGGGTCTAAGAACTTTTCAACATTTTTGGAGAAAATAGGGGCAAACGTCACCCCGAGAATTAGGGGACCCCCGCCTCCACATCCCCAATAGCAGGATAGCATTAACTATTGAGTCACATAAACCACTACATTGGATGAATCAAACCTTTTGAAAGAGGGAGAAAGGATGGATAGATTTTTTCCTTTTTTTTTTTTTTTTTCTTGATCTTCATAGTTCCGCGTGGATGCTATAAGAAGTTAGTTACAGTACCTTGGAGTAGACCCAGGAATATAACCCGGTAGGTGTTTCAATAACGGTCCTCTGTGGAAGTCCCAGTGTAGCTGTCTCTTTTTGCTGCAACCCAAACTATCTCGAAGGTAGGGAGATAGAAGGACAAAAAAGAAAAGGAAAACAAACCCGTTATGGGGCGAGATTAATTAAATCAAGTATTGACAACATGAGATATGTCATTGCGAGAAAACATGGGTAGGTATGTCATTCTAATGACTCGGTATATCTGAGACTCCTGAGATTGAAATCAACTGCACAATATCGGTAACTTGTGGTGAACTAAAGTATTGCGAACCGTAGCATGAAGAGAATTCCATTAATGAAAAGTGGTAATGTCTTGTACGATATTATAGTGAATTCCTCATAAAGGCAAATCCCTGTGCGTAGGAACCTTCCACAATAGTCAGTCAATCAGGGCTTGCATGTGAGCAATCCTATTTTCATAGATAATGTGGAAACTAAGCATCATTGAGCCGGTTGGTCTCTTGTGTCTGTGTTTATTTCCACCTTCAAGAAGTGGTAACCTGTATGTTGACAATGACCCGTGGACATAGGAGAACAGTACATCTACCCATTGTTTCTGTGGGTCTCAGAGCAAATTTTGTTCTGGGCACAGACCGAACAAGCAGCCACATATGCAGCAACATCAGTCCAGAGAGATGGCCACCAGAACTGACGGGAAATAGCCCAGGACATCTGGTTCTTACCAGGATGACCACCACTCTTGGAATTGTGGTATGTGTGCAACCCCTTAGATACAAAATATTTGCCAGCAGCAGTGCCATCTTAAGAGCATTATAGGCCCCCGTGCAATGCAGTGCACTGGGGCCCTGCCTTCACAATCACCCACGAGAATAAAAATGCAAATTATCGATAAGGCTATATTTATTGGTACCTCCAACAAAATCATTGTTTAAACATTAACACAACATTTGGACACTATAACACGAGCTTGAAAAACAAGAAATTACAGACTGAAATGGCACAGTACAAAAGCACTATGAATTATTAATTTAAATTTGCGATACTTCTTTTGTAGAGAATTTTTTTTACAATTAGCTTGAAGTCAATAGTCTTCAGGATGTCATTTTTCTATACACTTGAGTTAAAGCCAGTACAAATGCTGCTGCTCCATTGTGCTGCGAAGCTCATTTTTTATTACACAGCCCCCCCCCCCCCCATGGACCGCTTTACATTACACAGCTCCCCACCCGACACCTTTGTACCCCTTTACATTACACAGCCTCCCCCCCCCCCCATGAACCCCTCTACATTACACAGCCAGGAAACCAGACCACACGGGGATGCAGGTAAAATAAAGATGTTTATTGGAGCAAACAACGATAAACCCACAGCAAGAATGAGGAAGTGGGAGCTGGAACAAGCCAGGATCAAGTCCAGAATCGTGAAGTCTGCCGATGCCAGGTTGAGAGCCAGGAGAGTCTTTAGCCAAGCCAGGTCATACAAGGAGGAACACGGAGAACAGAAGACTGTAAGCAGAGATGAACCTTGGAGCACAAACACAAGGGCAAGGACTGCAAACCATCAAATAGATATAGTCAGGTGTGCAGCCTCATCACTGTGCAACGCCCAGGCAGCAGTCAAGTGATGATGCAATCAGGAGTCTATAAGAGGCAGCAGTCTGCACATGTCCAAGATGGCTGCCAACAGGAGGGCAAGGTAAGGCCTTGACAGAGCAGAATCCAACCAAGAGTCTACATGCCATACGGTCAGTTAGAGAAGGAAATCAGTGAGCACAAAGATCAATAAATAATCAGGGCTTTAAATACCCATAATGATCAGCCAAATAATTCAAACTGGTTAATCAATATACACATCCAGGTTGAGCACCTATGCCTCACTAATTAGTTGAGAACTGCAGAATTTCTGATTGGAGCATAGCATAAGCCAGCTCCTCTATGGCCTCTGAATTTCCTGGGTGGAAATTACTTCACCTTGGCATCAAATGCTGGCCAAGGAGGAAACACACACACGAAGTGCCAGAGGTTGCTAAACGGCAAACACCATCCAGACCAGCCACAGGTGGAATAAATGGGCAAATATCAAATGGAGAAGAAATGCCCCCTACTCTACCCAACACCAGACCAGTGCTAGGCCCCTTTCACACAGGCGGACCGTTCAGATCCGCCTGTCCGTTTTTTTGGCGGATCTGAGCGGTCCCCCCATGCATTCCTATGGGGCATCGGATGACAGCGGAGACATGTCCGCTGACATCCGACCCGATCCGATCCATCAAATCTGGACGGATGGAAACCCTATTTTCCATCCGTCCAGCGGATGGGATCGGGTGAGAACGGACTGACGGTCTGTTGACATCCGATTTCCCCCATAGAGATGCATGGGGAACTGTCAGCTGTGTCTCCGCACACAGCACGGAGACACAGCTGTCCTCCTGCTGCTCAGCGGGGGAATCGGCGGCTCGATCCCCCGCTGAGAAAAGCGGAGTCCGTTTGACGGACTGCTGTGTGAAAGGGGCCTAAAGGCCCGTGCACACGTACCGATTGTCGGCCGAAAATGTTCGGCCGCCGAACGATCGGCCGATTTTCGGCTTGTTAGTATGATGCTGCCGACAGCGCACTTTCGGCCGAAAAGAATCTGTCTTGCAAGCATGAAAATTTTTGTATGCCGACACCAGAGCGGCCGATTGTTCGCCAGTCAGTACAGAATTCGGCCGACAGACAGCAGATTTGCAAGACTGGGCATGCTCAGAAAAGAAAAAAAACACAGGGAAAGTTAACCATTACATGACATCACTTCTGTAGTCGGCGGACAAAATTCTTGTGCAGTCTTTTGCACTTTTCAACAGACACCGACAGCCCTGGACAAAAGACGGCCGATCGTTCGGCCGACGATCGGTACGTGTGTACGGGGCATTAGTTAGCCAATTTTCTCAGTCAGCTTGTCATATATTCTCTTTTTTTTTTTTTTTTCCAGCAACTGAATTTTCTTCTTTTATGCTTTATACTTTGGCATGATCATTGTGTCCCCATCAGAGATTGGTTCTGTAATTTTCTCACCTTTTTGTGTATGGTTGATTGGTAAACATATACATGCTCTCCAGTCATTGCTACATGTTTATTTTTTTTATTCTTTTTTCTCTTTTTTTTATAGACCTCTAGATTGTTCACCTTTTGGGTTTCTCATACTCTTTGTGTTTTCATGATTACAGCCTCTTGGGGATTCTTTGCTGGGATGTGCTATCTCTACATTTTATTATTCTTATGTACCACAGGCATAAGAAAATGTTCATTCTCATTTTATGTGTAACTAATGGGATGACCTCTGTCTTAATGATACACCTATAACTATTCTATTTATACTTGGAGTTGGACAGTATACCCCTGATTCTGAATTAAACACATTTGGGTTAAAATCACTTTGCTACAATGTAAACTAGTGAGTGTACAGCTTGTATAAGGCTTCTTTCACACGGCCGCTCCGGTGTTTGGCTCCGCTGCGGGACTTTTTTTTTTTTTTTTTTTCACGGAGAGGATGACATTTGTGTCATCCGCTCCGTATGCCCGCATATCATCCCATCCGTTTGCGGATGATATGCGGACATAATGTATGCCTATGGGCATTGCGGATGTCAGCGGATGACACCGCTGACATCCGATTTTCCTTCCTTTCCGTTTTATGAACGGAGGAAAAATAGGGTTCTGTTTCGTTCCAAAAAACGGAACAGAACTGAAAGGAAGAAAATCGGATGTCAGCGGATGGTATTCCGCTGACATCCGCAATGCCATTGACTTACATTATGTCCGTAAATCATCTGCAAAAAAATAATAGGATGATTTGCGGACATACGGAGCACCCGTGTGAAAGGGCCCTTAGGCTCGGTTCACATATATGCGATGCGGGAAGGCTGCGAATTCGCAGCCTGTTCCCGCATCGCACACGCACCCCCGGCAGTTCACACTGCCATATGCGATCCGCTGGGGGTGTCAATGTAATCTTAACGACACCCCCAGTTTGATTGCATATCGCAGTGCGATCGTGCAGTTCGCACAGGATCGGATCGCACAAGTGTGAACTGCTGTGCGATCCGATCCTGATGCGGCTGCAAAAATGCCTCCTGTGCGTGTTTGCTGCGGGTGCGATGCGAATTTAGCCATACAGTTTGTATGGCTAAACTCGCACCGCACAGCCGATCGCATGTAATGTCGGAGCAGTGCGCTCCGACATTACATGCGAACCCCGCACACGCACAAGTGTGAACCGGGGCTTACAGTGTAAATGTTCTGTCTCCTCTAAATAATTCAACACACAGCTACTAATAACAATAGTATGCAAAAATAGACACATAACACAAATAAGTACCCATTACAAGGGCATGGCAAACAGAAGGCTACTCCTATTGAAACGTTGGGTTAGCTGCCATGAACTGTTGAAAAGACACCTAACAACATGTTTCGGACTAATAGTGAAGTCCTTCTTCAGAGGTTTAGCAGTGGGTACTATTTTCTAAAATGTGAATGTATTATGATTAATAATATGGTCATGCTAATCACACACAGATAATTTATATAGAGCAAAGAGTATATCCAAAGGTGCAATAATATCACAGTCAGCATATTTCATAAGCTACAATTATACTTACAAAATTCGACAAATATATTGCACATCATAGCTTAATTGAAATTAACCCCTGCCGGATGGGTCTGCACGATCCTAGACCCCCTATATAGTGACACTATAGGTTCCCAAGTAGAGACAGAGCTACAATAACCAGGACTCCAAGATGGGCATCAGCCCATTTATACACCGGCCACGGCCAGATAGATTGTCTAGGGACAAAAAAGAATTAAAAAGGAAGTCCATGCAAATGGGACTAAATATTACAAAAGCAATCAAAAATTATAAAAGATGTTTACCGAATCTCGCTGCTGCAGAAGGGACAGTCTTAATAGCTGTGCGGGGGAAAACAAATCCCAAACTATGGAGGTAGACCTCCCCATGTAGTACAATGGGGTGCAGCAAAAAAATGCAATCAGTCCCAAACACATACCTGCTTGTTCAGCAGCAGGATAGCCATCCACTCCATGCAGCATAGGCTGACCTACTGAAGTGGTAATTAAATACCTTGTGAAGGTGTGCAGGTCCATGTAACTAATTTATTGAAATCAGCTGGCTGGTGATGTGGTGGATGCCCCCGTTGCTGTGGCAACGAGCGGCATCCATATAGGATCCCATGGTGAGGCATATTGGGCAGACTAACGCAGCGTTAGTATGCCCAATATGGGCGGAGTGGCGTCACTCCGCTCATATTGCATTTTAGGTTTCAAGACGGGTAGCCTTCTGTTTGCCATGTCCTTGTGAGGTAACGGGTACTTATTTGTGTCTATTTTTGCATACTATTGAAACGTTTGTATGTTCTTTTAACTATGTAAATACAATAAAAATGTTTTTTTTTTTTTACGATTTTTGGTCTGTCCATAAAAGTCCATGAAGGGTTTCTTGCGCACTTGTGCATATAATTTTTGCTTTTCGGATATATTAGACATGACAGACCATTTCTTCCAACACATATCATCTTGCCTCATACCATATAGTAAATATAGGAATTAAACAGGCACATCAACTATGCAGGCATCCGGGGTAAAGCTGTCCACACAGACCGTCCTCTGCACTGCCATCTACGTTGTCCCTTCCATGCTGCGCTCCCCGAGCGCTTCAAGCCACACTTTCAGATTGCTCTACTGCAGGGTAGTCTTCCCAGTCACGATTGCAGACTGACAACAGTGAGAGCTGGCGGTGCGGAAAACAGTCTATGTGGACAGCTTTACCACGGATGCCTACATTATTAGATGTGCCTCTTTTATTCATCAACCATGTGAGTTGCTAAATGTTGTTCCTTTTTACTGCGGCAGGGTGGCTCTCCTTCGCAAACCGGCGTAGACCTATGTCAGTCCCGCGCAGGAATCTAGGGGGTGAGCGCGCGCCACCGGCAGCGTGCTCCCGCCCCTTCTCAGCAGCGGGGAACCCGATGCACGGGTCAGGCGACTACGATTGCCGCCTAACACCCGCGATTGCTCCCGGCTGAGAGAGAATGGTCAGCTGTTGTAAACCCAGCTGACCATTCTTTTCCCTGAAATGATCATAGAGCCCGTGTGATCCTTCTATATAGGATCACATGTCTCTATGGTCATTTCACAAGCCACACCCCCCCCACAGTTAGAATCACTCACTTAGGCTCACATTTAACCCCCCTGATCCCCCACAGGGTTAACCCCTTCCCTGCCAGTGTCATTATTACAGTAACAGTGCATATTTTTAGCACTGATTACTGTAGAAATGTCACTGGCACCCCCAAAAGTGTCAAAAATGTCGGGGTCTGATCTGTCTGCCGCAATGTTGCAGTCCCGCAAAATATTGCAGATCGCCACCATTATTAGTAAAAAAAAAAAAAATTATAAGTGCCGGTTCATACTTGTGCGATTGCGAACGGATGTGATTGCTATGCGAATTCGCAGTACGAGTTTACCTTGTGTTTTTCAATAGTACCAGCGCGATTGTAATGAAGATTGATTGCGTTGATTATGTTAAGGAGGGGTGGAGCTGAGGGGAAACAAAAAATAAGAATTCGCACATATCTGAACTGATAATGCGAGTCCATACCGATTTACATTGATGTCTATGGAGACTAAATTCGCAACCCAACGCTGTAAACTCGCACAAGACCCTTTTCCTCATCCCATTATATTCGCATCTGAATCGCAACGCATAGATGTGAACGACCGTCGCAAATACAATGTATTTTGGGAATACATGCGAATCTAGACTTTTCATAACGCATCGCATTCGCAGTAAAAGTGAACCGGCACTTAATATGACCTAAATCTTTCCCATAGTTAGTAGACGCAATAGTGCGCAAACCAATGAAATTACGCTTACTGATTGAGATTTTTTTTTGAGAATGTCATATAGCAGAATGTGAAAAATATTGTTTTTTTTTTTTTTTCAAAATTGGCGCTCTTATTTGTTTATAGCGCAAAAAATAAAAATCGCACAGGTGATCAAATATCACCAAAAGAAAGCTCTATTTGTGGGAAAAAAAGGACATAATTCTATTTGGGTACAGGGTTGCACGACTGCACAATTGTCCGTTAAAATAACGCAATGCCGAATCGCAAAATAGGGCCTGGTCAGGAAGGGGGCAAATCCCTCCAGTCTAAAAGTGGTTAAATGTAACCATATTGCTACACTTGGGGGCGCTTCTCTTCTCTTTTATACTCTGTAGCTCCTGCTGGATTTTAAAAGGGGTGCAAATATGTTGGAATACCGGCGCTGCCACAATGCACAAGGATAAAAACCTTAAAACCATATGTTGTGCAAAATAAACTTTGCAAAAATGTGTAAAACCAGTATATAGTATCAAATTCTATAAAAGTGCACAGTGCATTAAACCGTACTAAAGACGGAGTACAGCTTGATTAGTACCACTAATGGAGCCTGGGGACCATATCAAATGTGATAAGGTGCCAGTGTGCTGGAAAAAAGAGATTAGTGATACCTGTGAAGGTATAGGAGTGACTAAAAATGTGTTTCACTATAAGACAATGGTGCTGAGACTTGGTCTGAGGTGAGAGATTTTATTTGGGATATCGAGTGAAAATACCAGTGATACTATGGGAAGTCTGTGCTCACAGGCTATGGCGTGCTGGTTAATGTGAAAGTGCTAATGCCCGTGGCCCCCCACTAGGTAAAGCACTTGTGATAAAAGCATAAACAATCTCCCATTGGGTAGTATAACTTGCATAAGCAGAACAAGAAATACATCCACTCACGGAAGCGCTGAGGCGACCGGGCCCTGATCGCTGGCGGTGAAATTCCCAAAAGTGAGTGGATGTATTTCTTGTTCTGCTTATGCAAGTTATACTACGCAATGGGAGATTGTTTATGCTTTTATCACAAGTTCAACACACGCCAGTGAGGAGACAGAATTGGGAACCCCTGGTGGGATCCAGGACTGCAGTGCAGCTCGATCTCGAGCAGTCCGTGCGGTAAGTGCTTTACCTAGTGGGGGGCCATGGGCATTAGCACTTGCACTCACCAGCACGCCATAACCTGTGAGCACAGACTTCCCATAGTATCACTGGTATTTTCACTCGATATCCCAAAAAAAAATCTCTCACCTCAGAGCAAGTCTTGGCACCGTTGTCTTATAGTGAAACACACATTTTTAGTCAGTCCTATACCTTCACAGGTATCACCAATCTCTTTTTTCCAGCACACTGGCACCTTATCACATTTGATATGGTCCCCAAGCTCCATTAGTACCACATCAAGCTGTACTCCGTCTTTAGTACGGTTTAATGCACTGTGCACTTTTATAGAATTTGATACTATATACTGGTTTTACACATTTTTGCACAGTTTATTTTGCACAACATATGGTTTTAAGGTTTTTATCCTTGTGCATTTTGGCAGCGCTGGTATTCCAACATATTTGCACCCCTTTTAAAATCCAGCAGGAGCTACAGAGTATAAAATACATATTTGTACCCTTTTTCTTCACACACTACCTCAGAGGTAGGTTGGTGGCAGCTCTTAACCACACAACAAATCTCCATAAACTCCTTAGCGCAGGTATTACTCACCCCCCTTTTTTTTCCTGCTGGATTTTGCTTCTGATCCCCTTGTGGAGGCTGCTATTTGTGGATGGACATTTTATGGTTACACAACCTATTTCATTGCTATAATCTTTTTATTTGGACTATAAACTGAAGGACTTAAATGGTTGTGGAACGAATCATCTGAGTTTTATTTATTTCTTATGGGGAAATTCGCTTTGATATAAGAGTGCTTTGGATTACAAGCATGTTTCCAGAACAAATTATGCTCACAATCCAAGGTTTTACTGTATTTGATTTGTATGTGCTTTTAACTGCAATGTTTTTAAGTTGGTGACTGGATCTCACAAACCCATCTTTGACTTGATGCATGAGCTGTGACTGCATGTTGTGCGGGCCTTTTAACTATAGTAGTATTAGCTCATATAATTGTAGCATAAACTGGTATTGTTTGTAATTAGGACGTTGCTGCTAATCACTAGATGGAAGCCAGCAAATCTGGTTTAATTTTTTTTATGTTGTTCCGTTTCCTCTGGTCTACTATTGGTAGGGTTCATTAGATTAATGCACACACTCGCATATAAGCACAGAAAACGCAGCTTTGCGTTTGTACCAAAAAGTTCTGCAATCGAACTAAGGGCCCACTTACACCATTGCACTGCGGTAACAGTAGTATTTGTTCATTCTGATTTATAAATGGGTTTATATTACATTTTAAGTAAGCTTACTTTTTCTTAACTCCTGGTGAGCTCCAACCATTTATGTCATAATGTTACCCTTTAAAGGGGATTTTGGTTTAATTGGTATCTTTACCATTTCTGATTGTGGACAATAGAAAAACAGTGAAAGTGAAACATTGTTCTGTCTCAGTTTTATGTGTCTAATAGGCTCACATCCCACAGTAAGGGCTCATTCACACTATTGTGCTGCACTATTCTCAATGGCACCCAAATGCACCTTACCAATGAACGTGTTGCAGCACAGAACGATGCATGGCAATAAACTGACATGCATTATGGTGCGATGTGGTGGCAAAACTTCTACATGCACAAGTTAACATGCATAATGCATGTTAACCTCTATGTGCTCACACAGAATTGAGTGTTTAGAACCATATAGGTAGGAAGTTTGTTTTTAATCTATTTACCATATGTTCAAAAGGACAGGTAAGTATACTCATCTCGGTGCAGAACAAAAGCAATGTACATTTTGAACGGTACAATAAAAACTATCCGCATTTGCAATTTGCTGCATAAGCAGTCTGGAACAAATCTTGTGTTTTTTTTTTTTTTTTTTTTTTTTTTTAAGGCAAATGTGTGAGCCAAGATACAATGTAACATGATGCTACCCTGAAGTGTACTCAGCAGAGTTGGCCATCAGCCAGAGACAATTTTGGATAATCTTATGCAATAGTGTTATGCAACTGACTGATAACATTGGTTTGAACTGGATCAACTTCTAAGGAACAGGCATGGTAAGCAATGGACAAAAGGTGTGTAATTTGAGCAAATGTATGCTTTACACAAAATAGGATCATGGGATCACAAAATGAGATGAAGGTGTCTTCTGATCCTTTATTATATAGCATGTAGGTGGCCCTGTCTGTATATCAGGGGGGCCTGATCATTTAGTTAGGCTATTGCATGTTTCCAGGTGTGACCTGTTGAGCCTAGAGAGTCTCCCCACTGTTTCCAATGAGGGCTCTTATTGGACAGTGGAGGAAACCTAGCCAATAGCACACCAGGGCTTATGGCTATCTCAGTGGGCGGAGTTTGCCGCAATGCACCCTGGGATGAGTTATAAGTCTGAGGGGAGCATGTGACAGGGCATCTTTGGTGGGAAGCAGAGTCCCAGGAGGAGGGTGACAGCTGTCTGTCCTCCTGTCAGCGCTAGTGGGGTGTCCTGGGCAGACGGCCTAGAGGATGAAGGTTGAGCTGAGCTGCAGAGAGGGATCCAGAGTGTTGTGGAGCTGCTGGGCAGAAGTTTCTGGGAAAAACAGTATTGTGAGTACTCAAAACTGCCCAGGGGTCTGCCTAGGAGAGGGGACCACTCCAGAAGGTCACAGTAGAGAAGGCTTGGAAAGGGGGTGCCAGTGTCTAAGCCCTGAAGATAAGTGAGTAAAAGGGGGCACCTGTGTGGGCCCTGAAGTGTTCAGCAGCGCAGCAGTGATACAAGTAGCTACCTCAGCAAGGAGTGCTTAAGGGAGCTCAAAGAGGACTTCTTTATACAGGAAAGCAGTCTAAGGTCAGTTTGTAGTTAACGGGCAGCAAGCCAGCGTCAACCAGCATTGACCGGCATTTAGCCAGCATCAAGTCAGCGCCAATCGGCATTTTTCAGTCGCCCCTAGCAATTTGTGCATAGTTGAGCCAAAGGAGTGTCCCACTCATCTCTTCTTCCATCCAAGCACTCAATAAATATAAAAACCCAAAGATACCGGACTGGTCATTGTCTCAATAAATATATATAATCATTTTTTTTATAAGATGACACCAATACAACACCTTCAAATATAGATCACAGATTACAAAACATACAACCCCCCCTTCCCAAAATAAAAAGGAGTATCAATATAATGTTATTTTCAAGATAGAGCCCTGGATTCAAGTATATCCCTCAATAACACAATAACACAGACCTGGGTAAGTAAACCATATAGTATGTTCATTTCCACTGGACGATCTCCTGGCTAGGCTCCCTTTTGGATAATCCAGCCCTACTGCTACCATTTCTGGCTACACCATAGGTTATACATTGTTTTGGAGATAAATAATTTAACTGTTTTTTAACATCTTAAAACTACATCCTACTTAATAGTCCCAAAATAACAAACTTTACAGTATTAAAATAATAATAAAGACAAATATAATAAACACACCCTAATCTCTACATAGTTACAAGATAAAATATGCAGGCATGTCCCCCTAAAGCGGGGATCTGGATTTCTCACACAAAATGTTAAACCTTTGGCTGAGGAGTAATATTTTTTTGAGGGAGGAATTTACCGGGTGAATATTTACAATAGCGTGAATTATTGTGCTTGTACATATTGCTTCCTATAGAAAAATTGGATAGGATGTAATGCTGTTTCAATGAAGAAGTTAAAATATTTTTTTAGTAATTATCACCTTTTGTTGTAAATCAATTCACATACCACAGGGAGGGATTTGCTTCATCTTGACTCCTAACATCATATTTTATTTAACCTCTGATATAAATATCCTGGCCAGGGCCTTAACAAATTGACTAAACCAATTTATAAACAAACTAGAACATGTGGAAGAATTGGGCTTAACTCGTTAGAGCATTATTATCTGGTTCTTTTTTCTTCAGATAATGTGGGCCAAAGAGGCATTCTCTCATTGGACATGGCTAAGATATTTGGCCATATCTTTTGGAAGCTCTAGCAAACTTTGGATTGGGACAAAGCTTTTTTAGATGGATATAAACCTTGTATTCTGCCCCAATGACATACAGTATGTGTGGAAAAATGATGCCCTATGAACCCTTTGTACTTTATTTAGGGTACAAGACAGGGCTGTCCGTCATCTCTGCTCTGTTTGAGCCCCTTGCAGCAATCATCAGGGGATTCTCCATGGTGGTTTTCTGCAAATGGGGGAGGGAAGATAAAATAGCCTTTGCTTTTCCAATTTTGCTCATTCATTAATATTATCAGCTGGTATAAAGCAGTCCTATTGCCACTTGATTCCATAACTAGGGAGCTTCCAGCATGTTCTGCACAAATCAGGATAGTAGACTCCTGAAATTTAGGTCCAAAAGTAGGATTTGGTGGAAATTTCCTACGTGGGTCGAAGGCAGAGACTACATGCTTTTAGTGATTTTGGCCCTCAAACTGCTATACATCTTGCATGTGGATTTCCCAGAAATGGTTTGAAATAAACGGCTCATTTTTTAGAGACTTAAGATGAAAGATGTTAAACGCTTGTATTAAACTGACCACACTCAACAACCTCAGGATTTAAGAGTGCTGGCAGTCTCACTTACTCTAACTTATTTTATTGCTTTCAATTGCAACACGAAACCTCTCATTGCACTATCAAGGATCTAATGCATACACCCATCTCTGGCGTAACACGCAATTTGAAGAGCTGCATAAACTGCAAGGTTGTGATTTTTGGTACACACAGGGCATACAATAAATGTACCAGATGTACACCCAAGATGTCTTTAAAACCTTTCTGATGCTGCAGGCTAAGTTTCATATCCTGAATCTGAAATGGAAAAGTTAGGTTCATTCTCTCTTCCCAAACAAAATGAATCATTCAACATAGTGGCTGCAAGCAAAAATATGATAAATTATGGGACCCCTGGCTGTCAATGCCAGGCTTAGCACTCATTGCACTCATTTATTGCACAAATACTATTTTGATAACCATGCCAGTCATGCTAGTCATGGTCTTGGGAGAGAAGAGGCAGAATATATTTTTTTTTAATCTTTCAAAGGCGTTAACATGCATATGCAGATTCTTAAGCTAACAGATGTAGCACCCTCCTAGATAGGTGCTAGGATAGTTTTTGCTCTGCCTGCTTATCAGGGGAGTCTGATCAACCGTTTAGCCTGTTGCATGTGTCCATGTGTGATTCACCTGGTCTGAGGGAGTGTCCCCACTGTATCCAATAGGGAAGCCTGTTGGACAGTGGAGGAAACCCAGCCAGTGACACAGGCTTTTGTGACTGTCCCAGTGGGTGGGCACAACCATAGTGCATCCTGGGATAGGTCATAAAGGCCAAAGGGCACATGTGAAAGGGCGTCTTTGGGCAGGAAGCCAGGTTCCAGGAGGAGGGTGATGGCTGTCTCTCCTCCTGTCAGTGTGGAAAGTGGTCACAGGCAGTCAGCCTAGTGGACCAGAAGTGTGGTGCTGAGCAAAGAAGTCCAGAGGATACTGACTGTGGAGCAAGTGGCAGAGCAACCTGAGGAAAAACGGTGTCCGTGAGAACCAGGGAGCTTGCCAGGGGTCTACCCAGGAAGGGGACCACTCCAGTGAGAGTCAGTGGACAGGAGCCAGCACACACAGCAAGTAAGAAAGGGGGTGCCAAGTTAGACCCTGAAGAGTAACCTAAAACAGAGTTCACTTTCTTTATCTTCACTTCAGTGGCAAGGTGAAGCAGCTAGTTGTCCTCAGGATTTGTGCATAGTTCCTAAGTTGGGAGTATCCCACTCATCCCTTCTCCCATCCCAGTTCCAAATAAAACACAAAAAAAAACAAATCCCCTGGACTGTTCATTGACTGAGCCAAGGACTTAAAAGTGATGGTTTAACAGACTTTTGCTATGGGTAACCCAGGGGAATCCAATCTCAGCAGCTCCCTAGAGGGCAGTGCTACATTAGGAGGCTCGTCCGGGATATCGTCCTGGGTTACTGGAATGGTTGCTAACGGCAATGGCCGAAGAAAATTTGTGACAATGTCATTTTTCTCTCAAGAACTGTGTTCTAATGCTCAAGAGAAGTGTAAGGCCTGCTCTACAGGAGATAGGGAGAGTGGGCTGAAGAGTCAAATGCACAACAATGGTTGCCCGTGGCAACGAAAGAATTCCTGTCAGAATCACAAATTGTCTGATCAAGTGATGTGCTGGAGAGCGGGAGAAATGCATCTTACTGTGGAAATGGACTGTGCCTGCTTAACAGTAAATGGTGCAAGTGGGGACGGAGAAAATGGCGGCACCAGGGCACGTGGATCGGTGTGTCGGGGCTCTTGTGTGTGCCAGAGCTATGCAGGAAAATGTTGACTGTGCATCCAATGACAGCGGGACAGTCTTCCAAAATGGTGGCAAAATGGATGCTGTACAGAAATCTGTTGACCATGCATTTTAATGACAGTGGGACATTTTTCAAATACAGTATGGTGAGTCTTGCTTGTACAAGTGCTAAGAAGAGAAATGTTGGCCGTGCATCTGACAGCGGGACAATTCTACGGACTAGCAAAGAGGGTCAGCTGGCTCAGAGTGATGGAGGTGCAGTTGGAGCCCTGGTACAAGTAAGAGTGGCGGATGCGTGCAAGCAGAAAGGCACAGTCCGCTTTACAGTAACTTCCATGCAGGCTGAGCTGAGATGGAGCGGCATCTGAAGGGTTATTGTACCGCGCGTAAAAGCGCGCACTGGAAAGTTCTGCCTAGCAGGAGGAGCCACCACCAATCCAGAGCGGGAACGCGGCTCATGCACAGCCAATCCGGAGAAGGAGGGAAAGTCCATAAATTACTTCCGCCTACAGGTGGGGCTGAGAGGGAAACACGTGTGTGGAGGAGCAAGAGGGCGAGTACCCGAGTGAGCCGGAGTGCAGTAGAGGCTCTCCCACGTGGAGCAGACCGGAGAGCCGAAGACATCCACCCTGTGGGATACAGGGGTGTGGATGGTGCCGATGGGAGACTGGCATTGTGCACCAGAGGAGGCGTGGAGCATTTGGGCCTGGTATGTCCTCAGTGTCTGAATGTGACCATGCACATGCAAGTGTGGGGCCAGTGCGGGCATTGTGGCAATCTACTGCTGAGGGGCGGAAGAGAGTGGTGGTCGGCCCAGAAGGTTGAATGTATTTTGGGAGACCGGGGTCACTCATGCCCTGTCGGCTGCGGAGTCGGGGGGCCTTACATGGGCTGAGGAAGAGGAGTGCTGAGGCTATTAATGCATCTGGAGTACATGCAAACTGTCAGTGGTCGAGGGTGCAAGTGGAAGGAGGCCCGAGTGTCTGAGCCGGGGTGCATGCAGGTAGTGCAGGCCGGGGAACGGCCACTTGGTGCATCAAAAGCTGCAGCGGCAGGGATCAAGTCTGCTCTACAGGCAGAAGGGAGAAAATGGCCATTGGTGACCAGGGCTGCATGTGGAAGTGTGAGCAGCGAGGGAGAGGTCGGGGCCATTGATGTGGGGTCTCCCAGCTTCCAACAACGGTTCAGGTCCTTGGAGGAGGGATTGGATGTTTTGGAAGTCTGAGGAGGAGACTGAATGGAACTTGGGGTCCAAAGATCGGAGCAGTCCAGCCAGTCTTGATACACCTGATGAGGAGGCTAGGGATTCCGTGGTGCGAGGAGAGTGCGCCAGGAATCTGGGATTCTGTGAGGCCTATGCTAATCGGGTCCCAGACCTAACCCCACCTAATAACTATGTCCAGGCTCTGGATCAAAATGAGGCCTACGTCTCCTTCATCAAAAGAGAGGAGACCCCATATTCTCCAGCTGGGAGAGGTAATCGGAAGACCCTCCCCAGATTTTCCAGGATAATGAGGAAGGTGGCCTTAGAGTATGGGTATGACTATCCCTATGCTCCACGGGAGGTCATGCTAGAGATGGGAGGCCAAAGAGAGTCCTGGTGTAATGAAGCTATATGGGACTTCCTCTTTATCTCTAAGCCACATCGTAACCAGTCCAGGATGGACTTGTGGAAAACATTCTTATCAGTAAAAAAGCAGTGGAACCACGGGCGGGCCATCTACTTAGGCCGGGTGGAGGTCCGCCGCCCAGATGGATCTGGCCAGGCCTGGTGGATCAGGTTTCAGGAAAAGGAAGGGAAGACGGTGCGAATTCCCCATCCAGACTTTTATTGCTGAAAATACATACTACGTCCAATTGAGGCTGGCTAGCCTATACCTACTAACTGACAAGCTACAGTTGTTACTGGGGCTTAGGCCCTATTCCCATCACCCCCCCTCCCCTTCTATCCTTGCAGAAGGGGTTGAGGGAATCACCAGCTGCCACTAGCTAGTAGGCTTACATCAGAGGGCCAACCCTCTCAGGAGAAAGGGAGAAAAAAAACTCACATGCTGTCCAGGAGATCCTTTGGGCCATCAGGCCGGGATCTTGAATTACAAATCTGCTTAGAGTTCCAATCGGACTACTTTTGGGCCAACGGCCGATAGCAAAATTCTGTGGGTGACCCCCTGAGGGAGTGGGTGTTGCATACTGGGAGTTTTTGGTGGGGGGTGCCCTGGTGCCAGGTACCCCTGAAGAAATTACTCCTGACCCCTGCAGGACTATAGGTTGTCCAGGCTCTGGCAACCAAGTCAGTTTGGGAAGAAGAAACTGTGCTGAACGTTGCAGTAAAGGAAATGCTGCAAGCACCCATCTTCTTGGACTGTTAGTGACAGGGCCCAGGATCATCTTGGAGGAATTATGCTGGACGACGTGTCAAGAGTTATTGTACTGTGTAGTCAGAGATGCTGAATGAGAAGGCCGCCTCTGCAGGGAGGGTCTTCTAACGAAAAACAATCAGACATGTGGTTTGGATAAGTGTCTAATTTTCTTTCTTCCTTTTCAGATTGCCTAGAGCTGCTAGAAGTAGTTAGGGTGTTTTCCCACCCGAGCAAAGTTTTGCTTGATGGGGGGTGCACTGCATTAAATGTACCCAAAATTGTATCATATATGTACATACCAAATATTTATATTTTTCTACATAAATTATTCATGTATATTCGTATTTTTCTCCTTTTCCCCCTTTCCAGATATTTGGGATACACCTAAGTTTTTTCCAGTAGGAATTTTTGTAGGGGGTGGCTGCCCCAGAGCCAATGGGGACATAGCTCATTTTTGGTGGGGGGTGGATAGTCCTAGGAAAAGCCTAGTTTTTGCTCTGCCTGCTTATCAGGAGAGCCTGATCAACAGTTTGGCCTGTTGCATGTGTCCATGTGTGATTTACCTGTTCTGAGGGAGTGTCCCCACTGTATCCAATAGGGGAGCCTGTTGGACAGTGGCGGAAACCCAGCCAGTGACACACAGGCTTTTGTGGCTGTCCCAGTGGGTGGGCACAACAGTGGTGCATCCTTGGATAGGTCACAAAGGCCAAAGGGCACATGTGACAGGGCGTCTTTGGGCAGGAAGCCAGGTCCCAGGAGGAGGGTGACGGCTGTCTCTCCTCCTGTCAATGTGGAAAGTGGTCACAGGCAGTCAGGCTAGTGGACCAAAAGTGTGGTGCTGAGCCAGGAGGTCCAGAGGATACTGATTGTGGAGCAAGTGGTAGAGCAACCTGAGGAAAAACAGTGTCCGTGAGTACCAGGGGTCTGCCCAGGAAGGGGACCACTCCGGTGAGTCAGTGGACAGAAGCTAGCACACACAGCAAGTAAGAAAGGGGGTGCCAATTAGACCCTGAAGAGTAACCTAAAACAGAGTTTATTTTCTTTATCTTCACTTCAGTGACAAGGTGAAGCAGCGGCCTTGCCGCACACACTACAGCTAGTTGTCCTCAGGATTTGTGAATAGTTCCTAATTTGGAGTATCCCACTCATGCCTTCTCCCATCCCAGTTCCAAATAAAACACAAAAAAAACCAAATCCCCTGGATTGCTCATTGACTGAGCCAAGGACTTAAAGTGATAAGTTTAACAGACTGTTGCTATGGGTAACCCAGGGGAATCCAATCTCAGCAGCTCCCTAGGGGGCAGTGCTACACATATGTAGTTGGTGTTTGATTTTATTTGCAGCCCAAGCTGATAAACCTAAGCTCCTATTGTCAAGTATTATGTCAATGTCATGTGTGAGGAGTTAGCTCGGCAGCAGGTTGTGTGTGACTCCCTGGATGAGTCCACAGCATGGTTTAAAAGGTACAGCAGACAGCAGGATCTCAGAAAAACACATATGTGGTTTACTATAAAGTCTGTGTCTGCAAAGCACAGCCATGAAAACAGATAGGCCCGGAGCAAAAAAAAAAAAAAATAAGCGCAGGGCCTCATGATAGGGTTGATAGGGGACACAGGAAAAAGGAGGTGGGATAGGGTTAAATGGTGGGCTGTGGCTGGTGGTGCAGGAAGAGGATTGGATTAGGCCAGGTAGGGGTGGGGGCTCAGTGTGGCTGCACTGGGTGGGGCTCTTTCCGGTCAAGCAGAATCGTGAGGATCAGCAGAGGAAGGAGGAGGAATCTGCTGTGCTGCCCCTGAGTTCACTCCTAAGATGGCGGACTTGGACTCTTTGCTCGGGAGGCTGAGGGAGGCTGCCGCTTCGCGCGGCTCCTCCTGGCTGCAGGCGCAGGTCTCCTCCATGCTTGGCGGGGAGCCTGCGGCGGCCGGGGATGGGCGTTCACGCGCTCGGAGGTCACGGCCTCCGGAGCGTTACAGCCCGCCAGTGTCCCCACGTGCTGAGCGCCATTTCGGGAGCCCCCCTGTGGACCCTCCAGGCCCGCCGGCCCGGCGCTCTCCTGCCAGGACCGGCGGAGCGGCTGGGAGGAATCCCCCTCGTCGGCGGAGCACGTCCGGGCGGGGCCCTGCCCGTTCTTCCTCGCCGGCCCCGCCCGTTCGCCGGAATGCAGCTGGATCGGCGGCCGCCCCGACTGGTGGGGACGGATCGGTGGGGGCGGCTCAGCGTGGGAGACGGACGTCGGCGGCCATCAGCCAGTCGGGCCGAGCGGCTGGTGGCTCGAGTCTGCAAGCACCCCGGTCGGGGGTGGAGGCGGGAGAGTCGGACGTGGATGGCGGAGGATCGGGGCCTAGCGGGAAGAGGCCCAGGCGCGACGAGGCTGGACGGTCGTCAGGTCTGCGGCTGGGGGGGACTGGCGGTCGGCCTGGCCCCTCTGTGCTGGCTGCTCCTGCACCGGTGGAGGATCGGGACGATCGGGAGGAGCGATCGGAAGGGGAGCTGTCGGGCTCTGATGTCGGGGAGGTGCCGGTTCCTGTACCAGCGGGGGATGCCGGATCTACGGCGGCGGGGCCTAGCCCTGCCCGGCCTGGTGAGTCCTTTAATGTTCAGTCTTCCTTGTTGTCTGTGTTGCAGGCTTTGTCTGGGGGGTTGGGGACTGGGCCTGGCCGGGGGGGGGGTCGGGGGGACGCCTCTGGGGCCGGGGGTCCCATCTGCCCCGGGGGGCGCGCCCGCTGTAGCGGGCGCCGAGGTCGGGCTGGAGGGATTGCTGGCGGGGCTGCGGTCTCTGGTGCAGCGCTTTGAAGGGGTGTCGGCCGGCGGTTCTCCGACCGCGGCTTGGGGTCGGGGGACGGCCCCTCGCTCGGCGCCGGCGGGCGCAGGTGAGCTGGGGGCGGCAGCTGCGGCTGCCACCCCGGTGGTGCCTGTCTCGGCGCCGGTCGTGGCGCCGCCCGCGCAGGTGGTGGGGGACAAGGCTGCAGATGCCAAGTCCACAGGTAAGGATGCGGATGCGGTTCGGCTCGCGGATGCGGCGAAGTGTGAGGTTTATGTCTGCTTTGAGGGGCCCTTGGGGGCGCACCTCAAGCCCGAGGTCAGGGAGAAGATTTGGAAGGACGAATACGTGGAGATCTTCACGCTGCTTCCGTTGGAGAAGTTCAACCTGGATCGGGTGAAGCCGGAGGAATCCAAGAAGGAGGATGAGGAGCGGCGGCGCTACAGGTTGATTCCGCGCACGTTTAGCAATTGGTTGCAGGCTTTCGCCATCTTTGCGAGTGTGGTGGGGGAGAAGAGGCCGGAGCATTGCTCCGCCTTGTTCTGTTATTTGGACGCCATTGGCGAAGCGTACCGGGTTTATGGCGGGGTTGCTTGGCTTCGGTATGACGAGCAATTCCGCCAGCGCAAGGCGGTCCGCCCTGCTCTGCGTTGGGACCATAAGGACATTAGCCTGTGGATGCGCCTCATGACGTCAGCGTGGGCGTCGTCTTCCTTTTTTCCAGGGACGGCCGGAAGTCAGAGTGCCCCGGGACAGCCGGCCGCAAAACGTCGAGGGTTTTGTTGGCAATTTAACGAGGGGACTTGCAAGTTCGGGCCCTCGTGCCGCTTTAAGCACGAGTGCTCCGGCTGCGGGGGCGCGCACCCCCTCTCTCGTTGTTTTAAGCAGGGCAAGTCACGCTCCGGAGATGCTCAGCAGAAGAGGGATGACGCCGGTGATGGTGGAAAGGATGCGTCCTTTTCTAGGTAGGTATCCGGATCGGGCGGCTGCTCGCTTGCTGGAGGCTGGGTTTTCGGGGGGGTTTTGTTATTCCTTGCGCCATGTCCGCCGTTCCCCCGGTGGCGGACAATTTGCGGTCGACCCGGCTTAACCCCGGGGTGGTGTCGGACAAACTGGCTAGGGAGGTTGCGTTGGGCCGCATGGCGGGGCCTTTTCCTCGGCCCCCTTTGGCCGATTTGGTGGTCTCCCCTTTGGGGTTGGTGCCCAAGAAGGAACCTGGCAAGTTCCGCTTGATTCATCACCTGTCCTTTCCCAAAGGGGGGTCGGTTAATGACGGCATTGATCCTGAGGCCTGTGCGGTGTCTTACACTTCTTTCGATGCGGCCATATTTTGGGTGCGTCAGTATGGGCGGGGTGCGCTGATGGCAAAGACGGACATCGAGGCCGCTTTTCGGCTGCTTCCCGTCCATCCCCAAAGCTTTCGTCTGTTGGGCTGCCAGTGGCTGGGTTCCTTCTACGTGGACTTGTGCTTGCCCATGGGCTGTTCGATATCGTGCGCTTTCTTTGAACAGTTCAGCTCGTTTGTGGAATGGGTTGTGCGTGAAGTGGCGGGGGTAAATTCTGTCATCCACTATCTGGATGACTTCCTGTGTGTGGGCCCTCCTTCGTCTACGTTGTGCGGGGTTCTGCTGGCCACAGTGCAACACGTGGCGGTGCGCTTTGGCATTCCGCTGGCGGCTGATAAGACGGAGGGCCCTAAGACGGTGATTAGTTTTTTGGGGATCGTAATTGATTCCGAGAACATGGAATGTCGCTTGCCCGAGGACAAGCTGCTGGATCTTAAGTCGGAAATTTGCTTGCTGGTGGGGAAGCGGAAGGTACAGCTTAGGCGGCTGCAGTCTCTCCTTGGGAAGCTGGCCTTCGCGTGTAGGATTATGCCGATGGGCCGGGTTTTCAGCCGACGTCTGTCGGCGGCCACGGCGGGAGTGCGGTCGCCGCATCACTTTGTGACGTTGTCCGCGGATCATGTGGATGATCTGCGAGTTTGGCATGTCTTCCTGACGTCATTCAACGGGCGGTCACTTTGGCAACAAGGCCCGGTCAGCAGCTGCGATCTTGAGTTGTATACGGATGCGGCTGGCTCTACGGGTTTTGGCGCCTTCCTCGGTGGTCGGTGGTGTGCGGAGCGGTGGCCGGCGGCGTGGAGCGAGGCTGGATTGTTGCGGAATTTGGTTCTGTTGGAACTTTTTCCGGTGGTGGTGGCGGTGGAGCTATGGGGGGCGGAGTTCAGGGACAAGAAGGTCCGGCTGCATTGTGATAACATGGGCGTGGTGCAGGTTATCAATCGGCTTTCCGGTTCGTCTGCGCCGGTAATCAGGTTGTTGCGCCACTTGGTCTTGCGTTGTCTGCAGTTTAATGTTTTCTTGTATGCTGTTCACTTGCCCGGGGTGGAGAATTCGGTGGCTGATGCTTTGTCTCGGTCTCAGCAGGTCCGGCGCCAGAGGCGGACCGCCAAGGGGAGCCTTGCCCGCCGGAGCTGTGGCACATTGTGTCGGGATCGCCGCTGGTTTGCTCCGGAGGTCGCTGAGTGATGTCACGTGGGCTGCGTATTCCAAGGTATGGAGGGAGTGGTCGGTCCTGCTGGATTGGGTCGGGGCGGATGCGGTGAGTATGTCTTCTCCGTCTCTTGTGCTGTACTTTCTGTGCTTGAATTTCGAGCGGGGGGTGTCGGCGTCGGCCATCGGCCGTAAGCTGGCGGGTTTGGCCTTCCTGTTTAAGGTTTGGGGCCTTCCGGATGTTACGAAAGACTTTGTGGTCCGCCAGGCTTTGAGGGGTTATAGGCGGGGTTCGCGTCGGCCGGATGGCCGTCGCCCGATATCGTTCGGGATGCTGGGGGAGTTGGTGCGGCAGGTGGGCTGCTCCTGCTCCTCTCCGTACGAGGCGTTGTTGTTCCAGACGGCCTTCGTTCTGGCCTTTTTTGGAGCGTTCCGCATTGGGGAACTGGTGAGTGCTAATAGGAAGTCTCCTGGGGGCCTTTTGGTGGGAGAGGTGAGTTGCTCCGCTGCTGCGGTGGTGATTTTTCTTTGGAGGTCCAAGACCGACCAGGCAGGCAGAGGTACGTATGTTCGTTTGTACAGGGTGGGGGGTTCTCCCCTCTGCCCGGTGGCGGTGGTTCGGGAGTTTCTGGGGGCACGCCCCCCGGTTGGGGGGTCTTTCCTAGTACACCTGGACGGGTCGTCTTTGTCTAGGTTCCAGTTCAAGGCGGTTTTGAATAAGTGTTTGGCTGTGTTGGGCTACAGGCCCGGGGATTATTCTTCGCACTCCTTCCGCATCGGGGCGGCTACGGAGGCTGCCAGGTGGGGTGTGGATGATTCAGTGTTGAGGCGTATTGGTAGATGGGAGTCTAACCGTTTCAAGTTGTACGTTCGTCCTCATTTGTTGTGATTTGTGGTACGTCGGGGGGCACTGTTGTGTGTCTGGTTTTGTCATGTTTTCTTGCTGTTTCATTACAGAGGGAGCTGCATGCCTGATCTGGATCGTGGGGCATTCTTATGTGTTCTGGGGGGCCAGGAGGGCTGAGGTGCGGCCCAACGGGCGCCAATTGGGTTTTTCTCGGGAGGAGGCTGTTGTCCGCTGGATTGGCGTGCCGGGTTTGCTCTGGTGCAAGGTCCTTCCGGAAGTGCATCGTTTTGCGCGGCTGGACCGAGCCCCGGGCGTCCTGGTATTGCACGCGGGGGGCAACGATCTGGGGGTCCGTTCCATGCGCCTGCTCATACGAGATATCAAGTTTGATTTTCTCAGGCTGCGCACCTCCTTTCCCGACTTGGTTATAGTTTGGTCGGACATTGTGGGGCGGTCCTCTTGGCGTTTTGCCAGGTCCGCTGCGAGTCTGAACAAGGCCCGTATTAAGGTGAACAAGGCTGTTGGCCGTTTTGTTTGCCGTAATGGGGGAGTGGTGGTCAGGCATGGGGAGCTGGAAGTGGACACGTGGCGTTACCTGCGGAGTGACGGTGTGCACCTGAATGCTGTAGGTACCGACTTGTGGACTCTTGGGATTCAGGATGGAGTTCAACGGGCTCTGCGAGTGTGGCGGGGCTCACAGGTGTAAGGTGTCACACCTGTGAGCTGTGGCGGTTGGGGGTCTTTGGAGGCGGTAACAGGTTTTTTGGTCAGTGCATAGGGTGACCCATCTACGGTATGGAGCCCTATAGTGTATCCCGGTTAATAGGGGTTTAACCGGGATGTGTTAACAAAGGGTATCAGTGGAAAATGTGTTTGTTCCTGAGCTGGTGTCTCGCGGCTGGGGACCGTTGGGTTTTTGGATACTGATACCATTTTTTGAATTGGATTTTGGTGCCTCCCAAGACCAACAACCCCTGATTCTCTTATGTGTACTGGAGTATTTATGGTTTACTGTTTACAATGTTTTAAATTGGTTGTTAATAAAATGGCCTAACAGGCCACAATTTTATCCAAAGTCGTTGTCAGTATCATTTGTTTAGAAGGATTAGAAAGGGGTGGTTTATGCTAAAGATCAGGAGTGGGCATCGGTCATACCCTAATCATGTAAAATAAAACATAAACCGTAAAATAAAACAAAAACAGAAAATAATCCCATGCCACGCTGGCTGGCTAACTACAAACACTGGATCCTACCTAACTGTCCTGGAGCAATCTACTGCTTCTCAGGCACCTGTCACACACAATAAGTCTTAAGCCTCGTACACACGCCACTAATTTCCGCCGTCCGGTCGTCCGTCTTTTGTCCAGAGTGGTGTCTGTTGGTTGGAATGTGCTCTAGACTGCACACAAATTTTCCCGCACGACAGAATTCTACTTCAGAAGTGATGTCATGTGTTGGATTGCTTTGTATGTGTTCTTTCATCTCTGAGCATGCCTAGTCTTGCTCATAAGATTTTTTCCCCATCGAAATCTGTACTAATGAGACGAAAATCGGACGTGTTTTGACGGAGGACAAACATTTTAATGCCTGCACACCAGGATTTTGTCAGCCGAAAAGTCGGAGTCGGCTGTCGAAAGCACCATACTAACAATCCGAAAATCGGCAGATCGGTCGTCGGACGAAATTTCCCGGCCGAATTTCTTATCATGTGTACGGGGCTATAGTCTTTAGTCCACAGACTTGATCTCCACATACGAGTAAGTTTCTACTCCCCACTTTGTCCTGAACAGAGGTCTTTTTCCAGGATGCAGGATCCTCCCTAAGCAACCTGGATGTTTTATAGAGCCCAGAGTACTCAGACCTGTTTCAGCTGAGCTTATTAACCCACTTGGTTAACCAAACAACTCACCACACAGTACAAAAAGGAAAACAGTCTGTATACTGCTTGAATCTGGGAAAAATATATTTCCCATCCTGGACACCAGTAGTTTTTTTCTTGGCTTCCTGTCACACATGGTATTCTGTACCAACACCTACCTGAGCATTTCTAGACAAAGTTTTATTGACCTGTCAAATAAATCCTGTATAGGTAACTTGATCCGGTTACAAACCCAGTATAACTAGGGCAAAAAATGTGTAGATGACGTGTGTATCTAAGTTGTGTGAATTAGAATGCAAATATTTGAAAGGCCTAACACTGCCAGAAGGTAAAGTTCAGGAAATGTTGTAGAGATTCCTCATTTCTACAGAAGGGCCATAACGCTTCCATCTCCTCATTGTTGTACTGAGATTTCTGTGATGACCCCTTGTCATCACTATCTTCTGCAGCATGTCTCAGGCTCCAATGAAAACTGTAGAAATCATCCAATGATTACAACAGACCACATGTATCATTGCCCCAGTCTCTGTTTTTTGCTGAATATTCCCAGTCTCAAACTAAACTTGCAACATGTCCACTGTCTCTGACCATCATTACCTCCTATTATGTCTGCGGTCTATGAATATACTTACCTTTTTTTTAATGTGGCTTTTAATTATTACTGGAGACTCTGTTAAAACCTCATATATCTTTAAATTAGACAAAAAACTAGATCAAGGAAAGAACACAAAGATGGCAAACTGCGCCCCACCCCCCAGGTAGAGGGGGCGGAACTAATATCTGTACATGGAGAAAAATACTCCATTCACGCCTTTTCAGATGTGATGGAGTGTGCGTGTTTACATAGCACTTATAGGGCAGTCCGTTCATTTCAATGGGATGCCCTGCACGTAAAGGATGCACAAAAGAACCTTTTAAAAACCACACTGCACTAAAACACGTGGTACTTATCATGCGTTTTGTTGCAGGTGAATGAGTGGGAAAAGCAAGATGTGTGTTGTGCAATTGAGAATTCACATCGCCAATGCACACCTGTAAAAGAGCTGTGGGCGTTTGTGTATTGCAGGAATTTTGCACACATTCCTGCAATGCACAAATATCTACCAAGGGAAGAGGGAATTAATTCAATTTCACAGAGGTGCAGTTGCTAAAAGTTCCAGTTCTAATAAAACATTAAAGTAAGCCAATCACATCCACATTTCCACAAGTAAAAGAAAATAAAACCACTTAACATAAGGAGTCCCCCTTTACATCAGGAGTCTCCATCAGTATCTCCCTTTACATCAGGTGTCCCCCCTTTACATCAGATGTCCTCAACAGAGTCTCCCTTTACATCAGATGTCCCCATCAGTGTCCCCTTTAAATCAGATGTCCCAGTCAGAGGCCCCCTTTACATCAGGTATCCCCCTTTACACCAGGATTTCCTATCGGTGTCCCTCTTGACATCAGGTGTCCCCATCAGTGTTCCCCTTGACATCAGGTGTCCAAATCAGAGTGCCCCTTTACCTCAGGTGTCCCCATCAGTGTCCCCTTTACATCAGGTGCCCCCCTTTTGATCAGGAGCCCCTATCAGAGTCCCCCTTTTGGATCAGTTGTCCCCATTAAGGTCCCCCTTTTAGATTAGATGACCTCATCAGAATCCCTCTTTATATCAGCTGTCTCATCACATGGCCCCTTGCATTAGTTGTCACCCCACGTGTACTCACAGCTCTCCTGGAATGCAGGTATCTTCTCCTTCCTCTCTCCAGTCATGTGTAGGGTTACCACCTCATCCCTTTAAAACCAAACACATATAAATTACACCTGTTCTGTGGCTGATTAAGGGGGTAATTAAACCCACTTCGTGCCTTATGTGCATTAAATTAGCCACAGAACCTGTGTAATTCATATGTTCTGTTTTAAAGGGATGAGGTGGCAACTCTAGTCATGTAAAAAGAGAGAAGAAGGACAGTCTGCTGACTGGGGGGTGGGGGGGGGGGGTGGAGAAAGCTTCATTCTCTCTCCAGCAAGTGTCCGCAGCTGCTCCTTGTGACAGGAGTGAAAGACTCCTGTCAGTGAGGAGCGACACCAGGAGTGCGCCCTCTCTCAACACAATGCCAGGGGCAGGTGCCCGCTTGGCCCTGCCCTTGTACCAGCCCTGCAAGCAGTACGTATTGGGGCTAACTGGATGCTCATCCCCAGGCCATGGGGAAAAGCAAAAAGGTGTTGTTGGACCGAGGTTAAGTCCGAGGTCACCTCATTTGAGGCGAGAACCTGACTATACAGGGGGGGGAGCACTCATCATGGTGGCACATGGATGTTAATTTAACGGCGCAAAAGAAGGAAGAGCGAGCACCCTATACAACATTGATGTCGGTGGCGGGAAGGAACATCATAATATATTTACATAAAATTTGTTTTTAAAGAAGCATCTGATTTATATCACAAGTATTAATAATTCACATGTTATTTATAGTATAGCACACACTTGTCACAACTGAGATATTAGCAGTTGTTATTTATTCATTTTTGATTGTTTTATATGATATTATTTAGCGCAGCACTAAGGTTTGTTTTATTAGGGGTACAAGCACAACTATCTTTAAACAGACAAAATTTATGTTAGAAATTATATTCACATATCTTATTCATGTAATACCAAAAAGAAATAGATCTATGGCATACATTGTGCCAGTATTCCTCCAGTTCCTATTGCAATACAGTCTGGGGGCAGACCTAGAGGTCCAAACAGACCAGCCCAAAACAAGCAAGCAATGGCGGCTTATTATGCCTATCTTATCTAGATATAGATATTTTAGAGTTAATTCATATGTCACGAAATCCATTATTTCCCATATTTAAGTATATATAAATGCTAGAGTGGACTTACTCAGAGCACTAAAAATGGATTTACAAGTTCATCCATCATGGATATACATCGCAGTTCCAAAGAGTCCACATAGGGTTATTTGAAAAAAACATTTTTTAGATAGTCAAGATTTTTAGTGGGATGGAGTCTATAAAAATGGGTGTCTAGGGAAGATCAAAAGGGCTCAAATCAGCACACTGCCAAGTTCTTAGGCATATCCGTATGTATCTCACTCTGAAATTGCTAGCCATATCTCTCTCCGATTTATACATTAAAAAAAAAAAAAAAAACACCTGACTTTATTTAAATGCAACACCTTTATCTCAAAAGCCTTTTTAAGTTACACAGTCAGCACTGTCTGAACAACAATTTGAGCAAGTAGCCTCACCGTTACTGCAGGAAAAGGAACAGAACTTAATTTACATTGAAAATGGTGTTAGTGATGTATTTTCTGAAAAGTAAGAAAATGAACAGTCTGCAATCTCAGCCAGAAAATCTGTGAGATCCAATAAGGGTTTTCCAGCTAGAGGCTTGTCAAATATGGCTTATACAGCATCACAACCTGAGCCAGCTACATAGGAAGAATTGCAAAAGTTGATTAAAGCCAAATATGCAGGCATCTGGGGTAAAGCTGTCCACATAGACCATCCTTCTCACCGCCGGCTCTCACCGCTGTCAGCCAGTCTGCAGTCATGACCAGGAAGACTACCCTGCAATAGAGCGATCTGAAAGCGAGGCTTGAAGCACTTCTGGAGCGCAGCGTGAAAGGGATGACATTGATGGCGGTGAGGAGGACGGTCTATGTGGACAGCTTTACCCCGGATGCCTGCATACTTAGATGTGCCTGTTTTATTCATCAACCATGTGAGTTGCTAAGAGTCGGTTCACACCACAGTGACTCAAAGTTGCCCATGCAGCACGACTTCATCACGGCTTGCAAACTACTTCTCATAATAGAAGTCAGTGCAAGTCGCTCTGACTTCGCCCAAAAGTAGTGCAGGAACCTTTCTAAGTCGGAGCGACTTGAGTCGCTCTGATTAGAACGGCTCCATTGCACAGCATGGAGCGCTACTTGTCAGACGACCAAGTCGCCTGACAAGTCGGAGTAGTGTGAACCGGCTCTAAATGTTGAACCTTCATTAAATGTAACCATATTGCTACACTTAGAGGCGCCACTCTCTTCTCTTTTATACTCTGTTGTGACGTAACGCTACTCTTATATCAAGACATCACTTGTTTATCAAGTCAAAATTTATAAAAGAAATGTTGCTGGTCTTTGCAAAACGCTCTCAAACCAAGTTACTCTCCATCCAAGGTTTTACTGTAGATCACAACATTCATTTCTCATCCCTAAAGCTGTGTATGACAACACCTTCGAACAGGAACCATTCAGGTGAATAGCACTGCTCAGCAAGCACCCCACAACCGCATGCAAACCCCCAAAGCCAAAGTAGGAAGATCTCCAAAGGAAGATGGGACTTGTATAAGAAGTAGTCGTTGAGTGGGGAATATTAAAATACCGTTTATACAGACATTGGTGCCAAAACCGGTATACTGTGATTAGTGGTTCTGCCACTAGGTGTAGTGTTCTTAAATGTAATTCTTGTATATTGTAATGTTGTTCCTTGTGGAGTTACATGGTTAAGATGTTGTTTTGTCTCTTTGTGTTCCAGTGGTTTTCCACTAAAACAGAGCAGGCTTAGCCATGTGTTCAGCACCATCTTGACTGGTAAGAACTATGTCTGCAGCAGCTTTCAAACCTTTTTGAATTTGTTAAACGCAGAAGTAAACTCTTGATATTGGATTATTTAGTAAACCCTGCATGATTCACCTAGCACTCCACTCCCCTAAGTTATGTCTATTTGGTATGAGCCTGTAATGGCATTGTGCCAGTGATTAATTCTTCCTGTCTCCAATGATTCTAATAAGTTAATAATCTTTTGGAATTTGTAAAAGCTGTCATATTTTTTTTCCAACCTAGCTAACCTTTTATAGGTTTATTTCAAGGAAATGATTTTCTCGTGAAAGCTATGTTGATGTACAGAAATTGGATAACCAAAAATAAAAAATGAAATAAAATGATAGCATGTCTGTAGTGTACAATTCACTAGACTATCACAGACACCACTACTGGGAGATGGAAAATTCCAGATACTTTCCCACCTGAAAAACGATAATAGCTTAAATATTTTATTAAAACACATATACTTGGAAATCATCACGAAAAGTAGACATTCCTATGGGTAAAATCACAGGCAAAAATATCAACTAGGAGTCGGACAATAGCTAGATGTTGGGATCCACATATGGAATCACTTTTTCTGTTACTTTACTGACAGGCTTGGTCTACCGGGATCCGAGCACATCACTTTTTAATTACAATTATCAAATATTTTTAGAGGATCATGTGCTCCATTTATTTCATGTATTTTGTATTTTTTGTATCTCTCCAAAAGCAATTCATTGGTTTTGTGGACATGCTTATCACTCATAAAAGAATAATGCAAGATATTGTATTATAAATTTATTGTGCACCTTTGAGAAGAATAAAGTCTGTATGAAACTGAGATTGAGAACACAGGGCCCGACCTCAATCTAGTTGGGGGAGAGTTCAAAACTAACCTCAAAAAGTGTAATTTTGCTAAAAGATTAGTGGATGCTTGGAACAGTTTTTTTTTTTTTTTTAAACTAGTGAGTAAACCCTTTTTTTCCCCTCACTCTAGAGAAAGTTCTCCCACACATCCTGATGATAAAACCACTGACAGTGTTTTTCAACCATTTTCTTTTTCTTAAGTGTTGGCTTTATGTAATACTCTTTAAGTGTACGAAGTCTGCTTCGTAATGTAGGAAGGTAGCAGTTTTGTTATATTCATGATTTTTTTTTTTTTTTTTATTCTGTAGGCAGCAGTTGGCTGCAGTCAGCCTAGCTGTACCTCTGTGGAGTGATCGCTAATTATATAGTGTATTTTCTTCTCCACTTGGCTTTTGAGCCTGCTCCAGCAAGCTGTGCTAGATTGGAGGCTTTCTATGTTTATACATTTTAATGATTTAGCCTGGGGGATCTGGTAAGGTGTGCTGTGAAAAGTATTAAATATTTAAGACACTTCCTGTTCTGTCCCTTCTCTCATGGGCTTACTATCTCAGGTGTTTCATCCTAGGGGTTGGAAGGATCAGTGACCTTCCCTCATGGGATGTATTCTTAAAGATGCTGGTTTCTAGGGGTTAAAGAGTGCTGTTCTAGAGGAGGCAGCTGCAAATAGTCACCATAAGAGATGTGATGGGTAACTTGTTGAGTGAGAAATATCCACAGGAACCTTCTTTGCTGTCCTGCCTTGAAAAAAGATAAGATACCACTAGAACTAGAAGAGGTATCCAGCAGTGGCGGCTGGTGCTCAAAATTTTTGGGGGGGGAGGCGCAAAAAGAAAAATGTAATAGGTATTGCTTCGTGCCAAAAAACGCAGTAAAAAAATTGCGTGACTTTGAAGCTGTGCCCCCTTCAATGCAATGAACACTGTGCTGTGCCCCCTTCAATGCAATGAACACTGTGCTGTGCCCCCTTCAATGCAATAAACACTGTGCTGTGCCCCCACAATGCAGAGTTCAGCGTGCATGCCCCTTTCAATTCAGAGCGCCACAGCATTGTCCCCAATCACTGCAGAGCGCCAAAGCATTGTCCCCAATGATTGCAGAGTGCCCACAGCATTGTCCCCCAATGATTGCAGAGTGCCCACAGCATTGTCCCCCAATGATTGCAGAGTGCCACAGAATTGTACCCCAATGATTGCAGAGTGCCCACAGCATTGTACCCCAATAAATGCAGAGTGCCCACAGCATTGTACCCCAATGATTGCAGAGTGCCCACAGCATTGTACCCCAATAAATGCAGAGTGCCCACAGCATTGTACCCCAATGATTGCAGAGTGCCACAGCATTGTACCCCAATGATTGCAGAGTGCCACAGCATTGTACCCCAATGATTGCAGAGCGCCACAGCATTGTACCCCAATGATTGCAGAGCGCCACAGCATTGTACCCCAATGATTGCAGAGTGCCCACAGCATTGTACCCCAATGATTGCAGAGTGCCCACAGCATTGTACCCCAATGATTGCAGAGTGCCCACAGCATTGTACCCCAATGATTGCAGAGTGCCCACAGCATTGTACCCCAATGATTGCAGAGTGCCCACAGCATTGTACCCCAATGATTGCAGAGTGCCCACAGCATTGTACCCCAATGATTGCAGAGTGCCCACAGCATTGTATCCCAATAAATGCAGAGCGCCACAGCATTGTACCCCAATAAATGCAGAGCGCCCACAGCATTGTCCCCCAATAAATGCAGAGTGCCCACAGCAATGTACCCCAATAAATGCAGAGTGCCCACAGCATTGTCCCCCAATCAATGCAGAGTGCAGCGTGCGTGCTCCCTTCAATTTAATGCACTTACCTGGCGGCGGCGGTGGCGGGATCTTCCCTCCTCGATCCAGTCCGTCCTCTCAATCACAGCCAGGATATCCGAAAGTGGGGGTGTCCAATCGCAAGGACTTGCGATCGGGTTACGCCCCCAGAAGGCTGCCGATCGGCGCCTCTTCTGGGACGTAACCCCCCCCCCCCCCTAGCCACCACTTCCCTTACAAAGGCCGGCGAACCCAATTTTTTTTTTTTTTTTTTAAACTTTATTATTTCGCTGTCTTTTTTTTTTCTTTTTTTTTTTTTCTTTTTTTTAGGGGTAGGGGGGCGGTGCACGGGCCGCCACTGGTATCCAGCCTGCCCCATATTTAGGGTGCCTTCATTTCACTGGAGGAGCAATAGAGGCACCCATGGACAGCAGCATTGTCAGATTTAGTGAACTTGACTAACAAATTAAGCTCCAGATAACACTTTTTAAGCAGTTACTGTACAGCAACGTTTTTTTTTTTTTTACTTTTTGGGATTTCCTTTTGGAAGTTTTACATAAATGAATAAAAGGCGACCCCTGTTAGTATTAACTGGTTTGTCTCAATACTCTAACTGCTACATTTATTGGGCAGCTTTGTCTGTTAAAAGAAAATCTAAAGTTTTCTCTATTTTTCTATTTCAATCATTTTTAATTTGTTTTAACAACAAATTTCTCATGCAGGGTTTAAAATATCTGAAGAAGGTAATAGATGATAGAGCTGCAGAATCCACTTCAGATAAAAACAAGTTTACAGGTCATAGTCCCCGTCTTAGCTGGGGGCCTGTTTTGGGCTCAATAGCATTAGTTAGGAAACGGGTTCATGTAGAGGCCTGTGTGTCCAATTAGAGTAGTGAAATGGCTGGGGGGGGGGGGGGGGGGGACTAGACAAAAGCAAATCTGAGGACAAAAAAGTGGGGGGGTGGTAGTTAAAGAGCTCAAGAGAGAAGTAAAGATGGGATCAGTAGGGGAGGAGAATCTGGGAAGGATAAGGAATGGGTCCTCCCTGGACTCAGGACTAGGTCTAGCACATAATCTTCAAAGAGTTTAGGCCAGATGGGTTCAAGGCTGGGAAGGCATAGAGAAGCCAGGGTTTTAGAAATCCAGTTTCTGAATCATTCAATATACTAGTTAATTTCTCATTAACCAGCATGAATTTCATATAAACTTTAACTTCTTGGAAATGGACCATTATTTTACCTTAGCAATCACTTGAGTATCATTGAAAAATAAGTATTTGGCCAGTTTCTGTTGGTGTAGGAAAAGGCCCAAGACCGTATAATGTATAAGGGTCATCTTTAAATCCTTTGGGATAACTATATTGAATATGGTTTGGAGGAGGCCAAATGTCCCAGACCAGTGAAAGCTGTCAACTTGGGACAGGAACATCCAGGGGAGGGCTGGCAGCCTTAGGTCTGGGGGGCAAGTCCAGTCAAGTGGCCCATTGAACCATCGAATCAGCTTACCATCCATGCCCACCTGGTTTTGGACTTGCCGCTGTATACAGTGTCTGGCCCCTACATTAATCCAGCCCTGAGTGAGGCCTTTTTATCAGTTTTTACCACTTTTCAGAGTGGCCTGGGGGGCAATTGCCACCCTGCCCCCCTTGCCAGTCCTCCCCTGGGAACATCAGACAAGTACATTTCCCCAAAGTCCACAGCCACTGAAGCATCTATTACTATACTGTATGTCAGGATGGCATAAACCAGTTGTGTTGGTACCCAATACCACTGAAAAAGAACTTTGTATGCCGTATAAAAATAGAGGAACTTTTTCTATTCTAGACAAGGTTATGCTTTGCAAGGCCCAGAAGGTTGGCGGGATCTAAGCATTAGAAATAGAGGAAATTAGTCCTCTCTGGTTTAAAGTAGAGTATAGCAGAAAGGTGAGCTTTGGAAACCCTGAGGCATTCAGGTTTACAGTATGTGTTCAAAAACTGATTTTGCATACAGGAACTTTTTATCTACTTTCACTACTTTCTTTCCCACTACAACCCTTTCATTTGCCCCGCCTTCTCCTTTCTTGATTACTGCTTAATACCTCAAAGGATGTAAGATACACAGTCCTACAGATATGACAAACGAGAACCTATCGCCACAATTTCCACAAAGTTTAAAGGTGAAGTTTAGTAAAAAAAATCCCTACAGGTTTATTCACATCACTTCTCTGTAATGAAGAATGTCACATGTTGCACAGGCAGCTGTATCCTGTAAAAATCTTCTTTGCAGGGATGCCTGTCCTCTTCCCATCTCTGAGCTTCTGGCTCTGCAGTAGTTAACAGCTTTAGATCTTCAGGCACAACAGCAGTATAAATGGTCTGACTGAGACCATTGCAGCGCCGAAAATTCAGACAGGAAGAGGACAGACTACCCTGCAGTGATTATTTCTCCAATACCAGCTGTCTGCACATCATTGGACATCCTTCATTACAGGTAAGTGATGTGACTAAAGCTATGTGGATTTTTTCAGCTATACTTCAGCTTTAAAAGAGAGCGATGGTTAAAGCTTTTTTGGCCATACTTCTCTTTTGAGTCACAGGAGTGCACTTTTTCTCTCATGTGATGCAGAATCAACAGACAGGGGACTAAAGCCCGCTGTCAGCTGATATCACAGAGCCGCTTCAGGCTCTGGAATGATCCCAACCATATTGTCGAGATCCACCCAGCTGCCTGATTGACAGCTAGTTCCGGGTCTGTGTGAGTGGCTGAGAGGTGAAGCCAGCTGCACCTCCCCCTCTCTGGCCTGGCACTCCAGTGAAGGCTGGAGGGGCAGAGCAGAGAGCAGTGACTGACAGTCACCACTCTCTGCTTCGAGAAGACTGAGAGCTTAGTAATCAGTGATTTATGTGATTGCTCAGTTCTCAATCTGAGAGCCAGTAGTTGTAGCATAGAGGTGAGTTTCTATGCTTGTTTTTTTTCACTACCACAAACCTCTCGTTTATTGTTTCTTAGGGGGTCTTATAGAGTATTTTTGTCTCTCTCACAGCAATTAACTAAAATGTTTTGTATTATCATGTTTGACATTGCATGTACTTTTACATGAACACACTGTCATATGTACTACCTGCTTGATCAATGTTGTTTCTCTGTATTTTTTGTTAAAGTTGTAACACTCAATTAGAAAACGGTGAATAAAAAAAAAAAGGAAGTTGAAAAACAATAGACTTACTGGCCAGATGGCCAGCTGAAAATAAAACCTAAAAAAGAAAACAAATGAAGCCACCACATCTAAGAACTGGTAGACTGAAATATATTACATTTTTGTTTATAGGTTTAATAGCGCTTTAATCTCCAAGAAGCAAAAGCCCTGTTGGTGTCCAGCCAGCCTAGTCTGTGACCAGATGGTAGAGAGAGACTTTAAGTGTCAGGCTTGGAAGGGATTAGAGCTTAGTCTGGTGTTTGAGACCATCTATGTTTTAAAGACCTTGTGATTCTTACCTCACCTTCATTCCCATATTGCAGTCTGCAGTAAACCACATCTCGTTTTGAGTTCACTAAAGTTATTGATGACTATCTATTTTTCACCCTGAGAGCAGAAATATCATAAGACACTGAATGACATTGACTGTGCTTGATATCTTATTAGCATGTAAGAGTGATTGCAACATTTTTAATCTAATTGTGAGCCATCTGGAAGTAAATTTTTATTAATGGTCAGTACTAACATTGCTACAATAAGAAATCTGATTAAATGGCTGGGCAGCCCATCAAATTTTTGTTTATATATGTTAAAGCCTAAGTATAGATAAAATTAACAATGGAAAAGTCAGCACAAGGGACTTAATTTATAGTTAGTAGGGTGTTGTCCTTGTGTTGATTCCTCCTTATTTTAGTTGAACTCTTTCACTGTCTATGAAACCCCAACCCCACTGCCATAATCTCCTGGTGGGGGGTTTAATACAACTAATGGGCCATACACACTATAAGATTTTCTGAAGACTTTTTCCTTTAGACTTACCAAAACCAGATATGAGGTCAAACCTAAACACTTTCAATTTGTATGCAATCTGGCAGGCCCTTGCACTACATAGAAAAGGTAAATCTGAAGGAAATCTGACAACAAAAGTTGGATAGTGTGTATCCAGCTTTAGGCCTACCCTTTTCACCTAGCTGTGCAATTTATAGAAGCCATGCTACAGCTTTTATAAATAAAATTGATCTCAGAGATCCTGTTTCAGTCATAGAAGCAGCTACGTAGAAAGGGCGGGCATAGTTGGGTTATCTTGATGAGAGCATGTGACAGCCCCTTAGTTGTGGTTACCCCTTGCACACAAACATTAAACACAAACACAATAACATTATAACATTGGGAGGGTCAGGAAATGAGGAAGATTTAAACTAAAAAAGAGGAATCAGCACAATGGACACATACTCCTAATTGTAACTCACAGTATGTCCCTTGTGCTGATTTCTCTGTTTTTAATTTAGGCTACATTTAAGCTTTAACGACTTAAATTCCCCAGTGCCATTTAAAACAGTAATGAGAGAGTGGCTATTCGATACCTCTTTAAAACAGAACCAGAAATTTATGAGCTCCAGCAGGGGTTTAGACTGGAAACAGTGGCTCTCGGTGACCACCATTATTCACAACTAAACCCAGGAGCTAGAACAATCAGCTCCTGGGCTTTCAATGCTTCTACAGATTGTTCCATGGGAGAAGCAAATGTAACAACTATGCTCTGCACACTATGCCACACACGTTTTCCCTGACGTCACCACATTTATTGTTAGTATAGAGTCTCAGAAAAAGCTGTTGCAGCTCTTTTCAGCTTCCCTTTCAGCAATGGATCACTGCTATAGTGATCTATTGCTGGCTAATTGCAGCCGGGAAAGAGATCACTATTGAAAACGGATTTGCTGTTGCACAGATGCATGGGAGGTCTGGATCTGGTTTCCAACAACCAGATGCAGACCCCCCATGAAAAAAAAAATCTGTAATACAATTGTAAAAAAACAGGTAAACGATAGAATATAAAAATATACAGTACACTCTATATACACTGCACTATTGTGTGCCCTTATCAACCCTCATCAACCTGACTTAATCGTATCTTAATGTTACGCCAACAATTTTTACAAATCCTTTATATTCTGTGCATGCACCACAATGTAGCGTCAAAAGGGAAATAAAGCATTACAATGAACTTCCTATTTAGGCCATGCCTGGCCTCCGAGCTCGACCCAGGACCATGACAGAATATTCTGGCCCAAACATGGAGGTCTCTATAGCAAACGCTGTGGCTCTTTTCAAGCAGCAAATTGCAAAGCTACAGGATTTTGGTGTTCCTTACCATGAAAAATTTGCCAAACTGAAAAGTGTGGTGAAAGGGCAACAGGAGCAAATCCAGGCTCTACAGAAACAATTGCTGGATTTACGTTTCTGAGATGATGCTAACGCACGTAAACCTCTACCACTCAAGTTCAATGGAGACCGCCGCTATTACAGAGGTTTCCTTAATCAGTGTAGCATATATTTCCAAATGCACCTGGCTGCATTTACTTCACAGGAAAAGAAGATCTTATTTGTTACCAACTTCTTGATTGAGGAAGCCCTAGCTTGGGGCTTCTCTTGTGTAGAATAAGGCAGCACCACTCTAAATAATTTTGAGACTTTTGTGACTGCAATGCATCAAGCTTTTGATCAGGGCTCGACAAATCCCGGGCGCCAGGTTGCATTGGCAACTAGAATTGGCGACCTGGCGCCTTGGGTGCACTGCAGGAGGGGTTCTGTCCCTTCGCGCCCCCCGCGAGTTGCGCGGACTACCGCGCCGTCCAATAATTGAGGCCGCGGCTTTTCTGCATTCTTGAGTGAGACTCTTCCAATGGGGAACTGGCGCCCTCTTGTGGTGGCCAGGAGTATGACAAGCAGTCACTAACAAGACTGTTTTCAATGCCCGCCTATCTCCTTTCCAAGAGGAGAAGAGACAGCAGTTTTTGCAAGCTTCATCTGGCGCCCTTTGCTTAAAAGACAAGTGGAAAGGGAGTGTGTGTTTTTTTTTTTTTTTTTACATTTTTAAAAAAGTGAATTCATTATTTTTCATCATATCTCTGCCATGCCATGCCACGCCACAGTCACTCAGCCGAAAGCCCCTTTTACACAGGCTGTCTGATCAGGTCCGCCTGTCAGTTTTTCAGGCGGACCTGATCAGACCCTTCAGGATCCTCTATGAAGTGGCAACCCGCCGCCATCCGATCCTGTTCGCTAAAAACAGACAGATGGTGGTTCTATTTTCCATCTGTCCGGTGAAATGGAATGGATGGCATCGGATGGAAAAGGTCAGATGGTCCGTTTCCATCCGATTGCCCCATAGAGGTGAATGGGCTGTGTCTGCATAGAGTGGACAGGATCCGCCTGCTCAGCGGGTATCAGCAGAGAGATCTGCTGAGCGGATTCTGCTAAACCAGGCATGTCCAACCTGCGGCCCCGAACCACAGGCAATGTGGCCCACTGCCCCCTGACAATTGTTTTTTCCTTTTTGCTGGGGAGAAAGGGAGTCGAGTCAGGGGCACGGCCACAGAGGTTTCCAACTAACTGTAGGCAGAGGCTGTCTCGGAGGGGATCATCCACCAGTTGTGTTAAATTAGTGCTAGGAAGGGCGCGCGACAGCGCTGGAAGGGCGCGCGACAGCGCTGGAAGGGCGCAGCAGCGTTTTATTACTTATATCTTAACTAGAGTATATAATTTATATGCGGCCCGAGAAAATTTCTCTACACTCAATGTGGCCCAGAGAAGTCAAAAGGTTGGACACCCATGTGCTAAACGGAGGTGGCTGTGTTAAAGGGGCCTACGGTGGCATATGTTACTCTTCATCATTGGATCTCCTATCACCCCCACCTTGCTGCGCCCCTACCTTTAGAGTTGCCACCTCATCCCTTTAAAACAGAACACAAATTAATTACACAGGTTCTGAGGCTAATTTAATGCAGAGAAGGCTCCAAGTGAGTTTAATTACCACCTTAATTAGCCACAGAACCTGTGTAATTAATACGTGTTCTGTTTTAAAAGGATGAGGTGGCAACCCTACCTACCTTGCCGCACTGTCCTTCCCTAGTGAGCTGCTACCCATCACACGCAAAAGGCATATTTATGGCCACAAAAAGCCAAGTGAAAAAAAAAAAATGACATTGCATTAAACACCTGGTGTGTCACATCAGAATATATTCATTATCTACACAAGGTAAATGCCTATGATGTTTTGTTCTAGTCGTCTTTATGTGTAAATTCAAGATCAGTAATTTTTGTCATTGAAAATAAAGCTTTGTTGTAAAAAAAAAAAAAAAAAAAGCTGGCTCCTAACTTTTTTAGCTGGCTCCTAGATTCCAAGCAAATTTGTCAAGCCCTGCTGTTGATTATCCCAAAGACTGCACTACTGCTGAAGCAAAGTTGCTTTGTTTTCAGCAAGGTAGACACTCTGTTGTAGAGTACACAGCAATCAGATCTCAGATACCACTTGCAACTAAGCAGCACAAAAGAGTCCCTTATACCAAGGGCTCTGTGAACAGGTAAAAGATGAGCTTGCCAGAGTAAAGACTCCTGATGATCTTGTGTCTTTCATCCAATGATGTATCCCAATTGATCACAGGCCTGTGGTACTCCAATTTGAGGCTGACCATCATGAGACTATCAGCTTTCAGCTGATTACATCATTATAATTTCTTGCCATCCTGGACATTTCTTGGTTTTCTACCCATAGTCCCTCCATCAACTGGGGAGCATGGACTATACAGTTTACATTTTCCCATTCCGAGAAGCATTGTAGAGAACCTTGTCAAACAAGTTCTCCACTGAACTGGGAACTATCTATTCATACAAAAACCGGCCTCCACAATACCATGAGTTCTGGGATGTCTGTGACAAAAAGAACTCCAATCTATTAGCTCCTTGTCTCCTCCATGATTGTCCCATTAAACTGCTTCCAGGGGAAGAAATACCTTTTGGTCGCCTTTTCAATCTGTCAGAAGCTGTATTAAAGGTCCTTAGGGAGTGGCTTAATGTGAATTGGCGAGAAGGGCTTTATCATACACTCAACATCTCCTGTAGGGGCAGTCCTGTTCTTTGCTTAAAAAAAAAGGACTCCACCAGGGACCAATAACCTTGCCAAGAAGACGCAGGAAAAAACTTCCTTTACAACCAGAGATGGGCATTTGGAACTGACTTTAATTACAGCTGCAGAAATGTGGGTTTCAAAGAACCTAGATCCAGTACTTGGGATATGTTCTTTGTTCAGAAGGAGTGAACATGGCTCTCGAGAAGATCAAAGCAGTGGAGCATCGTCTTGCCTCTAGAAATGATAAGGAAATATGTTATGTTGGATTTGCCATCTTCTACAGAAAGTTCAGAAGAAACTTCTCTAAGATGAAAGCACCGAATACACAGCTGGCAAAGAAGGGGATGCCCTTTGTGTGTTCACTTTTAGTAAGCTAAAGACTTTTTGTTTCCTTCTGCACTAAAATTGGCACATCCTGATTCTGAGCTACCTTTTACCATGGAAATGGATGCTTCACACTGCTGTGGGAGCTATCCTTTCTCAGCAAAGAGGAAAAAAGATGCAGCTTTTTCTCTCGTTTAATGTTTTCAGCTGAGAATTAGGACATTGGGAATAAAAAGTTGCTGGAAAATAAAGAAGTCTTTTATGAATAGAGGCATCTGCTGGAAGGGGCTAATCATGAGGTTACTGTTCTTGATCATAAAAATTTGGAATTCATTACTTTGTCTTGTATATTGTCTTGTATTCAAGCATTTTGATTTTTATTCTTTTCCAGGTTCAATTTTATCATCCCGTATTGATCAGGGTAAGGCTGATGTCTTATCAAGGATGTTGTCTGAGCCTCTCCGGGAAGGCAACTTTGAATGTAAAGTTTTACCCCAGAAGAACTTCCTAGGGGCCACAAGTACCAAGACATTCTTGAGTCTCCTTAACCACTTAAGGTCCACCCTATGGCGTCTTTACTGCTAAAGGACGGCACCTCTGCGCTGGATCATGTATATATACCTGATCCGGCTCTTTCGGGTAGGGGACACACATGCGTGCCACTGGCAGCTTGCTCCCATTGTTATCGCACACAGTGGGAGCCCAGAGGTGGGTACCGCAGACTTGATGTCCATCGCCACCCGCTGCTCATCCAGCAGAGAGGCAGAACGGTGGTCTGCCTATATAAACAAGGCAGATTGCTGTTCTCACTGGAGGAAAGGCATGGATCCTGTGTCTCTGCAAAGCAGGGACTAGGATCCATATATTCCCCTCGTAAAAGCACCCCCAAAGTTTAGAAAAACACAGGCTAGGAACATAGTTAACCCTTTGATCGCCCATGATGTTAACCCCTTTCCAGACAGTGTTATTTGTACAGTGACAGTGCATATTTTTTTAGCACTAATCACTGTCACTGGTCCCCAAAAAGTGTCAAGTGTCAGTATGTCCGCCACAAGATTGCAGTCCCGCTATAAGTCGCTGATCGCCCAAATTACTGGTACAATAAATATATAAAAATATCCCATAGCTTGTAGACACTATCTTTTGCACAACCAGTCAATATACGCTTATTGGGATTTTTGTTTACTAAAAATTGGTAACATACTACATATTGGCCAAAATTAATGAATACATATTTATTGGTTAGGTTTATAGCAGAAAGTAAAAAATTTTAGTTTTTTTCAAAATTGTTGGTTCAGAGGTGATTAAATACCACCAAAAGAAAGCTCTATTTGTGGGGAAAAAAGGACATAAATTTTATTTGGGTACAGCGTTGAATGTCCGTGCAAGTGTCAGTTAAATTAACGCAGTGCCGTAAATCTTCCGGAGGTCAAGTGGTTACAGATGGTTGTGAGAATGACTACTTCTTAATCACCCTAAGGACATTAACCTGAAGTGCGAAAATTCCTTTTGGACCCAAGCACATCACCCCTTTGCACCTGAATCGGTTTGACTAGAGGCCCTCAGGTTGGTGCATGACTCTAAACTTGCTGGTCATTTTGGGGTTTCTAAGACAGAAGCACTTTTATCACGTTCCTTTTGGTGGCCTGGTTATAAGAAAGATGTCAAGAACTATGTGACCTCATATTTGACCTGTGCACGCAGTAAGACACGCCGATCTACTCCTTGAAGGTTACTCCAGCCACTTCCTGTTCCATCAAGACCATGTGGGTCCATTTCTATGGACTTTGTGGTCAATCTTCCTGCCTGGAATAGACAACCACTATCTTGATATTGGTTGACTGTCTTATTAAGATGGTTCATTTTATACATGTTGAGGAGGTACTCTCTGCTGAACAAACTGCAGCGTTTGTCTGTTGTATGTTCAAGAAGTCTTTCAGTTACATGGAATTCCTAATAATGTGGTGTCTGAAAGAACAGTACAGTTTTCTTTTGAAATTTTGGAAAAGCTTTTGCACAGCTTTAGGTTTAACAATTAGTCTGTCCTCTACATTTTATCTTTAGTCAAATGGTCAGACGAAGAGGATCAATCAGATTTTAGAGCAGTGCCTTCAACATTTTGCTAGTTATATTATGAATGCTGCTGCTAGACTAATATACCTTATCAATGATCTGTGACTGCTGCCCCTCTCCGACGATCTCTTCACAGGCTTCCCCTACCCCATCATAGAAAATTAAAAATACTAACCACAACATACAAGGCCATGCACAACATCACCCCTAAATACATCACCAACCTCATCTGCAGATATCGTCCAAATCGTCCTCTCTGCTCCTCCCAAGACCTCCTACTCTCTACCTCCTCCCATGCTTGCCTACAGGAGTTCTCCAGAGCTTCTCCCATCCTCTGGAACTCCCTGCCCCAGTATGTCCAGTCAGCTCCCACCCTGTCCGCCTTTAGGCAATCCTTGAAAACTCATTTATTCATAGCATCCCCTGCAGCTATTACCTTTTGTACCACCTCCCCCTCCCCCTCCCTTTAGATTGTATTCTCCATGAGCAGGGCCCTCCTATTTCATCTGTATTAAACTGTATTGTAATTGTACTGTCCCTTTTTATATTGTAAAGCGCTGCAAAAACTGTTGGCGCTATATAAATCCTGTATAATAATAATAGTTATCTTTGGGATGACTGGGTAGATATTTTCCTACAGCAATCCTGAAGCCCTGTTGTTGGTCTTTTACATGTCCTACTGAGGTATCGATTTCAGATCTATAAAAGGAGCTGCAGGATTTTTGTCCATCACATTGCTTTGTTTTTCCTCCATCCTTCCATCAACATATGGACTTTTAATTTTTTCCCACTGGGAATTTGAACGCTGATTTACTTGTACTCTATGAGCACCCTGTCTACTTAAGTCAGGATCCAGACACAGAAAGTCAATGCTCACCAAATGCATTGGTCCTTGACTTTGAAGATGGCCCATTGGAGCAGTTCTGCTGGGTAAAGTGTTGCTCTGTATACTGTACATGTATGCAAGAGTGACATAATTGTTCAATTTCAGCCCACATGCAAGGCCAATAATAAGCAGTCTCTTTTTAGTTTGAAAGTTTGTTCCCGGCCTAAGTGACCATGATTATGATGCAGGGCAGTCCCTATGCTTTCCTGGCAAGAACAGTTGCCATTTATCTTCGGTACTATCAGAGAGACCCCTTCAGTTTTTGTGAGCTAGACATGCTTCTTTTGGAGAGTCTGTCAGCAGCAGATCTGGAAGTCCACCCTCTGGGGTCTTTTAAATTTTAAATCACAGAGGGGGTCCTCCATCTGGCCCTTGGTAGTTGGAAACCCTTGCTCCCAAATAGTCCCATGCAGCTATTAAAGTGATACTAAAGTCTGGTATCTTTTTTTAAATTAAAAATAACAAACATGTTATACTTATCTGCACTGTGTAGTGGTTTTGCCCAGAGCAGCCCCGATCGTCCTCTTCTGGGGTCCCTCATCAGCTCTCCTAGCTCTTCCTTCCTGTTGAGTGCCCCCACAGCATGCAGCTTGCTATGGGGGCACCTGAGCCGAGCCACTGCTCTCTGTGTCCATTCAGACACGGAGCTGTGGCTCTGGCCCTGCCTCCTTTCCCTCCTCATTGGCTGTCTGACTTTAACAGCAACAGGAGTCAATGGCGCCGAATTGCTGTCTCAGCCAATGAGGAGGGGAGTCCCAGGCAGCCGAGACACTTCTGCAACATCGCTGGATCTAGATGGACCTGCTGCACCTTTAAAACTTCTGTGGTAACATAGGGTAAAGTCCCCCTCTTTGGGCATTTTCCCTGAAGAGTCCAGCTTCCCCAACTATAGCATCTGTTCCCAAAAAATGTCAGCACAGTACTTGACTTGGCTTCCTCTGGCCCTTTTCTTTCTGAGGTACAAGCAACCATTGCCTGTTTAACTTAAGTGAGGGATTTCTGCATACTCGCGTAGGTTTCCATCATTTGCATTATTGTCTTATGCATCTCAAGCTCTGCCTGCACGATCTACTGGGCCAGTAGATTTGGTGTTACTGGGTCAGAAGGTGCTTGAAATGCGGGTTTTTCTCAACTGCTCAGTTTCTAACTCATCATCATCCTCTGAGACGTATTCCCCCATCTGGGTAGAACACTTGAGGACCTTCTCTTTCTTGAGCACTTGCTTCGGCCTGGTGGTGAAATCTTGATTTCTCTGTCGCTCATTGACAGATGCAGACTTCTTGATTAATATAAGTAGGGTTATACTGCCCCCTACAGGAGTAGGACACTAAGCAGAAAAAAAGTTCTGGCTACGCCTATGGTCAGTCCCAGGGGGTATACCCTTTCACTTCCTGCTATAGGATGCCAGTTTTTTCTGCCTAGTCAGGAGTAAGGACCTAAGTTCCTTGCTGGGATCTCTGGTCCTGGCAAGCCTTTTTTTTTTTTAGATAATTTTTTTTAGCTAGTTTTTTTCTCCAGGTTGTTCCTGTGAGATCTCCAAGCAATTATGCCGGATCTGGGCGACGGGCTGGATGTTGAGATCCAGTGGTCACCCCAGCTGGCCAACGAGCACGTTCAGGCCCTAGCTCCACACTGGGTCAGCCGCGACATAGTCCCACTGGACGGGGACTGGCCAGCGGGTTAAACGTCCCGCCGAGTCGCATACGACCGGTCAGCGACCGAGTCGCAGCGTCCCTTTTGGCCGACATCCCCCCCACTGGGAGGCGAGGGGTTTTGTCTGGAGTGGCGCCCGCTCTGTTCCGGTATGGTGAGTAAACTGTTCCCCCTCTTCCCCTGACGGGTTTTGGGGTGGACGCGGCCCCTCCCTGGGATGGTCGGACCCCCACAATCCCGGGTTCCCCTCTGTCCTGTTACGCACCCCCACCTATCTGCCCCCCCTCCCCTCCTCACTAGTGTGGTTGTTGGGAGGTGACTCCAGGGGGATGCATCTGGGTTACAGGCCGCAGATGGGGGCGGGGGGGGGGTGTGCCGCCGGTGACGCCCGAACGATCGTGCGGGGGCATTGCTACCTGTGTTTTTCAGGCCTATCTGCCGATCGATCCATGGGTAGGCACGGGGGGGGCGCCATTTTTCCGCTGGCCGCGCGGGGCCACCATTTTCTTGTAGCCTACATGTGCTCTGCATGGCGGCGACTCATATGTCGGTGCTTGGGTTCATTGTATGGGAGTTCCTGGAGGAATGCAGAGCCCCTCCCCAGACCGGGCGCAATACTCTGCGGCAGGATCGCTGCTGATCTCCCCAGACCCGGGCGCAATACTCTGCAGCAGGATCGCTGCTGACCTCCCCAGACCCGGGCGCAATGCTCTGCAGCAGGATCGTTGCTGATCTCCCCATAACCGGGCGCAATACTCTGCAGCGTGCTGCTGTGACAATCTTGGCCTTCTGGTTCAACTGGCTGTGGGTTGGGGAGCCTTGGGGGTCTCTCTCTCTTTGCGGGGGGGTCTCTAGTGCACGCTGCCTAGCCACTTGGGGGCGCTATAGAGAAAAAAAAAAGAAAAAGTTTTTTTTCTCCAACTTTGCTAACGGGTCCCCCTAGTGTTAAATGGACCCTGCTGAACTTGAGTCCCTACCTGACCCCCTCGAGGTGGCCGCAGGGCTGCCGGGCTCCCGGCTGGCTATAGATGCACTTCGGTGGCCCTGGATTCATTCGTGTCCCGGCTGGGGGTGGCCAAGGTGCTAATAAACACCATCCGCCTACCCCTTCCTCATCCGATGCCTCAGACTCTGGGTCTGCATCAGTCGCTGCTGACACGGGTCTCCCTGTCGGGTCTTCTGTCCCCTTTTTGCCTTCGCTGCCTCACAAGCCTAGGCGCTGGTGGACGCACTGTTAGTGTCTGTGCGTGATACTGTTAGATGGAGGACGCGGCTGCGACTGAGGTGCAGGCTACATTGTCGCTCACGTGCCTTCCAGAGCAGCAAAGGTTTTTCCTTTTCCTGCGTAATTGGCAATATGCTCAAACAAGAGCGGGACCATCCAAAACGTTCCTCTGGGGTTTGGACACTGCTCCCAGCCTGAGGGGGTGCTAGATGCTATCTTTTTGCAGGGTCCCTCATTGCATAGTGGTCTGTGCCACCTACGGTGGATCCGCCGGTATGCAGACTGTATGGAGCTGCTGTGATCCCGGTGGAGGTTCCCCCATCCTGTGCGGATCCGGTGGATCAGAGGGCGGGATCTGTGTCCCGCACTGTGTTCTTTTTGGCGGGGCCTGCTTAAGACTGGTGTTGAAGTCCCTCCTTTTCGATTTATGGTCTATGTTACCATGGATGTCAGTCTATCCGGGTGTGGAGGGTTTTTTTCGTGGATTTTCTGTTCAGGGAATCTGGTCCCTGGAAGTGTTCAGGTTGGCCTCTTTCTGTGCTGGCACTGGGACCGATCAGGCTTGCCTGATTTGCTGGATCGCTCGTCTTTGGGATTGTCCAGTGCGCTTTCAATCGGACTATGCCACGGACGTGGCTTGTGTCAATTGCTGAGGGGGTACCTTGATTGCCCCTACGGCCTTGGAAGTGGCCGACATCCTCCGATGGGCGGAACGCTTGTTCCAGCCTTCTCCGCTGTTCCCTTTTCAAGAGTGGGAAATGGGCTGGCGGATTTCCTCGGTCGATGGACCTTGGATCTAGGAGAATGGTCTCTCCATCCGGAGGTGTTCCACCAGTTGTGCCCAAGTGGGGTACTCCAGATGGGGCTCTGTTGGCGTCCCGGATCAACAGTGATGTACAGCGGATTGTGACCCGCTTCCGGGATTCTCAGGTAGACGCCGCTGACGCGCTGGTGGGCCCATGGGGTCTGTACCAGCTGCTGTATGCCTTTACTCCTCTCAGGTTACTACTGTGACTGCTTGCGGGATAGAGGTGGAAGGGATTCCGATCATTCTTGCTGTTCCAGGCTGGTCTCATTTGGTACGCCGACCTGGTTGGGCTGGTCGCGGACGCTCCTTGGGGAATTCCTCTCAGGGAGGACCTGCTGTCAGGGACCAAATCTTCCATCCTTTTTTACGGTCGATGGCTTTGATTGCTTGGCTGTTTATAGCCGGGTGTTGAAGAAAAGGGGATTGTCTACTTCAGTCATCCCTACTCTGCTCACGCTACAGAAAGTGACTTCTAGAACGATGGATTATCGTATGTGGAAGTCATATATCGTGTGGTGTGCGTCTTTTGGGGTTCCCGCAAGCTCTTGCTCAGTGGCTTGATTGTTTGCCTTCTTTCCACGGGGAGTTTCTCAAGGTTGGCCTTGCGTATATCGAGGGTCATGTCTCGGCCTTGGCAATATTATTCCTCAGGCTATTGGCCATTTTTTTCCCTGGTGCATACTTCATCCAGGTGGTGTGACACCTGCTATCTCCGGTGCGACCTCCGTTACCACCTTGGGACCTTACTTGGTGATGTCGGTTCTTCAGACCCCTCCCTTTGCAAACTTTCAGGGGATTCCCCTGCTCACTTTGTCCCTGAAGGTGGCTTTTTTCTTGTGGCTATTACTGCTGCGCGCAGGGTGTCTGTACTGACAGCGTTGTCCTGTCGTTCTTCCTATCTGATGGTGCATGGGGATACAGGATGCTTCGTCCGGGACCGTCCTTCCTTCCAAAGGTGGTTTCCGTTTTTTTTTGCCTCCTTATGTCCTCAGCCTACATATCCAAAGACTTACGGGCATTTTGGGTGTACCTGGCAACTATTGACTTTTTTTCGCAAGTCAGATTCCTTTTTTGTGCTCACGGATGGCCCTGGGAAAGGGTTGCCTGCGTCTGCTGCTACTGTTTCCAGAATGGGTCAGGCAGACAGTGGTGCAGGATGGTTCAATAAGGGTCAGGTTCCTCCCGTTCCTGTGAAGTCGCTTTCTGCTTGGGCGCTTAATTCCTTCTGGGGTTTTTCGCCGTCCGGCTTCTGTGCTTCAGGTTGGCAAGGCGGCTGCCTGGTCGTCTGGTTGCGCTTTTCCTAAGTTTTATAAAGTTGATGTGCTGGCATCTGCGGATGCCTCTTTTTGCCGCAAAGTTTGCAGGCTGCTGTTTAAGGGGGCCCTTAGTCTCCCTTGAGGGGTTCTGTTTCTCAGATGGGTCTCAATGAGTCCTGTTTTACCTGGTGGGCTATGTTTAGCCTTGTGGATTTGTTTCTGCTGTCCCACCCCTCATTTATGGCACTGCTTTGGGACGTCCCTACTGATATTAATCAAGAAGTCTGCGTCTGTCAATGAGCGACAGAGAGAACTGGATTTTTGACTTACCTTAAAATCCTTTTCTCTTAAGCTCATTGACAGACGCAGTACCCGCCCCTCTGTTTTTTTGAGTTGGGTTGGTATGATTTCTCTGACACTCTTTATTACAGAACTGGCATCCTATAGCAGGAAGTGAAAGGGTATACCCCCTGGGACTGCCCATAGGCGTAGCCAGAACTTTTTTTCTGCCTAGTGTCCTACTCCTCTAGAGGGCAGTATAACCCTACTGATATTAATCAAGAAGTCTGCATCTGTTAATGAGCTTAAGAGAAAAGGATTTTACGGTAAGTCAAAAATCCAGTTTTTTTTTCTCCTCCAGCAAAGCTTCTTTCTCTTTTACTTTCTTCACAAACTCTTGGTATGTGGGAGTGGTACTGGAACCATTCAGAAGAAACTTGAAAAAACAAATAGGATGATTTGGGTAGACTCCTTGCAGAATTCAATCCAGCTGGACCTGGTCAGCATTATGTAGACCTATCCCTTTCTTTTGGATAATCTAATACAAAATCTTGTACAGTCAGGTAATGTAGTCAGAGTTTCTCCCCAACTTGTACATCAAATCTAAAAGTTTCTCTACTCTCCCGAACACAGCATACAATGCTTAAACGTAGTCTGAGGCTACACAGTCCTGTTTCCCTAGTTTTAAGTCGCAGACCACTTCTTCAGCTGGTCCCCTCAGACTCTGGCTGAATCTCTGCTCCTTTAGGGCCTCTGGAAATCCTCCACTCCTTTAATGCCTGAGAGGCTGGGACCCATCCACGTTTCAAAGTCCTCTTTTTCTGAGGGTACAGGAACTTTTCCTGAGAAGAACCTTATCTTCCTATACCCACTGTTAACTACTTTACTGCTACTGCTAGACGAGATAGAAGACGTATTATTAATATTGTTAAGCAAGCAAAGCAGGAAGGGGACATGGATGTTCTTGTCCATCTAGGGACAAATGACCTGGCTTGCAATGAAGTGTCAGAGGTGAAAAAATCTTTTATCACACTTGGAAATGACGTACAGGATTGTGCATCCACCATTTCATTTTCTGAAGTTCTGCCTGTGCATAATGTTCAGAATGATAGGCAGAGGCGCATAAAGGAGTTCAACATATGGCTTAGTAAATGGTGTCAAGAGCAAGGATTTGGCTTTGTTTCTCATGATAGCTCTACTTGGAATAGAAAGGAACTGTACAAAAAAGATGGTTTGCATCTTTCTCTCAAAGGAACAAATGTACTTAGTGAACAACTCCAAGAATTTGCGAAAGAGTATTTAAACTAGGAAGGGGGGGCAAAAGAGTGGAATTACAAGAGTCCAATTGCCCCCCGAAACAATGCCAGAACAGGTCAGAAGCACAGAGGTTAAGAAATGATAAGATCAGAGTCCTGTCTACAAATGCTCGCAGTTTAGGTAAAAAAATCAATGAACTTGGGTCAATTATGGCATCTGAGAATGTAGATTTAGTGGCTGTTACGGAGACATGGTTTAATGAAAGAAATTACTGGGACATAACCATACCAGGGTACTCTTTATACAGAAGAGACAGAGAAGGCAAGAAAGGAGGAGGAGTGGCCCTGTATGTGAAAGATAGCATTAAATCTAACCTAATACAAGTCGGTGAAGCCAACATAGTCAGTTTGGGTTACGTTGCAGTTTGCTAATCATGCAGTAACTCGTGTAGGTGTGATATATAGACCACCTGGTCAAGTCAAAGAACTAGATGATCTACTAGTTGAAGAAATAGCTAAAATGACAATGAAAGGAGAAGTTATCATTATGGGAGATTTCAATCTTCCAGATATAAACTGGAAAACCAAAATAGCAAAAACAAGTTCTACCAGGAGTACAGATATTCTAAACTCCCTACTGGGGTTGTCTCTGCAACAAGTGGTTGAGGAGCCAACCCGGAGGGAGGCCATTTTGGATCTGGTATTCACAAATGGGGATTCGGTATATGATGTCATTGTAGGCGAAACCTTGGGATCCAGTGATCACCAGTCAGTGTGGTTTAATATAAGAACTGTGAAAGAGTCACACCACACAAAAACAAAAGTTTTAGATTTTAGAAAAACAGACTTTTCAAAAATGAAATTAGTCATAAATGAGTCCTTATCAGACTGGTACGGATTACATGGAGTCCAGGAGAAATGGGACTACTTAAAAGGTGCATTATTGAAGGCAACAGAAAATTGCATTAGACTTGTCAGTAAAAGCAAAAAAAGGAAGAGACCACTGTGGTACTCAGCAGAAGTGGCCCAAATCATTAAAAATAAAAAGCTAGCATTTTGTAATTATAAAAAAACCCAGAGCAATGAAGATAAGGAAATCTACAAGATCAGGCAGAAAGAGGCCAAGCAAGTTATAAGAACTTCTAAAGCGCAGGCAGAAGAAAAACTAGCTCAGTCTATGAAAAAGGGGGATAAGACATTCTTCAGATATATAAATGAAAAAAGGAAATTAAAACAAGGAATAACTAAATTAAAAACAAAGGACGGAAGGTATGTAGAAGAGAATAAAGGGCTAGCCGACTGCCTTAATGAATACTTCTGTTCAGTTTTTACAGAAGAAAAAGGAGAAGGACCTCCACTTGAAAGGATGACTAATGAATCGTTTGATGCATGTGTCTTTACAGAGGAAGACGTTCTAAGATTGCTGTCTAAAGTGAAGACAAATAAGTCACAGGGTCCTGATGAGATACACCCAAAATTATTAAAAGAGCTTAGTGGTGAGCTGGCAAAACCATTAACAGATTTATTTAACCAATCATTAGTAACAGGAGTCGTCCCGGAAGATTGGAAATTGGCAAATGTCGTGCCCATTCACAAGAAAGGTAGTAGGGAGGAATCGAGCAACTATAGACCAGTGAGTCTGACATCAATAGTAGGCAAATTAATGGAAACCCTATTAAAGGATAGGATTGTGGAACATCTTAAATCCCATGGATTGCAAGATGAAAAACAACATGGGTTTACTTCAGGGAGATCATGTCAAACAAATCTTATAGATTTTTTTGACTGGGTGACTAAAATAATAGACGGTGGAGGTGCAGTAGACATTGCATATCTAGATTTTAGTAAGGCTTTTGACACTGTCCCACATAGAAGACTTATCAATAAACTGCAGTCATTGAGCATGGACTCCCATATTGTTGAGTGGATTAGGCAGTGGCTGAGTGACAGACAACAGAGGGTTGTAGTCAATGGAGAACATTCAGAACAAGGTCATGTTACCAGTGGGGTACCTCAGGGATCTGTACTGGGACCAATTTTGTTTAATATCTTCATAAGTGATATTGCAAAAGGCCTCGATGGTAAGGTTTGTCTTTTTGCTGATGACCCAAAGATATGTAACAGGGTTGATGTTCCTGGAGGGAAACGCCAAATGGAAAAGGATTTAGGAAAACTAGAAGAATGGTCAGAACTCTGGCAACTGAAATTTAATGTGGATAAGTGCAAGATAATGCACCTGGGACGTAAAAACCCAAGGGCAGAATATAGAATATTTGACACAGTCCTGACCTCAGTATCTGAGGAAAGGGATTTAGGAGTAATTATTTCAGAAGACTTAAAGGTGGAAAGACAATGTAATAGAGCAGCACGAAATGCCAGCAGAATGCTTGGATGTATAGGGAGAGGTATAAGCAGTAGAAAGAGAGAAGTGCTTATGCCCCTGTACAGAACACTGGTGAGACCTCACTTGGAGTATTGTGCGCAGTACTGGAGGCCATATCTCCAGAAGGATATAGATGTTCTAGAGAGAGTTCAGAGAAGAGCTACTAAACTAGTACATGGATTGCAGGAAAAAACTTACCAGGAAAGGTTAAAGGACCTTAACATGTATAGCTTGGAAGAAAGAAGAGACAGAGGGGATATGATAGAAACTTTTAAATACATAAAGGGAATCAACTCGCTAAAGGAGGAGAGCATATTTAAAAGAAGAAAAACTACCACAAGAGGACACAGTTTTAAATTAGAGGGGCAAAGGTTTAAAAGTAATATGAGGAAGTATTACTTTACTGAGAGAGTAGTGGATGCATGGAATAACCTTCCTGCAGAAGTGGTAGCTGCAAATACAGTGAAGGAGTTTAAGCATGCATGGGATAGGCATAAGGCTATCCTTCATATAAGATAGGGCCAGGGACTATTCATAGGATTCAGATATATTGGGCAGACTAGATGGGCCAAATGGTTCTTATCTGCCGACACATTCTATGTTTCTATGTTAACATGGACAAAACCATTCTTCATGAAGTTCCATACCAGCTTTCCCACATCTGGAAAGGAGGAGGCAGGAGGGAACTGTGGTGTCGTAGGTGCTGTGGTAGCTACCTCCAGTTCTGGTAGTGCCTGGCTGGAGCTCTTCAGGTTGGAGTCTAGTACCCTCAGCTGTATCAGATGGGCTTCTGCTTTATTAGTTATTTGGAGACTGTCCCCCTAGAAACATGCATGAATCCCTCTTCTCCACTATAGTGTGCCTATGGACCAGCACCAAGTACATACAGCGTTTTTTGTTAAGATGAACGCCACCGCCTCGAGACCAGAAGATGACTTGTACTCCAAGGATGAGGTATGACTTTGTCAGAAGTGACATTTTCGCTAGGGAACACCGCCTCAAGGTGTTCTGTCATATATCCCATCCCTCAAGGTGGTGTACCAATACTTCACTCCTGTCGACATCATATCCCATCCCTGGGACACAAATCAGCTTCCAGCCTTAGGGCCACGTCGGGGTCCATCTTATAAGAAAAAAAAACATTGTATGTACCTGGTGCTGATCCAGAGGCACACATAAATCTGAGTACAGTGGAATTGTAAGGTTTTACATGGCTTAAAAAGTCACTGCCTTGTGCAATTAACCGTTTTCCCTTTATACTGTTTTTTGAGTAGCGGTATATAACATTGGAAGTAACATGTGAATGGGGAATTTGGTGACAAGATACACAGTGGGTTAAATAAAAAAAAGCACAGTGAGATCTATTTAGTCATAGAAGGTCCATTCATTATGGTGAGTGTACGTCCATGTGGGGTCACCTGGAGCACCCATGTTTATCTGTTACTAATGGCACCAGCACTTGTTCCAGTGTTGTCACCCTACCAGATTGAAATCTACTGGCAAGGCCAAGTTTTTACTGACATTTCCAAAAGTTACGAAATTACAGTTCTACATGCATATTTCAGTATTTAGGCTACAAACAAGTACAATATGCAACTAACAATGTAAATTAAAGGGAGATATTAAGGCAAAAAACAGGACTCACTTAATGGACATACAGTATCTCACAAAAGTGAGTACACCCCCTCACATTTTTGTAAATATTTTATTCTATCTTTTCATGCGACAACACTGAAGAAATTACACTTTGCTACAATGTAAAGTAGTGAGTGTACAGCTTGTATAACAGTGTAAATTTGCTGTCCCCTCAAAATAACTCAACACACAGTGATTAATGTCTAAACTGCTGGAAACAATAGTGAGTACACCCCTAAGTGAAAATGTCCAAATTGGGCCCAATTAGCCATTTTCCCTCCCCGGTGTCATGTGACTTGTTAGTGTTACAAGGTCTCAGGTGTGAATGGGGAGCATTTACTCGGTCCCCGAGAAGAAGTCAGGTGACGAAACCGGTAGGGCGTGGCTTACAGGACACTGAGACAGCACTGCGCAAGCATTGTAAAGGAACTGCTTCACATATCCCTGCTCACGGACGGCTTGAGCAGAGGATCAATATTACACAGCACAGATCCCTAGTGTCTGGCAGACACCATCCTTGTGAGTGTTATGGAACTTATCTTTTACAAATAAAATAGTCTTATTATGCAGTATAACGCTATGTGTGGCATCCCTCTTTATCCCTCTATGTGATTCCACTAATTTAAACCTGAGCTGCGGTGACCAAGGAGAGAGGAGGTCAAGGATTAATTAAAGTGTGAACAAAGCTTGATTGCTGGTTTATAATTTTACCAGCAATATATCTGGTGAGTTTACCCAGGTACTAATTACTGTGGTGGAAGGATCCTCACTGACACATCACAAGCACCTTGGAATTTATTTATTTTTCAGCACTATTGGCACTTTTCTGCACAGGAGGATTATAATAATGAACTTTATTCAATGGACTTTATTTTTAATTGTTTGATATGAGATTATTAAGTTTGAGAAATATTTTTTAGTATTTTACTAATGCTCGCATTTTTTCTTTTTTGCACTTTTTGCACAAAAAATATTTTTGTGATATAATTATTTTTTGCTGATTGGTAATTTTTTGGGTTTATGAATATTATTGTTTTATAAGTATACACCATTGCACTGAAACACCAGCACCTTACGTTTGCACCCATACATACCAAGCAATTGGTTTTAGGTGCTTATTAGCATATATGTTTGCACTTAAGCACTAGCACTTATAATTGGCATACATTTGCTTTAGCATTTTTTGTTTTACATTAATTTCACTAACATCCCATATTTATTCACCACCACCATTTATATATAAAAAAAACTAATTTTTTCTCGTCATACAATTTTTTTCACAGATATTGCACCTAATTTATTTTCCTTACTTGCCACATAGCTTTTGCTATGGTTCAGTGGCTGCATTTCTGGTGATTAATTGTTTTTACACATAAGCTTCCTAGGCGCTGGTTTCCACATTTGATTTATGGTGGTGGGAGTGTCATGGTCTGGGGCTGCATGAGTGCTGCCGGCACTGGGGAGCTACAGTTCATTGAGGGAACCATGAATGCCAACATGTACTGTGACATACTGAAGCATGATCCCCTCCCTTCGGAGACTGGGCCACAGGGCAGTATTCCAACATAACGACCCCAAACACACCTCCGAGACGACCACTGCCTTGTTAAAGAAGCTGAGGGTAAAGGCGATGGACTGGCCAAGCATGTCTCCAGACCTGAACCCTATTGAGTATCTGTGGGGCATCCTCAAACAGAAGGTGGAGGCGTGAAAGGTCTCCAACACTCACAAACTCTGTGATGTCCTCATAGGGGAGTGGAAGAGGACTCCAGTGGCAACCTGTGAAGCTCTGGTGAACTCCATACCCGAGAGGGTTAAGGCAGTGCTGGAGAATAATGGTGACCACACAAAATATTGACACTTTGGGCCCAATTTGGACATGTTCACTTAGGGGTGTACTCACTTTTGTTGCCAGCGGTTTAGACATTAATGGCTGTGTATTGAGTTATTTTGAGGGGACAGCAAATGTACACTGTTATACAAGCTGTACACTCACTACTTTACATTGTAGCAAAGTGTCATTTCTTCAGTGTTGTCGCATGAAAAGTTAGAATAAAATATTTACAAAAATGTGAGGGGTGTACTCCCTTTTGTGATATACTGTACATACGTATGGACGGGTTCTCGGGAGACCCAGGCATCCGGCAATAGGACTCGTCATCTATCTCTCGTGTTTATATATATGGGCAATGTCTATGTACTCGGTTTGAATGCTGGAACTGCAAATCCTCCTTAGATCGTTTACCGAAGTCACCCTCCGTGCTCCTATTTCGGATCTCTGCCGGGACATGCAGAATATGACTGCCAGATTGGAAGAAATAAAAGAATTAACAGACTGCCATGATAAAGACATACATGTGGCTCAAAAGACTCTGAGCTCTCACTCCATACACATGAGAGATCTACATAAACAAATAGAAGACCTGGAAAACAGAGGCTGCAGACACAATATCAGAATAAGAGGATTACACAAAACAGTAGAGTCGCCTCATGTCACCCAAGCGACACTGGCCATAATGACCATCTAGGTAGACCCCTGGAAACCCACATTTAAATGGAACGTCTCCATCGTGCCAAAAGGCAGGGACATGGATCCACCAAGGGATGTCATAGGCTGCATCATCAATTTTAAGCTAAAAGAAGAAATCCTAAACAGAGCTAGAATAAGGGGTACAATCTTATACAATGGAACCAAGATTAAAGTCTTCCAAGATCTCTCACAAATAACATTACAAAAGCGCAAAGACCTCCGCCCTCTAGTGAAATTTCACAGGGAGAGGGAGATTCCATACAAATGGAAATTTCCCTTCTACCTCTCAGAAGGAGCCCGCGGGCACACAGCTCAACTAAGACACCCAGAAGATGCTTCTTTCTTCTGTGAAAACTATGGCATCCCTCCAATGGAGATCCCCGACTAGAACCATGGATCCTTAGCCCAGCACCAAGATGAAGCAATGGACATCCATCACTTCAGGAGCTCAACTATGCACAGAAGACGCCAACAGTCCCCACAAGTATCCCCACCACCCACGAACTGTCGTTCCCCAGGAGGTGGCAGCATTCCAGCTTCTCCAGCTCATAGAAAAGCAAGAAGAGATTAGAGTCAAGTCTTTCTGCCCTCTCACACAGAACTAAAACATATGCACCTGACCACGCAACACGGATCTGCAGAACATTCCCTCCATTAATAAGAAATCTTTCCACTGCAACCTGGCGACCCAGGACTTTGCTGACCAGCAGGGAGCAGGTCCTTCAACAATCCTTCCTCCATGGGTCTGGACAACAGTGGCTCTGCCTGTTGACAACCTAAATCGCTATATGTGACTCTATTTTTGTAATACTTACAAGGGTCCTCCATGAAAGATGGGTTAATCATTCAATCTCGATCCGGTTTGTGATGAGGTCCCTACAATCCTTATATTATCTATGGCATACAAGTATCAACCTCTCTCTACAATCTAAGCTGCCAATATGGCTCTGATACTAGGTTATCTCAATATAGACTGAGGTTATCATGCCTTTTTATGGTATATCTAATGTGTATTTATCAGAATAACCCAAGGTTTTCTAGTGTGAAATGCCAGCCCAGCAATACCTTACTTCTGTCAATGAGCTCAAACAACACTTTGGGACAGCCAAATTACTCTTGCCTAATTACCCTACTCTGCCAAAATTATAACCAACCAATCCCCAAGTAAACCCAACAGATCTGGGCTGGCGCTTCACTGATTTTTTGTTGCCTCCTATACAATTGTATATCTTAACTCAGTTCCTTTGTTAGATGTTGTATTACCATTTTCTAGTTATCTCTATATACTTGAAGTTACAATAAGTTTTTACCACATAAATCTACTCAAACCACTGTAGAAAACTATTTCAAGTCTCTCATCACTCTAGTCAAACATATATCCCCTCATATGATCACTGACTTACTTGTCATTACCCAAACTGTCAGTACTGTATACCCCTCACCAACATCAGGACAACTTTTGTAAGATCACACTCTCTGCTTCATCACAACAACTAACAACTAACCTATCCCCAGCAGCTCTTCACAAATCAATGAAACAATATATTCCTCAACAGAACCTACAGAATGTATCCCTACCACGTTACACCATTGAGAGACCCACTTTTCCCTATTACAAATAACACCTTAACCTTATCACATCCCTCTCTCTTAAGCTCTATTCAATATCCCACATATTGAACCTACTGAGTGTTGTATGTAAATGATAAAGAAGACAAGGAAAACCTATGCGCTTGACCATATACCAGATGTTAAAGATAAAAATGAGTAGTAGATATAGAGTATGTAAATAAATAGGGAATAAAAGAAATTAGCAGCCAATTCTGTATAGTGTCACCACATACATAAATAGAGAAAAGGCAATAAAATCGGCGCTTAATGAATCCCCAATAAAACTTGATAAGAAAACTCACTTAAAATAGACACATCAATAATAATAACAAAATGTGACATCAAATAAATAGTGATGTGATAAAGTGCAAAAGTGCTGAAGGTGCATGAAAATGCATATACTTTTGTGAGAACGGAATCCAATAGATAGCATAAAAAAAGTATAATCAATAGTAGTGAGCAAATGTCACTATAAACAAAGAAAAGTGACAATGAATATAAGTGCCAAGTGATGGTAGACTAATCAGAGTCAACAATAGGATATAATCCAAAGTGCAAATAATAAAGGATAAATTAATACACAGTGGAAGAAACAACCAATTAACTGTGTAAAAAACTGTGGCTATATTAAATAAAAAAAGCAAAAAAAACACAAGTACTTCCAACATAAGTGTCCAGGTAAAAGCACATAAAATGAATAAAGTGTAAGCAAAAGTTCATATATAATTCATAAGTTCATGAAATGCAGATTCCATAAAAGTGCTGATGTGCAAAATTGCCGAAAAGTGCGGGAAACTTTGACCAATCGCAAAGTGCGGGAAACTGCTTCTCAGGTGATGGTGAGCAAATTATCCTAAATGAGTGAAATGGCCGCTCTTTAAGAGCGTTTCCAATAGGATGGTGAACGGTCCTGTAGTGGTCCCTTTTAAGGTAGACTGTAATGATCCTTATGGGTAACCAGCATCAGACATCAAAGGAACATCAAAGGAACAGGATATCCTATGTGGGTATCGGGCTCACACACCAAATAAAAGGAAGGGCTTCATAGTGTAGTAAGTTAAATCAAGCAATTTATTGTAAAAAACATACGGTGATCAACTCACATTTATCTTCAGGGTAAAACAGCATGTAAACAGTAGCGTGGCAAGCGGTGGGCGCTTCAATACAACGACTTCCGGTCTCGGCCTTGGACCGGAAATGACGTCAGACGGCTTTTCCCGACGCGTTGCGTGACAGCGCAGCGTGACTTTATCAAGGCCGTTCCACCTTATTTTTACACTTTACACCATCAATGACATTTAAAACATCCTGAAAAAGAATTGGATCAACGCCAACTGGCCCCGCATCTGTTTACTGCTACGAAACGACTATAGCCTGGTCCTGGAAGACCCAACTGCTTAGCTTTGAGGCAGTCAAAAACTGCATGAATGACATTCTGACCAATGAAAAGCTGACCGCTATAGCTAGCAATTCCCACTATAAATTCCTTAAGGTGTGGGACCTTGGATTTCGTACATTACCCCATCCAGATTCCATGCAACACTTCTCTCCATTTAATCGCTCCCCGGGTGCTCACTCCGCAGGACCTACTCTTCCCTTCCTCTCCTCTCTGCCCCCTCTTCCCACCCTCTCCCTCTTTCGTTTTTTCTTTTTCTTCTTTTCTCTTTCCTTTCTCTTCTCTTCTCTGTGTCTTGTCTGTTCTGGCATGTCTCTGTGCTTTATACTATATTAACATGTCTATCCATAGTCAGTGGAACTTATTTTGATGTTATTTTTTCCCTTTGGCTGTTTTCTAATGCTCTCCTCACCTTTAGAAGGGAATAGATGTGTTTTTGCTATCTGAAGGTGGGAGACTATTTTTCTCCACTCTATTGTCTTCATTATAAGTATACGCCTATTTATGGCATCTTCTGTATGGTTATGCCTTGTATTTGTTTCTCATGAAGTTCTCTGTTTACGTGTTCCATTTTTCCTTGTATTCATTTGCATGGACCTGTTGTATGCCTATGCTTGTTAGTCAATAAAAACCTTTGTAAAATAATCGGATAATTATTATTTGTTTTTTGTTCCACTTACCTTATTTTTAATGAAAATTAACTTCTCTTCCTTTCACTTCCTCTTTATGCGGCCGCGGCCCCCGACGTCACTTCCTCCTTTGCATTGACTGCTGGTAGATGAGAGTCATCAATCCCAGGAATCAATGCCTCTGCACCGGTGTCCCTCGTCACTTCCGGTTCAGGTGTATCATTCCCTGCTGAATGAATGAGAACAGCTTCTGGGCAGGCGCAGAACCAGCTGTGGGATGACGCGCCTACCCCGGAATTAACGAGGCATGGCCTTCTGGCACTCCGAAATCAAGGAAGAGGACACAAAGAGGGACACTGCGGCTTCAGCTGCCCACACCGCAGAAGTAATTCTTCTTACAGGTACACTAAACGGGACAGTTCAGAGGCTATCGTTGCTTAAATGCACTAGCCCTGACTGTCCTAGGGGTATTTTTATCTATAATGACAGATCCCTTCCTGCGAGCATTTAGCCAGCTTTCCAATCCCAACACTCCACACAAGAATCTTTTAGAAGCTCATATTTCAGTTATTCCCAAACCCGGTAAAGATCCCTCACTTGCAAACAACTATCACCCCATTTCGCTTCTGAATACAGACCTGAAAATGTTTGCAAAAATGCTGGCTAATCGAATACTTCCCCTAATACCAGGACTAATCTCTAAGGATCAGGTAAGCTTTGTCCCAGGTAGAGAGGCAAGGGACAATACCCTCACAACACTAAAAATTCATCATCTATACAATTGATGTCCTTTTTTTCCTACAAATACAGCTTTCTTTTGATGGTATGTGATCACCTCTGCGGTTTTTAGATTTTGCACTATAAACAAAAAAAGCGACAATTTTGAAAAGAACGCCATATTTTTTTACTTTCTGCTATAAAACATTAACAATAAATTTTTTTTTAAATTACATTTTTTTATCAGTTTAGGCCAATTTGTATTCTGCTACATATTTTAGGTAAAAAAATCCCAAAAAGCGTATTTAATTGGTTTGCGCAAAAGTTATAGCGTTTACAAACTACGGGATAGATTTTTGGACTTTTTATTTATTTTTTTTACTAGTAATGGCGGCGATCTGTGATTTTTAGCGGGACTAAGACATTGCAGCAGACAGATTGGACCCCTAACTGACATTTTTGACACTTTTTGGGGACCAGTGACACTAATACAGTAATCAGTGCTAAATAATATGCACTGTTACTGTATAAATGACACTGGCAGGGAAGGGGTTCATACTGGGGGTGATCAAAGGGGTAAATGTATGCCTGTATGCTTACTGACTGTGTGGGGGGGGGGGGGGAGTTCGGTTAAACTGCTAATGTCTCCCTGGCTGTCTGAGAGAGGATCTGCCTGCGTTGTTTAAATAAGCAGGCGGGTCTTCTCTCTGTTTTTCTGACCATTGCAGGAGGGCATCGGCAATCGCCGCCGCTCCTCCTGCGGCCCGCCTCCCGCTGTGTCTAAACACGAAACCACATGCACTCCAGTCACGTAGTACTAACTAATAATATTACGGCAGGTGGTTGGCAAGTGGTTAAAGTTCTACTTTTGGTAATATAGTGTATACTTCTGCGCCTAATTTCAAGTGTTATTAATAGCTATTTCATATTCAACAACCTATAATTTCATCAGGCAGCAGTTTAGTCTGGCCTTTTATGTGTTTTCTCTGAATTTTACATTGTCTACCTTGCAATGTGCCTCATTCCACGGATGCCTCAAAAAGAGTCAGAGGCAGCCTAGCAAAGCTATTTTTGAGCAATGTATTAGCCTTATCATTAAAACGCATTTATCAGTCTTCCTAGGTAATTGATCTTCATAACCAGTGGTAATACAGTACATAAATCTGGAATTAATTAAATTGAGCCTATGAAAAGCTTAGCAGATTATGTGATGCATAGTCTTTTTTCTGGGGGTTATCTTGTGAAAATACCAAAGAGTTTGGAAAATGAAATGTCTAATATTTTAGTATTTTTTTTATGCTGTCTGTATATATAAAGTAAAAAATGGTACATAAACGAAAAAAAAATGGGTAATTAACAGATAAATTCCCACAGAAACGTGACTCCTAAGGGTAGGTTTATAAAAAAAAAAAAAACTAACCCAAGTTGGGTTGTTGGGAGAGACAGGGCCATTGTATACTCATCTCTATACATCTATACAATGTCTTTGATTCATTATTATGGGGTTCTCATTTTTTGCCTCCTATATCGCTTTGTTTTTTGCTTTTTTTTACTTAAAATATTACAAGGTCCCTTTTTCGTAATATTCTTCTAAAAAAACAGAAATGTGTTACAAATGATATAAGCAGGGATACCGGCCGAGATTTCCCTTTCTCCTGTAATGCTTGTATTAGCTATCAAACTGCACATAATCACAATGGGGGAATTCAATTAAGCTGCTGCGCCACTTTTCTGGTGTTATGCCTCTTGTTAATGTATTGCGACTAATTCACAAATCATTTGCGACACTTTTTCTAGGTAAAAGCAATTCAGTTCTGTTAATTACTGATAGTTAGAATGATGCATGTGTTTAACCACATCTCTCATAGTAATGTTATTGTTGTTCTGTCTCAGCATCGATTCTACCTGTGACCTTCTTGTAGACCCAGTCTGTAAGTGTGTGCAGCAGGTTGAGTGATGACTTTAACAGATAGTTTACTCAATGAATAAAGACTCCAGAGTTGTTCTCCAATGCTTCTTTATGCTTCAAGTTAGCAAAGGCATAAACATAGAGACTTTTCCTTAGGTAAATTTCCAATGAAGTTACACAGCTCACACACTCTGCAGCCACTTCATAACAACTAAACAAAATGGAGTTACAGCAGGAAATGAAGGGTGGGAGCAACCAACTAGCCAGAAACAGCAGGGGTGCAAGGAAGATACCAATAACATAGCATAACATAACATGTAATAACAACTGCTAGACAGTTAAAGCTGCGTGGCAGCACACTCCCCGCCTGGTATCGTGAGATACCACTACACAATTATTTTCCATAAACATACAATTAACATTGCATACAGTAGAATGCTATGTAGCTCTCTAGTTTAAGCTAACTATACTAGAGGTCTAAGTGACTACTTCACATAACACTGAATCAGAATTTTTGGAAGCAGGCATAATTAGGACTGTCTCAGTGACTGGTCTCAGGAAGGTTTTTGGGCTCCCGTCCTTTACAATCCTGACTTCCACACTTTGGACCTTTCCATCATCACTAGCAATGGCCTTTGTAATAACTCCAACTGGCCACTGGATCCGATTGGTTTGCTTGTCTTTTAGAAGAACCAGGTCCCCTTCCTTTTAAGTTAGGCTTCTGGGTTTGCCACTTTTTAAGTCCTTGAAGAAGTGTGAGGTATTCCCTCCTCCATCTGTCCCAGAAACAATCTGCAAGGTATTGAGCGTATCTCCATTGACGTTTATATATGTCCTTTTCATCAAAGATGCTCTTTGGCGCTGGGATCTGTCCAATTTTCCCGGCTCAATAATGCAGCTGGAGTTAAAACAGTCGGACATTCTGGGTCTGTGGATACAGCGGTCAACGGTCTTGAGTTGATTATTGCTGCAACCTCAGCAAGGACTGTAGTAAGTACTTCATGGGTAAGACGTGAAGAACTCACATCAAGCAACATAGAATCCAGTATGCGCCTTGCCATCCCAATAATACGTTCCCATGCTCCGCCCATGTGTGAAGCGTGTGGTGGGTTGAATTTCCACATGCAGCCTAGATCACTCAAATAATTTCCAACTTGTTGTCGGTCGATCTGTAACTCTCTGCAAGCACCAATGAAGTTAGTTCCACAATCTGATCTCAACATCTTCACGGGACCTCCTTAGAGCAAAAAATCTCCTTTAGAGCATTGATAAAGCTCGAAGTATCCATTGACTCGATTACTTCGATATGCACAGCTCTTACAGTTAAGCAAGTATACATTACAGCCCATCTTTTGCTGTTGACTTGACCACCACGACTTCTTCTAGCCGTTACTGTCCATGGTCCAAACACATCGATTCCGACATATGCAAAGGGTGTATCCTCACTCAGTCTGTCTGCAGGTAGGTCAGCCATCTGTTGAAACTGCTGTCTACCCCGTAACTTCTGACATTTAACACAGTTGTGAATGATCGTGGCTATTTGTCTTTTCACTCCAACTATCCAGAACCCTGCAATTCTGACTGCACCTTCTGTGTAGTGTCTTCCTTGATGTTTGACTCTCTCATGGTAATGCTGTATAATCAATGTTCCCAAATGGTGGTTTCTTGGTATTATCAAGGGGTTCTGTTCTTTCCCTAGCAGGTTTGACCTTTTCAGTCGTCCACCGACTCGAAGCATGCCCTCGTTGTCGATCACTGGGTTCAGTGTGAATAGTGGGCTACATTTTGGGACTGGTCCATTGCCTCTTAAGCACTTAATCTCTTCCACAAAGACTTCTTCTTGCACACGACGTATGATGAACAGCTCAGCCCTCTCATACTCTAATGCGTTGGGTGACTCCTTACAGGTGTGCCATCCATGGCAAGACGATGTCTGATTCGATTTGCGGAAAATCTGTGCAATATGACTCAATCTTGCTATAGTCTTCACCAACCTTTTCCAAGAGTAGAAACGTTCAAAATGCCTTACCTCCAAGTTTCTTCTTGAGCAGATGTTGGAACTCAATGCTACAACTTCAGGCCGGATTTCCGGATCAGTATCTGGATCCTCCAGGTGGAAATCAATATCTTCTTCTGAGTTTGTAGAGGACTGGTCCATTAAAAACTTGGGTCCTGAAAACCAGATGGTTTGTGTGAGGACAACTGCTGGCACTGACCTAGTAGCAATGTCTGCGGGATTCAAACCAGTCGGGACATAGTTCCATTGTTCAGGTCTACTGTTTTTCCTTATTTGTTCTACTCTGTTAGCCACATACACATAGAACCTTCTCACACTGTTGCATATATAACCAAGCACTACCTTGCTGTCAGTGTAGTACTTAATCTGATCGATTTCAATGTCCATTTCATTTTGCAGGAATTCTGCGACTTCAACAGCTAGGGTCGCACCACACAATTCTAATCTTGGGATAGTGTGAGCAGGTTTTGGAGCTAACTTGGCTCTTCCTACTAGAAACCCGACATGGGGTCTCCCGGACGGATCTATGATCTTGAGATAAGCCACAGCCGCTATGGCTTCGGTAGATGCATCACAAAAGATGTGAATCTCTTTCCTCAGACTTCTTGAAACTGAAGTGGGTGAATAGCAGCGTGGGATATCAAGTTCTTCCAGTACCTTCAAGGAGTTTCTCCATTTCTCCCATTTAGGCAGTAGGTCTACTGGCAGAGGGGCATCCCAATCTGTCACTCTCTCAGTAAGCTGACGAAGTATGGATCTCCCTTGGACGGTAACTGGAGTAACAAAGCCTAGGGGATCGTAAAGGCTGTTAACAATTGACAAGACTGCACGTCTGGTGAATGGCTTCTTAGCGTCAGAGACCTGAAAGGTGAATGTGTCTGAAGTTACATTCCAGAGAAGACCGAGACTTCTTTGCATGGGCAGGGAATCTACTCCCAAGTCCAAATTCTTCAAATCCTTAGCGTGATCTTCTGGATTGAAAGCCCTCATTACTTCGCTGCTATTAGATGCGATCTTATGAAGCCTCAAGTTAGCAGTCAACAGGAGTTGTTGGGTTCTTTTTATCAAATTGACGGCTTCTTCAGGTGTTGAGAAGGATTTCAGGCCATCGTCTACGTAAAAATCTCTCTCAATTAATTGCCTGGTGTCGGATCCGAATTCCTTTTCACCTTCCTGCGCTGTTTTTCTCAGTCCATTAGTCGCCACGGCAGGAGATGGACTATTTCCAAAGACATGGACTCTCATGCGATAATCTATCACCTGATCATTAATGTCATTGTTGCGGTGCCACAAGAACCTGAGATAATTTCTGTGTTCCTCTTTGAGTATGAAACAGTGGAACATCTGTTGCACGTCAGCTGTCACGGCAATTGGTTCCTTCCTGAACCGCATCAACACTCCTATAAGGTTGTTCGTTAGATTTGGACCAGTTAGAAGAACGTTATTTAAAGAGGTTCCCTGGAACTGAGCGCTTGAGTCAAAAACTATTCTGATTTGCCCCGGTTTACGAGGATGGTAGACTCCAAAGGATGGGAGGTACCAGCATTCTTCGCCTTTCTTAACTTTCACGCTGAGCCAGCACCAGACCTTATCTAAAATTTTCTGCATGAATGCTAGAAAGTGCTCTTGCTTCTCAAGTTTGTTACGGAGAGTTTTCTTAAGTGCAGCAAATCTGGTTAAAGCTTGTTCTCGATTGTTAGGGAGAGTAAGCCTTGGTACTCGGAAGGGTAATGGAGCTACCCAATTGTTGGAATTGTCCTTGAAGAACTCTTCATCCATAATCTTGATGAACTCCTTGTCTTCGACTGAAGGGGCAATCTTGTTGTCATCACAAGTAGTCTGGTACACTGAATCACCAAAGTCCTTTTGAGAAGTGAGCTTGCAGTTAATACTTTGGAGTGCTTGATATGGAACTTCGTTTTTAAAATCAAGTCTTTCCTTCACATAATAGTGCGATGGACATTTCATCAATTGATAGGTAACATTAGTTTTGTAGGAAGCTACATCCAAGAGCTTGTGAGATTGGTCTAAACAGACTTCTCCTATTATCACCCATCCAAGATCAAGTTTCTGGGCCTGAGGAGCATCATCTGGACCGTTACATAACTCTCTTATTTTATGAACTCTAGGAATGTCTCTCCCTAGTAGAATCAAAATCTTAACATCCTTGTTAAGTGGTGGAATGTAGTTAGCAATGTGGCTCAAATGAGGGTGATGATGTGCAACCTCTGGTGTGGGGATTTCTTCTCTGTTGTTCGGTAGCTGATCACATTCGATTAGAGTTGGAAGAGGAAACTCTATGTCCTCATATTCAGATGCAACTATCAAGCCATGGGCTCTTCTTCCAGAAGTATTGATCTTTCCTGCACATGTCTGCAAGGTATAGGACCAGGTCTCTTCTTGAATGTTGAATAGATCAAAGAATTCTGTACTGGCCAATGAGCGATTGCTCTGATCATCGAGCATGGCATACATTTTTATGGAATTTTGTGGACATCCTTCAGGAAAAACCCTTACAAGACATATCTTGCTACAAGACTTGCTATGAAGCCCTTCTCCACATACCTCTGTACACCTTGTGGTTATGGGGTTGGCATATTGCTCAGTTCTCTCCCCGCCATCATCTGATGTAGTCTTGGGGTTGCTGCCGGGTGAAGGTTTCCTTTTGAACAGGTCTGAATGAAGAGCGTCCACATGTTTGGCACTGTTACAGAGAGAAAATCTGATGGCGATCTTACAGTCTCTAGCTAAATGATCGGAGGATGCACAACACTTAAAACAGATATTATGCTCTTTGAGAAATGACTTGCGTTCTTCAATAGGCTTGTCCTTAAATGCACGACATTTGGAGAGAGAGTGTGGCGCATTATGAATAGGACATTGCTAGCTTTAATGTCTGTAGCGAAGACGTTGGATGCTATCGCGGTCTTCCTCACGGCAATAGGATGCCTTAAATCCTTGAATTTACTGTTGGTGGCAATACCCCTTGAAGTACTTAAAGGAATGGTGGTTGTATCTGGATAGAGGAAGCTTGGGTCATTCTTGGATCTTGCAACCTTCCGCACGAACTCTGCTAAATAAGAAAAGGGAGGGAAGGAAACATGATGTTCATACTTATACTTTGATCCTACACTAGTCCACTTTCCCTGAAGATAACTAGGCAACTTTGCTACAATAGGATTTACGCCCTGAGCAGTGTCTAAATAGCTAAGACCTGGTAAACTAGGATCTAACTTAGCAATTTCAAGTTCATGAAGGAGGTCACCTAACTCTCTAAGCTTATGATTGTCCTTAACAGAGATTTTAGGAAAGTCGTTTAGTCTCTGGAATAAGGCAGATTCAATGACTTCGGGGCTCCCATAGTCTTGTTCTAGACGTTCCCAGGCAGCATCAAGGCCTGCTTTAAAGTTATAAATGTAGACAGATTTAAGTCTCTTTACTTGTTCTGAAGATTGACGCCCCAACCACTTTATTAGTAAGTCAAGTTCTGCTTGAGGTTTAATGTCCAAGTTCTTGGTTACCGCCTTAAATGTAGATCTCCAACTCCTGTAGTTCTCTGGGCGGTCATGAAATCTAGACAGTCCAGTTGTAATCAACTCTCGCCGAATCATATACTTGCTGAACTCTGCAGTGTCAGTGCTTTCAGTTTTTATAGCCACAGGGGGTACTGATGGTGCGCCATCTTGGACCATGGTTGGTATATGATGTTGGCTGGTAGGTAGAGAGAAAGGTGTTGCAGATGGGTTTAATCTAGGTAAGGGTCTGTCGTCTGAAGGTCTCTGAGCATTTGAAGTTAGAGAGCTGTATCAAAGGGGGTATAGAGTTCATTCTGTAGTCTTCTGCTGTGCCCTTGTAATCTCTATGCACATAGGGTTGTGGTGGCACATGAGCTGCGTAGGTTGATTCACTTGATTTTGTGACGTGTGGTAGTTGTGGAGGGTCTCTGTTAGTAGGTGTGTCTAGTTGACCAGCTTGCTTTGGCGACACATTGCCTTCTGATCCACTTGCTGGAGGATTATGAGAAGAATCTCCAACTGTAGGTGGGACTGTATTGTTGTGGTTCTGAGTTAAGACAAACTGTAGGGTCCTTTCAACAGGGTCTTGACAAGCAGCCAAGATGGTACAAGCTGCTCCTTCTTCTTCCAATAGGGCTTGTTCCAAGACAGATAACTCTGCTAAAGCTACTTCCTTTTCTCTATTCTTCTGAAGAATTTCTAGCTGAGCCTCTGTTTCTGCTTGTATTCTTGCTTGAATGCGTTTAGCCTCTGCTTCCTTGCATTTAGCTTCTGCCTTGAAGGCTGCTTCTTTTTCAGAGCAGGCGGCTTGAACCTGGGCTACTGCAACCTTTTGGCGAACTTTGAGTATTTGGTCGCTCAATATTGACCTTATAGAGCAGGACTGTAATGACTTAGAAGAAGATTTATGATATGAGCGGGCAGACCTTGATGATTTTCCTGAGTGTCTGGAAGAAGCAGAGTTGCAGGATGTAGTTTCATGTAGCTGTGCTAATCTACATTCTATCTGTGCCTTTGCCTCAAGATATGTGCTATGCCTCTGCTGGTCAGTAGAATTAAAGTCCTTTAATTCCAATGCAGCTTCCTCTATTTTGGAATGTGACCATAGGGAATAGTACTTCTCAGAAAGTCTTTTTTATAATTCTCAAATGCCTTCTTAGCCCTTGAGAGAGCAGTGTTCAATTGCTCAGAATTGTTGCTAGTTTCATTAGTGGCTGTTATACAACTTAAAGTCTTTTCGCATAATGCAGTCAGGTTACTAGATGTTTCTTCCTTACTTGCTTCATAAACCTCCCTTGCCTTCAAGGATGGACGAGGGGCTCTAACAGGACGAGGAGAATGAAGTAAGGAGTCTGCTTTATCTTGACTAAATGCAGGTAACTCTGTGAGATCTCTGTCAGACATAATAAGTACTGTATTTCTGGTGTCTTGTTAGAAATCTGCCAGAGCTCAGCTCTGTAAGTAGTGACTTCTGTTAGTAAGCAGGCTGAGCTGAGGAGCTGGGTATTTGTTGTTACAATAGCTAGCTAGTGTTGAAACTGGTTCAGACTGGATAGCTCATCTCAGAAGGCTGTAACAGTAATGAAGCATTCAGTAGGTGGCTGGTTTCATATGCAGAGTAATGCTTCTGGTGACACACAGGCTAGTGTTTACTCACGTTTCTGAAGCTGCAGATACCTGTGATGGATGCTTCTGGAAATTTACTTTCTGAAGCTGCAGAGATAACCATGTGATGGATTATTGGAAATTTACTGTTCTGTCTCAGCATCGATTGTACCTGTGACCTTCTTGTAGACTCAGTCTGAAAGTGTGTGCAGCAGGTTGATTGATGACTTTAACAGTTTACTCAATGAATAAAGACTCCAGAGTTGTTCTCCAATGCTTCTTTATGCTTCAAGTTAGCAAAGGCATAAACTTTTCCATAGGTAAATTTCCAATGAAGTTACACAGCTCCCACACTCTGCAGCCACTTCACAACAACTAAACAAAATGGAGTTACAGCAGGAAATGAAGGGTGGGAGCAACCAACTAGCCAGAAACAGCAGGGGTGCAAGGAAGATACGAATAACATAGCATAACATAACATGTAATAACAACTGCTAGACAGTTAAAGCTGCGTGGCAGCACAATTGTCTTATTGATTATTTGTACAAGTGCACTTGCTGATGCTTTCTTAATTTAGGCTATGTTTACCCTAATACATTCTTTTAAATATATCAAGGTGTGTCAGTAAGTGCTGGGTGAGTGAACTGTGGCATCTCCAGGTGTGCAAAGAAATCACAGGACAATTCAGTGGCCCCTCTTGGGGTAACTCTATATGTACAGGCTCTTTTTTTCCTATTTTATTTTTTACAGATACTTATAGCACTGGCAATTTACACAGCCTTTTACATATATTATACATTCATATTAGTCCCTGCTATCAAGGAGCTTACAATTTAAAGTGGAGTTCCACCCTAAAATGTATCTTCGTTCCATCTTCTTGCTCCGGGTCACCTGAAAAACAAATGGATAATCGCCGCAATTTTTTTTTTTTTTTACTTGTAGAAGATAATATACTTACCTTACTTCCTCTTCCTCCCTCGGCGGCCACGGCGAGTTGTCACTTCCTGGCTTGCAATGATTTCTGGGAGCTGAACGTCATCGCTCCCAGGAATCAATGCGCCTGCACCGGCCCCAATGTCAGTTTCGGTGCAGGCACGTCATACCTTGCTAAACAGCTTCTGGGCATGCCCAGAAGCTGTGCAGGGATGACACTGCAGCCCCGGAAGTGACGGCGGGGCCGGTGCAGTGCATCATGGGACCGAAGAGGACGCAGAAGAGGATCGCGCTGGCTTCAGCTGCCCACACCTGAGATGGCAGCGCTGGACAATACATTTTCAAGGTAAGTATTTCTTCTAAAAGGTAAGTGCAACCCGGGACAGTTCAGAGGCTAGCCATTGTGGAATGCACTAGCCCTGACTGTCCCGGGGGTATTTTTATGTATTTTTTTTTTGTTTTAAGTGGAACTCCACTTTAAGGTCCCTAACTCCACATTCATGCATATACATATCAGGGCCAATTCAGACAGGAGCAAATTAACTTGCTAGAATGTCTTTGGAGTGTGAGAGGAAATCCACACAGGCAAAGGGAGAACATGTAAACTTCAGGCACTAGTGCCATGGTTGGGATTCAAACCATTGACTAGTTCTGCCAGGCGGTAGTGCTAGCCACTTAGCTACAGTGTTTTGTTTCTATATCTTTACTATCGTCTAGCCTGATCTTCTGGTGTGGCCTTTTCCACATATTGAATATAATTTCAGACTCTTGACTATATTTCTTGGATATGACGTTTCTTTTAGGAAGCCTTGATGAATATTTGAACAGATTCCTAAGTTCCAGTACTCTGCTGTTGACAATCAGCAGTCCAGTGCAGATTGATATATATTTACTAATAAAATAACTTTCTGGTCCTATTCTCAAGCCACTTCTCCTTCATATTCCAGCAACTTCCTCTAAAACATACCCCTATGCACTGTACCTGCATAGGAAATAACAGATCAATTTCATGCATTTATTACAGATTGGTCTAGAAACTGAGTACCCCAGCTATGTGAAAGCTTAGGAGTGGTTTGCCAACATCCCTATAAACTGGACTACAGAATGGGGGGTCCCCCTAGGGTGTGGGACTTTAACGGCAAACACACTTCCACAAATAGCTAAAAGTTATATCATTTTATTAAACAACAATTAAAATTAAAATCGATCTTACATAGATCGGATAGGTCACATATATTGTACAAATGGTGTGTATGGGTGTATTATTCAAGAGAGATTGTGATTCATATACTCAAAGGTACATGTTGACATCTTGAGGGAAATCCTCCCACCCGACACGTTTCAGGCACGCAGGCCTTTCTTCAGGGGTCTGAAGTGGGGAGGTTTGTGATTTCCTGAGAGCTACTGAGGGTGTGACAAGAGAGTCACAACTGTTAAAGGAAAAGATACAGAAGGATTCCGCCTGCCAGATGCCGATGTAGACGCCACTGGGTCCCTGAAGCTGTGGGTCCTCCCGTGTGTGGCCCCAGCGAGGATGCCTAAGGGAAGGTCACACTGACGTCTTGTGGCAACTGTCTTAAACACCTATGATAGGGGAGTGTAAGGTGTGTCTGTTGTACTGAAGATCCGAAGGTAGGGGATATGGTGATTTAGTAGGTATTTCTTTATCTGTTGGTGGTTTAGACCAAAAAGGGTTTGTACCAGACAGATTGGGAGTTGTGTTGTTGATATCCAATCCAAAGAGAGGAGGTAATCCTGGATGACGTAGTTTGATTATTTGGTTTTCTCCTTTCAATTACAAAGAACATGCATCTGGTGATGTTTAGCAGATATTATTTGTTGTATTGTGGGGGGATCAATGTCCCTGTGAGGTTTCTTCGTTCCTTTCCCCTCTTGTTCCTGGTTTTGTTGTGGTATCATCAGCGGCGGATTACAGATTGGCGTACAATTGCTTCCATTGGACCAGCAGTACACAGACATTTTAGGGGAAGATGATGTACTATGGTGTAGCACAGGCTGGAACCATGGCGTAGAAAACACAGGATAAAACTGGGCAGTGTGCAGTAAGCTTTTTTAAGGTTAAAAGTGATGAGGCAGTCTTGGGGTTGAGAGAAACATTGTGACCATCATAAATAAAGCTACCACTCTTTAATGAGAACCTGAGCTGCGAAAGCTGTGCCCAGTGTTTAGACACCAGTATTCCCTATAGGCTCCCTGCAGCTGATCTTTTCCCCATTACTGACTCATACTTTGTTCTAGACTCCGATGGCCATCTCCACTGAGAAATAACGCTTTACTTCTTCAGGTCAGACCTACCCTGCCAGTGATCTCCTAACTGAAGGGGATATTGTAGAACTGACAGGAGAGGTGCAGAAATCACTGATCCACAGAATGAATGAAGCAGAAGAAGAAAGATCTTTGCAATGCAAAGTGAGGAGCGCAGTAAATCCTGTGAGAATACGAGTCAGAAGCACTGTCCTTATATCTCACACTACAGATACATTACTGTGTAAAAGTTTTAGGCATGTGTGAAGAAATGCTGAAAAGTAAAAATGCTTTAAAAAATATGTATATGTGTGTATGTGTAAAAAATATGTATATGTGTGTATGTGTATGATAAATATATATATATATATATATATATATATATATATATATATATATATATATATACACACAATGTACAATTTACAGAAATTTTGTAGGATAAGAGTCAGGTGTATGATTAACCAATTTTACCAAGCAGGTGCTTATGATAATCAATTTCATGTGTAGGTTGAAACACAGTCCTTAACTGAAACAGCTGTGTACGAGGCTTAAACCTGGGTGAGAAACAGTCAAATTCTGCTACTAAAGTGAGGTTGTGGAAGACATTTATGTTAAAGGTCATACACCAAGCCAAAACTGAGCAAACAAGGTAGTTATACTGCATCAGCAAGGTCTATCCTAGGCAAAGATTTCAAAGTGAGACTGGGGTTTCAAGATGGGCTGTTCAAGCTTTTTTAAAGAAGCACAAAGAAATGGGCAACACTGAGGACCATAGATGAAGTGGTCAGCCAAGGTAACTTAATGCAGCAGATGAAATACACATCCAGTGCCAGGACAAGGTCATCCAGTGCCCAGAGCAAAGATACCAAACTGCTCCCCCCTCCTTCCCTTAGGGTCAGGGCGCCCCCATCCCTGCACAAAACTACTGCACCCAGAGCAGTCGTCCCTCCTGCCCACCCCTTGTCCTGGCCCCGAACACATCATACTTCCTTCCCTTTGACAGCAGGACCCAGGTATACCCATCTACTGTCTGGAGAAGTCTGACCAGAAGTGGTCTTCATTGAAGTATTGCAGCCAAAAAGCCATACCTCCGACAATGAAACAAGCCTATGCAACTCAATCATGAATGAAAAAATATAGGAACTTTGGTGCAGAAAAATGGCAGGAGGTACTCTGAACTTTTGAGTCAAAATTTGAACCATTTGGCTTCAACAGGAGGCAGTTTGTTCGCCAAAGGGCTGTACGATACTGAGTGTCTGCAGGCCACAGTGAAGCTTGGTGGAGGTTCCTTGCAAGCTTTGTGCTGCATTTTTCCAAATGGAGTTAGAGATTTAGTCAGGATGAATGGTGTCCCTAATAATGCTGAGAAATACAGGCAGGTACATATCCATCATGCCATATCATCAGGAAGGGGGGCCCCAAATGTATTCTGCAGCAAGACAAAAACTTACCTGCCGAGTTTCTTCAAATACAGTGTGCAAGTGTACCCAGAAGAATTGATGCTGTTTTGAAGGCAAAGGGTGGTCACACCAAGTAATGATTTGATTTAGAATAGATTTTATCTTCTGTTCATTTACTTTCCATTTTGTTAATTGACAAAAATACACTAAAAACACTTCTATTTCTGAAAGCATTCTGAATTGACTGCATTTTTCACACCTGCCTAAAACTTTTGCACAGTCGTGTATATATTTAGGTTGAAGGCTGTAGGCACAGGAGTACCCAGAAAAAGGTAGTACACTGATATTTTGCAGGAGAAAATCAAGGACTAAAGGGCCAACTTAGGCATAGTTAACACTTCTAGATGTTCCCTATAATGTAGAAAATATATACTTTGAGATCAGGTCCACTTTAAATTAATCCTTGAATGTGCGAACAAAAAGGAGTGATCCAGTTATTTGATGTACATGGGTACAATCTGGAAGTAGATTTATGCTACTAACCTGGCACTATTTGCTGGCTAAAAATTCAGTTGAATGAGTATGTTAAATAGGTTTGGAATAAGTGATGCAAACATTAGAACATTGCCCGCAATTTATTGTGAACGTTGTTTTCTTTTGCTATTAAGGCTGGTACACACAGGCCGAATATCAGGCGGTATTAGCCAGTTCAATAGAAACCGGTCGACATGGATGAATGGATGGATAGAAAACTGGCTAGTGGGGCGCGTCCAAAGGGTAGTGTTAAATAACGTGTACTCAGAATGGTCTAGAGGGGTAAGTGGGGTACCCCAAGGCTCTGTCCAGGGACCAATTCTGTATTTATAAATGATATTGAGGATGGGATAAATGGCTCAATCTAAGTTTTTGCTGATGACACAAAAAGGAGGAGTAGAGCAATAACATCACAGCAGGATATAGAAACGTAACAAGAGGACATAAATAAATTAATGGAGTGGGCAATTAGATGGCAAATGAGGTTTAACATTGAAAAATGTAAAGTAATGCACTTGGGGGTTAAAAATATAAACTCAAGTTACTCACTGGGGCGAAAAGCTCTGGGGGATTCCATAAGTTACTCACTAGAGGGAAAAGCTCTGGGGGATTCCAGGATGGAGAAGGATCTGGGGGTCCGAGAATTAGCAATAGCATGCAATGACAAGCCGTGTCAAGCAAAGCCAGCAGAATATTAGCATGCATTAAAAAAAGGGATTTACTTCAGAGATAAAATGATAATTCTACCAATTTATAAAACTCTGGTTCGGCCACATCTGGAGTATTCTGTCCAATTCTGGTCAAGAATCCTCAGAAAGGATGTGCTTGAACTGGAGAGAGTTCAGAGAAGGGCAACAAAATGAATAGGGGACTGGAGGACCAAATTATGAGGAATGACTACAAGAGCTAAATGTATTCTCCCTGGAGAAGAGACGCTTGAGAGGAGCGATACAGTATCTCACAAAAGTAAGTACAGCCCCTCACATTTTTGTAAATATTTTATTATATCTTTTCATGTGACAACGCTAAAGAAATGACACGTTGCTACAATGTAAAGTAGTGAGTGTACAGCTTGTATAACAGTGTGCATTTGCTGTCCCCTCAAAATAACTCAACACACAGCCATTAATGTCTAAACCGCTGGCAACAAAAGTTAGTACACCCTAAATTAAAAGGATCAAAATTGGGCCCAATTAGCCATTTTCCCTCCCAAGTGTCATATGACTCATTAGTGTTACAAGGTCTCAGCTGTGAACGGGGAGTAGGTGTGTTAAATTTGGTGTTATCGCTCTCACTCTCTCATACTGGTCACTGGAAGTTCAGCATGGCATCTCATGGCAAGGAACTCTCTGAGGATCTGAAAAAAGAATTGTTGCTCTACATAAAGATGGCCTAGGCTATAAGAAGATTGCCAAGACCCTGAAACTGAGCTGCAGCACGGTAGCCAAGACCATACAGCGATTTAACAGGACAGGTTCCACTCAGAACAGGCCTTGCCCTGTTTGACCAAAGAAGTTGAGTGCACGTGCTCAGCGTCATATCCAGAGGTTGTCTTTGGGAAATAGGCGTATGAGTGCTGCCAGCAATGCTAAAGAGGTTGAAGGGGTGGGGGGGGGGGGGTCCATGTCCTGTGGTCTGATGAGACCAAGATAAACTTATTTGATGGTGTCAAGCGTGTGTGGCAGCACCCAGGTGAGGAGTACAAAGGCAACACAAGTGTGTGTTGCCTACAGTTAAGCATGGTGGTGGGAGTGTCATGGTCTGGGGCTACATGAGTGCTGCCGGCACTGGGGAGCTACAGTCCATTGAGAGAACCATGAATGCCAACATGTATTGTGACATACTGAAGCAGAGCATGATCCCCCTTCCTTCAGAGACTGGGCCGCAGGGCAGTATTCCAACATGATAACGACTCCAAACACACCTCCAAGGCGAGCACTGCCTTTGCTAAAGAAGCTGAGGGTAAAGGTGATGGACTGGCCAAGCATGTCTCCAGACCGAAAACATATTGAGCATCTGTGGGGTATCCTCAAGTGGAGGGTGGAGGATCGCAAGGTCTCTAAAATCCACCAGCTCTGTGATGTCATCATGGAGGAGTGGAAGAGGTCTTCAGTGGCAACCTGTGAAGCTCTGGTGAACTCCATGCCCAAGAGGGTGAAGGCAGTGCTGGAACATAATAGTGGCCACACTAAATATTGACACTTTGGGCCCAATTTAGACATTTTAACTTAGGGGTGTACTCACTTTTGTTGGCAGTGGTTTAGACATTAATGGCTGTGTGTTGAGTTATTTTGAGGGGACAGCAAATTTACACGCTTATACAAGCTGTACACTTACAACTTTACTTAGTAGTATAGTGTAATTTCTTCAGTGTTGTCACATGAAAAGATATAATAAAATATTTACAAACATGTGAGGGGTGTACTCACTTTTGTGATATTCTGTATATGATAGCGATATACAAATATCTCAATGGTGATCCCAGTGTAGGTAGGAAACTATTCAGTCTCGGGGTGTAAGAGGACAAGTGGCAACACAATAAGATTGGAGGAAAAGCAGTTTAACCTTAAGTTGCGTAAGGTTACATATGCCATGGCATGGAGGCTTTCCTTTCATAGACTAGAGTTAGGAAAGCACTATACAAGGAGGACCTTGACGATACAGTGCAGCTTCCACATATGTTTGCAAATGTTTTTTCTCTTACGTCCTCCGACAGTCGCCGCCTCTTCATATTCGTCACAATGGGGTATTAGACTTTGCTCCGTAGGAGTAGCTAGGCAACAGAATATGTCAATATTAAAGCTTTTAACATATCCCACCCCCAGGGGGTGGTCCCCTCAGTCTATACCCTCCTGCTTCCTGTTCCATACCTCAGTTTCAATGTCTAGCTTTCAGGAGTTAGCTGGCTGTTTCTGTGCTGGGGCATTTTGTCTCAGCCTTTATCTTCTTTTTGATTTTATTTGAGTTTTTTTCTCTTTCTTTACTTAGCTGTTACTTTTGTCAGCATTAGTTCTTCTGATGAAGAGGATTGTGCGGGCTGGGTCTCGGGCTGGCCCCCCTGGTCGCAGGTTGTAGGCCAGTGGCTTCCCAGCCTGCCATCGAACGACCCATCCCTGTTCGCTGCAGGGATGCTATGGTGAGGTGGCTACCTCACTGGTCGCCATGCGGTTTCGCACCGCAGTCCTCCTGTGTCCTGGCTGCGAATCTCTCCCTGTCTCATGTGCAGTGGCTTGATCGCTTGTGCGGGTTCCCCACGCCACTCAGCAGGTAAGTGTACTCTGTGTGGGGACCTGTCTGTTTAGTGGGTGTCAGTCTGGGACTGTGTAACCCTGCATGTCTGTTCACACTATGGGTCTCCCTGTCTGGATGCTGCTGTGGGCTGCAAGGAGGGGGGCTGTGATACACTGTTCTGTGTGCATAAGTGTGTGATTTCTCTGTGTGACATGCTATGTGTTGTAGGACATGCTGTGGATCATGTTTTGTGCAACATGCGGCGGCCGCTGCTGCGGTCCGCCATTTTAATGATGACTACAGGCAATGAGGGCTTCTTCTATAGCGGGGAGCGGTGTTTTTGGCGCAAAGCGCCGCCATTTTGGCGGCGATCGCTCCGACCTCATGTAGCACTGTATTTACCTCCTCCCCGGCGGCCATTTTTTTGTAGCCTTCCATAGGCTTTATAGGAGCGGCTTCTATTGCATCACTTCCTTTTCCCTGAGCACACCGATCGATACAGCAGCAGCAGTGTTCTCTCCAGGTTTTTATCCTCCTTAGTCCTGTTTTCCTTGATGTGTTTGTAGTTTTCCCTGTGGGGGTCGCATTGTGCTGGTGTGTGTGTGCGGTGGGTCAGTTACCCTTTTAAAGGGTCAGTTACCCTTTTTTTCTCCTGCACACTTCTGGGGGCATGGATTCTCAGGAAAGCAAATTTCCTCCCACCTTACTGGGTGGACAAGGGGCTGCTGCTGTTTCCCCTGAGGGGGGCGATTTGGCCACCCTTGTGGCTAACCTGGCTGCTCAGGTGCAGATGCTTGTGGCTGCTCAATCCACTAAAAGGCCCAGAGTTTCAATCTCCTCTGATTCAGAGGGCGAAGGTGATGGGGCTGCTATGGCTGGGGTCCCTTTATCGGGGTCCCGTTCGTCCCTGGACTTTGCAGGGTCAGAGGGGGATGCAGAGGTTGAGGGGGTTGATGATTCTCCCCCTGGCTCGTCTGAAGAGCTTGCAATCATGGATGAATTGGTTGCTTCTATCAAACAAACGCATTTACAGGATGAACCATGTTCACCTGCCGTTCTGGCTTCTTATGGGACACAGCGGAGGCGCAAAACATCACAGGTTTTTCCTTGCACTGAGGATTTTCAGCGCGCTGTTAGTGAACAATGGCGCAATCTCAAAAAGCCTTTTGCTGTGCCAAGTAGGTTCAAGCTGCGTTATCCCTTCACACCCGCCACTGATGAACGTTGGTGTGTACCACCTCCGGTGGATCACGCGGTGGCGGTTTTGAATAAATCCACTGCTATTCCGGCAGAGGATACCCCGGTGTTCCGGGACGCTACGGACAGGAGACTGGAGTCTCTCACCCGTCATACTTACTCGGTTACCGGTTCCATGTTGAAAGCTATTTTTGCTTCCCTTATGGCAGCTCAGGCTGTTGCGGATTGGACGCAGGTACTCAGGTGCGTCCTGGTGGCTGATTCTGCCCCACCAACGACGTTGGCTATGGTGGATCAGATCCATCAGGGTGTCATGTATTTGTGTGATGCGGAATTGGATGTAATTCCTTTGGCTGCACGTGTGCACAGCGTGGCAGTGTTGACACGCCGTTTGATTTGGCTGAAATGTTGGTCTGTGGACCAATCGTCTCGCAAGACCTTGGCTAATTTGCCCTATTCAGGATCTCGCCTTTTTGGTGACTCCCTGGATACGCTGATTAAGGGGATCTCTGGGGGTAAGAGCACGCTCTTGCCCCAATCTCACAAGGCTAAGGGCGCTCAAGGTAAGAAGCACGCTTCATTTAGGCCCCCGCAGGGGTCCTTTCGGTCGCACTATAAGGGCAAGCCCTTCAAGGGTCAAGGCTCCCAAAAGAAACCGTGGGCAGGTAAGCAGAAGTCCGGCCAGTCCGGATCCGCTGCCCATAACAACGCGGCCTGAAGGGACGCCCTCACCCAGTTCTGGGGTGGGGGGACGTTTGCTCGGTTTTCTTTAACCCTGGCTGGCCCGCGTTCGGGACAGGTGGGTTCAGGAGATTGTTCGGTCTGGATACAAGATCGAGTTCCTCTCTCGGCCGGCGAACAGGTTTTTTACCTCAAACCTTCAACTGTCTCCGGAGCATTTGCGGGATCTGCAGCTGGCGGTGCAGGACCTGCGGGCTCAGGGAGTGGTGGTTCCGGTGCCTCATCGGGACAGATTTCGGGGATTTTATTCAAATCTGTTCACTGTGCCCAGAAAGGAGGGCAAGGTTCGTCCAATTCTGGACTTAAAAGCTCTGAACCGCTTTGTGCGGGTTCGCAAGTTCCGCATGGAATCCCTGCGCTCGGTGGTGGCTGCCCTGGTTCCAGGAGAATTCATGGCCTCCATCGAATTGAAGGATGCGTACCTACACATCCCCATTTTCGAGGGTCACCAAAAGTACCTTCGATTTGCCATTGCGGAGGATCATTATCAATTTGTGGCGTTACCCTTCGGTCTCGCTTCGGCTCCGCGGGTTTTCACCAAGGTGCTTGCGCCGGTTCTGGCCTTATTGAGAGCCCAGGGTATCTCAATCCTGGGGTATCTGGACGATATTCTGGTCCGGTCTGCGACCAGTCAGGGTCTGATGACGGACCTGTCCGTCACGATGCAAACTCTGCAGGAGTTTGGTTGGACGATAAACTTCCCAAAATCGACGCTGTGCCCGTCGGTTCGTCTTCCCTATCTGGGTATGATTCTGGATTCGGTTCAGGCAAAAGTCTTCCTCCCGGAAGACAAGCTCAAGACGCTTCAGGACGAAGTCAGGTCCCTTCGGGACGTTCCGTGCTCGTCCCTCCGGACGGGCATGAGGTGTTTGGGTTTGATGGTCTCGGCTTTCGAGGCGATTCCCTTCGCCCAGTTTCACACGAGGGATCTCCAGGCGGAGATCCTGTCCAGGTGGGACGGGCGACCACAATCTCTGGATCTTCAGATCTCGTTGAGTCTTCGTACGAGAAGGAATCTTCTATGGTGGCTGCAGTCCCCGGCGGTGTCGGGGGGCAAGTCTTTTCGTCCGTTTTCGTGCACGGTGATCACCACGGATGCCAGCCTGTCGGGCTGGGGTGGTGTTCTGGGCGTTCTGTCCGCCCAGGGTACTTGGTCGGAGGAGGAATCCTCCCTTCCGATCAACATTCTGGAATTGCGGGCGATAAATCTTTGCCTTCAACATTGGACGGACAGGCTACAGGGCTGTCCGGTTCGGGTTCAGACGGACAATGCCACAGCGGTGGCCTACATCAACCACCAGGGGGGCACCAGGAGTGCCCGAGCGGCTCGGGAAGTGGCCGACATTCTGTCTTGGGCCGAGACACACGTCCCGGCGATAACGGCAGTTCACATTCCGGGGGTGGAGAACTGGCAGGCGGATTATCTGAGCCGTCAGACTCTGGACCAGGGGGAATGGTCGCTCCACCCAGAGGTTTTCCAGATGTTGTGCGCGAAGTGGGGTCTTCCGGATGTGGACCTGTTCGCGTCTCGTCTGAACAGCAAGGTGGGAAGGTTCGTGGCAAGGACGCACGATCCTCGGGCAGACGCGTTAGTGGCTCAGTGGCATCAGTATCGGCTGATGTATGCATTCCCACCTATTCAGTTGCTGTCCCGGTTCCTTCGCAGGTTGTCCTCGGAACCAAGAACGGTAATTCTGGTGGCGCCGGACTGGCCCCGCCAGTCTTGGTACACAGACCTCGTGAATCTGGCGGTCGACGCTCCATGGCGTCTGCCTCTTCGGGAAGATCTTCTGTCTCAAGGACCGATATTCCATCCTGCTTTACAGTCGCTGGCTTTGACGGCCTGGCTGTTGAGACCGAGGTCCTGAAGGATAGGGGTCTCTCTCCGGAGGTCATTCATACTTTGATCAATGCTAGAAAGGCCTCTTCGGGGAAGATATACTACCATACTTGGAAGGCCTACTTTACCTGGTGTGAGTCCAGGGGGTACTCTCCTCGCTCATATTCGGTTTCGAGAGTGTTGGCTTTCTTTCAAACGGGCGTGGACCAGCGTTTGGCGTTGGCCACGATTAAGGGTCAGATTTCTGCTCTGGCCGTTCTTTTTCAGCACCCTGTGGCATCTAATTCTCTGGTTAGCACCTTTGTTCAAGGGGTGCGGCACCTGGTCCCTCCTCGGAGGGAGCCTTTGCCTCCATGGGACTTGAACCTTGTTCTGTCCGTGTTGCAACATGCTCCCTTAGAAAAGATCAGGGAGATCTCGTTACCTATGTTGTCCAAAAAGGTCGCCTTTTTGGTGGCGATCACTTCGGCTCGCAGAGTTTCGGAGCTGGCAGCTTTGTCGTGCAGGTCTCTGTATCTGGTACTCCACTTGGATAAGGTGGTCTTGCGTCCTAATCCTTTTTTTCTTCCGAAAAGGATTTCGGAATTTCACCTCAATGAGGACATTGTCTTGCCTTCGCTTTGCGCGAAGCCTAAGCATCCGAAGGAGGTGGCTTTGCATTCCTTGGATGTTGTCAGGGCGATCAGGGTTTACCTGAATTCGACAAAATCCTTTCGCAAGACGGATTCTCTTTTTGTCCTTCCTGAGGGACCTCGGAAGGGCATGGCGGCGTCGGCTTCTACCATCGCCAAATGGATCAGACAGACCATTGAGTAGGCATATGCTTTGAAGGGGAAGGTTCCTCCTATGCCTGTGAAGGTGCACTCTACCAGATCTCTGAGTACGTCTTGGGCCTGTCATCATCGGGCCTCTGTGGCCCAGGTGTGTAAGGCGGCGACTTGGTTGTCCGTTCACACTTTCTCAAAGTTCTACAAAGTGGATGTTCAGGCATCGGCAGATGCTTCCTTTGGCCGCAAGGTTCTTAGTGCGGCAGTACCTTAAGGTCCCTTGTTTTTTTGGGCCCTTGGCTGTTTGGGATGTTTTTTATCCCTAGTTTATTTGTTCTTGCTGGGTTGTTGCTACTGTTGAGCAAGCTTTTTTTCATGTTGCCCAGTTGGTTTCCTTCCCTTGGTAAGGTTACTTTCTCTGATGTGGAGACTGCGTTGCCTTTGGCGCGGCTGCGTTTCCCACCCCTCATGTTTGCACTGCTTTGGGACGTCCCCATTGTGACGAATATGAAGAGGCGGCGACTGTCGGAGGACGTAAGAGAAAACGGAATTTTTGTAAAATCTTACCTGTAAAATTCCTTTCTCTGAGTCCTCCGACAGTCGCCGCCCCCGCCCCTCTTTTGGGGTTTGTGTATGTACTCTACTGCTATTCTACTGAAACTGAGGTATGGAACAGGAAGCAGGAGGGTATAGACTGAGGGGACCACCCCCTGGGGGTGGGATATGTTAAAAGCTTTAATATTGACATCTTCTGTTGCCTAGCTACTCCTACGGAGCAAAGTCTAATACCCCATTGTGACGAATATGAAGAGGCGGCGACTGTCGGAGGACTCAGAGAAAGGAATTTTACAGGTAAGATTTTACAAAAATTCCGTGTTTTTTTTTTTTTTTTTTTTTCAAATATAATTTTTATTTAAGTTTTTCGGGTGGGATAACACATTCCAACAAAACGAGAAGACATAAGAACATCAAAACAATTTAAACTGCATATCCCTCAAACTCTTGGTTCCTACATCTTCTATTTATTCTACTACTAATTCTAGCAATACTCCCCCCTCCCTTCATTCTTTATTTTATAACTCAAATCAACCCCAAAAAATGAAACCAACCGCAAAGAAGAAAAAAAAAAAAAATATATATATATATATATAAAATTAATATAAATTATAAATTTCCTCCTCCCCTCCCTTCCATGTTGTCTTTTTATTTATTATATTCCTCCAGAATTTAATGTCTTCCTCCAACCTATCAATCCCCTGATTCAATACTAGAAACCTGTTCCAAGCTCCCCATGTTTCTAAATATTGTTGGCCTGTCAGGACCAGATCCTCCATTCTATTTATTTCTTCTATTTTACCTATCCAGCAATTGATTGTTGGGGGTTGCTGTTTTTTCCACTTAAGAGGGATACAGGCTCTGGCTGCGTTTGCCATATGGCATAATATGGATCTCCTATATTTCTTCCCTGGTATCCCACTCAATTGTAAAAGGAACAACCCCGGGTCTTCCGGAATCTCAAATTCTGAAATTTTTTGCATTATCTCTCTAACTTTTCCCGAATAGTCTGATAATTTAGGGCACGACCAGAAAATGTGTATATATGTGCCCTCTTCCACTGAGCATCGCCAGCATCTATCCGAGTTATTTGTCGCTATTTTATGTAACTTATATGGTGTATAATACCACCTTGTCAAGATTTTAAAGTTTAATTCCTGAAATTTAGTACATATAGACTATTTGAAAGCAAGATTAATCATCTGTTGTCTCTGCTCAGTGGGGAAGGCACAGGATAATTCCCTTTCCCATTTATCAATATAAGATAATTGGTATCCTACTTTAGGAGTATTTATCAGGGAGTATATTTTTGCCAACATATGGGATATGTTCCCTGACTCACTACAATATTCTTCCAGCATTGTAAGCTGACGGTTATACTTCTGTGGGTTAGGAATGGATCTTAAAAAATGAGAAAGTTGAAGTGCATTCCAGAAGGGAAGTCTAAATTCCCCTCCCTCATCCATTAGTATCTCCAATGTCGGCCATTTGTTTCTCAAAAAATGGGATGCTTGGAAACATCCTGATTTGTCTAAATTCCTGAAAGGTTGTGCTTCCATTCCCATGGTAAATCTTGGATTCCCTATTATGGGATATAATGGTGAATCATACGTAGTGAGGTCGTTTTGAAAACAAATTTGTGAGCATATTCTTAGAGTTGTCCCTATTAATTGATGTGATTTTAATTCTGCCGGTAAGCTCTCATAGCACCAAAGTGCTCTAGTTAGTGGTACCTTTGTATTAGTTTGTTCTATTTTCACCCATAACTTTGTTTCCCCATGGCGACACCAATCTATTTGCCTCCTAACATGTGAGGCGTAATAATATTTACGGATATCTGGTATTGCTGCTCCTCCATATTTTTTTGGAAATGTAAGTAACTGTCTTGATATCCTCGGCTTCTTATTTGCCCATATGAATTTTATAAATATTGAATTTATCTGTTTAAAGTACCATATTGGGATCCTTACAGGTAATGTCTGAAGTAGATATAAAAATTTGGGTAGTATAGACATCTTGATAAGGTTACACCAGTCCCTAGCCAAGAGAATAAGCCCGTCTTCCATTTTTCCAGTTTATAACGAATTGTGGTCAAGAGAGGTTTAAAGTTCAATTCATATACTAGGTCAGGATTGGCCGATTATATACGTACCCAAATATTTTATTGCTTTCTCTGCCCATTTAAATTTAAAATTTTAATTTAACGTTTGAAGAGAATTGCTAGACAGTCTTATCCCCATAGCCTCTGACTTATTAAAATTTATCTTTAAGTTTGACATGGCCTCATATTGTTCAAATTCCCTAATTAAGTTGGGTAATGATATTACCGGATTTGTTATTGTAAATATCAAATCTGCGTACGCCGAGATTTTATACTGTTCCTTTCCCATCCGGACACCTTGAATATTTAGAAGAATGGTTCCAGGGACAGTATAAAAAGGATAGGGGACATCCCTGTCTCGTGCCGTTTTCAATATTAAAAGGGTCCGATAGGATCCTATTTACTTTCACTTGAGCTGTTGGATCAGCATATATAGAAGGAATTCTATGTATCATAATCTCCCCCAGTCCAATATGTTTGAGTGTTGATATCATAAATTTCCAATTCACGCGATCGAACGCTTTTTCTGCGTCGGTACCTAAAAAAACACATGGTATTTGAGATCTATCAATTTCCAACAGCAAATCCAATACTTTAGTAGTATTATCTCTCCCCTCTCTATTATTTATGAAACCCACCTGATCCAGGTGAATCAATGATTGTAAGTGTTGATTCAGACGGGTTGCTAATATCTTCGTGAAGATTTTTAAATCTGTGTTAAGGAGCGATATCGGCCTATAGCTCCCACATAACATTAAATCTTTATCTTCTTTAGGAAGAACCGTAATATGTGCTCTCAGCGTGTCCCTGCAGAAAATTGATCCCCGCCCAACCCAGTTAAATAATTTTAATAAATACGGACCTACTATCGGGAAAAACACCTTTATAGTACTGGAGGGTAAAGCCATCCGGCCCCGGCGCCCTTCCAGTCTTCATCATATTCAAGGCTTGTTGTATTTCTGTCAATTCTATAGGCGAGTCCAATTCCCTGCAGGCTTCCTCCGATAATTTTGGCATTTGAGCTGAGGCCACATATTCCTCCATCTCTGTTAAAGTTGTTGAATTATCTGTTAAATTATATAGGGCAGAATAATAATCTCCAAATGCCTGAGCAATCTGTCTGGGTAGCGATATCTTACTGCCTTTAGGTGAGAATATTTGGGGGATGTATGTAGTCAATTTCATCTCTTTTACCGCGTTAGCTAGCAATTTCCCACATTTATCTCCTGATTCGTAACCTATTTTGCAGCTTTTCTGTAATGAGGCTTTTGCTCTATAACCTAACAGGTCGGTAATCTGTTTTCTTATGCCCATCATTTCTGTCTCACTTTTTGATGTCGGGTTTTTTTTATGCACACTCTCCATCTCATGTAAGGATGTAAATAATGTTTCTATTCTTTTTACCCTCTCCTTTTTTTACCCTCGACCCATGCTTAATTAATACACCCCAGATGTTTGCAAATGTTTATGCAACTAAAACCTCTGTCACCATGACAGTCTCCTACAGATTTATTTCAGTTCATCCTAATCTGCAATGGCCTTCCATTTTTCAATTGTCTTCCATTTAAAAAAATAAAAAATTGAAGAGGGGAATGCCATTGGATACTTTATTTGACATGTTTTATTGTTACAGAAAGAACATATTGTTATGTTATAGATGCATTGCTCATTAAAGTAATCCTTTACTTTCAGAAAAACCCAGTTTGTATATAGAAGCATATACAGAAGCACACGGGTTGCTTATTTGTATAGTTTTCTATATGCAATATATGTATACAAGTTTAGTAAATAGTGTCAGCAAGAAATCTTTTATACCCTTATTAGTTATGATTGCTCTTGCAGCAGGTCTTGAAAATTGCTTTACTTGGTTCCGTTGTTTTATTCCTGACCACCCGCAAGCTACATAATGCTTCCAATATGTACCAGGTGCATCTTCTCCACATTAAAGTGGATATGTATGCTACATTGCTACAGCTGAGCTGAATCAATGAATGATAAATTCACCCCAGTTGTTGTAATAGGAATCAGCCTAGTACAAAGCACTTTTTTTTAGAATTTTTTATTATTATTGCATCTCCTCAATACTGCATTGTATAATGACCTGCTGTACATTTCTATTGACCATAAGCCAGGAATATCAGATGAGGCCATCCCCATGTCAGAACACAATAGACAGCTGGGGAGATCGTTGTACAAACATCAGGTTGGAGCTGTCAGTTTTTTTTTTGTCCAACTGACTGGGATGAACGAAAAAAAACTATCGGTGTCTACTAGGCTTTAGATAAAGTTATAAACCGGTAATTACAGGTAAATGTAAGAACATTTTAGTTGACTGGAAAACTACAGTCCTATTGAACAGGACAACTCTTTAACCACTTAAGCCCCGGAAGATTTTACCCCCATTCCGACCAGGGGGTATTTTGCGATTCGGCACTGCGTGACTTTAACGGAGAATTGCGCGGTCGTGCGACGCTGTACCTAAACGAATTTGGCGTCCTTTTTTTTCCACAAACAGAGCTTTCTTTTGGCGGTATTTGATCACCTGTGCGATTTTTTGATCACGAGCTATAAACAAAAAAAGAGCGTCCATTTTGCAAAAATAGCAATATTTTTCCCTTTTTTTTATATGAAATTCCCCCCAAAAAAAATGTAAAAATCAAAATTTTTTAAAATTTTCGGCCAATTTGTTTTATGCTACCTATGTTTGGTAAAAAAAATCGCAAAAAGCGTATTTTGATTGGTTTGTGCAAAAGTTATTGCGTTTACTAACTAAGGGAAAGATTTTTGTCATTTTTGTTGTTTTTTTTTTTAACGCGTAATGGCGGCGATCTGCGATTTTGTTTGCGGTACTGCGACATTGCGGCGGACAGATCGGACCCTTGACTGACATTTTTTACACTTTTGGGGTTACCAGTGACATTTCTACAGTAATCAGTGCTATACATATGCACTGTTACTGTAAAAATACACTGGTAGTGAAGGGGTTAACTTTATTTGAGAGGGAGGGGCTGTGTGTGTCCCTAGGGGCGTGATTCTAACTGTGATTGGCTGGGGCTTCAGCTGTATGCAGAGTGATCAACGGATCTACATAGTAGATCCATGTGATCAGCTCTCATACAGCGAGGAGAATGACAGGCAGCTTGTTTACACAAGCTGCCTGACTTTCTCCCTCTCCCCCGCCGATCGCAGAGTGGCCGGCGGACATCGGGTCCGCCGGTCACACGCGCGGGGGGGTCCGTGACCACTCGGGAGCGGGAGCGCGCCTCCGGGGGCGCGCGCTCGCTCCCTAGACCCTCACAAGCTAGTGACGTAGCCCTACGTCACTTTGCCTGTGAGGGGCTGACCGCCGACGTAGATAGTCGTGCGGCGGTCGGCAAGTGGTTAAAATCAAGATAATTTTTAGCCATTTATTTAAAGGAAATTTTATACGTTTTATTTTAGATGTAAAGATAATCCTATTTAGAACATGAAAATTGTGGTTAAAATAATATAATTCACTCCTCTTTCCAGAAATGTTCCCATTGTTTCTACATATGGATTTTAACAAGGTTGACTTAGCTAAGCATCAAAGAGCAAGGAGAAATAGATCAAACAGACCAATGATGTAATTTCTAGAAGCTGCTAGGTCATGGCCACTTACAGTATCACTCACCAAAAGAAAATTAATTTATGTGCCATCTACATCTAAATCATACACTCATCTGATATGGATGAACCAGATATGATCTACATCCGTATTTTTTGTCCTGTCTCTAAGTCAAATGTAATGTCCTTATTGACATTGGAAATTATATCCTTTGTTCGTCCAATTTCAGAGACATCAGGGGATTCTCCCGTATCATCTCTCCTTTGTGATGAAGAATCATTTGTCAGCAGTGTATTTTTCTCTATTCTTTTAGAATTCTGATTGTGATCCTCTGGTTGCATCTTCTTTAGTTCATACATAACTGCTGCTTTTTCACACTTTGTAGGTAAATCTTTCTCTGGCTGAAAACAGCACATCATGGTCCGTAGATCTTGTCGAAACTTGGAGCTCAAGCCTAGGTATATTATGGGATTGTAGAAGCTTGCTGACTTTGCAAGCAGCGTGGCCGCTACACTGGTAAGTGCTGGTACCTGATAACCACAAGCTGACCACATAGAAATAACCGCATAAGGAGACCAGGCTAGTAGGAACGCTGTGCAAATAACAAAGGATATCTAAGGAGCAAAGGCAATACAGCAAAAGTTAGTTTTAGTGATAATTCAGATCAAAGGTTTTAGAAAAATGTATAACATTAATTAACAATATTGAGCTAAAACAAATTTGCCCTAACTGAAAGCATTAATTTTGCATGTTTTTATTCTACAGTGCATCCGGAAAGTATTCACTGCGCTTTACTTTTTCCACATTTTGTTATGTTAGAGCCTTTTTGCGAAATTGATTAAATTCATTATTTTCCTAAAAATTCTACAAATAATACCGCTTTATGACAACGGGGAAAAAAGTTTGTTTGAAATGTTTGCAAATTTATTAAAAAATCAAAAAAATAATCCCATGTACAGTACATAAGTATTCATAGCCTTTGCTCAATATTTTGTTGAAGCGCCTTTGGCACCAACTACAGCCTACAAGCTTGGCGTACCTATTTTTGGGCAGTTTCTCCCAAAGCCATTCCTTTGTTATCTTGGCTGTATGCTTAGGGTCGTTGTCCTGTTGGAAGATGAACCTTCGCCCCAGTCTGAGGGCCAGAGTGCTCTGAAGCAGGTGTTCATCAAAGATGTCTCTCTACATTGCTGCATTCATCTTTCCCTCGATCCTGACTAGTGTGCCAGTTCCTGCCTCTGAAAAACATCTTTACAGCATGATGCTGCCACCACCATGCTTCACTGTTGGTATGGTATTTGCCAGGTAATGAGCAGTGCCTGGTTTCCTCCAGACATGACACTTGCAAATTAAGGCTAAAGTGTCCACCTTTGTTTTTTCAGACCAGAGAATTTTGTTTGTCATGGTCTGAGAGTCCTTCAGGTACCTTTTGGCAAACTCCAGGTAGGCTGTCATGTGCCTATTACTAAGGAGTGGCTTCTGTCTGGCCACTCTACCATAGAGGTCTGATTGGCGGAGTGCTGCAGAAATGGTTGTTCTTCTGGAAGGTTCTCCTCTCTCCACAGAGAAACGCTGGAGTGCTGTCAGTGTGACCGTGGGGTTTTTGGTCACCTCCCTGACTAAGGCCCTTCTCCCCCGATCGCTCAGTTTGGCCGGGAGGCCCGCTCTAGGAAGAGTCCTGGTGGTTCCAAACTTCTTCCATTTACAGGTGATGGAGGCCACTGTGCTCATTGGGACCTTCAATACTGCAGAAATTTTTCAGTTCCCTTCCCCAGATCTGTGCCTTGATACAATACTGTCTCGGAGGTCTACAGACTATTCCTTGGACTTCATGGCTTGGCTTGTGCTCTGACATGCACTGGAAACTTTAGGACTTTATATAGACAGGTGTGTGCCTTTCTAAATCATGTCCAATCAACTGAATTTACCACAGGTGGTCTCCAATCGAGTTGTAGAAACATCTCAAAGATGATAAGTGGAAACAGGATGCACCTGAGCTCAAATTTGAGTGTCATGGCAAAGGCTGTGAATACGTATGTATATGTGATTCTTTTTTTTTCCTTTTTTATTTTTAATAAGTTTGCAAAGATTTTAAACAAACTTCTTTCACATTGTCATCATGGGATATTGTTTGTAAAATTTTGAGGAAAATTAATATTTAATCCATTTTGGAATAAGGCTGTAACATAACAAAATGTGGAAAAAGTTAAGCGCTGTGAATACCTTCCGAATGCACTATAAGCATGCATGTTATTGTTACCGGCACACAGAGCAGTTCTGGCTTTATCTTAGTCGCTTTAGTATTTGAAAGAAAATAAAAAAATGAATAATAGATATGTGCACTTGAAAGTCACCCTTTAAAAATGTATAAAACTACATTCAATCAATATAAAGAATAGACAGAAAATGTAAAGCATCTGTTAATAAAAAAGAGAGAGCATCATTATGTATAGCATAAGCAGCATATGATGCTAAAAGAAGGAAACTGTAGGAATATAAGCCCAGAGGTTTCAGGTGTATAAAGAAGTTCTGTACAAAGTCTTGCTGATGATGATCTGGTAGAATAGCTCAGATGCTCCCAACCATGTGCTGAACCCACATTTACCCTGTGGATGAGGAAGACATCAGAAAGTAGGTTGGTCTCGAGCAGATGAGTGAACTGTGGCTTATACTGGAGCAGAGTGAGTCACTAGGATACAAGCCGGAGGTCAGGACAGGAAGCAGACGTGAATAACCATGGTACAAGCAAAACGTCAGGGCAGGCAGTGATTACAAATAACTAGGATACAAGATCGAGAGGTCAGGGCAGCCAGGGAGTATAACTGGGATATAAGCCTGAGGCCTGGGGGGCACAGCGGACATAGATAACCAAGATACAAGCCAGAGTCAGTACACAGGAATCAAATAAATATAAAACACTAGGGGCAATAGAGCCAGCTTGTGAAAGTAGTGCTTAGGCAGCAAGCTGGAAGCTGCACCTAGTTTAGGTAAGCTGGTCAGAGAAGGAAAGCTGCTCTTATTGGATGGGGAAACTTGAAGTGTGTGCGGCCATGCCTCATCGTTGTCAGTGGGAGGAACAGCATCCATTGTTTGTGTCAGTGGGAAGAATAGTGTCCCATCGTTTTTGTCAGTAGAAATTATAGACAGAAAATTTAATCATTTTCTACTCTATTCAAAATGAAAGTTTTGGCTTTAGATGCACTTAAGCTGTGTTCACAGATACTGCGGCTGCGGCTCACAGCAGGGGGTCTAGTGCATCCCTGTCCACTGATTGAGGTTTGAATCAGGTCTAAGTTTCTGCCTGAATTCCCACCTGATTCGGAGCCAAAGATGTACTCACAGACACTTGTTTTCCCAAGAGACTCTGCCAGCAGCTTCACCGTCAGCTACACTGGATCCTCTGCAGCTCAGCTCCACACCTGGTTCACTAGGTCAACCCCCTAAGACCACCTTCCTCATACACAGCAGGAGGAGAGACAGCCATCTGCCTCCTCCTGGGACGCTGCTTCCCGCCAAATACGCCTTGCCACATGTCCTCCCCAGCTTTTATGGGCAATCCCAGGATGCATTTCAAGAATGCCCTCCCACTGGGACTCCCATAAAAGCTAATGTGCCACTGGCTGGTTTTTCTCCACTGTCCAACAAGCTCCCTCCCTCAGACCCAGTGAATCCCACCTGGAAACATGTAACAGGCAACCTAATAGATCAGGCTCCCCTGATAAGCAGAAGGAACAATCAATGCATTTACCTAGCACCTACCTAGGAAGGTTCTACATAGGGCTGGAAACATAAAACAGAATATCATCCGCATAGGCTGCCACTTTATGTTCTCCTCCTCCTATTCTTACTCCTTTTATCTACACAATTTCTAATGGTTGTAAGTAACGGTTCTAATGTTAATATGAACAGTAGGGGTGACAGGTGGCATCCCTGTCTCGTTCCATTGTACAATTCAAAAGCTTTGGACAATGTACCGTTTATCATAATTGCTGCTGTAGGTTGTTTATTTAACATTTTGATCCATCGGATCTTTCCTGGGCCAATCCCTAGTTCTTCCAATGTCGCTGTCATGAAACCCCAATCCACAATGTCAAACGCTTTTTCGGCGTCTACTGGCAGGAGGTGAGCTGGGGATCTATCTTTTTTCTCTTTTTGTACAAGTAATAGTGTTCTAACCCCATTGTCTCTGCCTTCCCTCCCCAGGACAAACCCAACTTGATCCGTATGTGACCAATCTGCCATCAATCCCTTTAATCTAGCGGCAAGAATTTTAGCATATAGTTTTATCAGAATTAAAAGGAAAAAAGACTTGCGCCACAAAAAAATTAATATAAAGTTAGGAGAGGAAATTGCTGCTGCCTCAAGACCCTAAGGCCCCTTTCACACATGGGAGTCTGTCGGCGGACTCCATTTTTCTCAGCGGGGGATCCATCCACCGATCCCCCACTGAGCAGGCGGATGGCAGCTCTGTCTCCACGCTGTTTGTGGAGACAGAGCTGTCAGGTCCCTGCTGTTCTCTATGGGGGAATCGGATGAGAATGGACCGCTTGTCCGTTCTCTTCCAATCCCATCCGATCCGATCCCCTGGAAAATAGGGTTTCCATCCGTCCAGATTTGACGGACCGGATCGGATGTCAGCAGACATGTCTCCACTGACATCCGATGCCCCATAGAGATGTATGGAGCATCTGTTCAGATCCACCTTAAAAACTGACAGGCGGATCTGAGCGGTCCGCTACTGTGAAAGGGGCCTAAGGGTAATAGACCAGAAAAATATGCAAATAGCAGCGCTAAATCCTCAAAGAAGTAAATATTCAAAGTGTTAGTGCTTTACTGTGACTATCAATAAATAAATACACTTATAGATTAAACAGTGGTAATGTCATTCCACAAATGTATCAAAAACCATATGTGCAAAAGGTGAAAAATAGGTAAATGGTGTATAGTAGAATAAAACAATAGATCGCTAGATCCATAAATAAATCATGGCAAGTGTTAACAGTGCAAAGTGCTGCTGTGCAAAAAAGTGCTACAGTGCAAAAAACAAAAATAATGTGAAAATAAATAATGGGAAAATCCTGGGAAAATGTTCACAAATATCCAGAAACAATATATACTCCAGAAATTAATCCCATGTGCGAAGTGCCCATAAGGATAGCAACCAAATGGTATGACTTAAAATTGTGTAAACCGTGATGGTGGCACCCTCCAAACACCGCCAAGCAATAGGAGAAATGCAAACTCACCGGAAAGTTTTGATCTTTGTTCGCATATGTCAACAAAAGATCACAATTTGCTTCGTGGGTCTCCGTGGGCTGGAAACATGGACCCTTGTAGAGAATGAAGTGTGCAATCCCATGGCCATAGTCTATCTTCCCTGTTTTTATTACTCGGCCATTGGTAAATGACACAGAAGTTATTTAAGTGGCCAACAAACTACCGTCTAAGCCTGCATATAACCCATTTCTATGGGCTCCTAATATAGCTGCTTCGTCTTCTGCTAAAGCACAGAGCGCCACGTTCTTTGGCTTGCTAATTCACCCTTTTCCTCTTCCTCTTCAAGGGTGCATTGAAGCCATTTATTTTAGACCTGCTATTGCATTCTTTTTGCGAGTAAGGCTGGACGTCTTTTACTTCAATATATTCCCTGCATTAAGGTAAAAAAATGTCCCCATATTTGTATCGCCCCCTCACCCACCTGTGTACTTACCTGAGCCCGATCGTGATCTAGACCTGTGCTCGTCTTCAATGACTCTCTCCTCTCTCTCTGTTTACAGAGACAGCAGTGGGAGCCATTGCCTCCTGCTGCTGTCAATCAAATTCTGTGAGCAGAGAGTGGGGGTGCGGCGCTGTGGGTGTCAATAGACACATACAGCTTGGCTCAGGAGCGAGCCTGCAGGTGCGACCCCATAGGATGCAGCTTTCTATGGTGGCAAACTGCGAAGAGGAGGAGCCAAGGGGGTTGGCAGGGGACTCGAGAAGAAGAGGAGAGGGTAACTAGGTGTGCTGCCAGCTGCGTGTGCATCTCTCCTTTCACTTCCTCCCCTGCCAGTGTAATACTATGTGTGAGGAGTGTCAAGCTTTGTGTCCTTCAGCTGGCTTCTCTCCTTAATGCCGCTGTGCTCATGGAGTGGGCTGTGCTTCTTTCACCCCTCACTTCCCTCCTGGCAGCATCAGAGCATTTCTGTGCAAGACAAAAATGTCTGCTCATGCCCAGGCCAGTCTAGAGACCTATGCTCCACTGCTGCAGAAGCAGAAGACAAAAATGTATTTAAACAACCTCCATACCCAACATCTTCTTGCTCTCCACCAACATGTGTAATGTCATGAGGCAGAGGAGGAAAACAAGGAGATTGGGGTCCATAAAGAGAGAAATTCTTCCAATATACAGTAGTACTATCAGTTCACCAGAAGTAGAAGATTTTAACATATAGCATAACATCCGTGCATTAGGACAACTCCACATGTGAGCCTTCACCCAAACAATGCACTTACCAAATAAAGGAATTAAGCGTTAGTTAGGACTCAATCCTCTTTGGCAAATGCCAAAGGTTGTGGGGTAAGTATGCAGAACACTGCACTAGGTAGAAAAGCTCACCAACCAGAAGCCCAAGAAGATTTATATAGTGTAGTATTTACGGACTTTACCTTTTTCAGCAGTATTAAAACAAAGTTAAACATTAATTAAGTGCACTTACATTGTTAGCCGCCATTCCAAACGCATGGGAGAGGTTAGCAAATAGGCCCTTCCCGATGAGTTTCATGCCATGCACGTTATCAAGGGAATGACTCAAGCTGACCCCAAAAAATGAGCCCCTTAAATAGACAGTGGATATCACTTTAATATCCTTACTTTTTGTACTTTACACCAATAAAAAGTTTTTAGAGTACATGTATTAAATCTACAGTCTGATTTTACCTCGCTGGAGGTACAGTTGGTTTCCATCATACAAGGAGGAGGCGTTGGTTTAAAACTTGTTCCTGAAACAAGCAAAGTGGCCCTTTTTGGGGCAGCACTGCACTGCATACTTGTGCGCAACAGTGAGTGCACCAAAGCACCTTCTATTTTTTTTTTCGATTTGCCTTAGCTACCATAACATTTTTAAAAATCTCATTATTAAAAAATAAAGATCTGCCAGAGCCATAAGTTCTGCATGCAGAGGTAATAGTTTATTTTATTAGTGTATTTTGTAAGAAAATAAATACAGTATTTTCATTGTATGACCATCTCTGCTGCTCTGAGCACCACCTACCCCTATGTAAAAATGTTTACAATGGTTTCCTTGCAAGATAAGGCCCCCTGCTCAGAAACTAGCCTTACAGAGCTGATTGTGGAGGTTGTGGAGGCAGCAGAGACTGTAGATATAGCAGAGGGGCAGCGGAGAACATGGATGCAGGGGAGATTGCAGGTGCAGTAGAGACTAGGCTGTGGGCAAAGTGAAAACATAGCCATGGGTACAACGCAGGCTTGGTGCTGGATGCAGAGGGTTACAGGCAATAGGGCTGCAGTTGCGATGTACAGAGGGTTTACGAGCTTTGGGAAGCATAGTAACTTTTTGCCTGAGTAGGGACTAGGTGTCATGTTTTGAGAAATGTCACATGTCTATGACACTGGGTAAAAACAAAAAATATCTGCAGCTGTGCTGTAGAGAGGGTGTACAGTCAATGCACACTATTTAACAGCTTTAGTAAGCAGCTGTTTCAGAAAAGGAGACACCAGGCAGGTTTTATTGTGAAAAAAAAGGGTATAACGTGCAATATCAAGCCAGTGATTCAGCCTAGACACCCAATGGTCCATTGGGTCTTCATTTTGAAGTGTGAACTGTATTGTTTACATTTTTTCATTTGCAGAACCGGCTCACCCCCTACTAGCTGAACATGCAGAACCTCTGCTTCTCCCTTGCCTGTCTGACTTTATGACTATAGGGTATAGACTAGCTTTATTAGCAGGTTGTGGTGGTTTGGTGTACTAAAGTATACTGCACAAGTATCTGCTGCAAAAGGGCAACTGTGTATGTTTTAGGAACAAGTTCACATTGCTGACTCAGAAATGATAATAATAAAAAAAAGCTATTTTTATTTTGCCATAGATGGAACAGAAACAATGGCACATGTAATACTTTACTTGTTTCTGTTCTCCCAGTGGCAAATCACAATTTGGACACTAAGCTCATTTCCCCCTTCCCCCTGCACATTCAGTCCTTCTTCCAACCCTTTTTGTAAGCTTACCAAACCCCCCACCCAAATCCTGCTGGCTTACCTTACTGCACAAACGTGGTACCACACTTTCTCTTCTCACACGCTGTTGGAACCTGGCTCTTTACCATTAGGTGGATGAACAGAAGCAGCATAGTGATGGCGGCTCTTTCCTTGATTGCTGGTGGTAGCTTCCCATACATGCATGCTGCAGTGTGCACTGGTCCCAGGCTCCTTCCCATCAAAACAACTCGCACCCACTTCATCCATCCCCTTCCCCCAGTCAAAGAGCCAGTCACTCACCCATGTCGACCCCCTGCTTTGCCACAGCAACTCTAGTTCCCCGCCCCCCTCACAGAACCTCTTACAGACTTCACTTCAATGATCAAAGCACCTGCCAGGTACCTTACCCCCCTCTGCCACTGACATTATTTCCTCCCCCAGCTCATCACACCCACCCCCTGACAGCACTTCACATTCACCTCTCCTCCTAGCTCACAGTGCCTCCAACCCCTCACAACTTTTTCGCCACTACTGCCCCTCACCCACCCATCGTATCCCCTCAGTCACAGCACATCCCACCCATTTCAAAGCAATGGCCCGAACCTCACCCATTACCACAGTGCCTCCCACCTAAAGCACATCCCCATCACCATGTCAAACTCTGTCAAAGTACCTCCCAACCACTTCACCCCCCTGGTCAAAGCCTCTGCAGTCTAATTCATACCAACACAGTGCCCCCTACCCACCCCACCGCCTTCTATTCCATAACACCAGCACCTCCCTACACCATGTCAAGGTGCCCTCCTCATAGTGCCAATCACCCCCCTGATCACAAAGTTACCCACTCATTTCATCCCTCCCACCCCCCGTCAAAGCACTTGCCAGCCCAATTGCCTCCCCCTACCACCCACCTCACAGTGGCCTGTCATAAGGCTTCCCACCCAATTTACACATCCTTACATCATACACACTATGTAGCCCACAACACTGCAATTCACTGTAACTTGACAGCGCAGCACTGGGGACTTTTCAGCAGCACTGCATAGTATTGCAACAATTTTCTCTACCTGGAAACACCCTGTCAACTCTGCCTATCTACTCCAGCTCTCTCCAACACACGCTGTGTACAGCACCACTGCAGTGTATATAGCTTTTTTCAGCAGAACTGTATAATAGCAGTAATTATCTCTCCCTGCAAACACTGTCAGCTCTCCCCATCTACTCCAAGTCCTCAACACACACTAACAAAATTGTGCTGGTAACCCTGACTTTTATAATGGCAGCTAAAAAAGAATAAAACCTAATTTTCTTTTTTTAAAGACACCTGATCGAAGGTTAGAGGCCAAGAAGTGCATTACTAGTAACTGGTTGTTTTAACGATGAACAACCGCATTAGTTCACCACTTTAAGAACTGCAGAGGACTTGAGTTCAGGTTTGTTTAACCCAAACCCAAAGTACTATATATGCATAATGATTGGAATAATTTGTGCAACTTTTCAATGACCAAAGAAGGGCTACACTTAGAAACTGTGATAAATTCCCCCATCTAAAACACCTTATAGAATAGGTTAATGTTCTCACCCGTGTGATGTCTCTTTCCATGGTATGTTGCCGTTGACTGATTTCCCCTCCCTTGGAGTTCCTGTGACTGGCGTGAACAACTCTGATGATTGCTACATAGCAGAAGACCATGATGGCCACTGGAATGAAGAATCCCCACAGAAAAACGCCAATGACATAACATTTGTATGAGATGGAGCTTGTAGCTAGGGACCAGTCTATTTCACATGTGCCGTACTTGCGTTCTGCAAGGAGGAATACATTATAGAATGTAGAACCTATGATGTTCAAGTCATATAGTCCCTCCCTATAGATAACTGTGTAATTTTCATCAATTTGTAATAAGACAGATGTAATAAATCAGCTTGATGCCTTTGATATAATTAAAATCAATAACATTTACATTCTTTGAGGTTCATGAACTTGGACACCAACTTCATTAACATCAGTCCACTTACCTGTAAAGCTACCCCAGCCTAGAAGTGGAGCTCCAGACCAGATTATAGCTGAGATCCATATGATAAGGATTGTCATCAAGGCACAATGTTTGTCTGCTATATGCACTGAGAAAAAAAAGACATTGCACTCATCCTACTTGGAGGTGAACTGCAGGCAAAAAGCTAAATTCATAGTTATACAAAATATATGTGAGCTGTACCTCATAAAAGGTTTTTCTACACAGGTTTGTGACCTAACTCATTGTTTCTCAAAAGTTTTTTCAGTCAAGGCACCTTTTAGAAATGTGTACAATCTCAGGGCACACCAGTCTAAGAAACATGCAAAATAGGTGTTGTCATGATTTTTAAAATCACGCCACACCGAAACATGTGGTACCATGCTTTTAAGCGAACAGGAAAGAAGGCACACACAGGAAAGGGGGGGGGGGGGGCTTTGTTCTCTTTCCACCCTCCTCCAGCTCTTCTCCTTCCTGTCTGTATACAGAAAATTACACAGAACTCTCTCCGATAGGGACTGTACAGAGTTTGATTACTGTCCCCTTACCACAACTTCTGCTGTCGGAACAGGAGTAGTGTGTGGAGGAGAATGGTGAGCAGCAATAAAACTGTATACAGTCTGATTTGAGAGGCCGTGTTAACTCCTGTATACAGACAGGAGGGAGAGTGCATAGTTTGCACCTCCTCCCAACTCTCTCCTCCTCTCTGCTGCTATTTCTACTCCTGTCTGCAACCCAGAACACTGTGTGGGTCCCTGACGTGTCTTTAGAAACCGATTGATATCAATAACTGGTAGGACACGGGCAGGTGATCAGTAGAGCATTCTGGGATGTCAACAGGAGTAGAGCTAGCAGCAGAGAGGGAGGTAAAGGCTGTGCTCTCTTCTTCCTGTCTGTATAAAGGAATTAATCCAGAGCACGCTCAGATGTACTGTACAGGTTTGGGGCAGTTTTTTGCAGCACCCCATTGAGAAACGCTGACCTAACTTTTCCTAGAATGCAGTTAACAAATGCAGTTAGGTCACCTCCCTATCCCTAGCCTGCAAATGGATAGTGAAGGAGCTGCACAGGACTGATGAAGTCCTCTGTCTCTTTTCTTCCAACTGTAAGCATGTAGGCGGAGTCAGACAATTGGTACTTGACATGGAGAGAAGGCACACAAAGACCAATGAATGCAGCACTGTGTATTAGCAGTACAAAAGGTATTGTAACACAGTCTTAGTACTTCAGAAGATACTCCAAATAGCCTATGATGCCAGGCAACATCTGACAAAGGAGGTGGCTAGAAAGCAGTCCGGAAAGAAGATGTTTGGAGATGGCAAGAGCTCCTGGCTGGTGACACAGGCATGCTTTCCCTACTCTGTCCCTCCTCCACTGGAATCTTTCTCTATGCTAAGCAGACTGTTCATAAACAGTGGTTTCCTGTCCCTGACCCAGCCACTTTGTAAATGCATGCCAGCTGCTGAGGGACAGTGCTCTTTATTAGCACTGTTCACACTAAAGATGGCCACCGGGATCATCCTGGGCAGCAGCCTCCAATTGAACAGCTGCTCTCTTGATTACACCTACAGAGGCCTAGGAGGAAAAAAAGTTCCTCCTGTCTTCCACTCTTTCTGCATGGCAGCGGCTTTTACAGCGCTACCTGCGCAGGAAGGCCATACTACACCTTCCTTTAAGCATGGTTCTTGTGAGCATATGTGCATACAGCAGAGCCTGTATGGCTCCTAATTCTCCCCCTCCCTCTTTCAAGTTCTACTGTATAGGAGGCTGATACCAAAAGAATGTTGGTATTAGTCTCCTGTACACTAGAGTGTAAAATGAAATCAGAGAAAGCAATTTCAGTAGAGGAGAGGAGCCTGTACAACTGTACAAGAATGAAGATAATGCTGGAGTTTAGCTTTACTTATGCTATATCCTAACCAGGCCGCTAGCTTTAGTAGAATACCAGGTTTTGTGCTGGATTCAGTCATTCAGATCTATAGTAGATACTAAACAAGATAATCCAAGAACTTCAAAGTGCATCTGATGAAATACAGTTAAGTGGTTTGGCAGTGAAAGTGGTAACATACCTCTGTGCGGTAGACATCCCTTCACATAACGTAGAAGGCTGATTGCTGTAAGAGTGCTAATGCTAATCAAACCAAAGAGTAGGATTAGAAAGCCATCAACCTAATAATGCGGGACAGATAAAAGGACAGATTTGATGAGGATTCAAACAAAGCAGTTTACAAGGTTTGGATTTCTGTTGGACTACATTCACTTGTTTTACTAATAAAGGGAAAAGGAAAACTGAAAGGCAGATGTCAGAGGCAGTGTAATTAAGTTCCACTTCAGATCTATGGTCCTTCTATGTATAATCCATTTAAATATCCTACAGGTAGGAAATGTGTGTTATTTTTTATTTAATAGGCAGACCTATATAACTGTAAACTTACAAATTAAAGACTGTAATAAAAAGGAAAAATAATCCAACCCCCCCCAAAAAAAAATTATTAAAATGATAAATTCATTAGATAATAATGAGAACCTACAAGAAATTGAGGGTGCAGTTGTCACTGGACTGGGACATGAGAACTGTTTTTTTATGTATCCTGACTGGAGAAATTTGGAATCATTTTCTGTTCTAACAGGTACACAGATGGCAATACAAAACTGGCAGAGGCACTAATCCTTCCTTACGGAAAAAAACCCCCAAAAGGTTAAAACTGGATTTGGGTTTCAAATAAAAATAAAAAGTACAAGGGTCAGAAAACCGATCTTATAAGTCCCTTACATTGCAAGTCCAGAGTGTGCTTATCAAGAATCCATCTTTGCTTAACCCTTGGAACAGTTCCATTATTCCTCGGCTGTAGCCAAAAATGGAGATTCCTGCATCTGACACAGCAAGGTTCAATGTCAGCAGATCTTGAGAATCAAAGTTTTGTCTGCGTCTACACATTAGGCAGATTACCGCTCCATTTCCCAGCCATGACAGCCAACCTAGAAACAGCAGAAAAGACACCCAGGAAAGTATGGTTATACAGACATTATGGCATATCATTTTTTGTAGTGTGCTCTTTATTTTGTTCTTTTTTCTTTACTATATATATATATATATAATATATATATGTGTGTGTGTGTGTGTATGTATATATATATATATATATATATATATGTGTGTGTGTGTATATATATATATATATATATATATATATACATATATAGTATCTCACTTTGCTACAATGTAAAGTAGTGAGCGTATAGCTTGTATAGCAGGGTAAATCTTCTGTCCTGTCCAAATAACTCAACACACAGCCATTAATGTCTAAACCACTGGCGACAAAAGGGAGTACACTCCTAAGTGAAAATTTCCAAATTGGGCCCAAAATGTCAATATTTTGTGTGGCCACCATTATTTTCCAGCACTGCCTTAACCCTCTTTGGCATGGAGTTCCCCAGAGCTTCACAGGTTGCCACTGGAGTCCTCTTCCACTCCTCCATGATGACATTGCGGATCTGGGGAATGTTGGAGACCTTGTGCTCCTCCACCTTCCATTTAAACATGCCCCACAGATACTCAATAGGGTTTAGGTCTGGAGACATGCTTGGCAAGTCCATCACCTTTACCCTCAGCATCTTTAGCAAGGCAGTGGTCGTCTTGGAGGTGTGTTTGGGGTTGTTATAATGTTGGAATACTGCCCTGGGACCCAGCTTCCGAAAGGAGGGTATCATGCTCTGCTTCAGTATGTCACAGTACATGTTGGCATTCATGGTTTTCTCAATGAACTGTAGCTCCCTAGTGCCGGCAGCACTCATGCAGCCCCAGACCATGACACTCTCACCACCATGCTTGAGTGTAGGCAAGACACACTTTCCTTTGTACTCCTCACCTGGTCGCTGCCACACACGCTTGACACTATCTGAACCAATTAAGTTTATCTTGGTCTCATCAGACCATAGGACATGGTTCCAGTAATCCATGTCCTTAGTCTGCTTGTCTTCAGCAAACTGTTTGCAGACTTCTTGTGCATCATCTTTAGAAGAGGCTTCCTTCTGGTATGACAGCCATGCAGACCAATTTGATGCAGTGTGCGGCGTATGGCTCGAGCACTGACAGGCTGGCTACCCCACCCCTTCAACCTCTGCAGCAATGCTGACAGTACTCATACGTCTATTTCCCAAAGACAACCTATGATTATGACGCTGAGCACGTGCACTCAGCTTCTTTGGTCGACCATGGCAAGGCCTGTTCTGAGTGGAACCTAACCTGTTAAACCGCTGTATGGTCTTGACCACCGCGCTGCAGCTCCGTTTCAGGGTCTTGGCAATCTTTTTATAGCCTAGGTCATCTTTATGTAGAGCAACAATTCTTTTTTTCAGATTTTCAGACAGTTCTTTGCCATGAGATGCCATGTTGAACTTCCAGTGACCAGTATGAGAGAGCGAGAACATCAAATTTAACACGCCTGCTCCCCATTTACATCTGAGACCTTGTAACACTAATGAATAACATGACACAGGGGAGGGAAAATGGCTAATTGGGCCCAATTTGGACATTTTCACTTAGGGGTATACTCACTTTTGTTGCCAGCGGTTTATGCGGGTGTGAGGAAATGCTGTAAATTAAGAATTCTTTAAAAAATATGTTGAAAAATTGAGCAAACAGAAGAAAAAATCAATATCAAATCAATATTTGGTGTGACTACCCTTTGGCTTCAAACCAGCATCAATTGTTACACTTGAATATTTTGTACAGTTGCAGTCAGATATTTTGTAGGATTAGAGTCAGGTGTATGATCTAACAGTTATACCAAGCAGGTGCTAATGACCATCAATTTCATATGTAGGTTGAAACCTAGGGATTGATTTAATAAAACCGGAAAGTGCAAAATCTGATGCAGCTGTGCATGGTAGCCAATCAGTTTCTATCTCCAGCTTGTTCAATTAAGCTTTAACAAAAAAACCTGGAATCTGATTGGTTTCTATGCAGAGGTGCACCAGATTTTGCACTTTCCAGTTTTAGTAAATCAACCCCACAGTCATTAACTGAAACAGAAACAGCTGTGTAGGCGGCTTAAAACTGGGGGAGGAACAGCCAGACTCTGCTACGAAGTTAAGGTTGTGGAAGACAGTTTCATGTCACAGTTCACACACCATGGCAAGACTGAGCACTGCAACAAGGCATGAGGTAGTTAAACTGCATCAGCACGGTCTCTCCCAAGCTAAAATTTCAAGGCAGACTGGGGTTTCAAGATGGGCTGTTCTAGCTGTTTTGAAGAAGCAGAAAGATATGGGCAATGTTGAGGACTGTAGATGCAGTGGGCAGCCAAGGAAACTTAACCACTTCCCGCCCGCCCTATTACAGATTGACGGCGGGAATGTGGTTGAGTTATCCTGACCGGACGTCATATGACGGCGGCAGGATAACTCCGCTCTGGGCGCCCCCCGGGGGCGCGCAGAGCGGCGATCGGTGATGCGAGGTGTCAGTCTGACACCCTGCATCTCCGATCTCGGTAAAGAGCCTCTGACGGAGGCTCTTTACCATGTGATCAGCCGTGTCCAATCACGGCTGGTCACATAGTAAATAGGAACAGCCGTTGATCGGCTTTCCTTAGTTCGTGCCTGACAGGCACGAGTAAAGGAGCGCCGATCGGCGGCTCCCCTGACAGGGGGGGGGGGTCGGCACTGGTAATCAGATCATTGATTACCAGTGCAGACCCTCGGGGGGGGGATGCCACTAGATCCACCAGGGATGCCCACTATGACCCCAGGGATGCCCACTATGACCCCAGGGATGCCCACTATGGCCACCAGGGATGGCAATCAGGGCTCAGGGAGCCCCCCATTGCCCTCCCCATCAGTGATGCCCACCAGTGTCCTCCCTATCAGTGCTGCCCACAAGTGCCCATCACTGCCATCCTTTAGTGTCGCCCACCAGTGCCCATTATTGCCCACCAGTGCCGCCTATCAGTGCCCATTAGTGCCCATCAGTGCCGCCTGTCAGTGCCGATCAGTGCCGCCCATCAGTGCCCATCAGTGCCCACCAGTGCCGCCTATCAGTGCCCATTAGTGCCCGTCAGTGCCACCTATCAATGCCCGTCAGTGCCACCTATCAGTGTCCATCAATGCCGCCTATCAGTGCCCAGCAGTGCCGCCTATCAGTGCCCACCAATGCTGCATATCTGTGCTACCTATCAGTGCCACATATCAGTGCCTATCAGTGCCGCATATCAGTGCCGCCTATCAGTGCCACCTATCAGTGCCACCCCATCAGTGCCACCCCATCAGTGCCACCCCATCAGTGCCTCCTCATCAGTGCCTGTCAGTGCAGTCTCATCAGTGCTCATCAGTGCAGGAAAAAAATTATTTATTTACAAAATTGTATAACATAAACAAAATTTTTTTTTTTTTTTTTTTAAACTTTTCGGTCTTTTTTTATTTGTTTAGCAAAAAGTAAAAATCGCAGAGGTGATCAAATACCACCAAAAGAAAGCTCTATTTGTGGGGGGAAAATGACATAAATTTGGTGAAGGTACAGTGTTGCATGACCGCGCAATTGTCATTCAAAATGCAACAGCGCTAAAAGGGGAAAATTGGCCTGGGCGGGAAGGGAGGGAAGTGCCCTGTATTAAAGTGGTTAAAGTATAACTAAAGGCAAAACGTTTTCTTTAGTTTTGGAGGGGGATTAGAACACTGTTTTTTTTAGCTGTCCTTGCCTCCATTAGAGAGATTCACCCTCTCTATTTGTTCTGTTTACCATTACTTACATAGTTACAGTACATAGTTAATCTTGTTGAAAAAAAAATACAAGTCCATCTAGTTCAACCAATAAAAGAAGGAAAAAAACCCCATACAATCCCATATACACAATCCTATACCCACAGTTGATCCAGGAGGTGGCAAAAACCCCAGCAAAGCATGATCCAGTTTACTCCAGGAAAAAAATCCACCCTGATCCCCCAAGAGGCAATCCAATATTTCCTCAATCAACTTACATATAAATGTTAGTATCCAGTTATATAATGTATATTTAGGGAGTAATCCAGGCCTTTTTTAAAGCAATCTACTGAGTTGGCCAGAACTAGCTCTTGAGGGAGTCTATTCCACATTTTTACAGCTCTTACTGTGAAAAAATCTTTCCATATTTGGAGATTAAATCTTTTTTCCTCCAGACGTAAAGAGTGCCCCCACATTTTAAGTGTGATGACCTTAACCACTTGCCGACCACCGCAAGTACATATACTGTGGCGGTCAGCAGGCAAAGTGACGTATCGGTACGTCACTAGCCTGTGAGGCTCTGGGGAGCGAGCACGCGCCGCCGGATGCACGCTCCGCTCGCACGCTCCGCTCGCTCACGGCCCCCCTGCCCCCCGATGTCGGCCTGGCACTCGCGATCGTCCGTTACACCGGGAGAAAGGCAGGCGGCTAATGTAAACAAGCCGCCTGTCATTCTCCCCTGTGTAAGAATAGTGATCATACAGTTCTACTATGTAGGACCGTTGATCACTGTTCTTACACCTCAAGCCACAGCCAATCACAGTTAGAATCACACCCCTAGGGACACACTTAACCCCTCCCTCTCAAAAAAAGTTAACCCCTTCACTGCCAGTGTCATTTTACAGTAACAGTGCATATGTATAGCACTGATTACTGTAGTAATGTCACTGGTAACCCCAAAAGTGTCAAAAATGTCAGTCAAGGGTCCGATCTGTCCGCCGCAATGTCGCAGTCCCGCAAAAAAAAATCGCACATCGCTGCCATTACGCACAAAAATTACAAAAATCTTTCCCTTAGTTAGTAAACGCAATAACTTTTGTGCAAACCAATCAAAATACGCTTTTTGCAATTTTTTTTTACCAAACATATGTAGCAGAAAACAAATTGGCCTAAAATGTTAAAAAATTTAGATTTTTACATTTTTTTTGGGGAATTTCATATTAAAAAATTTGAAAAATATTTTTATTTTTGCAAAATTGACGCTCTTTTTTTGTTTATAGCGCATGATCAAAAAAATCGCACAGGTGATCAAATACCACCAAAAGAAAGCTCTGTTTGTGGGAAAAAAAGACGTCAATTTAATTTGGGTACAGCGTAGCGCAATTGTCCGTTAAAGTCACTAAGTGGTTAAAGCAATCTACTGAGCTGGCCGGAACTAGCTCTTGAGGGAATCTATTCCACATTTTCACAGCTCTTACTGTGAAAAAATCTCTCCATATTTGGAGATGAAATCTTTTTTCCTCCAGACGTAAAGAGTTCCCCCCACATTTTAAGTGTGATGACCTTAAAGTGAATAACTCAACACCAAGTTCACTATATGGACCACTTATGTATTTATAAATGTTGATCATATTCCCCCCTAATCTCCTACTTCTCAAAGTTCCTCTAATCTTTCCTCATAGCTGAGCTCCTCCATGCCTCTTATCAGTTTGGTTGCCCTTCTCTGCACCTTCTCCAGTTCCCCAATATCCTTTTTTGTGAACTGGTGCCTAAAACTGAACTGCATATTCCAGATGAGGCATTACTAATTTGTACAGGGGAAAATGATATCTCTCTCTCTGGAGTATATACTTCCCCTAGTATGTATAATGCATGCAAATTTTTAGCCCCCAGGTGCAGAACTTTACATTTATCAACATTAAACCTCATCTCACTTAGTTGCCCAATTAAACAGTGCATTGAGGTTAGCTTGTAAGTTGGAGACATCCTGTAAGGATGTTTTTCCCCTGCATAGCTTGGTGTCATCTGCAAAAATTGAAATGGTACTTTTAATCCCAGACCCTATATCATCAAAAAATATATATATTAAAAAGTAAGGGTCCCCACACTGAACCTTGAGGTACACCACTAATAACCTTAGACCAATCACAGTAAAAATTATTAACCACTACTCTGTGAATACGGTCTTTAAGCCAGTTTTCTGACCATTTATAAACTGATCTTTCCAAGCCTGTAGACTTTACCTTACACATTAGCAGTGTGTGGGGAACTGAGCCACCCCTCTGTCCAAGGTTTTACTTACCTCCTCATAAAAAGAAATCAGATTTGTCTGATAACTTCGGTCTTTCATGAATCCATGCTGTCTGTTGCTTAAAATATTTTTTCCAGCAGGAACTCATCTATGTGGTCTTTTAATAAACTCTCCAGTATCTTCTCAGCTATAGAAATGAAACTAATAGGTCTATAGTTACTTGGTAAAGACTTAGATCCCTTTTTATATATAGGCACTAGGCACCACATTGGACTTGAAAGTGAAAGTAAAAGAAAATCCTAAATTTTGGGTTGTCCCCAGAAAAGTAATAGTGAGGAAAGCTTCCAATGAGGAAAGTAGTTCTGATTGCATGGGGGTCTCCAAGGCATTCTCTTAATGTGCAGGGATTTCCTCTCACTTCCTGTTTTGGCTATGGGACAGGAAGTAAAAGGTAAATCTCCCCAATGGGGCACAGATGACAAAGAATAACCAACAAAGGTTTCAGCCCTCCCTTACTCCATCCAAAATGAAAAAAAAAAAAATGTTTTGAAGGCAAAGGGTGGTCACACCAAATACTGATTTGAATATAAATTTCTCTTGTGTTCATTTACTTTTAATTTTGTTAATTGATTAAAAAATAAACTATTAACACTTCAATTTCTGAATTCTCAATTTTATAGCATTTTTTTTACACATGCCTAAAACTTTTGCACAAAATGCATTGGTCACTTGACTTGCTGTACTGTGGAGTATTAAATAAATAACAAACATTAATTTCTAATACATGGCTGTAATATCTCTTTTAATAACTATTTATTAACAACACCTGATTTGAAATTTCACAATAACCCAACAATCTAAAAAACAATTTTAATAGCCGATTCAATTTTTTCAACAATCACTCATCAATAACGAGTTGCACTCCATTATTGGCCCCTGCCAGGCACATTATTTCTCAATAGTTATATAAAAAAAAAAAATACAATATTGCTTCTTATTAGTTATCTCCCGGATTCTGTCTGTTTGTAGGTGGAATCTGTGTAACATCTTCCTACCTAGATGTAGCTTACAAATTGATGTGTTACTTTTGTAAAAGCACACACATTTGGTCTATGGGCAGACATCAAGAAACTGTCAACTGATCTCAAAACACATACAGTATACTCGTGTGTATATATATATTTCTCTAGCGCTCATTGACAGACGTAGTCCTCGGTGATACACCACCTTCGGGTTATGTTGCCTCCACAGGAGCAGGACTAGACAGGAAATTAAAAAGCTCTGGCCACACCCTAGGGGCAGTCCCAGAGGGTATATCCTCTCTCTCTCTGCCTCAGCAAATCAGTTATTTTCTGTCTAGTTAGGAGTAAGGACCTAGATACCTTGCTGGGATCTTAGGTCCTGGCAAGATTTTTTTCTTAAAGGATTTTTTAGACAGATTTTTTTCTCCAGTGTTCCTGTGAGATCTTCAAGCAAGAAAGCTGAACTGGGCGACGGGCTGGATGTTGAGATCCGGTGGTCACCCCAGTTCAGCCTACGAGCGCGTGCAGGCCATAGCTCCGCGCTGGGTCGGCCGCGACAAAGTCCCATTAAAGGACTGACCCCGCGAGTTAAACGTCTCGCTGAAACGCCAAAGACCATGAGTCACGGCGTCCATATCAGTCGACAGCCCTCCCGCCCCGGTGGAGAGGGGTACTGTCAGGAGTTGGTGCCCGCCTGGTTCCGGTATGGTGAGTAGTATGTTCCCCCTTTTCCCCTGACGGGTCTTGTGGTGAACGCGGGCCCCTCTCTGTATGGTAAGATAGAGTCCCTCTCTATCCTATAAATGACACAGATCCTCCTACTTTGAGTGTGATTTTATGTGCAAAAAGCCAGGAGGCTTGGTTTGGGAGCTAACAATCTAATTGTATACATGTTAAAAAGATTATAATCTGTGGCATTCTGGGAATCTTACGGTGATAAGAATAAGCTACCTACCAGTCAGAAGCCACGGACATGTAGACTGCCTTCCTAATCAGATCTCCAGCTATTAGCAGGCCTCCCGAATGGCCATGCGGTCCGCCAGGGCCGGTACCGCCAACCACGCCAAATCCCCATGCAGAGAGAGTGTTGTGTGCCCTGCAGCACACTGTTATTCAGTACAGGCCGCCGCCATTTTTTTTGCTGGATCGCACGAGCCGCCATTTTGGCGTAGCCTCGTGTCTCCAGCATGGGGGCGGCCATGTTTGAGGTGATCCAAACACCTCGTGGAGCTAGGGGAGGCGCCGGAAGGCGTGCAGAGGGGCGGAGCCGCCTCCTTTCTTCCTGGGCAGCCAGCCAAAAGACTTCCTGTTTGTCAAGACAGCGCTGTAACCTGTTGCAGTTAAACTCTGAGCATCAAGTGGTGAGCCTGGGGGTCTATCTCTCTCTCGATCGATAGGGATCCCTAGCAGGTAACACTAAGGGGCTTTTTTTGTGGCGCTGGGGGTCTGAAAAAAAAAAAAAAAAAAAAAAAGTTTTTTATTTTTGAATTATATTATCCAGGAAGTGACTGGAATTATCATGGACCCTGCCACACATATTCCCCCACCTGTTTCCCTCGAGGGGGCCACGGGACCCGCCGGTGCACAGAGTGTAGAGTCATTTACAGCAATTTTGGAGTCTATGGTGGCTCGGGTGGAGGCGGCCTGTCAGGGACGGGGGTCAAGGAAGCGACCCCCGCCTACCCCTATACTATCTGACACCTCTGACTCTGATTCAGAGATGGTCACTGCAGTTGCAGGTTCCTCTGCAAAGGCTGTTATCCCAGGTAAAGCCCCCTCAGACAGTGAGGAGGACGCTTCTTCTCCTGCTATAATTCAGGAAGAAGCATTGGTGGACGCACTAGTTGTGGCAGTGCAGGAAACCTTAAAACTTGAGGCTTTACCGGCAGAGGCAACTGAAACAGAGATTCCTTTTGGTACTAATAAGCCCATCAAAACGGTGAAGGTTTTTCCTGTACCCAAATGTTTCGGTAATCAGATTAAAGGAGAATGGGAGCATTCTAAACGTACCTTTACTATTTCCAAGCGTATTGCTAGACGCTATCCGTTTGAGGAATCCATCATTAAGAAATGGACGGTACCACCAGTGGTGGATCCACCTATTTCCAGGCTGAATAAAGCCACGGTTATCCCAGTGGAGGACACTTTGTCCTTTAAGGATCCGGTGGATCGAAAGATGGAAGCAGAGTCCCGCACCATCTTCTCTCTGATAGGGTCAGCATTTAGACCAGTAATTGTTATTGGTCTAGTTTCCCAGACACTTACGGAATGGGCGAAAATGGTACGCCAAGACCTTAGGGGAAAAGATATTCCCCAGGAGACATCTGATTTGATGGAACAGATTATACAAGGGCTACAGTTTATCTGTGACGCAGCCTTGGACACTACTCCCTTATTAGGGCATGCATCTATGTCAGCGGTGATCCTCAGACGTGTGCTGTGGTTAAAATGCTGGTCAGCTGACCTAGGTTCCAAAAAGACCTTGACAAATCTCCCTTTTCAGGGGAATCGTCTATTTGGGGCCAACCTAGATGAAATCATCAAGGATGCCACTGGGGGCAAGAGCACTTTTTTGCCACAGGCTGCTAAAGCTAAGGGACCTCGCAACAAGCGAGGACCTTTCTTTACCGCCCATAAAGGGCGCCCGGCTGGTACTAGCGGGAAAGGCAAGACTCCTCCAGGAGGGTTCAAGAAGGGCTGGTCGGACAAGCAGAGGACCAACCCAGCCAAACCCGAAGCAAAGGAGTACACAGCCTGAAGGTGCGCCCCCACCCGGTTTCAGGGTGGGGGGACGTTTTCACCGGTATTCAGGACATTAGATCGAGCTTCAACCCCTACTACCGGTGCGATTCTTCCCTTCCAACATTTAAGTACTACAGGAAGCGGTAGTTACCGTTCCCTGAATAGATCTTTTCCTTTACCTTTTCCTAAGATTAGTCCCTATACCTCACAGGAATCGGATCTGGTTGACCAGATAGGCCAAGTAGCCTCTAGTCGGGTGACTTCGGTCCCTGAGGTTCAACCAGAAAAGATCACCCTTCCTGATAACAATCAGGTATCTGATAAATGTGTGGGAACAGAAAACGACCAGACTTTCTCGGATGGTCGGGGCCAGATACCTCTAGGGACGCCTGGTTCAGATTCTATCAGCGCCAGTGGTCCTAGAAATTCTAGGCTGGCCTCCTCAAGCCGGCCTGGCCGACTTGGACATGCTAGTCGCAGACGTTCCGTAGGAACTTCGTCTCAGGGAGTGTCTGTGGTCTCAAGGACCAATTTACCATCATGCTTTACAGTCGCTGGGTTTAATGGCCTGGCCATTGAGACCCAAGTACTGAAGGACAGAGGTTTGTCTACTTCAGTCATTCCTACCCTTATTAAAGCAAGGAAAGCGACTTCCAGCAAGGTCTATTATCACACATGGAAGACTTATATTGCGTGGTGCGAATCTTTAGGATTTCCTCCACGTACCTATTCGGTGACTCGAATATTGGCCTTTTTGCAACAAGGGGTTGAGCAGAAGCTAGCCTTGAGCACCATCAAGGGTCAAGTTTCAGCATTAGCAATCTTCTTTCAGAAACCTTTAGCTACCAAGTCCTTGGTGCGGAATTTCATCCAGGGGGTGCGGCACCTGGCTCCTCCAGTCCGCGCGCCCTTACCGCCCTGGAATCTTAATTTGGTTTTGTCGGTTCTACAGAAACCTCCCTTTGAAAACATCAGGGAGATTCCCTTGCTTACTTTATCCCAGAAGGTGGCTATTACTTCTGCTCGCAGGGTGTCAGAACTGGCTGCATTATCATGCCAGTCCCCATACCTCGTGATTCATAGGGATGAGGTAGTACTTCATCCTAAGCCATCTTTTCTTCCTAAGGTGGTTTCAGATTTTCATCTGAATGAAGATATTGTACTACCTTCCTTGTGTCCTCAGCCCAAGCATCATCGGGAACATGCGTTGCATTCCTTAGATGTGGTTCGGGCAATCAGGGTATACCTGAAAGCTACGGAATCATTCCGTAAGACGGATTCACTTTTTGTGATCACGGATGGCCCCAGAAAGGGTTTGCCTGCATCTGCCGCGACCATTGCCAAATGGATTAGACAAACGGTGGTACAGGCTTATTCTATTAAGATAACTGACCAAGAATTCCTCCCCATCCGGATAGACTGGCATCCGTGGTCACTATCGTCCAATATATTGGCAGAAATGACTTTCCCTGGCTGAGCATTGGAGACCGAAGCCACCAAACCAGAGACTCTCTGGTCTGTTTGCTCAATCGTATCTGATTGTCCAGGGATTCCGGATTCCGATTCCATCTGAGAAGAATCTCTTGCTGAAGAATTCGGGTATGGGACTGGGCAAATGGGACTGCTTCGAATGAAGCCACCATCAACCCCAGAACCCTCATGCACGTCCGAAGGGAAGACCAGCTGTTGGACAGTAACAACTGGACTGCTGATTGAATCTTTCGAAGTTTCCCTACCGGAAGGAAAACTCTCGTCCTGACTGTGTCTAGAATTAGACCCAGATATTCGAGCCTCTGGGTGGGAACCAGAAATGACTTTTGCTGGTTCACCAGCCACCCGAATTCCTGTAAAGAAATCATAGTAATTTCTATGTTTTGTAGCAAGGTCTGAGGAGATTCTGCATGAAGCAGAAGATCGTCTAAGTAACCTAGAATCGATATACCTCTTTGGCGCAGAAGTGCCAACATTGGGGCCAACACCTTTGTGAAGACCCGCGGAGCCGTGGCGAGACCGAAAGGTAACGCCACAAACTGATAGTGGTTCTCCTCTACGGAAAAGCGTAGAAAGCGCTGATGTCCTGCGAAAATGGGAATGTGAAGATAGGCGTCCTTGATGTCTATGGACGCTAGGACATCCCCTGGATGCAGGAAGGCTGCTACCGTGCGAATGGACTCCATTCTGAATCTTCTTATGTTGACGAAAGAATTGAGTGCTCTTAAGTCCAGAATTGGACGCACTTAGCCCTCTTTCCTGGGTATTGTAAACAGGTTTGAATAAAACCCTTGAAACCGTTCTGTCCAAGGAACGTGGACTACCACTCCTTGTTGTAGTAAATCTGTGACTGCTCTCCGCAGATCTTCTAAACGATCTGCGGATAGACGGATATTGGAAGGGAAGAATCGCGCCGGTGGGAGAGATCGAAACTCGATCTTGTACCCTGACCTTATGACTTCGCAAACCCATTTGTCCGGGATTCTGGAAAGCCATGGATCCGGGAACCGGCGAAGACGTCCCCCCACCCCAGTTATGGGTGGGGGCGCACCTTCAGGCTTTGGATGGTTTATCTTCGGGTCTGGAGGGGGCGGGCTTTTGCTTGCCCGACCACCGACCCCTGACGCCTCCTGCAGGAGCTTTGGAGGACTTAGTTTTTTCACCCGCTGGACGAAAAAACCTCTTGTGAGCAGAAAAAGAAGGCCCTCGTCTTTGACGAGTTCCTTTACCTTTAAAATTTTGCGGTAAAAAGGTGCTTTTTCCACCGGTGAGATCCTTAATGATCTCATCTAAGTTGGCTCCAAATAGACACTCTCCTGAAAAGGGGATATTAGCCAATGCTTTTTTGGAACCTTGGTCGGCTATCCAACCTTTTAGCCACAGTGTACGCCTGAGAACCACTGCTGAGACTGATGCTCGCGCCATTAATGGAGTGGCGTCTAACGCCGCATCACATACAAACTGTAACCCCTGTATCATTTGTTCCAACAAATCTGATACCGCCTGAGGGACTTCTTCTAAGTCCCGGCGTAACCACTTGGTCCATTCAGTTACAGCCTGCGAAACCAGACCAATAGCAATTATTGGCCTGAAAGCTGATCCAATCAAGGAAAACATGGTGCGAGACATAGCTTCTATCTTGCGATCCACTGGATCTTTAAAAGACGGAGCGTCTTCTAAAGGAATAACCGTGGCTTTATTCAATCTAGCAATAGGTGAATCCACCACAGGTGGTTCTGTCCATTTCTTAATAAGGGTTTCCTCAAACGGATAACGCCTGTCAATGCGTTTGGAAATATTAAAAGTGCGTTTTGGCAGACGCCATTCTTCATCGATTGGATTGCCAAAACATTTGGGCAATGGAAAAACCTTTGCCACTTTGATGCGCTTTTTAGTCCCAAAAGGGATCTCAGTTTCAGCTATTTCTGATGGAATACCCTGTAACCTTAAAGTCTCTTGAACAGATACAATGAGTGCGTTTACCAACGCTTCCTCTCGGGCTATGGCAGATGCCGAAACATCCTCCTCACTGTCTGAAGAGACAGGACCCGAGACACCAATACCAGATGAAGTACCTGCAACTGCAGAAATAGGCTCAGAGTCTGAATCCGAGGTTTCAGATAATAAGGGGTTAGGCGGGGGTCGCTTTCTTGCGCCCTGTCCCTGACAAGCCACTTCCACCCGGGACACAAAAGTTTCCATAATAGCTGACAAAGATTCAATTGTCAATGGGGTGCTGGAGGAACCCGCAGACCCCTCGAGGGGATCCGGAGGAGATACATGAGTGGCAGGGTCCATGTTAATACAGGACACTTTGCCAGCAATAAACAAAAAAACTTTTTTTTTGTGTGTGTCTCCCCCTAGCGCAATAGCGCCCCTCAGAGTACCTGCTTCTCGATCCCAGAGAGAGAGAGAGGGACCCCCAAGGCTCACCAACCGATGCAGTGCAGTTTCCAACAAACTGCAGCCAGCGTCTGTCTTACACAGACTGGAAGGAGCTGTTTGCTTTTTCCCGGGCAGAAGGCGTGGCTCCGCCCCCTGTGTACGCCTTCCGGCGTTCCCAGCCCTCCACGAGGAAGCTGGGCTCACAAAACATGGCCGCCCCCATAGAAGAGACATAAGACTCCAAAAACATGGCGGCCGACGTGACCTGAGGACATATCTGTATTCGGTCTACGGCAAAATGGCGGCGGACCGCCGATATCGTCTTCCCAGCACATCCACCTGCACTCTGGTTCTCCTCTACCTGAGAGGTGACATATGGATCTACAGAGATACACTGCACATAAGGTAGGATTATACCTCCTATGTCTGCTGTAATGTTACAGTCTGCTGGGTAGAGTGTTAGCTCTTGAACCAAGTCCACTTCCCACAAACACATGCTGTATTACAAGGGGGACTTGTAAGTGTCAGATATATACTGACCATATATGGAGGGGCCCATAATATATACTGCCTCATAAATGAGGAAAAAAAGGGAACGTTTTACTCACCATACCGAACCGACAGGCACCCTCTCTTCATAATACCCTCTCCACCGGGGTGGGGGTTTGTGGACGCCTCGACTCTCTGGTCCTGGCGTCCAAGCGAGCTTTAACTCGCAAAGTCAGTCCCTTTACTGGGACTCCGTCGCGGCCGACTCAGCGCACTGGTCTGCACGCGCCTTTTAGGCAGAAACCGGGGTGACCACTGGATCTCACATCCAGCCCGTCGCCCGGCCCCGAATACTTACTTGAATATGTCGCGGCCGACCAAGCGCAATGCCTGGTCTGCACGCGCTCGTAGGCCGGCTGGGGTGACCACAAGTGTCGCCCAGTCCGGCATTTTTGCTTGAAGATCTCACAGGAAAAAAACACTGGAGAAAACTACCTAAAAAATGTCTTTTTCTTAAAGAAAAAAAGTCTTGCCAGGACCAAAAGATCCCAGCAAGGAGCTTAGGTCCTTACTCCTGACTAGACAGAAAAAAACTGATTCCCTGTAGCAGAGAGAGGGAGGATATACCCTCAGGGACTGCCCCCTAGGGTGGAGCCAGAACGTTTTGTCATTCTGCCTAGTCCTACTCCTGCGGAGACAACATAACCCAGCTCTTGAGAATCAAGAAGACTACGTCTGTCAATGAGCGATAGAGAAAATCCTTTTCTCTTAGCTCATTGACAGACGTAGTCCCCGCCCCTCTGTTTTTGAGTTGGGTTGGGTTAAAATCTCTAAAGACTGCTTTTTCACATAACTGATTTGCTGAGGCAGAGAGAGAGAGGATATACCCTCTGGGACTGCCCCTAGGGTGTGGCCAGAGCTTTTTAATTTCCTGTCTAGTCCTGCTCCTGTGGAGGCAACATAACCCGAAGGTGGTGTATCACCGAGGACTACGTCTGTCAATGAGCTAAGAGAAAAGGATTTTAGGTAAGATTTTACAAAAATCCATTTATATATATATATGTACGGTATATATACAGTATGTGCACTGAAGATTTCAGGTAGTGACTGTAGCTTGGAATGTGCAGAAAAATTCCAACCTCCATTAGTCTTTTCCTCTGGAAAATGAATACTGAGAATATATACATAATTAATATAGACTTGCTAGTTGTTACCTAATCCTTCCAATGCCAGCAGAATCTAAAATTATTACATGTATTTATATAGCGCCAACAATTTATGCAGCACTTTATATATATATATATATATATATATATATATATATAATTATACATTCAAATCAGTCATTGCCCTCAAGTTGCTTACAATTTAAGGTCCCTAACTCACATTCATACATACACCCACATACTGGGGCAAGTTTCGACTGGATCTAATTAACCTACCAGCATATCTTTAGAGCGTGGGTGGAAACCGGAGAACCTAGAGAAAACCCATGCAGGCACAGGGACACCATGCAAACTCCAGGCAGGTAGTGCAGTGGTTGGGAAACAAACTGACAACCCTAGTGCTGCCAGGTGGAAGTACTGTGTATATATATCTGTGTATATGTGTGTATATCTGTGTATATATATATCTGTGTATATGTATCTGTGTATATATATTTGTATTTCGGTTTTACCTTCCCAAGCATTAATAAAATAGGGTTACTCTGTTCAAATCCTACACCTCTTTGCTTATAATTTAGTTTTTACCTTTTTTTTTGCAAGAGAGGAAAATAGACCAGTCAAGAAATGATGTTGTATTTCTTACCTAGGAGCAACAGGTAGACACCTATTACTGTCTCCCCATCATTAAAGTCTCAGACACCACTGGAACTGTTGGTCTGCAGGAAGGAGCTGTCTTTCAGGACCACATTCATGATCTTTCTTTGTGCCTTCAGCACTGGTGATTGTGGGTTGCATTCAAGGATTGCAGGAAGAGGTGAGTGCTCTTCTCTACTATCAGTGTCTGATCCCAGTACTGCCGTCCCGACATACAGTTACAGTGACCCGATGCTTACATAAAATGACATTCTAAGCCAAACGTTAATCTTCTGAAAGCTTCTGTGGAATTAACTTTCAGCACAAAGGCTAATCTAACTGTATCTAAAAAGCATAACCCGCTAATGAATGAAGGTAATTTATTCACTAAACCATGGTTCTAGTGAAGTGACCCCCAACAACTCGCTCCCCTGTAAATGAACGTTGCCATTCCTGACAAGGTTCTGAAGTAAACAGATGGAACCTAGATGTTCAAAAAAGTGATAAACCAAACACTGAATATATATATACAAGAACATTCATTTTTTTTCTCAAATATGCCTGTCAAAAATAGTGATCTCCTTTTAATGGCCTTGTACTGCCATAAATCCATAAATATATATACTGTAGGATGATCCATTTTTCACTTTAAATTGGTTGTTAATCTCAGTCATCAAATATGAACAAAGGATATCCCTCTATAGTGGGTACTTGCCTCAGTTAACCACTTGCCGACTGCGCACAGTATATTTACTGCGGCAGTCGGCCCCGGCCAGGCAGAGTGACGTAGATCTACGTCACTCGCCTGTCACACCTTCTATAGCCAATAGCGGGCGAGCGCGCGCCCGCCTCGGCTCGTTCACGGAGGAGTGCGGGAGTGTGACTGGCGGACCTGATGTCCGCCGGTCACACTACGATCGCTGGTACAGCGGGAGAAAGACAGAGCGGCTTATGTAAACAAGCCGCCTGTCTGTTCTCCCTGTGTAAAAATGAAGATCAGACTGTTCTACTATGTAGAACCGTTGATCTTTGTTTTTACACCAATAGCAATGTCCCACTACAGTTAGAAGCACGCCCCTAGGACACACTTAACCCCTCCCTGTCCAATACTGTTAACCCCTTCCCTGCCAGTGTCATTTTTGCAGTAACAGTGCATATATATAGCACTGATTACTGCAGTAATGTCACTGGTACCCCCAAAAGTGTCAAAAATGTCAGTCAAGGGTCCGATCTGTCCGCCGCAATGTCGCAGTACCGCAAAAAAAATCGCAGATCGCCGCCATTACTCGTTAAAAAAAACCACCAAAAATCTTTCCCTTTGTTAGTAAACGTGATAACTTTTGCGCAAACCAATCAAAATAAGCTTTTTGCGATTTTTTTTTTACCAAACATAGGTAGCGTAAAACAAATTGGCCGAAAATGTTAAAAATTTTTGATTTTTACATTTTTTTTGGGGGAATTTCATATAAAAAAAAGTGAAAAATATTGTTATTTTTGCAAAAATTGCGCTCTTTTTTTGTCTAAAGCGCGTGATCAAAAAATCGCACAGGTGATCAAATACCACCAAAAGAAAGCTCTGTTTGTGGGAAAAAAAGGACGTGAAATTCGTTTAGGTACAGCGTCGCACGACCGCGCAATTGTCCGTTAAAATCACGCAGTAAAAAATCGCAAATAAACCCCCTGGTCTTTTAGCAGGAAAATCCTCCGGTGGTAAAGTGGTTAAGAGCCCTAAGTGTAATTTCTGTCTGCCGCTTCATTCTTCTCCTATCAGCATGAATCACTTCTGTCAAGTTTTTCTGACACCATGAGAAAAAAGGTGACAGGAGGGATCTCCAGCTGATAGACAGCCTTAGCTCTGTTCCTATGTGCTGTATGAAGGGGGTGTGTCCCTTCCCCCAATCATCAATCAGAGCTCTTTTCAATGAGCTTTGCAGGGTGTAATTTCAGCTCTCCGTCCCCCTTTTTTTCTGAAATCTCAGACCAGTTTTATAAATTCTATACTGTATAACTATAAAAAATTGCACAGACTGCATGGGCTGATCATTATTTATATTTATAGGCATATGCAGGTAACCTATTGACTAGAATATTCCTTCATTGTACCCATTATAATACATTTACATGTGTTTACACCTGTTTTCATGTAAAAAGCACAAATATAGTTCTCCGGGAACACGATTTACGAATATTGAAAACTAACAACACCTTAGTTTATCAAACATCCAAGTATATCAAAGCCAACGCTGTATTTTTTATTTTGGATAGTAAAAACCACTGTGTTTTTTTAATATCTGTGTCTCAGAGAGATTTTCTTCACTTCCTTTTTGTAGACGTAATGGAATGTAACGGGGAACTCTTAGACAGTTGTCAGAGGAACTATTGTCCCCATTGGAACATCTCTGCTTTATTCCTGTTCTGGTGGAAACCTAAAATTTGGATTTACCCTCACGTTCATTCCCCATGACATTTGTGATATGGAAATTTCAAGACAGCAAGAAGCAAGACATGAAGACTCACTCTATCCAAATCTTAAGAAAATGTGTTATTTAATTTACTTTAAAGCTTTTATGAGATTTTACTGAATGGGTTCACATCTAATACATATATCTATGTAGTAGATGATTTGTTTCATTACGAATCTTATGCTTGCGTTTGGACATTTTATGTAACTAACAAGAGGCAGAAATACTGACTATATTAATGACACTATCTACATGGAGTTTGAATGTTCATTTTGTGCTTTTATGAGTTTCTTCCACGTATTCCGGTTTTCTCCCACACTGCAAAGACTAGCTGGTAGATTCATTGGCTCCTTTGTAAATTTGTGCTTCCATACAGAATAGAAAAAAATTCTAACTTCAAAAGTACCAGAGGGGACAGCAGTTTTCTGTTAAAGAAGATGCTCATTTATTAACAAAAACAAAATAAAAAAGATATATGAATCCATTGGCGAACCTTAACTACCATACAAATTTTCAACATAAAATATATAAAATGAATTGTAAAAACAACCAGCTCCAAAGAGAGAGAAATGCTCAACACCAACGACACCCTGATAAGCTCCCTTGGCACGTTACTTGGATAGTTGGAATGATAAACTACAAAATTATATAAGAAAAGCCCAATTAGGAATGCAATATTCATAACAAACAGATTACATAAATAATTTATTATTTATGTAATTTAGGTTTGCTGCACATATGTGGTAGATAAGCATGTGATATGTCCAAAATGCTTATGTACTATCTTTTTGGGACTGATTGTTTTCATGATCCAATTTTTATTCAATGTTGAAAATGTATATGGTAATTTAGACTCCATGATGGATCCATATACATGTTTTTTTTTTTTTCTTTGTTAATAAATGAACATCAATTTTAACAGAAAACTGTTGTCCCCTATGGTACCTTTAAAGTCTGCATGTTTCTGTTTGAATGTGGTACCATGTTAGCCCTTATTTAATTTGTAAGTTGGCCTGTGTATGAACACATATGAGGTAGGAACTAAGATTGTAAGCTCCTTAAGGTAAGGGACTAATGTGAAAGTATTAAGAGTCTTCTATTGCAGGGTGCTGTATTAGAATCTTCTATGAAACAACCACATTGGTGGCTTTCCAGTAGGTATGGAAGTACAAGATCCCCTAGAACAGTGTTTTAACCTTTTTTCAACCAAGGCACCCTTTAAAATCTGGCAGAATCTCGAGGCACACCAACCAAAAATGTTGAACTTACGTATCCATTTGCTTCTGCGCACGAGCACGGAGAGATATATTTACGTATTGCGGTCTTGAAGTGGGAAAAAAAAAAACCTACGTAACACTTTTTACAATTAGGGCACTTTCACATTGACTCACTGCACTTTGGACGCAGAGCAGGTGAAGTGCAGGATACCTGTGGTTTTCATGTGTGTTACCTGCAGTTTCTCATAAACTTCTATTATGTCCTACATTTTTAGTGCATTTTTTGAAAGCACACCAAAAATGAGGAACATAATACTAGCCTTTGGGAAACCGCATGTAACGCACATGAAAACCACAGGTATCCTGCACTACACCTGCTCTGCGGCCAAACTGCAGCAGATGTGCAAGTGGAAAACAATAAAAAGAAAAAAATGTTCAAGCATAATACAATATAAAAGAATTACAGTTACCACTATCAGTAATATAACACAGTAATTAAAATAAACATATTTTTTTATCTTTATCTTGTTTATATATATATACCCACATATATTTATATTACAAGCTAAGCAATCACCAGTCAAAGGTTAAAAATCCTGTACCTCACGAAGCTCAAATCCAGTCACTTCACTCTGGTTTTTCTCCCCTCTTCACGCTCAGCTTTGCCTCCCCTGGGAAAAAGCCATTTTGGCGTAGCCTCCAATGCATCCCTATGGGGCAGCCATTTTCCCGGGGTCTGGCTTATAGTCCAGCCCTCTCCAGCAGCACTTCCTTTCCATCAGCAGCAAGGACACTGGTAGCAACGCTCTGCGGGCTCTGCAGGTTATCACTCTCAATTTCCCTCTGTATATCACTTCTGGCTCAGTTTCTTTTCTCCTTTGGCGGTCTTTCAACACTGTAGCAGTAGCGGTGGGCTGCGCACAGCGTTCTTAAAGGGGACAGTACATCGTTTTTGCACTGTAGTTTGTTCTGATAACTTGAGCCATGGATTCTCAGGAAAGCAAGTTTCCTCCAGCTTTAGTGGGGGGCCCCAGTTCTCCTGTGGCTCCGCTGCGACCCGATCTGGCTGCTGTGGCAAATATGGAAATGCTGATGTCTGAACGGGCTGCGAGAAAGAGTCCCAGGTTGTCTCTCTCTTCTGATTCAGATGGGGATATGGCTGCTGCTGCGAGCCTGCCCTTTTCAGGGTCCCGCTCATCCTTGGACCCCCTGGGGTCTGAGGGGGAGGCTGAGATGGAGGGGATTGATGCCTCCTCCCCGGGGTCGCCTGTAGAACGGGCGACCATGGATGAGTTGATTGTGTCTGTAAAGGACACCTTACATTTAGAGGATGAGCCCTGTCCTCCGGGCGTTGTGTCCTCGTTTGGGACGCACAGGATCCGCAAGTCTGCACAGGTTTTTCCCTGCCCAGAGGAATTCCATGATATTGTTCATGAAAAGTGGCGCACGTTAAAACGTCCATTTCTGGTACCTAGTCGGTTCGCATTGCTTTATCCTTTTGCACCGGCTACGGAATCACGATGGTGTGTGCCTCCACAGGTAGATCACACTGTGGCCCTGTTGAACATGGCTACCTTAGTTCCTACTGAGGATCCCCCGGCTTTCCGGGATTCCACGGACCGGCGGTTGGAGTTTCTTGCTCGCCAGTCCTATACGGTGGCGGGTTCGTTGCTCAAACCCGTTTTCGTGTCCGTTCTGGTGGCTCAGGCGGTGACTGATTGGACTAAGGTGCTTAGGAGCAATCTCGTGTCTGATGGTGTTCCGCCTGCATGGCTGGATATGGTGGATCAGATCCACCAAGGAGTCAGGTACTTGTGTGATGCAGCCTTGGCTGAGGCCCCCTTAGTGGCTCGCCTCTCTAGTGTCGCGGTGCTTATCCGGCGACTGATTTGGCTGAAGAGCTGGTCGGCCGACCAGTCCTCAAGGAAATCTGTTGCTGATTTTCCCTATACTGGCTCTCGCCTTTTTGGCGAGGCATTGGACGCCCTGGTGAAAGGCTTCACGGGGGGCAAGAGCACTATGCTGCCCCAGAACCTGAAGAACAAGTCTTTTCAAAGCAAGCGGGGTTCTGCGCCTAGATCCTGCCAAGGGTCCGTTCGTGCCTTTCGGAACCAATCTAAGGGCAAGCCCTTCAAGGCCCAGGGCACCCGGAAGAAGCTCTGGGCGGGTAAGCAGGAGTCCGGCAATGCCGGCTCGGCGGGTCAATCCGCCTCTGCCTGAAGGGGTGCCCTCACCCATTTCAGGGGTGGGGGGACGATTGCGTGGTTTCCTCCAACCCTGGCTGCTCCGGATATCGGACAGGTGGGTTCAGGACATCGTTCGATCAGTTTTCAAGATCGAATTCCTTTCCCGGCCGGCGGACAGATTCTCTCCCTCCAATCTCCATCTGCTTCCGGGGCGTCTGCAGGACTTGCTTGCTCAGGGGGTGTTTGTCCCGGTGCCTCATCGGGACAGTTTTCGGGGGTTTTATTCTAATCTGTTCTCTGTGCCCGGGACGGAGGGCAAAGTACATCCTATTCTGGACCTGAAAGCACTGAACCGCTTTGTGCGTGTTCGGAAGTTGCGAATGGAGTCTCTCCGTTTGGTGGTGGCCTCTTTGAGTCCAGGAGTATTCCTGGCTTCGGTAGATCTGAAGGATGCGTACCTGCACATCCCCACCTTCGAGGGTCATCAGCGGTACCTTCGGTTTGCTTTCGCAGAGGACCACTGCCACTTTGTGGCGTTACCCTTCGGTCTCGCTTCGGCACCAAGGGTGTTTGCCAAAGTGTTTGTGCCGGTTCTGGGCCTGCTGAGGGCCCAGGGCATTGCGGTCCTGGGTACCTGGACGATCTGCTTCTGAGATCACATGCCAGCCAGGACCTTGTGCGCGATCTGTCCGTCAGGGTACAGGCGCTCCGGGAGTTCGGATGGACCATCACCGTTCAAACTTCGGTGTTGTCTCCGTCGCTTCGCCTTCCCTACCTGGGAATGGTTCTGGGCTCTGCTCAGGCAACGGTGTTCTTGCCGGAGGACAAGCTCCGGACTTTGCGAGACGAGCTAAGGTCCCTCAGGGACAACCCGTCCTCATCGCTCAGGACCAGGGCCTGGGGTTGGTGGTATCGGCCTTCGAGGCGATACCCTTTGATCGGTTCCATGCGCAGGCTCTCCAAGCGGAGATCCTGGACAGGTGGGACAGACTGTCTCAGTCCTTGGATCTGGATGTCTCCTTGAGTCGTCAGACCAGATGGACTCTTCTGTGGTGGCTCCAGTCCCCATCGGTGGTGGAAGCAAAGTCCTTCCGTCCGTTGGTGTGGACGGTGGTTACCACGGACGCCAGCCTGTCGGGCTGGGGTGAAGTCCTGGGCACACTGTCTGCCCAGGGCACTTGGTCGGTGGAGGGGTCCTCCATCCCGATATGTGTACTGGAGTTACGAGCGATCAAACTCTGTCTATTCCAGTGGTCGGACCGTCTCCGGGGTCTGCCTGTCCACGTACAGACGGACAATACTACCGCGGTGGCTTACCTCAACCACCAGGGAGGCACATCTGCTGTTCAGATGTTGTGTGTGAGGTGGGGATCCATGGACGTGGATCTTTTCGTATCCCGGCTGTATCAAACGGTGGAAAGGTTCGTGGCAGGAATGCGCGATTCGTTGGCGGACGCCTCGGATGCGTTGGTGGCCCCTTGGCATCAGTATCGTCTGATGTACACCTTTTCTCCGGTTCAGTTACTATCCCAGTTCCTCCGCAGATTGGTCTCGCAACCGCACATGGTGATTCTGGTGGCTCCGGACTGGCCTCGCCGGTCCTAGTACGCCGACGTTGTTCACCTGGCAGTGGCGCCTCCTTGGCATCTGCCTCTGCGGGAAGATCTCCTGTCTCTAGGTCCGATCTTCCATCCTGCTTTACAGTCGCTGGCTTTAACGGCCTGGCTGTTGAGACCCATGTCTTGAAGGACAAGGGTCTCTCCAGTGAGGTTATCCCTACCCTGATCAAGGCTAGGAACTCCTCTGCGGGTAAGATCTATTACCGTACCTGGAAAGTCTATTTCGCCTGGTGTGAGTCCAGGGGGTTCTCCCCTCGTTCTTACTCGGTGTCGAGAGTGTTGGCTTTCCTCCAGTCTGTAGTGGATCAGCGCCTGGCGCTGGCCACGATAAAGGGCCAGGTGTCTGCACTGGCTGTCCTTTTCCAACGCCCTGTGGCGTCTCATTCCTTGGTGCGCACCTTCATTCAAGGTGTGCGACATTTGGCTCCTCCCAGGAAGGAGCCTTTACCTCCATGGGACTTGAAATTGGTTCTGTCCGTGTTACAGCGTGCTCCCTTTGAAAACATCAGGGAGATATTGTTGCCTCTGCTGTCGAAAAAGGTTGCTTTTCTGGTGGCGCTCGCAGAGTGTCGGAGCTGGCGGCGTTGTCTTGCCGCTCCCCTTACTTGATAATTCACAAGGATAAGGTGGTTTTGCGACCACCCCCATCCTTCCTTCCCAAGGTGATCTCTGAATTCCACCTTAATGAGGACATTGTCCTGCCTTCGCTTTGTACGAAGCCTAAACATCCAAAGGAGATTGCCTTACATTTCTTGGATGTTGTCAGGGCGATCAGGGTTTACCTGTCGTCTACGGAATCCTTTCGGAAGACGGATTCCCTATTTGTCCTTCCTGAGGGATCTCGAAAGGGCATGGCTGCGTCCGCAGCAACTATTGCCAAATGGATCAGACAGACCATTGAGCAGGCTTATGCCTTGAAGGAACGGGTTCCGCCCCTTCCCTGTTAGGGCGCACTCTACCAGGTCTTTGAGTGCATCCTGGGCCTATTGGCATCGGGCCTTGGTGGCCTAGGTGTGCAAGGCGGCGACTTAGTCGTCGGTGCACACCTTTTCCAAATTCTACAAAGTAGATGTTCTGGCATCAGCTGATGCTTCTTTTGGCCGCAAAGTTCTCAGTGCGGCAGTGCCATGATGGACCCTTGAATTTTTTTCTGGGTCCCTGGCTGTTGGCATTTGCTTTCCTGGGCTGTTGCTCCTGTTGAGCATTGTTTTTTCTGTTGCCCAGTTGGTTCTCTTACGGTGCATGTAAGATTCCTTTCTCTGATGTGGGTACTGCGTTGCCTTTTCTACAGTTGCGTCTCCCACCCCTCATGTCTATACTGCTTTGGGACATCCCAATAGTTATGACTTAGAGGTGGCGGCGACTGTCGGAGGACGTAAGAGAAAATTTAATTTTTGTAAAATCTTACCTGTAAAATTCCTTTCTCTGAGCCCTCCGACAGTCGCCGCCCCTGCCCCTCTTTTGGGGTTCTTATTACCTACTGCTATGCTACCAAACTGAGTTGGGAGTGGTGATGCAGGGGGGGTATTGACCAGATGGGACAGCCCCCATGGGTGTGTATATGCTAATGCCTTTTGTCTTTGGACTAAGTCTATATGCCTAGCTATTCCTGCGGATGGGAAGACAATACCCAATAGTGATGACTTAGAGGTGGCGGCGACTGTCTCATCTGTCCATAGGATGTTGTTTCCGAACTGTGAAGGCTTTTTTAGATGTTGTTTGGCAAACTCTAATCCGGCCTTCCTGTTTTTGAGGCTCACCAATGGTTTACATCTTATGGTGAACACTCTGTATTGTATTCACTCTGGTGAAGTCTTCTCTTGATTGTTGACTTTGACACACATACACCTACCTCCTGGAGGGTGTTCTTGATCTGGCCAACTGTTGTGAAGGGTGTTTTTTTCACCAGGGAAAGAATTCTTCGGTCATCCACCACAGTTGTTTTCCGTGGTCTTCTGGGTCTTTTGGTGTTGCTGAGCTCAACTGTGTGTTCTTTCTTTTTAAGGATGTTCCAAACAGTTGATTTGACCACACCTAATGTTTTTGCTATCTCTCTGATGGGTTTGTTTTGTTTTTTCAGCCTAATGATGGCTTGCTTCACTGATAGTGACAGCTCTTTGGATCTCATATTGAGCGTTGACAGCAACAGATTCCAAATGCAAATAGCACACTTGAAATTAACTTTGGACCTTTTATCTGCTAAATGGGATAATGAAGCAATAACACACACCTGGTCATGGAACAACTGAGCAGCCAATTGTCCCATTACTTTTGGTCCCTTAAAAAGTGGGAGGCACATCTACATTCATTCCTACATCTTTCATCTGATTTGGATGTAAATACCCTCAAATTAAAAGCTGAAAGTCTGCAGTTAAAGCACATCTTGTTTGCTTCATTTCAAATCCATTGTGGTGGTATATAGAGCCAAAAAGATTAGAATTGTGTCAATGTCCCAATATTTATGGACCTGACTGCATGAGATGAAAAAGAAATGGCAAAAAAAAACATTTCAAACTTTTTATATAAAAGTGTGGGCACAAGGAGTTAAAAGACTTTACAGACTGGATTTTATTTATGTTATAAAATTATTTTTAAATCTTGTATGAGGGTTTTGTAGATTTTATGTACTAAAAAAAGCTAACATATAATATGTGTATGTAGGCTGCCTCAAATACTTCTGTCTCTTCATGTAATCCCAGACATACCTGATGATGTTGAGACAGAGCTCTGTGGGGGCCAGACCATCACTTCCAGGACTCCTTGTTCTTCTTAATGACATTGGCTGTATGTATGGGGTCATTGTCCTGCTGCAGAATACATTTGGGGTCAGTAACACACCTCTCTGATGGTATGGCATGACGGGTAAGTATCTGGCACATAGCTTGTGGAATTTGGGAAGTAGATGAAATGATTCTTCAGAATTTCCAACGGAGCTATGTGCCAGAAAGAGACATTGAAATCGTCGCTGTCGTCACTTTCTGTACCTGATGATGAATTTTCCCAACTAATCGCTATCGCTCAGTTCTTCAAGTAACTCAGTTTCGCTGTCGCTGTTTCCAGTTCATCTAAAAGGGCTTTTGCACAAAAAGAACGCTTTTTGGACGCCATGGTCATTCAAAAATTTCCAGGCACAAAGCACTGGAAAAGCACAGGCAGGGTACTGGAAAAGTCACCAGGTGCAATCCTGTGTTGAAATGGCATGATACAGTGTAATCCGTTAGGATCACAGCTTTGTATCATGTCATTTGTGAATTTACACTTTTGAATTTTCCGGCGGTTCCACCCCCCTGCGTCGCAACACTCGCAGGGAAGGGACCCGGAAGGCAAGTGCCAGCAATAGGCCGTGCACAGAGCGGGGAGAGAGTGTGAGGACGGTGGGGAGGATGAGGGGGGGGGGGAACGCAGGGAAGGGGAGTAACATTCTGGGGTAATCCCGGTAATCTCGGGGTTACCGCTTTTTGTACTGAAAGTTAACCCTGAGCCACACTTGGGAATACCACCAGGGAGGTTAATTGAATTACTGAAATAAATTAACTTTTTGATGATAGTCACATTTTTTTAAATGCACCTGTACTATGTTCACAGGAACAATATTATTGACAAAAAAAGGGAGAGAGATACCTGCGCTCAGAATCTAAAAAAACAGCAAAGAAAAGGTAACAATAAAGGCAGCCAGCTAAATAGGCAGATTATAATCCTAATAACAACAATAAAAGAAATGGAAGCAGCGCCAGTAATCAATACACATATAAAAATATATGCATATAAATAATGATCCTTAAATCAAAAGGCAAAAAAAGTCCCAAAGTCCTTAAAAAGGAGAAGAAGGGGAGACCAGTCCAAACCATCCAAGCACCGGTGTACACAGTAGGAAACAGATGGAATCACCCAATAGTGACAGCCAACCCGCTTACCAGAAAATCTGACCCTCCTGCTAGAGTGGTCAGACAAAGCCAAGAAAATCAAGGTAGCCAGTGTATAAGGAGAATCCCTCTCATGTCTTCCAACCAGATCTGGCTCCCAGGCTCTTTAACGGGGGACAAATGCAGATGGGACCAAGCCTGAAGCTCTCTTGTTCTCGAGTAGCAATGAAACCACCTCAGAATGATAAAGCAGGCCAATGGTGTAGTATGTACAAATAGGCAGATTTATTGAAACAGTATTGCACTTACATGTAACCAACAAAAGAAAGCATATATGCAGAGTTAAAAACCGCGGTATGGAGAGCGTGCTGAACATTCGAGTGCCCGGTCCGCGGGAGAGTCAGACTTTCTGGTAAGCAGTTTGGCTGTCACTATTGGGTGATTCCATCTTTTTCCTACTGTGTACACCAGTGCTTGGATGGTTTGGACTGGTCTCCCCTTCTTCTCCTTTTTAAGGACTTTGGAAATTTTTTGCCTTTTGATTTAAGGATCATTATTTATGTGCACATATTTTTATATGTGTATTCATTACTGGCGCTGCTTCCATTTGTTTTACAATTTTATTGACGTTTTTGCTTAATTTCCCATAAAAATAAATCAGATTTATTTGACAGCGTTGGTCTTTTGTGAATCCATGCGGTCTATTGCTTAACAAAATCTCCCATGTTGTTAAGATCTAAAGATCTTTAAGGCAATAATGATCATTTCCGGTAATGTTGAATTTGTACCATATTGTGTTCGTTGCTCCTATCTCGCTGGATAAACAGTCCAGAGCTGGATTCAACTTCATGTGCTTGATTAGGAAACATACAAAATATGTAAGAGGAGTGTATTTCTGCATTCTGCTTGGTATTCCATTGGTGAGAAGTGACAAGCAGATGTTGGTTTGCAATTTACCTGTAAAGTCTGTTCATCTTAAAATCATTCCTTTGAGCAGTCATCGGCAGTGTTTTGATATCACAGATTATTTATTTTACCACCATACAGTATATCTATTTTATGGTGTTGTCCAGAAGCCAAACAAGACTCTCTGTAAACCATTTTTATACATTAAGATGAAAAAGACAAAATGATTTAAGTTCACCCATTAAAGCTGAACTCCAAGCAAGCAGCTAAAACACAGCTGAAATACATACGTAAACTGTTTCTCCTGCCAAAAGATCTGTAGTTGTGGCTATCCAGTCTTGTGATCCAATCAACCTGCCAAACAGCACATCCAGTTTACTGGCCTCAATTTTCTCTAATACAGTAAAGGTACAATGTCAAGATAGACATATAGGAGATATTATTGCTGACACTCTGAAGGTGCAGACTCCAGAGCTGGCATACTTATTACTTCCTTCACTACCTAGTTGGTCGCTGACCAAAAGAAAAGCATATCAGGGATCCCAACACCTGGTATGCACATGCTTGTTTCAGAATACTCAATTATGCAATAGTGAACCAAGGAATAAACATGACAACCCTGGAATATGGACCAGACATTCAAAAACAAGCCAACAATGTCAGCCTTCATATTTATAACCTGATGGGTTATTTTTAAGCACTATGGTTTTCTCACTTACCCACCCCCAGCCTGCTGCTTGGACAATGAAGCACAACACTACTCCAGTGGGTTAATTGCTTCGCCATCTCCTGCCATCAAGCACCTTGTGTTATAATAACACCACTGTGCAATTTTGTAGAGGCTTCTTGCCCCAGAGTGCTGGTACTTCCCATACTTGCTGTTTAAGGTGTATATCAAGACAAACTCAAGTACTTCAATTAGTTCTATTAAAACACTAGTACGTTGAATGATTTATTTTAAATGTCCACCTGGATTAAATGGCAACCCATTATGATATTTTCTTGTGGATATATTAACACGCATATTTAGTTCTAGACTTGTGTCTAGGGTTTACCTTCTACCAGCATCCATGATTTTACATGGAACACATTACTGAATGTAATAAACCCAGCATGTGGGAAGAGGTTAACCAGGTAAGAAATAAGTATTTGTTAATATGTGGGGGAAACAGATGTCAGGAGCAGTTATATACAATACCTGGAATTGGCAGCTATATTCTTTTTCCAAAGCCTAATAATCTTCAGCTGTACAACATGAAATAGCTTCACATTCTCCTGCAATAGCTAGTGATTTATGTTATTGTAAGCAAATTCGGTAGTGGCACATTGCCAAGATGAGGCCATCCACAAACAACACACTTTTTTGGAAAAATAGAGTTTTTGAAAGAACTTACCGTAAAACTCTTTTCTCTGAGTCCTCTAACAGTCGCAGCCGTTCAGATGTCCTTCACCATTGGGTAATGACGCCCTCTGCAGGAGCAGGCTAGCCACTCAGTGCTGCTCTTCAGTCTCGTAGCAAGTAGTACAGGAAGACAATCAACCCCAAAATAGAGGGGCGGGGCTGCGACTGTCAGAGGAAAAGAGTTTTACGGTAAGTTCTTACAAAAACTCTATTTTTGCTTACGTCCTCTGAGAGTCGCAGCCCGTTCAGGTGTCCTTCACCATTGGGATGTCCCAAAGCCGTGCAGGTGTGAGGGGTGGGAAAGACGCAACCAAAGAACGGCCACGTGTCAAGAAGGCCAGAGAAAAAACTGAGCCAACAGGGAAACAGAATCTCAACAGGAGCCAACCCAGAACAAAATCCACCCTAAGAAGAGACAGAACAACACGTCTCTTCAACAAACTGCTGCGCTCAAAACTTTGTGGCCAAAGGAAGCATCCGAGGATGCCATCACGTCAATCTTGTAGAATTTTGTGAAAGTGTGCACAAGACGACCAGGTCTCTGCTTTGCAAACCTGAGCCACAGAAGCCTGATGGTGAAAAGCCCAAGAGGCACTCACAGCTCTAGTAGAATGTGCCCTCACAGGGAAAGGAGGCAGCTGCCCCTTTTGTAAATAGGCCTGACTAATAGTCGGTCTGATCCATTTGGAAATGGTTGCAGCAGACGCAGCCGAACCCTTTCCGAGGTCCCTCAGGAAGGACAAACAGGGAATCAGACTTATGCAAAGACTCCGTGGCCGACAGGTAAACCCTGATCGCCCAGACCACATCCAATGAATGCAAGGCAAATTCCATGGGATGCTTGGGCTTCGCGCAAAGCGAAGGCAATACAATATCCTCGTTGAGGTGGAAATCTGACACCACCTCGGGGAGAAAAGACTGATTAGGTCGCAGGACCACTTTATCCCGATGAACCACCAGATAAGGCGAATGGCAGGACAGAGCCGCCAGTTCAGACACACTGCGAGCAGAAGTGATAGCCACCAGGCAGAGAGATTTCTCTGATGTTATCAAAGGGGGGCCGTTGCAAAACGGACAAGCCCAAATTCAGGTCCCATGGAGGCAAAGGAGCCCTCCGCTATGGAGCCAGACGATGGAGTCGTCAAGGGACGCTGGAAGAAAACAGCCAAGGCTGACAACTGACCTTTGATCGTGCCCAGCACCAAATGCTGGTCCACACGTTCCTGCAGGAAGGCCAAAATCCTCGCCATCAAAAAGGAGCGAGGATGAAACCCTCGTGACTCACACCAGGCAATATACGCCTTCCAGGTATGATGGTAAATCTTCCTGGAGGTAGCCTTCCGAGCCTTTAGCAAGGTAGGAATGACAGTATCTGAGAGACCCCCTGTCTCTCAACACCTGGCTTTCAACAGGCACGCCGTTAAAGCCAGAGACTGTAAAGCAGGATGGAAGATCGGCCCTGGCCGTAAGCCGCCATGGAGGCTCGATGATCATCTGCACGAGGTCCGCGTACCAAGACCGACGAGGCTAGTCTGGAGCCATCAGAAATACCTGCACCTGTTCTGACACCAACCTGCGAAGGAACCTGGATAACAGTTGAATCGGAGGGAAGGCATAAATCAGCCGATACCGGTGCCAGGGCAGCACCAACGCATCTGTGGTGTACGCCAGAGGATTTCTGGCCAATGCCACGAACTTTCCCACCTTTTTGTTGAGAAGGGACACGAACAGATCCATGTCCGGAGTCCCCCACCGGGTACACAGGACGCAAAATACCTCTGGATGCAGGGACCCCCCTGATCCAAGGACTGACGACTTAGATAGTCCGCCTGCCAGTTTTCCACTCCCGGAATGTGAACAGCAGAAAATCGCTGGAACGTGTGCCTCGGCCCAACACAGGATCTCAACCACCTCCTTGCCCGCCCGAGCACTCTTGGTGCCCCCTTGGTGATTGATGTAAGCCACAGCCATGGCATTGTCCGTCTGAACATGAACCAGGCGACCGTGCAGCCGATTTGACCAATGTAACAAGCATAGTTTGATTGCTTGGAGCTCCAAGACATTTATCGGCAAGGAGGATTCTTCCGCCGACCACGTGCCCTGGGCACACAGGGTGTCAAGAACCTCACCCCAGCCAGTCAGGCTAGCATCCGTGGTGATTACCGTCCACAACAGAGGCAGAAAGAACTTGCCCTGGGTCAGAGTGGGTGACAGGAGCCACCACGAAAGTTCCGTCCTCGTGAGGTGGCTCAATCATATCCTCCTGTCCAACGACTGAGGATCCATGTTCCACTTGGCAGAATCTCTGCTTGCAGAGTTCTCGTGTGGAACTGAGCAAACGGTATGGCTTCGAAGGCCGAGACCATCAGCCCCAGGGACCTCATGCAGGCCCATAGAGAGGAGAGATCGCTGACCCTGAGGGAAATGATCTCGCCCTGTAAAGTCCGAAGTTTGTCCTCCGGGAGAAAAACTTTTGCCTGAGTGGAGTCCAGGACCATCTCCAGGTAACACAGGCGGACTGACGGGGTGAGTGCTGACTTCTGGAAATTCATAGTCCACCCGAACTCCTGGAGCATCTGAACCATGACCGTCAGATCACTTGACAGAGTGGCACACGAGCTCGCCCTCAAAAGGAGGTCGTCCAGATAACCAAGGACCGCAATCCCCCTTTTGCATAGCAAAGCCAGCACCGGGGCCAAAACCTTGGTAAATACCCTGGGAGCCGAAGCTAGACCAAAGGGTAATGCCACAAATTGAAAATGGTCCTCTGCCACCGTGAAACGGAGGAACCGTTGATGACCCTCGTAGATAGGGATGTACAGATACGCATTCTTTTAGATCGATGGAGGCCAGAAAATCTCCTTGATTTAAAGACGCCACCACCGACCAGATGGATTCCATCTGGAACTTCTGCACCAGCACAAAGTGGTTCAGAATCGAACGCACCTTGCCCTCCTTTCTGGGCACCGTGAACAGGTTGGAATAGAACCCACGAAACCTGTCCTGCTGAGGGAATGGTATAACAACTCCTTGGGCAAGAAGATCTTGCACAGCCCCCTTGAGATCTCGTAAACGATCGGGATACAGACGGAGATTTGATGGAAAGAACCTGTCTGCCGGGCGAGATCGAAACTCGATCTTGTACCCTGAGCGAATCAGTTCGTGAACCCATCTGTTCTGGATCTGGACAACCAGGGTTCCCGAAAGCAACGCAGACGTCCCCCCACCCCTAAAACGGTTGAGGGCATCCCTTCAGGCTGAGGAAGACTGGGCCGCCGCACCGGACCGATCGGCATTTGGCTTCCTGGACCATGACTTCTTGTTACCGCTGGAGGCCTTGAAGGATTTACCTTTGTCCTGTGCACAAAAGGACCCCCTGATGAGCCTTGAAAGAAGGACCCCGCAGAGCGCGGGGTGATTTGCCTTTAGCGGTTTGGGGAAAAAAAGTACTCTTACCCCCCGTGAGACCCTTGACCATTTCATCCAAGGGATCCCCAGAAAGCCAATCCCCCAAATAAGGGACATCAGAAACTGTCTTTTTGAAAGCATGGTCAGTCAACCAGCTCTTCAAGCAAACCATGCTGCGAAGTGCGACCCCAACCGCAGATAACCTTGCGACCAGAGGAGCCTCGTCCAAGGCCGCCTCACACAGGTATACCAAGGCCTAGGCTATTTGGTCCACCAGGTCAAGAACAGTCGGAGGGACCGACTCCGCCACCAAGTTGTGTCTAAGCACCTTGAACCATTCCGTAACCGTCTGTGAAACCAGCACAGAGGTGAAGACCTGCTTGAGGAGAGAACCCACTACTAAATACATGGGGCGGGAAAGCGTCTCCACGCGCCTATCTGTCGGGTCTCTGAACACCGGGGAATCCTCCACGGGCATCACCATGGATTTATTCAACATGGAAACAGGGTGGTCCACCTTAGGTGACACCGTCAAGCGATTGTTGACAGGGTCTGCAAAGGGATAGTGGCGTTGAAAGCGCTTAGGCACCGCCAGCATGTGCTTAATGCAATGCCACTGTTCATTCACGATTTTGTGAAACTCCTTGGGGCAGGGGAAAACCTGACCCGACTTCTGGGCTTTGCGGGACCCGAAGGAAACCCGCTTACCTGACTGGGCGGTCTCCTTGATGGAGTGAATAAGCGCTTCAACCAGAGCGCGTTCCTGCGCCGAAGGCAGAGGAGGACTCCTCCTCCTCCCCTTCCGAGTGTGAGGACTGGGACCCCTCAGGGGGGACATTGTCTGTGGCAACCAAATCAGGCTCTGAGTCAGAAGACTGAGAGGGCATCGGCCGTTATCGAACAGTACTTTGAGACATTAACAGATCAACCTTGGACGCCAAAGTCGCAAGAGCAGCAGATAAAGAGGCTATGGAAGTTGCTTCAGGTGTTCCCGAAGCACAAACCAGGTCTGTGGGGAATTTGTTATCCTGGGACTCCATATTTATGTAAAATAAATATTTTGCACACTGGCCATTTAAATCAGTGATTTCCGCGGTCAGAACCGCAAACCTGCACCACCGTCAGAGTCCCCCTTTAAATAGATACATAAACAGGAAAAACACAGTTTTGAGGAAAAATGCCTAACAAGCTGGAAGAAACAGCCTCCACAGTGTCAGAGTGTAATGTTACCAGACCGCTCTTACGTTCTGCTGCAGGAAAAGAGATGAAGCCAAAAGGAAGTGACCTCATCGACTAGAGGCCGATACAGCGCCACTGAAAAAATGGATGCCACTGAAGTCAATGGAGAAAAAGCACCAGCAAAATGGTCGCTGCCCTTACTAGGCGGGTGCCCACATCCAAGATGGCGCCGGAACCGGAGCCAAACACAGCAAAAAATGGCTGCTGCCTTCACAGGGAGTCAGCCAGGCTGCCCTCACCCAAAATGATGGCCGAAACAAACAGCGCCAATTTTTCAGGAACCCAGGACCTGGCCACCGTGGGAATCCACCAGGAGGACCCCCAGGACAAGGTAAAAAGCCCCCACACCCCTCACCATGTAGCGTTTACCGCAGAGCGCCTCAAAAGGGGGCAGGGACCGTCCAGGGGGGGACATTACAGAGACCGCATGTTCTGACATCCCCATGGAGTGGGCCCACATAACCCCCCTCAGATGACTGTCCCAGGGACACAGGGGGTAGTATCACTCACCATACCACAGACGTGGGCTCCGCTCCGATACGGACCACCTCCTACCCTGAGTGGGGGTGCCGTCAGCCAAAGGGGGGACGCTACAACACAGGGCGTTCCAGAGTTGAGACATCCTGGCGAAGAAAGGCTCTCGGCAGGCTCGTCCCTATCCACAGGGGCACTGTCGTGGCGAGGCCTGGGCGGACCAGAAACATGCACATGCACTCGCTGGTCAGGCTGGGACACCATAAGGATCTAGATTATCCAGCGCAAAGCCCAGCCTGGCTGTCGCTTGTAGTTCTCCAGGAGGATCCCCCTGACTAACTAGCGATAGTGAGGAAAATAAAACCAACATTTTTTTCAAAGAAAAAGAAAAAACAGAGACAGGAGTCCCAGCTGGGAAACCTAGTCCAACTCCTGAAGCTAGGTAGCAAGAAAACTGAAGAGCAGCACTGAATGGCTAAGGGTAATGTCTGAGGGATAGCCCCCTAAAGGTGTATCTTTGTGTAAAGCTTTTTGCTAAGTCTTTTCACTGCCTAGCCTGCTCCTGCAGAGGGCACCATTACTCAATGGTGAAGGACATCTGAACGGGCTGCGACTGTCAGAGGACGTAAGAGAAAACTGGATTTTTGCCTTACCGTAAAATCCTGTTCTCTGATGTTCGTTGACGGACACAGCTCCATATCTTCTTTCTGCTCTCCATAGGAGTAGGACTAGGCAGAAAAGGAATTGACTACGCCTATAGGGCAGTCCCAGGGGGTATACTCTCACTTGCTGCTAGTGTCAGAAGAATACATAACCCCACTCACAGAGGTTTGAGTGCTGTGTCCGTCAATGAACATCAGAGAGAAGGATTTTTCAACCAGGAACAACTGGAGCTCACCTACCAGGAAAAAAATACACCCTCAAGAGGCAGGAGCCTCTGCAACAGCAGCCTGCAAAACTTTGCGGCCGTACGCAGTATTCGCAGATGCTAGTACATCCACTTTGTAAAACTGTGAATGTGTGCAAAGACGACCAGGTGGCCGCCTTGCAAACCTGTACCACTGACGCCTGATGACATAAGGCCCAAGAAGCACTAAGTACCCTCGTAGAATGCGCCTTAACAGGGAAAGGAGGAACCTGACCCCTAATAGAATAGGCCTGCACCACCGTCTAAAATGTGCAAAAAAATATCAGTGCAGCTATATTCAATAAACAAAAAGTGAAAATAATCAATCACCAACCCTACTCAAGATTATATAAAAAATTATTCCGGCAGCAAACACCAAAAGGGTTATTCACTTACATAAAGAATATTCAAAAGCAAAAGAGTGCTGCGCCAGACATAAATGTACAGTGCATTGCGAAAGTATTCGGCCCCCTTGAACTTTTCAACCTTTTGCCACATTTCAGGCTTCAAACATAAAGATATAAAACTGTAATTTTTTGTGAAGAATCAACAAGTGGGACACAATCATGAAGTGGAACGAAATTTCTTGGATATTTCAAACTTTTTTAACAAATAAAAAACTGAAAAATTGGGCGTGCAAAATTATTCAGCCCCCTTAAGTTAATACTTTGTAGCGCCACCTTTTGCTGCGATTACAGTTGTAAGTCGATTGGGGTATGTCTCTATCAGTTTTGCACATCGAGAGACTGACATTTTTGCCCATTCCTCCTTGCAAAACAGCTCGAGCTCAGTGAGGTTAGATGGAGAGCGTTTGTGAACAGCAGTTTTCAGTTCTTTCCACGGATTCAAGTCTGGACTTTGACTTGGCCATTCTAACACCTGGATATGTTTATTTGTGAACCATTCCATTGTAGATTTTGCTTTATGTTTTGGATCATTGTCTTGTTGAAAGACAAATCTCCGTCCCAGTCTCAGGTATTTCGCAGACTCCATCAGGTTTTCTTCCAGAATGGTCCTGTATTTGGCTTTATCCATCTTCCCATCAATTTTAACCATCTTCCCTGTCCCTGCTGAAGAAAAGCAGGCCCAAACCATGATGCTGCCACCACCATGTTTGACAGTGGGGATGGTGTGTTCAGGGTGATGAGCTGTGTTGCTTTTACGCCAAACATAACGTTTTGCATTGTTGCCAAATAGTTTGATTTTGGTTTCATCTGACCAGAGCACCTTCTTCCACGTTTGGTGTCTCTCCCAGGTGGCTTGTGGCAAACTTTAAACAACACTTTTTATGGATATCTTTAAGAAATGGCTTTCTTCTTGCCACTCTTCCATAAAGGCCATATTTGTGCAGTATGCAACTGATTGTTGTCCTATGGACAGAGTCTCCCACCTCAGCTGTAGATCTCTGCAGTTCATCCAGAGTGATCATGGGCCTCTTGGCTGCATCTCTGATCAGTCTTCTCCTTGTATGAGCTGAAAGTTTAGAGGGACGGCCAGGTCTTTGTAGATTTGCAGTGGTCTGATACACCTTCCATTTCAATATTATCGCTTGCACAGTGCTCCTTGGGATGTTTAAAGCTTGGGAAATCTTTTTGTATCCAAATCTGGCTTTAAACTTCTCCACAACAGTATCTCGGACCTGCCTGGTGTGTTCCTTGTTCTTCATGATGCTCTCTGCGCTTTAAACGGACCTCTGAGACTATCACAGTGCAGGTGCATTTATACGGAGACTTGATTACACACAGGTGGATTCTATTTATCCTCACTGAACTTCTGGAGAGAGTTTGCTGCACTGAAAGTAAAGGGGCTGAATAATTTTGCACGCCCAATTTTTCAGTTTTTTATTTGTTAACAAAGTTTGAAATATCCAATAAATTTCGTTCCACTTCATGATTGTGTCCCACTACTTGTTGTTTCTTCACAAAAAATTACAGTTTTATATCTTTATGTTTGAAGCCTGAAATGTGGCAAAAGGTCGAAAAGTTCAAGGGGGCGAATACTTTCGCAATGCACTGTATATAGTGAATACAATGAAAGTCAATCTGTGTTTATAATAACTTAATATCCATAAAACATCCGTGCTTTTCAATAAAACTGTGATCAAAAATACATAAGTGTATACAATATAAATGAATGTATACAATAAAAGATCAAGTGTCCATAAATCATAAGTGCATTGCAGATCCAGAGACGTGGTCACCCAGTACAGGTGATTAGTACATCAATTTGCTCCACTCCACCACCTCCAGAGATCAAAGCCTCTCACCTCAGAATTTAACCCAGAACACTGAGCCAAACCACGCTACTGGGGTCACTGGCTGATGTCACCGGATGGAATGGAGGTCTCTAGCTGATACATAGGGACAAGCTAATAGTGATGGTGCCGCTCTCACATGAGGCACATAGAGATCACCACATAGGTAAAAGAAGCAGAAAGAAATCGAATGCTCTCCATGCGGGTAAGCTAAATAACGCTGTTTATTAAAATCCAAATACTCACAAACAGCTTCTTGTAATCACCCTTGTAGGACATAAGCCGTACAACTGAGAGGATGCAGCGAGCAGCAGGGAAGGCTCCGCCCCTATACGCGTTACGTCTAAGCCGATAGGGCGCTGACTTCAACAGTAGAGGTGCACCACCGTCTGCCTGATCCATCTGGAAATAGTCGCCGCAGATGCGGCATGCCCCTTACAAGATACATCGAGAAAGACAAATAAGGAATCAGATTTTCTGAACAACTCAGTCGCCGCCAGGTAAACCCTGATTGCCCAAACCACATCCAGGGAACATAAAAGCAATTTCTTTTAGGATGTTTTGGCTTAGGGCACAAGGAAGGCAACACAATGTCTTCATTTAAATGGAAACCCGAGACGACCTTAGGCAGGAAGGACTGACAGGGACGAAGCATCTATTTGTCTCTGTGAAGGACAACACAGCCAGCTCCGACACCATACGTGCTGAAGTGATAGCCACCAAGAAGGCCACCTTCTGTGACAGGGTAGGCAGAGGAAGTTCACAAATATTTTCAAAAGGCGGTTTTTGAAGAACCGACAGTACCAGACTAAGATCCTATGGAGGCAACGGAGACCTAACTGAAGTAGCCAGGTGGCGTACCCCCCAAACAAAAGTTTGAACTAAGGAATTGGAGGTCGATGTCCATTGGAAAAATATTGCCAAGGCAGAAAACTGAGCCTTAATGGTGCCCATGGCCAAATCTACACCTCGTTCTAGAAACTCCAGCAGACGGGCACCGAAAACTAATTGGAAGAAACCCCCTGAGCCTCACACCAAGTAATGTACGCCCTCCAAACTCGATGATAAATCTTCCTAGAAGTAGATTTACTAGCTTTAACAGCGTAGGAATTACAGAGTCCAACAACCCTCTGTCCTTCGGTACCTTGCTTTCAATAGCCCTGCCGTTAAAACCAACGAGCGTAAAGCAGAATGGAAGATCGGTCCTTGAGACAAAAGATCTTCTCTGAGAGGGAGTCTCCAAGGGGCATTGGCTACCAGCCTTACTAGGCCTGCATACTAAGAGCAGTGAGGCCAGTCTGGAGCCACCAGAGTGACTGGAATTCCTTCTGCTTCGTTGTAATAGAGCAGGGGTCTTCAAACTACGGCCCTCCAGTTGTTCAGGAACTACAATTCCCATCATGCCTAGTCATGTCTGTGAATGTCAGAGATTTACAATGCCTCATTGGATGTGTAGTTCCGCAACAGCTGGAGGGCCGTAGTTTGAGGATCCCTGTAATAGAGGAATGGCATTTATGAGACGATACTGGCCCAAGGGGCCCCTAGAGCGTCGGAAGCATCGGCCAGAGGATCCCCGAGACCTTGCCACAAACCTCTGAACCTTCTGGTTGAGACAAGAAGCCAACAGGTCCATGTCCAGAGTACCTCACCGGAGACACAGTTGTTAAAACATTTCCGGGTAAAGGGACCATTCGCCCAGATCCAGCGCCTATCGACTGAGGTAGTCCGCCTGCAAATTTTCCACCCAGGAATGTGCACAGCAGAGAGGGCTGGAACAAAATGTTCTGCCCACCTTAGAATGCCAGGCACTTCTCTTGCCGTTAGGGCGATCTTGGTGCCCCCTTGATGATTGACATATGCCACGGCCGTGGCATTGTCTGGCTGAATCCTTATCTTGCACCAGGGAAGTCCACAGGTCCGTAAACCAGCAAAGACGTCCCCCCCACCCAAGGCACGGGTGAGGCGCACCTTCATGCAGAAGGAGAGCCTTGTCTGCGGATCTGGAGAAACCCGCTTTGGACTTGCCAGGCCAAGGTCGCTTGGATCCTCCCAAAGTGGTCATGAAAGGCTTTGAACCCTTGTCAGCCGACCCTGAGGGATGAAAAAATTTCCTGTGAGCCGAGAAGGACAGGCCACATGCGCGACGAGGTTCCTTACCCTTACTAGCCTGCGGAAGAAAGGTGCTCTTCCCCCCTGTGAGACTCCAAATGATGTCATCCAGGGTAGCTCCAAACAGGCGATCCCCTTGAAAAGGAAGATCAGTTAAAGTTTTTTTTTTTTGGAGGTCTGGTCTGCAGACCAACATGTGAGCCACAAAACACGCCTAAGGACCACTGCCGAAACAGACAGTCTAGAAAGCAGGGAAGCCGCATCCAGAGGCATCACAGATAAACTGCAACCCCTGGACCAACTGGTCCACCAGCTCAGCAAAGGCAGGGGGAAGCTGCTCACCCTCCAGGTCACATCATAAAAGCTTAGCCCACTCGGTCAGAGTTTGTGACATCAGGGCAATAGTGAAGACCGGTCTGAGTGCTGAGCCAGCCGCAGTGAATATGCTGCGGGCCACAGATCCTTAAAAGCCGGTGATTCTTCTACCAGAATCATGGTTGCCTTTTTCAACCTGGAAGCCGGGGGATCCACCACTGGTGGAACAGACTACTTCTTAAGGTGGGACTCTTCGAAGGGGCATCTCACAGTGATGTGCTTAGGGACCACAAAGGGATGTTTTGGGTGTTCCCACTGTTTTGCAACAAATCTGTCAAAATAGTCAGGAAACGGAAACACCTTCGCCGCTCTAGAAAGCTTGTGAGTGCGAAGGGAATCGTTGCCTCTGCCGCAGCTTCAGCTGCGTCCTCCATTTTTAAAGTCTCCCGCACAGACACAATCAGTGCATCCACCAGCATCTTTTTCGTGCGCAGCTACAGGAGTGCTGTAAAGGAATTAACCTCACTATCTGAGAACTCAGGGTGCTGTGGCTGCAGACCCCCCAGGGCAAGCCCCGTCCGTGATTCAGGCTCAGATTCAGGATCTGAGGAGACAGATGAAGCAGGGGAAGGCAGGCGGGCACTTTTTACTACCCCGCCACCCAAAAATCACCTCCATCCCGGGGCACAAAAGACTCTAGGACCTCCGTCATTGCATCAATGGATGGTTGGGACCCCGGAGGGCCCCCCAGGCTCTGAGAGGGGGTCACGTGGGGAAATATGCTCCAAAGACTCCATGAGGAATAAGGGTACCCCACTAAAGTGCAAAAACACACTGTCAAGGGACACCGCAACTGCGCTGGTAACACCACCCGGTCGCCAGCAACAGAGCACCCCACAATCCTGCGGCAGTGAGAGGGACCCCACTAGACTCACCACCCCACCAAGCTCACTGGCAGCACCAGGATCAAAGCACTCCACGTGCAACGTCCAGGAAGGAAAGAGTCCCAGGATTCAGCACTAGGGGATAAGGAGGGTCTCCCACAGCTAAAAACACCACCCAGAAGGCTCCACAGTAATGGCCGCTATTGATCTTAATGCCGGACTAACAAAAAATGGCCACCATGGCTACACAAACATGGCCGCCAGCCTAGACAGCAAATAGGCTACAACAAAGTGGTGGCCCGGCGTGGTTCCCAGGAGGGATCCCTAGGGCCCAAGGAAGACACAAATCAGGAAGGGGGGCCGTGGCAGGAGCCCCCACCAGGTACAGCCCCCCCCGCAGGCCGACGGCTCACTCCCCCGCCCACATCGTCAGTACAACACCCTGTGTCAGCCCCAGGAGGTAGCCAGACCACCATACAACCCCAGTATAGGTAAAGGAGGATGAGGGGGGGCAGATGTGGGGGGGGGGTTGATGATCCACAGGGCCAGCAGACCCAGGGAGGGGGCCATATTGGAAGGAGGGGAACCTAGGGTCCCAACCATCCCAGGGAAGGACCACGTCCACCCCAAAACCCTCCAGGGTGAGAGGGGGACAGCTATTCACCGTACCAGGAACCAGGCAGGCGTGGTGGCCCGGCGTGGTTCCCAGGGACCCAGGAGGGATCCCTAGGGCCCAAGGAAGACACAAATCAGGAAGGGGGGCCGTGGCAGGAGCCCCCACCAGGTACAGCCCCCCGCAGGCCGACGGCTCACTCCCCCGCCCACATCGTCAGTACAACACCCTGTGTCAGCCCCAGGAGGTAGCCAGACCACCATACAACCCCAGTATAGGTAAAGGAGGATGAGGGGGGGGCAGATGTGGGGGGGGGGTTGATGATCCACAGGGCCAGCAGACCCAGGGAGGGGGCCTTATTGGAAGGAGGGGATTCTAGGGTCCCAACCATCCCAGGGAAGGACCACGTCCACCCCAAAACCCTCCAGGGTGAGAGGGGGACAGCTATTCACCGTACCAGGAACCAGGCAGGCACCGCTCCATACAGAACCCCCTTGCCATTGAAATGGAGGGGCCGTCGGCCAGGAGTAGCACTGCGACACAGGCTGAGACTCAGTCGCATGCGACCTTCTGAGGCATTTAACTCGCAGGCCAGCCCCTGTCCGGTGGGGCAATGTCGCGGTCGACCTAGAGTGGAGCTGAGGTCTGCGCGCGCTCGCTGGCCAGACTGGGGTGACCACTGAATCTAGATTATCCAGCCCATCGCCCAGTCTGGCAGTTGATTGTAGATCTCACAGGAAATGACCAAGGGAAAAAAGAAAGAAAAAAAAATTGCCAGGACCAGAGATCACAGCAAGGAACTAGGTCCTTACCCCTGACTAGGCAGAAAAAAAACTGAGTACCTATGGCAGAGGAGAAGTATACTTCCTGGGACTGCTCATAGGTGTAGTCAAGTTATTTTTCTGCCTATTGTCCAACTCCTGTAGGGGGCAGTATAACCCAATGGTCAAGAAGATCAGGAGCTGTGTCCGTCAATGAACGAATAAGAAAGCCGCATCCTCTATTTTCAAAGTTTCACGCACTGACATAATTAGTGCATCCACCAGCGCCTTTTCATGCACGGCTAGAGGAACAGAGGAAGCATCCTCACTATCTGAGCACTCAGGGTGCGTGGACGCAGACCCAGTAGGGTGACTCGCGTCCGTGGAGGTCGAATCAGATTCAGGATCTGTTGAGACAGATGAGGGCAGGGAGGGCTGGGGGGGCTGTATACTAAGCTCACACGGAAAACATAACAATCAGGGGAAGGCCGCCGACTGCGATCCCGCAAAGGGGACGCCAACCAAGGACCCCCTAATGGACCACCTACTGGACTCTGCAAAAAAAAAAAACAAGGGGGTCACTCTCCAAGCCCCTCCATAGAGGCCTGCATAATAGGAAATAGTCCCATTAAAAAGGGGGCTGCCCGCCTTGATGCGGATATGCAGGCAGGGTACCCTGATGGTCCTGAAGCTCTAAAAAAGGAGCAGGTGCCCTACACAATAATGGCGGCATGGCTGCCATTAAAAAATAAACCACCCCCACAGTGCTACCCCTTCCAAGGGAGGCGGCAAGCTGGCCACATGGCCTAGTAGGCCACAAGTCGCGGCCTAAATTTTAGTGGACGCCCAGCCGCTTAGACGGGAACCCCAGTGGAGCAGACCACCCAGGGGCAAACCGAGGGTAGTGACTTCAGCCACCCTCACTGGGGCAGCCCCGCATAGCTCCCAACCAGTAGGTCGCAAAGCCACGGCCTATATTTTTGTCCGGATTCGGCCGCGTGAGGCGCGGATGCTAAACTTTTCACTCCCCAGCCCAAAAACTGCAGCAGGTAGCACAGAGGACATCCCTAGGCACCAACCCCCAGGGTGGCTCCAACAAGCCCCCCCTAAGAGCATGTGGCAAAGAGGGGCTGGGGGGAAGGAGGGGAACCCGAGGGTCCCACCGTCCCAGGGAGGGGCTCACCTCCACTCCAAAACCCTCCAGGGGAAAAGGGAGGACAGCTACTTACCATACGAGGAAACAGGGTGGGCACCGCTCTGGACAGACCGCCTCTCCATTGGAATAGGGGGGCTGTCAGCCAGCAGGAACGCTGCGACTCAGGCCGAGGCCAGGTCGTATGCGCCCTTGCGAGACGTTTAACTCACAGGCCAGCTCCCATCCAGTGGGGCTATATCGTTGCCCGACCTAGCACGGAGCTGAGGCCTGCATGCGCTCACTGGCTAGACTGGGGGGAACCTCTGGATCTAGATTATCCAGTCCGTCGCCCAGTCTAGCAGTTGATTGTAGATTTTCACAGGAACAAAATAACAAAGATAGGAAAAACTTCCTTTAAAAGGAAAAAAAATGCCAGGACCAGAGATCCTGGCAAAGAACTAGGTCCTTACTACTGACCAGGCAGAAAAATCTGAGTGGGAGTATACCCCCTGGGACTGCCCCATAGGCGTAGTCAAGCTTTTTCCTGCCTAGTGTCCTACTCCTTTAGGGGGCAGTATAATCCAATGGTCAAGATAAGGAGCGGTGTCCGTCAATGAACGAAAGAGAAATACAGGGTAGTAGGCACTACATCAATAATAGCTGAAACATCTGGGGTAATGACAAGAGACTGCAGTGCCTGAAAATCTTCAGATATAGACTACTGGGATTCTAAATGGGTCAGAGGTGGTCACTGCAACCAGGAACCTGAAAGGGAAGGTGTTGGAGCAAGACTGGAACCTTTGTGGTCAGTATCTGTGAGGGAGTCTTATATAGGGGCCCCTGTCTACTGGTTAAGGTACTTAATCTTATCCTACAGGGCTACAGGAGACCCTAAACCATAGGGCCATTGGATTTCAAATGTCATTGCATTCAAATTGCGTAAATGCCCTGGAACTGTTAGGGGAGTATGGGCTGCAGTCACAGGGCTTTCTCCTCTGTGTCTATGTACTCACATGTGACTATGTGATGGTGATGCAAATAGGTCCAATGTGTGAGGCAAGGTCTCAAGTGCTTACAATGGCTAATGAAAGTCAGATTTCTGGAGGTGATCGGGTCACTGATCCAAAAGTGAAGTTATATGTGGTGCCTTTCAAAGCAAGAATGGCAATGGAAAAATACTTCCTATATGCTGAATAGCAAGAAAGATCAAGAAGCACACGCGGGTGACACTCAAACCAGCGGATGATGTCAGCACTCCCTCAGCCTTAATCCTTTTATCGGTAAAATTGAAGGTAGCAGGAAATTGGAAGAGCAACCAGAGGTACAAAATAGCAAGGTAGCTCCTGATGCTTTGCCCCGATCGGCCTATCCAAATACCTGCCATGAAAAGACGAGCTCAAGCAGTGATGTAGTGAAGATTCCTGATTGAAGTCAATTGAAGCTCAAATCCAAGAATAAATTAGAGAAAAAAGGCTAGCAACAAATAGTTAGAATTTTCTCAGCAGGATTGAAGAAAAGATGCCCATCCTCCTAGGACACTGGCTAAAAACTGAGGCATGCTTGGCTGGGGAAAGGGTATCCTGAAATGACATACAGCTTTTGTTTGTCATAGACCAAACCTGTAGGCTGCAGTATAACCTGACAGCATATGCATTCCAGTAATCCATAAAAGGACAAAAAAGAAAAGAAGTTACAGATTGCCAATTATTTAGTTCTTTAAAATATTTTTTTTATTGCAAGGAGAAAAAACATAAAATTAAAAAAACAAAATAATTCTACTAAAATCATATATTTCTGACCAGGAATATTTTAGATTAAAGGTCAACAACTAGTAACTTTGGGAGGTGCATGCAGTTCTCATCACATATTTCAATTTGCACACAGCCTTTCTTCAAGGTTCGCCCATCTTCTGTAAACACCACAGGTAACATTTATCAGTTCAGTTTCACAGAAAAGCAATGCTACACAGTAGCAGTGAGACCGATTAATTACAAGGGTACAATTTGAATAATAAAATCCTTCATCGGCTGCTCTAAAGTAGCACTGTGTCAGAATAAACCTGTCCCTAATCATTTATTAAAGAGTATCTATAGATACATTTGTATGGAGTGGGGAAGGATTGGAAATCCCATCAGAATTCAGGATTTATTACCATTAGAGAGATTCCATCACTTCCTGTCTGGTAAAAAGACAGGACAAGGAGTGAGGGAAATTTTCTCTAATCGCAGCATAGAATGAACTAAAATGTTTTTTTAAGTTAAAGCATAGCTATAGTCAAAATGTAAAATCATTTATTCGTTTCCACATTGTATTTCAATTATTTAAAGCTTACTCCTATTAAAGTGATTGTAAAGTCTAGTTTTTTTGGTAAAAAAAAATAATAAATGTTATACTTACCTACTCTGTGCAGATGGTTTTGCACAGACCTGCCTGGATCCCCTCCATCTCGGGTCCCTCGTTCCTGCTCCTAGCCCCTCCCTCCTATTGAGTGCCCCCACAGCAAGCAGCTTGCTATGGGGGGGCACCCTAGCCGAGCTGCAGCTCCGTGTGTCCATTCAGACACAAAGCTTCCATTAGGCCTGCCCTCTCTCTCGGTTGACTCACTGACTTTTATTGACAGCTGTGGGAGACAATGGCGCTGCAGCTGTATCTCAGCCAATCAGGAGGGAGAGTCCCGGACATATGGACTTTGTTGGACAGAAAGGGGCACAGGTAAGTATTAGGAGGGCTGCTTCACACAGAAGGCTTTTTACCTTAATGCATAGAATGTATTAAGAAAAAAAAACCTTCCTGCCTTTACAACTCCTTTAATCTGATCAATCTTGTAGTTTGAAAACTTACTTTTTGAAGATCCTCACACATTTACCTTGAATTCTGTGACATATGCACTATGCTCTGCTAGTAGGCACTGCTGTGTAACATATTTCACAAAGCCTCCTGTCTGAACTACAGAGGTGCTGAAGGAGGAGTTTCAGGAGGCTGGGTGGTACAATAATCTACTTGCAGGCAGTATGGTACCATGGGATATGTAGTCTTTAGAAATTGAAAATAAATAGCAGAGGAGAAGCTGTAAAGCACACAAAAAGGTGTGGAATGAGACAGCCAGCAGACAAGCAGAACTCAACATAAAAGATTTTTCAGGTAAGCTTATATTTAAATGGCAATAATAACTATTGTTTATATTGCTACTACAACACTGATGTGAAATGAAAGTGTATTCTGTTACAATAGATTTCTTTAGGTAGGGGAATGGTAGAACCCGTGTCAGATATTTTATTGTTGTCCCTTGCATATTTTCTCTCACTTCCTGTCTGTTAAAATATTGTCCCCAATTTAGAAGGTTAGGAAAACTCTTTAATGGAGCCCCGGGTAGCATTTGACAAGGACAAGGGTTTGACATTCCTCCATTCTGTCCAAAACTCAGGGTATAACAAAACTTGAATGAGATAGGACATAATAAAGGTGAATGCTACTAGCTACTGCCATTTGCCTCATTGAGTCAGTCCATTTGTATTGTTCCCATTTAAAAGTGTCCTATGCGCTGAAACAAGTTAATGATTTCTGTAATAGATGGTTTTAAGGTCCACTCACACCAAGTGCGGTGGAAATGCTTTGGGTGGCTATTCCAGTGCAGTCCCACCCAACCTCTACCACATAGAAAATTGCCTTGTCTCCAGCGTGGCTGGTTTGCACCACTGTACTGTTGTGGTGTGCTCTAAAAAAAATGTACTGTGTGTAGTACTTTCTACCATCGCAGCACAACTTAACGAACGCCGGCTGATAGAATTCTATGAAATATCACTGTGTCCGGCCTGACCGCACCACACATCAGCTGCTGCGTTGCAATGCAGCAGCTGGTGTGAACAAGGCTACATGTGAACTTTAAGAAATCTGCAGTGTATTCAGTACTATAATCCCCTTTCTACTGTAACCCCATTTAGAAAGCAGAACTCTGAACACACAATGTGCTTTATAAAATTAAACAATATCTTGTTTTTATTTTGAAATAACCTCTTTGTACAGAGAAAGTTAATGCCAAATTACTGGGGCTGGTGAACCTCCAGAAATGTTAAATATGGGAGTCTTTTCAAAAAGTTAGAGGAACCAGCACAGTTTTTATCTCTGAGTCTGCAGAAACGGTATGTTACTTTTTCTGTCAGACCTGCAGGCACGGGTGCAGACTCTGCTGATAAAAGGATTCACGGAACGGTGCAAGTATAGGCTGGGTCTTTAAGTCCATGCATGGTCAGATCACACCCTGGAGACAAGTGGAACATGATCTGAGGCCATGTCATCTGTTACTTCTGTCCAAGCTGAGACAACTAGAAGAGAAACCAAACAAAAAAAAATGAAGCCTCTTCCTACAAGAAATAAATATGCAAAATTACACAAATATAGCCAATTTCATTACAGGACACCTGGTGTAGTTTACTAACATTTGTGAGTGCAAGATTGGCTGGTGCACTACAAGACAATCAGCTACTTTATTGGCTCAATAGGGCATCATCCTTACAGATAGCAGTTTGTGGGTGGGTACATGAGGTACTGGCATGTACAGTTGCTTTTGCAGTTCAAGGAGGGTGGTAAAAAATGGGATTTTTGACTTACCGTAAAATCCATATCTCTGATGTTGATTGACGGACACAGCTCCTGATACTTTTTAACCATTTGGTTATACTGCCCACTACAGGAGTAGGACACTAGGCAGGAAACAGCTCGACTAGGCCTATGGGCAGTCCCAGGGGGTATACACCCACTCTCAGCTATAGGCACTCAGTTTTGTTACAAGCAATGTCAGAAGAAAGCCAACTCCACAGAGGGGTGGGTGCTGTGTCCATCCATGAACATCAGAGAAATGGATTTTACGGTAAGTCAAAATTCCCATTTTCTCTTTTGTTTATTGACGGACACAGCTTCTGATTCTTCTTAACCATTGGGACGTCCCAAAGCAGTGTTTAACATGAAGGGTGGGAAAACATCAGAAAAAAATTCCCAAGGCTAAACATAGTGAACCAGGTAACTTAGAGCTCAATCATAAACAACTGGAGCTCATCTGAAAAACAATACACCCTCAAAGAGGACCAGGTCCTCTAAACAGCAGCCAGCAAAACCTTGCGGCCAAAAAAAGGATCCGCATATGCCAACACAACCACTTACAAAAAACGTTGTAAAAGTGTGCACCGACGACTAGGTGGCCGCCTTGCAAAACCTGCGTCACTGACGCTTAAAGCCCAGGAGACACTAAGCACCCTAGTAGAGTGCGCCTAAACAGGGAAAGGAGTAACCTGACCCCTGATGCAAAAGGCCTAAACCACCATCTGTCTGATCCATCTGTAAATGGTCGCAAAAGGTGCAAACAACCCTTTATGAGGTCCGCCTGTGAGAGCAAATAGAGAGTCTGACTTCCTAACAGACTCTGTAGCTGCCAGGTACACCCTAATTGCATGGACCACATCCAAGACATGCAAGGCAATTTCCTTCAGATGTTTAGGCCTGGGACACAGGGAAGGCAACACAAAGTCTTCATTCAAATGACAGTCAGAGACCACCTTAGGAAGGAATGACGGACAGAGGCAAAGCACCACCTTATCCTTGTAAAGCATCATAAGGTGAATGCCAGGATAACGCCATCAATTCCGATACCCTGCATGCAGAGATGATAGCCACCACAGAAGGCCACCTTCTGGGGCAACAAAAGCAGGGAACCCTCCCGAATGTTTTCAAAGAGAAGCTTCAGTAGAGCTGAAAGCACCACATTAAGATTCCAGGATGGCAACAGAGCCCGCACTGAAGGAATCAAATGTCGGACACCCTGAAGAAAAGGTACGCACCAGGCAGTGTGTGGCCAAAGGTCGTGGTAAAAAAAAAACGCAAAAACCCGATACCTGGCCCTTGATGGTACTCAAGGCCAATTTTTCTTCAATCCCCCATTGAAGGAAGGTTAAGATCTGATTCACAGAGAAAAAGCGAGGATGAACCCCATGAGACTCACACCATGCAATTTATGTCTTACACGTACGATGGTAGATCTTCCTAGAGGCAGATCTCGAAGCTTTTAACAATGTAGGAATCCCTGATTCAAACAAACCTCCACCCTTCAGCACCTGGTGTTCAATAGCCAAGTCGTTAAAGTCAGCGACTGTAAAGCAGGATGGAAGATTGATCCTTGGGACAGCAGATCCTCACTGAGAGGAAGTCCCCATTTTTTGGAAGACCATTTTTTTGTGGACAGAATCAAAGCAGACTCCTGAATGTTCAGGATCCCACCAAACTCCCTCAGAATTCGCAATCTCCAGCAGTCCATCAGAGCAGTCAGAGACTCCGCTTGCAGAAGATGATCATCCATGTACCCCAGTACCACAATCCCCCGATGACTCAAAAAATGCCATCACTAGAGCCAACACTCCTGTGAAGGCCCGAGGTGCGGCGGTGAGACCAAAGGTTAGTGCCACAAACTGATAATGCTCCTCATCCACAGCAAAACGGAGGAAGCGCAGGTGACCAGCACATATTAGAATGTGCAGGTAGGCGTCCTTGATGTCGAAAGAAGCAAGAAGAAATCCCCCTGATGTAGGGACGCCACTACAATGTGAATGGATTCCATGTGGAACTTCTGTACTCGCACAAAGCAGCTTAGCGCCTTGAGGTCCAGAATTGGACATACCTTGCCTTCCTTCCTGGGGACTGTAAAGAGGTTTGAGTAAAAAAACCCTTGAAAATGTTGGAACCGGAACAATCACCCCTTGAAATAACAAGTCTTGCACTGCTCCAAAGAGACCCCGTAAGTGATCTGGAGACAAGTGCAGGTTGGAAGGGAAAACGTTTCCGGAGGACAAGACCGAACTTGATCTGAAAGCCTGACCGAATAACTTTGTGGACCCACTTGACCTGTCCTGGGGAGGTCCATGGATCTGGAAACCAGCGAAGACTTCCCCAGACCCCAGATAAGGGTGAGGGCGCCCCTTCATGCAGAGGCAGTCTTTTCAGCAGGTCTGGAAGAGCCCGCTCGTGGCTTGCCAGACCAGGTCCTCTTGGAACCCCTGGTGGAGGCCCTGACTTTTGATCCCTAATCTTGAAATCCTGAGAGACAAAGAGGCCGTTTAGGAGCCGAGGATAATGGCCCACATTTAGGACGGGGCTCCTTCCCATTGGTAGCCTGTGGAAGAAGAGTAATCTTCCTTCCGTGAGACCCTTAACGATGTCATACAAGGAAGCTCCAAATAAGCGACCGCCTACAAGAGGGAGATCAGGTAAGACCTTCTTAGAAGTCTAGTCTGCAGATCAGCCAGACAATACGCTGAAGGACCACTGCTGATACAAACAGCCTAGAAATCAAAAGAGCCGCATCCAAAGACAAACTGTAGCCCCTGGACCAACCGGTCTGCCAGCTCCGCAAAGACAGGGGGAAGCTATTTCTCCTTCCAGGTCCCAGTGTAAAAGCTTAGCCCACTCGGTCAGAGTTTGTGACACCAGGGCAATAGTAATTACCGGCCTAATTGCCGAACCAGCCACAGCGCACATATAGTTGGCCAGAGCATCCGCCCTCTTATTAGCTGGACTTGAAAAGGTTGCGGACTCCTCAACTGGGACGAAGGTAACTACATTATTTGCCTGGAAACTGGCGAGTCCACTATAGTTGGGATCGTCCACCTTTTACGCAGTAAATCCTCATAAGGATACTGCAAGCAAAAAACGCCTAGCAACCACTGCGTTTATGACAGCCCCACTGTTTGTGACAATTTTTTCAAGGTAAGCGAAAAGAGGAACACCCTCGCCGCTTTGGAGGGCCTGTGGGTGCCAAAAGCAACCGGCGCCTCCGACGCGGCATTAGCCACAACCTCCATTTTTAAAGTTTCACGCACTGACACAAACAGTGCATCCACCAGCGCCTAATAAAGCGCGGCTAGAGGAGCAGAGGAATCCTCCTCACTATGTGAGCACTCAGGGTGCGTGGACGCAGACTCCGTAGTGTCTATATACTAAACTCACCCCGAAAACATATCAATCGGGGGAGGCCGCCGATTGCGATCCTGCAAAGGAGACACCGGCCAAGGGTCCACAAACGGACCATCTATTGGACCCCGCAAAAAACAAGGGGGTCGCCGTCCGAGCCCTCCATAGAGGACATAATAGGACATAGCCCATTAAAAGGGGGCCGCCTGCTGTGACGCACAGGCTGGGTACCCTCGCTAAAACAATGCAGGTGCCCCACACAATAATGGCGGCAAAACTGTCATTAAAAATGAAGCGCACCCACAGCACCACCCAGTCCAAGGGAGGTGGCAAGCTGACCATATGGCCCAACAGGCCACAAGCGGTGGCCTAAATTTATGTGGGGGCCCAGCTGCAATTGCACAAATCCCCAGCCTGGCAGATGCCCAAAGGAAGAGTGGGGGCTTCAGCTACACGCACTGGGGCCACCCCCAACTGGAGCTGGGGGGCAAGGGAGGGGAACCCGAGGGTCCGACCATCCCAGGGAGGGGCCCACCTCCACCCCAAAACCCTGCAGGGGTAGTGAGGGGACAGCTAATTACCAGACCAGGAACAAGGTGGGCACCGCTCCATCGTAATGTGGGTGCTGTCAGCCAGAGGGAAACACTGCGACTCAGGCGGAAGCTAGTTCGTATGCGTCCTCGCGAGACATTAAACTTGCAGGCCAGCCCCCATCCTGTGGGGCTATATCGCAGCCGACCTAGCTCAGAGCTGCGGTCTGCATGCAGACGCTGGCAGGACTGGGGGAACCCTAGGGATCTATATTATCCAGTTCGTCACCCAGTCCAACACTTGATTGTAGTTCTCACAGGAACAAAATAATAAAAGAGAAAAAAAAAAAAATTCCATTTAAATGAAAAAAAATACCCTCCTGAGACTGCCTATAGGCATAGTCAAGCTTTTTCCTAATGGTTAAGAAGAATCAGGAGCTGTGTCCGTCAATGAACGAAAGAGAAAAGTGGCTCAACCACATGTTTTTAGCACTCCCCAAATACAAGTGTAAACGAGCACTTTATTGGTCAGTATTTTGCATGACTATGCGCATAAATCACATTTGCCCCTTAAGTACATAATATAATTTGACATTATATTAACTAGCAGACATTTTACACACTTTTAAATGCATATACACAATAATACATGTTTTTTGTGCAATAAATTTTTCACCAGGAAGATCTGGCGTTCATACATTAGTACCATATACAAGGACCCTAAATCTACCAATGTGGGACAAAAGCACAATTAAATTGAGTACTGACATTTAGGACCGCAAGTATAACGGAAAATGTGTTTAAAAACCAAAGGGATGATATCTAGAGGTAATCCCCATAGCAATTAGGTTTAAACATTTCTTTTTCTAGAGAAGATAAATTATTAAATGTTAGCATCTGAATATATAATTTTCTAAAATGCTGAGTAGTTTTATGAAAATTCAGAAATGCTGACACTCCTTGTTACCGTTTAAACAAACCTGAAACACTGTTCATAATTACTTTACCAACTGTTATTGTCAGATTTCTATTATAGAAACGGGAACCTATCTGTTTTACATGCAGCTTAATCTATGCCAAAATTAAATGTAGCAATCACAGATGAAAACAGCACATTTAAGAAGATACCATATTAAATATATAGCTATTTTCCAATGCACCAAAGAGAAACAGAAATGTTTTGGGGTATGAAATTAAGCAAAAATGGGAACAGTGCCAGGAGGTACAGAAGTAGGATGCATAGTACTTGAGTAAAGGTAATTTGTATAGGACAAAGTTTTCTGGTGTATTTTTTGCACACTTGATTGCCATCAGTCCTATTATTTAACAGTTTGCTGGGACTCCCCTTCAGTGCCCCCCCACTCACCAATCCCTGGCGGCCCCTCTATGTAGCTCTGCTAGCCGGCTTGCCCCCTGCCCCCTCCCGCTGGCTGCAGCTGCAGGAGATTGGCAAGTGGAGTTCTAGTCCCCTTTTCTTTCCTGAATGAACAAAGCGATCGGTACGGATTACTCTCTTGACACATAGTAAACTGAGTTTATTCTGTGTCAGTTTGTGAATGAATAGAAGTCTCTATACAGACTATTATCTCATTCATTACAGTTCAGCCCAGGTTGCAGAGAAAGGGACGGTCTTCAGTCAGTTTTTAGGCCCCCCAAAACCAAATTGGATTTTTGACTTACCTAAAATCAATTTTTCTGGGTTCATTGACAGACACAGCTTCTCCATTTTTCAGAACCATAGGGTTATATCGCCCCCCCTACAGGTATAGTACACTAGGTGGAAAAAAAACTTGGCTTCGCCTATGGACAGTCCCAGGTGGTATAATCCTCCTCCTTCAGTTTAGTAACAAGCAGTGTCAGAAGTACTAGAAGGAAACACAGGCGCCACTGGCTCCAAGCAAATCTTCTACTTGTCACTAGAGCTGCCTCTGGAGTGCACCTTGGGATTTTTATGGACTTTTGTATGGACCTTGCAACACATGGACTTTAATATTGTCCTTTTTACTGTCAATCAATCACTCTGGTCATTGTGTGCCTAGGGATATTGGTATGGTCCCTGGTGATACTTTATTCCCTGTTGTGCGCCAGCTGTTCATTTTTGAGTGTCAGAAGTATTAAAACTCAATAGAGGAGTGGGTGCTGTGTCTGTCAATGAACTCAGAGAAATGGATTTTAAGGTAAGTCAAAAATCCCATTTTCTCCTTAGTTCATTCACAGTCACAGCTTCTCTATTATTCAGAGCCATAGGGACGTCCCCAAGCAGTGCCAAACATGAGGGGTGGGACAGCAAAAAATCCCAAGGCTAAACACAATATCCAACCAGGTAAACAAGAGCTCAAAAACAATTGGAGCCCAACCTGAACAATACACCCCAAAGAGGGAACAGACCCTCTAAACAGCAGCCAGCAAAACATTGCGGCCAAAGGAAAAATCCACAGATGCCAACACATCCACCTTGTAGAATTTTGTGAAAGTGTGCACCGACTTGCATACCTGCGCCACTGACGTCTGATGACGAAAAAACAAAGAAGCATTAAAGCACCTGAGTAGAGTGTGCCGTTACAGGGAAAAGAGGAACCTGACCTGTAGTAGAAAAGGCCTGAGCCACCGTCTGTCCAATGCATTTGGAAATGATAGCAGAAGAAGCAGACAGCCCTTTTCTTGGCCATCTTCTCAGACAGCGTAAGCAGGGGAGTCTCCCAAATATTCTGAAAGGGAGGCTTCTAGAGAACTGAAAGCACCAAGTTCAGATCCCAGGGTGGTAGAGTAGAGTGCTCCAGTGGAGTCAGATGTCGAACTCCTTGAAAAAAGGTACGCACCAGGGAGTGTGTGGCAAGGGGTTGCTGAAAGAAGACCGCCAAGGTCGACACCTGGCCCTTGATGGTACGCAAGCCCAATTTCTGTTCAACACCCCGTTGTCAAAATCCAAGCTACCAAAAAAGAACAAGGGTGAACTCCAGGCAACTCTCACCATGAAATATACGCTTTCCACGTACAATTACAGATCTTCCCAGAGGAAGTCTACCTAGCCTTTAGCAGCCTCAAGATCAGACACAGGCAAATCTCTATCCTTAAGCACCTGGCTTTTAATAGCAAGGGTGTCAAGCCAGCGGCTGTAAACCAGGATGGAAGATCGTCTCCAAGGGATGTTGGTGACCAGCTGCACCAGGTCAGCGTACCAAGACCGATGGGGCCAATCCGGGGCCAATAGAATGACTGGAAAGAGGAAAGGCATAGATAAGATGATACTGGCCCCACGGGGCCACCAGAGCATCTGTGGCGTCCACCAGAGGATTCTGTGACCTTGCCACAAACCTTGGCACCTTTCTGTTGAGCCAGGACTCCAACAGATCCACATCTGGATGAAGGGACACCTGGTCCAACGCCTGCCGATTGAAATAGTCTGCCTCTCAGTTTTCCACTCATTCCACTTGGAATGTGTACTTGGAGAGGGCCGGAACGAAGTGTTCTGCCCACCGGAGAATGCTGGCTACTTCCAGGGCTTCCAACACACTCTTTGTTCCGCCCTGGTGATTGACATAAGCCACCGCCATGGCATTGTTCAACTGAATCTGCACCGGAAGCCCCCGGAGGCGACCCGTCCAGTGATCCAGGCACAGCCTGATCGCCCGAAGTTCCAAGACATTGATAGGTAATCTGGACTCCTCCAGCATCCAACAACAAACCTGAGCGAAGCTCAGCCCACGGACCAACCTGGACAGACTGCTATCTGTGGTGACCATTTTCCATTACAAGGGAGAAAGGATTTGTACTGCCGAAAAGCCGGAGAGCGGATCCACCAGAAAAAAGACCCCCTGGTTCACTGCTCAGCCAGATCGGATTGTCCAGAGACTTCGGACACTTGACTCATTTTACCAGGATATTCCTTTGAAGGGACTTCATATGGAACTGTGCAAACGGGACTGCCTTGAAGGTAGATACCATCAGGCCCAGCAACCGCATGCAAGTCCGAAAGGAGGACCATCTGCTTGCCAACAGGAGATGAATCGCAGCATGCAACTTCTGGAGATTGTCCAGAGGAAGGAACACTCCGACTAGAGTCAAATCCAGAGTTAGACCCAGATAATCCGAATTCCTGGATGGAATCAGAGCAGACTTCTGGTAATTTAGAGGACAGACTCCTTCAGGGTCTGTATAGTGATCTCCATGTCATCCATCAGGGAAGTAGAGGACTTTGCTCGCAAGAGGTTGTCGTCCAGATAGCCCAGTACTGCAATCTCCTGCTGACGTAGCAATGCCAGAACTGAGGCCAACACTATAATGAAGACCCAAGGAGTGGAGGCGAGACCTAAGCGCTGCGACCTGATAATGTTCTTCTCCTACAGCAAAAAGGAGAAAAAGCTGGTGTCGTGCACATATTGGAATGGGCAGGTTTACATTCTTGATGTCGATAGAGGCAAGAAAATCCCCCTGATGTGGGGATGACAAATGGACTCCATTCTGAATTTCTGTCCCTGCACAAAGCAGTTCAGGGCCTTGAGGTCCAGAATCAGACGTAACTTGCCCTCCTTCTTTGGGACCACGAACAGGTTTGAATAAAAACCCTGAAACCTTTCTGATACCAGACAATAACACCCTGAAGCAGCAGGTCTTACACCGCCCCAAAGAGAGCTTGCAATTGGTCCAGGGACAGATGCACATTGGAAGGGAAGAACCCTTCCAGAGGGCAAGAACGAAACTATCTTGCAACCAGACAATATCCATTCGTGGACCCACTTGTCGTTTACCAAGGAGGTCCACGGGCCCAGAAACCAGCGAAAACGTCCCCCCAGCCCAGGCATGGGTGAGGGCACACCTTCATGGTGAAGGAGCCTTTCTCTATGTGTCTAGAGAGTCTAGCTCTCGGCTTTCCAGACCAGGGCCGCTCAGAACCTCCCGAGGAGGACTTGAAAGGTTTTGAACCCTTGTCAGTGGACCCTGAAGGACAAAAAAACTTTTAGTGAGCCGAGAAAGACGGGCCACGTCTAGAACGAGGTTCATTTACCTTCCCAGACTGTGGAAGAAAAGTACTCTTCACCCCAGTGAGACTCTTAATGATGTCATCCAGGGTAGCCCTAAAAGGCGATCGCAGACAAATGTGCTGCAACCGCGTGCATTACATGCAATTGGGGGCCTTTGCAGTGCTTACTCAGACTTGAATATGTAGTGTTTGGAAGGCAGCATTCACTGCAAGTCAGGTTAACTATGCCCCATGCGCAAAGTATCACGATCGCAGCATTTAATCACCCCCGTGTGCTGCCTATTGCAGCTTATGAGGGTGGTTGGCAGGCGGCAGAAATGCAGCCCAACTGTGCATTTTTGCTACCCCCCAACTGGAAGTGTAAACAAAGCCTAAGGCTGGCCATACATGTTCAACTTTTGTTGTACAATTTTCTGTTAGATCTACCACAAACCACATAATGTGAGGTCAAAGCTAAACAACACTTTCACAATTAGGCAGGCCTTCGTACTACATACTTGAAGGTAAATTTCAAGAAAATTGTACAGAAAATTGTATGAAAATTGTATCATGTATGGCCAGCCTTAGGCTTCGTTCACGCGGGTCATACTACAGTGAGGACAAGATTAGCTGCACATGTGTTCTGTGCATCCCCATGCAGGCTGTCCAACTGATGTCAATTGGGACAAAGCAGCTGCACAGGAATGCACAGGTGTTCTGTGCATTCCTGTGCAGGCAGTCCGATCCAGATCAATTGGGATGCAGCGGCTGCATGGACTTGGACACATGTGGGTGCATGTCACTGAACTCACATTGTCTGCATTTGGGGCTATTCACCTAAACCCGCACAGATGTCAGATCTGTCCTTGCAGCTGCTGCATCCCAACTGACACAAATAGGACAGCATGCACAGGGATGCACAGAACACCTGTGCATTCCCGTGCAGGTAAACATGGCCGTCCGTAGTATATTTAGCATACACCAGCTGAACAAGGCCTTAGTAGGAATCAAGCAAAAGTTTTGTAAGTTATGGCGTGTTTATGTGTGCAAATAGGGATTTTAGCTTTTTTTTTGTGAAAATAGTGATTGGATAGACATTTGCACAAATATTGGGTGGCCTTAAAAATCAGTAGCACCTTTTTTTATTCTACTAGTCATGTACTTTCAGAAAATATATGATTTAGGGGGTCTTATACCAACTCTGTAAGCTGTAAATGAAAAATGAAAACCTTTTAGAGAAGAGAAATCTTTGCGTATGTTCAAAGACGCAATTAAAAATTTACAACATTTTTTAAAATTAATTTAGCTATTTATTGGCATCATACGGTGCTGTGCTCCCTTTTCTATTATGCCCTCATTCACTGACTTTCAGTGAAAAATACGCCTGTTAGGAAAACTCCTCTGCTCTCTGTGGTTGGTGATGTTCCTTTGTATTCCAACAGGATGGCTGGTCTCTCATACTTGTTTCATATATTAAGTTGCATAGAGTAAATATATAAGTTTGTATAGAAATATTTTACAGGCAGCGCTGGGTTCACTTATTTTATTTGTTATTTATTAACTCAACAGCTCAGCTTTTACATTTTGTAAGAATTTAGCAGGAATTTTGTAAACTTTGCTGTGTTTTTATCTGCTAATAATTTGTGTATTTTTTGCAAAAAACTGGATTTTTGTAAAATCTTACCGTAAAATTCCTTTCTCTGAGTCCTCCAACAGTCGCCGCCCACTCACAAGTCTTCACCAATGGGTATTGACCTTTTCTCTGCAGGAGTAGCTAGGCAACAAGAATTGTTAATACAAAAGCTTTTAGCATAGACACACCCCTAGGGGCTGTCCCCTCAGTCAATACCTCCCTGCACCAGCATTCCCAACTCAGTTTGGTAGCATAGCAGTAAGAGTACACAAAAACCCCAAAAGAGGGGCGGGGGGCGGCGACTGTCGGAGGACTCAGAGAAAGGAATTTTACGGTAAGATTTTACAAAAATTCCGTTTTCTCTTACGTCCTCCGACAGTCGCCGCCCACTCACAAGTTTTCACCAATGGGATGTCCCAAAGCAGTGTAGACATGAGGGGTGGGAGACACAACCGTAGAAAGGCAACGCAGTACCCACATCAGAGAAAGGAACCTTACCACAGTAAGAGAACCAACTGGGCAACAGGAAAACGTGCACAACAGGAGCAACAACCCAGGAAAACAAGCAACCCAGGGGCAAAACACCCCAATATCCAAGGACCCACAAAAACAAGGGTCCCTAGGAAACCGCCGCACTGAGAACTTTACGGCCAAAGGAGGCATCAGCCGATGCCTGAACATCCACCTTATAGAACTTTGAGAAGGTGTGAACGGACGACCAAGTTGCCCCCTTACACACCTGGGCCACAGAAGCCTGATGACGGTAAGCCCAAGACGTACTCAAAGACCTGGTAGAGTGCGCCTTCACAGGGAAGGGAGGAACCTTCCCCTTCAAGGCATAGGCTTGTTCAATGATCTGTCTGATCCATTTGGCGATGGTCGCAGCCGACGCCGCCATGCCCTTCCGAGGTCCCTCAGGAAGGACAAAGAGGGAATCCGACTTGCGAAAAGATTTAGTGGACGACAGGTAAACCCTGATCGCCCGGACAACATCAAAGGAATGTAAGGCAACCTCCTTCGGATGCTTAGGCTTCGCGCAGAGCAAAGGCAAGACAATGTCTTCATTCAGGTGAAATTCCGAAATCCTTTTCGGAAGAAAAGATGGGTTAGGCCGCGGGACTACCTTGTCCTTGTGGACCACCAGGTAGGGAGAGTTGCAGGACAAAGCCGCCAGCTCCGACATCCTGCGAGCCGAAGTGATCGCCACCAAGAAGGCAACCTTCTTGGACAACAGAGACAACGAGATCTCCCTGATCTTTTCAAAGGGAGCCTGTTGCAACACGGACAGAACCAAGTTCAAGTCCCATGGAGGTAAAGGTTCCCTCCTAGGAGGGGCCACATGTCGCACCCCCTGAACAAAGGTGCTAACCAATGAATTAGACGCCACAGGGCATTGAAAGAGAACGCCCAGCGCAGAAATCTGACCCTTAATCGTGGCCAACGGCAAACGCTGGTCCACTCCCGTTTGAAGGAAAGCCAACTCTCGACACCGAGTATGAGCGAGGGGAATACCCCCTGGGCTCACACCAGGCAAAATACGCCTTCCAAGTACGGTAGTAAATCTTCCCCGAAGAGGCTTTTCTAGCCTTGATCAAAGTGGGAATGACCTCAGGGGAGAGACCCTTATCCCTCAGGACCTGGCTTTCAACAGCCAGGCCGTTAAAGCCAGCGACTGTAAAGCAGGATGGAATATCGGCCCTTGAGACAGGAGGTCCTCTCGAAGTGGCAGACGCCACGGAGCGTCGACTGCCAGATTTACGAGGTCTGCGTACCAAGACCGGCGAGGCCAGTCCGGCGCCACCAGAATCATCGTGTGCGGTTCCGAGGCTAACCTGCGAAGAAGCCTGGACAGCAGTTGAATCGGTGGAAAGGCATACATCAGACGATACTGATGCCAGGGCGCCACTAACGCGTCTGAGGCATCTGCCAGAGGATCGCGCGTCCTTGCCACGAACCTTTCCACCTTGTTGTTCAGACGAGACGCGAACAGGTCCACATCTGGAGAACCCCACTTCGCGCACAACATCTGGAAGACATCCGGGTGAAGGGACCATTCCCCCTGGTCCAGGGTCTGGTGACTCAGATAGTCCGCCTGCCAGTTCTCCACCCCCGGAATGTGAACTGCCGTTATCGCCGGGACGTGCGTCTCGGCCCAAGACAGAATGTCGGCTACTTCCCGAGCCGCTCGGGCACTCCTGGTGCCCCCTTGATGGTTGATGTAGGCCACCGCGGTGGCATTGTCCGTCTGAACCCGAACTGGACGGCCCCGAAGCCGGTCCGTCCATCTCAGAAGGCAAAGCTTTATCGCCCTCAATTCCAGAATGTTGATCGGAAGGGAGGACTCCTCCACCGACCAAGTCCCCTGGGCGGACAGAACGCCCAGAACACCACCCCAGCCCGACAGGCTGGCATCCGTGGTGAGCACCGTCCACGATAATGGACGAAAAGACTTGCCCCCCGACACTGCCGGGGACTGGAGCCACCACAGAAGATCCCTCCTGGTGCTGTGGCTCAACGAGATCCGCAGATCCAGGGATTGCGGCCGCCTGTCCCACTCGGTTAGAATCTCCGCTTGGAGACTCCGCGTGTGAAACTGGGCAAAGGGGATCGCCTCGAAAGACGAGACCATTAAACCTAGACATCTCATGCATGTCCGGAGAGAAGATTTCCGGTTGTCCCTGAGGGACCCGACCTCGTCCTGAAGAGTCCGAAGCTTGTCCTCCGGCAGGAAGACCTTCGCTTGGACAGAGTCCAGAATCATTTCCAGGTAGGGAAGACAAACCGAAGGACACAGAGTTGACTTCGGAATGTTTATAGTCCAACCGAACTCCTACAGTGTCTGCATCGTGGCGGATAGGTTGGTCACCAGGCTCTGACTGGCGTTTGACCGTATCAGGATATCGTCCAGATACCCCAAGACAGCAACACCCTGTGCTCGCAACAGAGCCAGAACCGGCGCCAGCATTTTGGTAAAAACCCGCGGAGCCGAAGCGAGACCGAAAGGTAACGCCATGAATTGGTAGTGATCCTCCGCAATGGCGAATCGAAGGTACCTCTGGTGACCCTCGAAAATGGGAATGTGTAGGTACGCATCCTTCAGATCGATAGAGGCCATGAATTCCCCCGGACTCAGGGCAGCCACCACTGAGCGCAGGGATTCCATGCGAAACTTGCGAACCCGCACAAAGCGGTTCAGAGCTCTCAAGTCCAGAATCGGACGCACTTTGCCCTCCTTTCTGGGCACAGTGAACAGATTGGAGTAAAACCCCCGAAATCTGTCCCGATGAGGCACCGGGACCACCACCCCCTGGGCCCGCAGGTCCCGCACCGCCAGGTGCAAATCCTGCAAGCGCTCCGGAGACAGCTGAAGATTTGAGGGAAAAAATCTGCCCGCCGGCCGAGAGAGAAATTCGATCTTGTAACCAGATCGAACGATTTCCTGAACCCATCTGTCCCGAATGCGGGTCAGCCAAGGTTGTAGGAAACCGCGCAGACGTCCCCCCACCCCAGAAACGGGTGAGGGCGCCCCTTCAGGCGGAAGTGGTATGGGAAGTGGAACCGGACTGGCCGGACTTCTGTTTTCCCGCCCACGGCTTCTTCTGGGAGCCTTTGCCCTTGAAGGGCTTGCCCTTGGACTGTGACCGAAAGGCACGAAAGGACCCCTGAGAGGGCCTAGATGAGGAATTCCGTTTACCACGGAAGGACTTATGCTTGTAGGACTGAGGCAGGAGAGTACTCTTGCCCCCCCGTGACCCCTTTTATCAGGGTATCCAAAGCCTCGCCAAAAAGGCGAGACCCCGCGTAGGGAAAATCCGCCAGCGTCTTGCGAGAAGATTGGTCGACCGACCAATTCTTCAGCCAAATCAGACGACGATTCAGTATCGCCACGCTGGACAGGCGTGCAGCCAAGGGAGCTAAATTCAAGTCCGCATCGCACAAGTACATGACACCCTGATGGATCTGGTCCACCATAGCCAACGTGGTAGGTGAAGCTGAATCAGCCACCAAGGTGCGCCTAAGCATCTTCGTCCAATCTGCAACAGCCTGTGCCGCCATAATGGAAGCAAAAATAGGCTTCAGCATAGAACCAGCCACCATATAGGCATGACGGGCAAGAGACTCAATTCTCCTGTCCGTAGGGTCCCGGAAAACCGGGGTATCCTCAGAAGGCACCGCAGTAGCTTTGTTCAACACGGCCACCGCGTGATCCACCGGAGGCGCCACACACCAACGTTCGTCGGTGGCAGGCGCAAACGGATAAAGCACTTATTTGGCACAGTAAAGGGCTTCTTTAAATTGCGCCACTGTTCATTAACCGTATGGTGAAATTCAGCAGGGCAGGGAAAAACCTGCGCCGATTTGCGAGCCCTCTGTGTTCCAAAGGAAGACACCCTAGCAGGAGGAGTAGGCTCATCCTCCAGGTGCAAAGTGTCCTTTATGGAAGCAATCAGCTCATTCATGAGCGCAAGCTCTTCAGGCGAGCCAGGGGGAGAAACATCAACCCCCTTCACCTCAGGCTCCCCCTCGGACCCCACAAGGTCTAAAGATGAGCGGGACCCCGAGAAGGGTACGCCAGCCACAGCAGCCACATCGCCCTCTGAATCAGAGGAAATGGATAACCTAGCCCTTTTTGCGGATCGTTCAGCCAGCAGCATCTGCACCTGAGACACTAAGGAAGCCACTACAGTGGTCAGATCGGCCCCCTCGGGGGGTGCAGCAGCCCCCTGGTCCCCCACCAGGGCGGGGGGAAACTTGCTATCCTGAGAATCCATGCCCCAGTACAGAAAAGTATAAAGGTACTGGCCCTTTAATACCACAGCGAGCGCAGCCCACCGCACACTGCTGTATGCACTGACCCCGCAGGGATAGACAATACTGAGCAAGGAATGACAGGACAAGAAGGTAAAAACCAGGAGAGAGCACACCAGACTGCTGCCACCGATCGCTGTTCCCAGAGAAAGAGGAAGTGATGCAATGCTGGCTGACTGATATAGCCTATTGAAGGCTCCGGCAAAATGGTCGCTCGGCCGGGGGAGAAGGCTACAATAAAATGGCGCCGCCATGTGCATGGACGAGTACCGCCCGCCAAAATGGCGGCGAATGGCGCCAAAACACGGCGCTGCATAGGGACAGGGCCGGTCACAGTATTCAGGCAAATAAAATGGCGGATCGCCGCAGCGACCGCCGCACACACAAAACTGCACCCAAAGCATGATAAACAACAGAGCAGGATGCCCCCCCCCCCCGCAGCCCACAGGCAGTGCAGCCACACAGGGATCTGACAGGGAGCCCGCAGTTACACAGACATGGAGGGTAATACACAGCCACAGACTGACACCCATACAGAAGGTCCCCACACAGAAGGTGCTTACCGTACCAGATGGCGTGGGGAGCCGTCTCCAGCGACAAACCGCTATCAGGGCAGACAGGGAGTGCCGCAGCCAGGACGCTTGTGGACCGCAGTCATGGCGTCCAGTGAGGTAGCCACCTCACAGGCAGCATCCCTGCAGCGAACAGGGATGGGTCGTTCAATGTGCCAGGGTAAAACCTAAGCTGAACGCTCGATGGCAGGCTGGGGATCCATCTGGCTCTCAGCCCTGGGAACCAGGGCGGCCAGTCCGAGACCCAGCTCCGCATGATGATTCTTCATCAGAAGATCCCTAAACTAAGGCTGACAAAATAACAGCTAGTAAGGAAAAGAGAAAAATACTTGAAATAAAATCAAAGAAAGGGTAGAAGGCTGAGACTGAGCCCCAGCACAGGATAGCCAGCTACTCCTAAGCTAGGCAAGATCAAACTGAGTTGGGAATGCTGGTGCAGGGAGGTATTGACTGAGGGGACAGCCCCTAGGGGTGTGTCTATGCTAAAAGCTTTTGTATTAACAATTCTTGTTGCCTAGCTACTCCTGCGGAGCAAAGGTCAATACCCATTGGTGAAGACTTGTGAGTGGGCGGCGACTGTCGAAGGACGTAAGAGAAAACTGAATTTTTGTAAAATCTTACCTGTAAAATTCCTTTCTCTGAGTCCTCCGACAGTCGCCGCCTCCTCTAAGTCATCACAATTGGGTATTGTCCACCTATCCGTAGGAATAGCTAGGCATATAGACTTAGTCAAAAGACAAAAGCATGTACACACCCACGGGGGCTGTCCCATCTGGTCAATACCCCCCCTGCATCACCACTCCCAACTCAGTTTGGTAGCATAGCAGTAGGTAATAAGAACCCCAAAAGAGGGGCGGCGACTGTCGGAGGACTCAGAGAAAGGAATTTTACAGGTAAGATTTTACAAAAATTCAGTTTTCTCTTACGTCCTCCGACAGTCGCCGCCTCCTCTAAGTCATCACTATTGGGATGTCCCAAAGCAGTATAGACATGAGGGGTGGGAGACGCGACCGTAGAAAAGGCAACGCAGTACCCACATCAGAGAAAGGAATCTTACATGCACAGTAAGAGAACCAACTGGGCAACAGAAAAAACAATGCTCAACAGGAGCAACAGCCCAGGAAAGCAAATGCCAACAGCCAGGGACCCAGGAAAAAACCAAGGGTCCATCACGGCACAGCCGCACTGAGAACTTTGCGGCCAAAGGAAGCATCAGCTGATGCCAAAACGTCTACTTTGTAGAACTTGGAAAAAGTGTGCACTGACGACCAAGTTGCCGCCTTGCACACCTGGGCCACCGAGGCCCGATGCCAATAGGCCCAGGAAGTACTCAAAGACCTGGTAGAGTGCGCCTTAACAGGGAAGGGCGGAACCTGTTCGTACAAAGCGAAGGCAGGACAATGTCCTCATTAAGGTGATAAGCAGAGATCACCTTGGGAAGGAAGGATGGGGGTGGGCGCAAAACCACCTTATCCCTGTGAATTATCAAGTAAGGGGAACGGCAAGACAACGCCGCCAGTTCCGATACTCTACGAGCCGAAGTGATCGCCACAAGAAAAGCAACCTTTTTCGACAGCAGAGACAACGATATCTCCCTGATATTAGTCGAAGGGAGCACGCTGCAAAGCGGACAGGACCAAATTCAAGTCCCATGGAGGTAAAGGCTCCTTTCTAGGAGGAGCCAAATGTCGCACACTTTGAATGAAGGTGCGCCCCAAGGAATGAGACGCCACAGGGCGTTGGAAAAGGACCGCCAGTGCTGACACCTGGCCCTTTATTGTGGCCAGCGCCAGGCGCTGATCCACTCCAGACTGGAGGAAAGCCAAGATCCTCGACACCGAGTAAGAACGAGGGGAAAACCCCCTGGACTCACACCAGGTGAAGTAGGCCTTCCAGGTACGGTAATAAATCTTACCAGAGGAAGATTTCCTAGCCTTGATCAGGGTAGGAATAACCTCAGGAGATAGACCCTTGTCCTTCAAGACCTGGGTCTCAACAGCCAAGCCGTTAAAGCCAGCGACCGTAAAGCAGGGTGGAAGATCGGACCTTGAGACAGAAGATCTTCCCGCAGAGGCAGGCGCCACGAAGGTGCCACTGCCATGTGAACAACGTCGGCGTACCAGGACCGGCGAGGCCAGTCCGGTGCCACCAGAATCACCATGTGCGGTTCCGAGGCCAATCTGCGAAGGAACCGGGATAGTAACTGAATCGGAGGAAAGGCGTACATCAGACGATACTGATGCCAAGGGGCCACCAACGCATCCGAGGCGTCCGCCAACGGATCGCGCGTTCTTGCCACAAAGCTTTCCACCTTTCGGTTTAGCCGGGAAGCGAACAGATCCACATCTGGGGATCCCCACTTCGCACACAGCATCTGAAAGACCTCCGGGTGCAGGGACCATTCCCCCTGGTCCAGGGCCTGGCGGCTCAGATAGTCGGCCTGCCAATTGTTCACACCCGGAATGTGAACTGCCGAGATCGCCGGGACATGAGTCTCGGTCCAAGACAGAATGTCGGTCACCTCCCGGGCCGCTCGAGCACTCCTGGTGCCCCCTTGGTGGTTGATGTAAGCCACCGCGGTAGCATTGTCCGTCTGTACACGAACAGGCAGGCCCTGGAGACGGTCCGACCACTGGAAGAGACAGAGTTTTATTGCTCTTAGTTCCAGCACATTTATCGGGAGGGAGGATTCCTCCTCCGACCAAGTGCCCTGGGCAGACAGGTTGTCCAGGACTCCACCCCAGCCCGACAGGCTGGCGTCCGTGGTAACCACCGTCCACACTAACGGACGGAAGGACTTGCCTTCCGCCACCGCCGGGGACTGGATCCACTACAGAAGAGCCAATCTGGTCTGGCGACTCAAGGACACCTCCAGATCCAACGACTGAGGAAGTCTGTCCCACCTGGCCAGGATCTCCGCCTGGAGAGCCCGCGTGTGGAATTGGGCAAAGGGAATCGCCTCGAAGGCCGACACCATCAACCCCAGGCCCCGCATGCAGGTCCTGAGTGACGAGGACGGATTGTCCCTGAGGGACCTGAGTTAGTCCCGCAAAGTCCCGAGCTTGTCCTTCGGCAAGAACACCTTTGCCTGAGCAGAGTCCAGAATCATTCCCAAATAGGGAAGGCGAAGCGACGGAGACAACGCTGATTTCTGAACGTTGATTGTCCATCCGAACTTCTGAAGCGTCTGTACCGTAATGGACAGGTCGCGCACAAGGTCCTGGCTGGCCCTCGATCTCAGAAGCAGATCGTCCAGGTACCCCAGGACCGCAATGCCCTGGGCCCGTAGCAGGCCCAGAACCGGTGCCAACACCTTGGTGAAGACCCTTGGAGCCGAAGCGAGACCGAAAGGTAACGCCACAAACTGGTAGTGGTCCTCTGCGATAGCAAACCGAAGGTACCGCTGATGACCCTCGAAAATGGGGATGTGCAGGTACGCATCCTTCAGATCTATCGAAGCCAGGAATTCTCCCGGACTCAAGGAGGCCACAACCGAACGGAGAGACTCCATTTGAAACTTCCGAACACGCACGAAGCGGTTCAGTGCTTTCAGGTCCAGAATAGGACGCACTTTGCCCTCCTTCCTGGGCACAGTGAACAGATTCGAATAAAACCCCCGAAACCTGTCCCGGTGAGGCACCGGTACAATCACTCCCTGAGCAAGCAGGTCCTGCACCGCCTGATGCAAATCCTGCAGACGCCCCGGAAGCAGATGAAGATTGGAGGGAAAGAATCTGTCCGCCGGCCTGGAAAGGAATTCGATCTTGTAGCCTGATCGAACGATTTCCTGGACCCACCTGTCCGATACCCGGAGCAGCCAAGGTTGAAGGAAACCGCGCAAACGTCCCCCCACCCCTGAAATGGGTGAGGGCGCCCCTTCAGGCAGAGGCGGATTGTCCCGCTGAGCCGGCGGTGCCGGTCTTCTGCTTACCCGCCCAGGGCTTCTTCTGGTTGCCCTGGGCCTTGAAGGGCTTGCCCTTGGATTGGTTCCGAAAGGCACGAAAGGACCCCTGAGTGGATCTAGGCGCAGAACCCCGCTTGCCTCGGAAGGACTTGTTCTTCGGGTTCTGGGGTAGCATAGTGCTCTTGCCCCCCATGACGCCTTTCACCAGGGTATCCAACGCCTCGCCAAAAAGGCGAGAGCCAGCATAGGGAAAATCAGCAACTGTTTTCCGTGAGGACTGGTCGGCCGACCAGCTCTTCAGCCATATCAGTCGCCGGTTAAGCACCGCGACACTCGAGAGGCGAGCCACCAAGGGGGCCTCATATAAGGCTGCATCACACAAATACATGACTCCTTGGTGGATCTGGTCCACCATTTCCAGTCAGGCAGGCGGCACGTCGTCAGACACTAGGTTGTTTCTAAACACCTTGATCCAATCAACCACCGCCTGAGCCACCATAACGGACGCGAAAACGGGTTTGAGCAACGAACCCACCACCGTATAGGAATGGCGGGCTAGAGACTCCAACCGCCGGTCCGTGGGATCCCGGAAAACCGGAGTATCCTCAGTAGGAACCAAGGTAGCCTTGTTCAGTACAGCCACAGTGTGATCTACCTGTGGAGGCACACACCATCGCGATTCCGTAGCCGGCGCAAAAGGATAAAGCAATTTGAACCGACTAGGCACCACGAATGGACGTTTCAACGTGCGCCACATTTCATTGACAGTGTAATGAAATTCAGCTGGGCAGGGAAAAACCCGCGCAGACTTGCGTGTCCTGTGCGTCCCAAAGGAGGACACCACGCCCGGAGGATTGGGCTCATCCACCAAATGCAAGGTTTCTTTTACAGAAACAATCAACTCATCCATGGTCGCCCGTTCTTCAGGTGACCCTGGGGAGGATGTGTCAACACCCTCCACCTCAGCCTCCCCCTCAGACCCCGGAGGGTCTAAGGATGAGCGGGACCCTGAAAAGGGCACGCTCGCAGCAGCAGCAGCAGCCATATCCCCATCTGAATCAGAAGAGAGAGACAGCCTGGGCCGTTTTCTCGCAGCCCGTTCAGACATCAGCATTTCCATATTTGCCACTAAAGTCGCAACTACAGCAGCTAAATCAGGTCGCAGCGGAGCCACAGGAGAACTGGGTTCCCCCACTAAAGCTGGAGGAAACTTGCTTTCCTGAGAATCCATGGCTCAAGAAAAAATTACAGTGCAAAAAAATGATGTACTGTCCCCTTAAATAGAGCTGCGGAATGCGCAGCCCACCGCTACTGTCACAGATATGAAGACCCCCGAAAGGAGAAAGAAACTGAGTCAGAAGCAGTATGCAGAAGAAGACAGAGAGATGCAGTGCAGAGCCCGCAGATCGTTGCTACCTGTGTCCTGTGCTGCCTGAGAGGAAAAGGAAATGCTGCTGGAAGGGGCTGGCTATAAGCCAGACCTAAGGGAAAATGGCTGCCCATAGGAAATGCATTGAGGCTTCACCAAGATGGCCGCCGACATGCGGCCGACCCGATCGTTCTACAGCCCACAAAATGGCGGCGGAGGGCGCCAAAAACGATCAGTATACTCGCCCCAGAGGTCGCCGCACAACACGCACGTCTGCACCCCCAACAGGCACCTAAGGTGACACAGGGACAGGGACCCCCAGCAAAAAACATACAATATGCACAAAACGAACCCCGCAGGGATCGCACAGGGAGTCACACAGGCACAGACATGGGGACACACAGTAACACAGACTGCCAGCCCTAACAGAGGCCCCACACAGAAAAGTACTTACCTGTACCCGATGGCGTGGGGGAGCCTCTATGCACGGATAAACCTCTGTCCTCTCCTGACAGGGAGTGCCGTGAGCCAGGGACATGAAGCTGCTGCAGCGCAGACGAGTCCTGTGAGGTAGCCACCTCACGGCTGCATCCCTGCAGCGAACAGGGATGGGTCATTCTTAATGCCAGGGCGAACCATAGCTGAACGCTCGATGGCGGGCTGGGGGTCCATCTGACCCTTAGTGCCCTGGAGAACCAGGGCGGCCAGTCCGAATCCCAGCACCGCATGATCCATCTTCATCCGAAGAATAAACTAACACTAAAGCTGACAAAATAAACAGCTAGTAAAGTGAGAGAAAAAAACTAACATTTTTTAAAAGAAAAACAAATAAAAGATATAGGAAGCCTGAGACTGAAGCCCCAGCACAAGGGAGCCTGACTATTCATGAAAGCTAGGCAAATTAAAACTGAGTTTGAAGTGGTGATGCAGGGGGGGGGGTATTGACCAGATGGGACAGCCCCCGTGGGTGTGTACATGCGAATGCCTTTTGACTAAGTCTATATGCCTAGCTATTCCTACGGATAGGTGGACAATACCCAATTGTGATGACTTAGAGGAGGCGGCGACTGTTGCAGGACGTAAGAGAAATATTGTTTTTTATAAACCTTTCAGCAAATATCGGGGGGCCTTAAAAATCAGTAGCACCTTCTTTTTATTCTACAGGTCATGAGCTTTAAGAAAATATATGGTTTGAGGGGTCTTTTACAAACTCTGAAAGCTGTAAGAGAAAACTGAAAACCTCCAGATTTTTAGATAAATTTGGATATTTACATTTTTGCGTACATTTGATTTTCACCATTTCCCAAAAAACCTAAAATTTACAAATATTTGTTATTTATTAACTCAACACAGGTTAAGCTTTTATATTTAGTAGGGATTTAGCCAGAATTTTGTAAAATTTGCTGTGTTTTTATCTGCTAATAACAATTTTAATGTAATTTTAGTGAAAATATTGTTTTGCTAAACATTTACACAAATATCACAGGGCCTTAAAAACCAATCAGTACCACCTTATTTTTATTCTACAGGTCATGGGCTTTCAGGAAATCTATGGTTTGAGTTTTTTTTTTTATAAACTCTAAAAGCTGTAAAAGAAAAATGAAAACCCCCAGATTTTTTGAGAGATTTGGATCGTTACATAGCTCTGTGCTTTCAGAAAATATATGGTTGAGGGGGGGGGGGGGGGGGGGGTTAATTTTACAAACTCTGAAAGCTGTAACGGAAAAACAAAAAGGCAATGGAAAAATTGCAAAAATGGGCCAGCCAGCTGAATATAAAAGTGAAGCACAGGGCCTGGCAGCAAAAAAAGGTAAAAGGCATGCACCTGGTTGGACTTAAAGAGCAACTCCACTTTTGTTGAGAAACAAACATTCCCATCTGGGTGATCTATGTATGTTGCAAGTATTTTAACAAACTTTGTTGCAGATTCCTACCTTTTGTCATTCTGAAGAAAAATGGATTTTTGTAAAATCTTACCGTAAAATCCTTTTCTCTTAAGCTCATTGACAGACGTAGTCCTCCTTGATTAATATCAACTCGGGTTATACTGCCCTCTACAGGAGTAGGACTAGACAGGAAAGAAAACGTTCTGGCCACACCCTAGGGGCAGTCCCAGAGGGTATATCCTCTCACTTCCTGCTACAGCAAATCAGTTATGTCACAAAGCAGTGTTTAGAGAATTTAACCCAACCCAACTCAAAAACAGAGGGGCGGGTACTACGTCTGTCAATGAGCTTAAGAGAAAAGGATTTTACGGTAAGATTTTACATAAATCCATTTTTCTCTGTCGCTCATTGACAGACGTAGTCCTCCTTGATTAATATCAACTCGGGACGTCCCAAAGCAGTGCCACAAATGAGGGGTGGGAAAATGGAAATCAAATCCAATCTAGAAGGCCCAACCGGTGCCAACTAGAAGTTTTAAAGGCTCATCAATCACACGATGAGACTCAACTGAAATTCCAACGGAAAAAAACCCTCGAGGTAGACCACCGGTCTCCTCAAATTGCGGCCTGCAAAACCTTGCGGCCAAAGGAGGCATCCGCCGATGCCATCACATCAACTTTATAAAATTTTGTAAAGGTATGAACCGACGACCAGGTAGCTGCCTTGCACACCTGGACCACTGACGCCTGATGACGGTAGGCCCAGGAAGTACTGAGAGCTCGAGTGGAGTGCGCCTTAACAGGGAACGGAGGATTCCGACCCTTAATAGAATAAGCCTGTACCACCGTCTGTCTAATCCATTTGGAGATAGTCGCGGCAGATGCAGGCAACCCCTTTCTGGGGCCATCCGTGATCACAAAAAGTGAATCCGTCTTACGGAACGATTCCGTAGTCTTCAGGTATACCCTGATTGCCCGAACCACATCCAAGGAATGCAACGCATATTCCTGAGGATGATTGGGCTTAGGACACAAGGAAGGTAGCACAACATCTTCATTCAGATGAAAATCTGAAACCACCTTAGAAAGGAAGGATGGCTTCGGATGAAGAACTACCTTATCCCTATGAACCACTAGATATGGGGAATGCCATGATAATGCAGCCAGTTCTGACACCCTGCGTGCAGAAGTGATAGCCACCAAGAAGGCCACCTTCTGGGATAATGTAAGCAAGAGAATCTCCCTGATATTTTCAAAGGGAGGTTTCTGAAGAACCGACAAACACCAAATTAAGATCCCAGGGCGGTAAGGGCGCGCGCACTGGCGGAGCCAAGTGCCGCACCCCCTGGACACCAAGGAATGAGTAGCCCAAGGCTTCTGAAAGGAGATTGCTAATGCTGAAACCTGACCCTTGATAGTGCTCAAGGATAGTTTCTGCTCAACCCCCTTTTGCAGAAAAGCCAAGATTCGGGTCACCGAATAGGTACGTGGGGGAAATTCCAAAGATTTACACCACGCGATATAAGTCTTCCATGTGCGATAATAGACTTTGCTGGATGTCGCTTTCCTTGCTTTAATTAGAGTAGGAATAACTGAAGCTGACAACCCTCTCTCCTTCAGTACCTGGGTCTCAATAGCCAGGCCATTAAAACCAGCGACTGTAAAGCACGATGGAAGATCGGTCCTTGAGACCGCAGATCCTCCCTGAGAGAAAGTCTCCAAGGAGCGTCCGCGACTAGCCTGTCCAAGTCGGCGTACCCGGCTTGACGAGGCCAGCTTGGAATTTCCAGGATAACTGGAGTTCCCTCCACCTCTATCCTGCGGAGAAATCTCAGCAGCAATTTGAGAGGGGGGAAGACATATAGTAGCTGATACTGCCTTTACAGGCCGTTCAGCACGTCTGCTGCGTCCGCTAGAGGATCGCGGGTGCGAGCCCTGTTGAGCCAACCTACCAACAGATCCATATCCGGGGTGCCCCAATGAAGGGACAGCTGGTGAAATACCTCTGGATGAAGAGACTATTCCTCTTGATCCAGAATCTGACGGCTGAAATAATCTGCCTGTCCACCCCCGTGATAAATATCACGGAGAGAACTGGAACAACTGTTCCCCCAATAAGAATGTTGGCCACTTCTATGGCCACCAGGGCACTCTTGGTGCCCCTTGGTGATCGACCTAAGTCATGACCGTGGCATAGTCCGATTGGATCCGAACCGGGCTGCCCTGGAGCTGCTCGGTCCAGTAAATCAGACAAAGTCTGATCGCTCTCAGTTTCAACACATTTATCGGTAACCTGGAATTTATCAAAAGAAATGACTTCCCCTGGCTGAGCATCGGAGACCGAAGCCACCAGACCAGAGCCTCCCTGATCCGCTCACTCAATCGGATCCGATTGTCCAGGGAATCGGGATTCCGATTCCATATGAGAAGAATCTCCTCTATGGAGAATTCGGGTATGAGACTGGGCAAACGGTACTGCCTCTAAGGAGGCGACCATCAATCCCAGCCAGTTGACGGACAGCAACATCGGAATCATTGACTGAATCTTCTGGAGTTTCTCCGCATGGAGAAACACTCTTGCCAAGGACGTATCCAAAATTAGGCCCAGATAGTTCAGTCTCCTGGTGGGAACCAGGGATGATCTTTGGGAAAAGCAACGAAAACGCTGATGTCCTGCGAAGATGGGAATATAAGGATAGGCATCCTAAATGTCTATGGACGCCAGGAAATCCCCCTGATGCAGGGAGGCCACCACTGTATGGATGGACTCCATCTCTTCCAAGACCAGAATTTGACGCACCTAGCCCTTTTTCCTGGGCATTGTGAACAAGTTCGACTAGAACTCCTCCAAGGAATGGGAACTACCACTGCTTGTTGTATCAAGCTGTCCCCCGCAAAGCTTTTAAGCGACCCGGGGATGTCGACTATTGGAAGGGAAGAATCGCACCGGTGGAAGTGATCGAAACTCGATCTTGTATCCCGACCATATGACCTTGCGAACCCCTTTATCCGGGATTCTGGAAAGCCCTGGATCCGGAAACCGGTGAAGACGTCCCCCCACCCTAGAGATGGGTGGGGCCCATTCTGTCAATCCAACGGGATAACAGTGGCTTTATTTAGTCTGGAAATCGGTGAGTCCACTATTGGTGGTACCGTCCATCTTTGTAATGAGGGATTCCTCAAAATGATAGCGCCTAGCCATACGTTAGGAAATAGCAGGGCTCATTTACGAACGACCTATTTGGGCAAGGGAAACCCTTCACCATTTTCGTAGGCTTGCTAGTACCAAAAAAGGAATATGAGTCTCAGCTACCTCTGCCGGTGTAACCTCAAGATTTAAGGTTTCCCGGACAGACACAACTAGTGCTTCCACCAACGCTTCTTGTGCTATGGCGGAGGCAGAAGCGTCCTCCTTACTGTCTGAGGAGACCATACCTGAGACAACAACCCCAGAAAAGGGACTGCAATGACCAGCTCAGAATCCTTATCTGAGGTATCAGATGACATAGGGGTAGGCGGGGGTCGCTCTTCTTGACCCCCGTCCCTGACAGACTACCTCCACCCGGGATACCAAAGACTCCAAAACTGCTGATAATGCATCATCACAAGTGGGGTACTGGAGGGTCCTGCGGCCACCCTGAGGGGATCAGGTGGGGATACATGTGTGGCAGGGTTCATGTAACAAGACACTTGCCAGCAAACACAAAAAAATTAATTGCAAGAAAAAAACATCTTTTTTTTTTTTTTTTTTAACTTAGTCCCCCAGCGCAGTAGCGCCCCTCAGTCTACCTGCTTGGACCCCTCAGAGAGAGAGAGAGAGAGAGAGACCCCAAGGCTCACCTGATGCACAGAAGTTTCTTATCAACCTGCTTCCAGCACTGTCTGTTACAGACAGGAAGTCTTTGGCTTGCTTTCCCTGGGCCAAGGAGGCGGCTCCGCCCCTTTACACGCCTTCCGGTGCCTCCCAATTACTCCACGAGGTGTTTGGTCACCTCAAACATGGCCGCCCCCATGCTGGAGACACGAGGCTACGCCAATATGGCGGCCTCGTGCGATCTGCAGGAAAATGGCGGCGGCCTGTGTAGGATAGCGGCGGCTTGCAAGTTAGCAGCGGCCTGCGGGATGTGTGCATTCGGCCTGTGCGGCCTGCGGAAGTGCCTCGGCCTGCGGGAGGTGTCCTCGGCCTGCGGGAGGCTGTGCGGCCTGTGGAAGTAGACATCCAAAAAGAGAAAGACCGCACTCGGAGATGTTAAATGAAAATCAATAGGACTCCTTTATTCTCCATAAATACAGCAGACAGACAGTGCAATACACGGACAGATGTGTCGGGTTGACGCGTTTCACGATAAAAATCGCTTATTCATAACCACACACCTTGAGACTGTGGATGCCAACAGCCTTTTGTAGATAAACCAAGTAAAGGGTGGACAAAAAAATGTAATTGCTCACACCCTGAGTTAATTGGTACGAAAAGGCACACAGCTGCTTGTTCAGCAATCCACAGTCTCAAGGTGAAGACATTTAATTACAAAAACACATCTCCCTCCCTGCAGGGGGAGGGGGAAGGGTACATATAGACAATATAAAATCACATATTTAATAGAAAAAACACATATAAAGACATGTATATATATATATATATATATATATATATGACGGGCTGAGAAGGTCAATAAAATAGGTTACAAAGCAACACATGACATATATATACTTATAGGGCTTGACCTCTGGTAGTCAAAAATAGCTGCATAAACGTTATCTTTATCCAAAAATACTTTTAAGAAGGGATCTCTCCAAGTATTCCATCGGCAGTAGTGTTGGGGCCGGTATAGCATAATATAAGTGAAGAGACACATTCTTTATGATGATATTACGTTTTTTTGTAATGTCATAACATTATAGTTTAAACACGTTTATATTTTTCCAGGTGTTTTTTAGGTATTTTTTCCTCACGTATACTTTTTTGACCATACGTTTACTCCATCACTATTTTCAGTTTTTACATCAGTCATTTTGTTCACCATTCTTCTCCCATTTTACACATATTTATTTTATACATTATATATCGTTCACATTTATATACACATATGTGTTCCATATTGGGATTATTCATGTTCACATTTTTATTTTTATATTTATCTTATCTTTCTTCATTTAATTATATGTTCACTCATTCATACCTATGTACATATAATTTCTTTTCCATTGCCCCGGTAATGTGTTTTTCTACTTTTCAGTTTTTCACAGGTATCATTCATTGACAAAAGATCTTTATTCATACAGATATCTGTGTCTCTTCACTTATATTATATTATGCTATACCGGCCCCAACACTACTGCCGATGGAATACTTGGAGAGATCCCTTCTTAAAAGTATTTTTGGATAAAGATAACGTTTATGCAGCTATTTTTGACTACCAGAGGTCAAGCCCTATAGGTATATATATATATGTCATGTGTTGCTTTGTAACCTATTTTATTGACCTTCTCAGCCCGTTATATATATATATATATATACACACATGTCTTTATATGTGTTTTTTCTATTAAATATGTGATTTTATATTGTCTATATGTACCCTTCCCCCTCCCCCTGCAGGGAGGGAGATGTGTTTTTGTAATTAAATGTCTTCACCTTGAGACTGTGGATTGCTGAACAAGCAGCTGTGTGCCTTTTCGTACCAATTAACTCAGGGTGTGAGCAATTAAATTTTTTTGTCCACCCTTTACTTGGTTTATCTACAAAAGGCTGTTGGCATCCACAGTCTCAAGGTGTGTGGTTATGAATAAGCGATTTTTATCGTGAAACGCGTCAACCCGACACGTCTGTCCGTGTATTGCACTGTCTGTCTGCTGTATTTATGGAGAATAAAGGAGTCCTATTGATTTTCATTTAACATCTCCGAGTGCGGTCTTTCTCTTTTTGGATGTCTACATGCTTGGATGGCGGATCTGACCTGCACCGAGTGCTGAACTTGCACCTGAGCGGCTTTCTTTCCTGTTTTTGTCGGCCTGTGGAAGTGACCGGCTTTCTGGAGGGATGGCGATCTGTGGCTGCAGTAACTCAGGCATAGGCATCGGCCTGTGTACACACTAGACAGGTAGTGTGACGATACTCGCCGTCACTGAGACTGAAAAAACTATGTGACAGATAAATTGATGATTTGGACTGCTTAAGTGATCAGACTTGTAACAGATGCATGTCATCAGCCCAAACACCTGTCTTCCATGGATTGTAAATCATGTTGATTTGATCATCTATTGTTTACTGTGGGTTCTCAGTATTTACACTATAATATGTGTATTTGTATCTGTTTTACTTTTGGTGCCGGCAGTCTGGGCTTCCAGGCTGACTTAAGTACGCTGAGCTAATTAGCATGTAAATGATAACCTTGTCTAGATGGGATTAACCATGAGTCAGCTCTACCTCGTTATCTTCTATTCATTATGTGATGCTTTTATGTAAATATTCAGGCCATTGTTCATGTAGTGACTGTCATGCTTCTCAAGTGTATAAAAATCTGCTGCTTGTTTTTAATAAAGGAGCTAGTTGTTTCCAGACACATACAAGCTAAGTTCAGGCTAGTTTTTGTATGGGGGGCGGCTGGAATATCTCTATATGTCCAGACTGGAGGAAGCCTTATACTGACGGAAGACCACAAGCACGGTGTGGGTCGACGGTTCCGTCACATTGGTGGCAAGCGGTGGGATGCTTCCTGCAGTCTGGGACATCCAAACCTCCACCGGGATCCAAGGTCCGGTGAGCGGAAGAGGAGAGGTACAGATATCAGCCGCCATGGAAGAGGAATTCGGAAAGAGTTTGCGAGAGATGCGGATACAGCACAGGGGGCCAGTGTCAGAGAAGGTCCTGCTAAGATGGCATGATGTGATCCGCTGGGAACTCTGGAAAGAAGCGCTAGCTCGTGAGCAGGGAAAAATCCTCCCCTCCTTCCAGGAAAGGTACTGGTCGCAGTACGAAGTGCGAATGGTGATTTTGGGGAGATTACCGCATAAGGAATGGAAAGCTGAGTTAAGCAGGCTGGTCCAGGAGGAGATGCGGTTGGATGAGAGCTATAGAGCCCTCCGCTGGTATGTAACCCAAGTGTGCCCATGGACAGCAGATGACAGCCCAACGGAAGGCTTTTGCTACGGCGGCCTGGGGCTGTTATTAGAGAGGCTGTCTGAGGACCCCGACTTTGGGAGCGATTTGGAGTGGCGTTTGGAGGAAATATTGAAATACAGAGAACAGATGCTGAATGTCTTGGACGTGCACTGGGCACTGGAAGATTTGGAATTTCTAGCCAATCAGGAATGGGAGCTGGAGATCGCCTACAGACAGCTGCTAGACTCTGCTCAGTGCCAGGCCTGGGCTCCCCTTGCCTGGGAATACCCAGAAGTACCAGCTGACAGTCCAGAAATCCTGACTGAAGAGTCGGCAATGTGGCACAGTAATAGTGTGCTTTGCTCACCTGCACCCACGGTTTTGGATGCGGAGGTCTTATGGCGGATGCAGCAAGTGCTGACTCACCTGGACGAACCTGTTTCTGCACAGGACGAGCTTGGATGGAGGAATGCATCTGTTCAGCCGCTGGATAAAGGTATGGGAGAAGAGGAAGCCATCTTCATTCCCAAACCATGGATTACAAATTTAATGGACTTTCCATTGGAAGATGATTTGGATTATAAATCACCTACAAAAGTGTTGGCACTGGGCCCAAGTGCCACCAGTCCATGTCCTGGACTTTCAGCAATTCCAGAGACTGGAGATTTATTAGACTTTTCTGCTGAGGAGGAAGCTCCCAGTGAGCCTGCAGCAGATGAGCAACCATCCAGGCCTAGCGCTGCTGACCTCTGGATGCAACAATTGGTGACCCAGCAAGTTGTGTGCAAGGCCACTGACTTTTCAGTTTATGTTCCTGCAGAACAGCTGGCATCAGGGCCTAGCACTACTGAGCTCTGCACAACACCAACAGCAGCTTCAGCCTCCCAGAGAGAAGAGGCAGCTGACCTTTCTGCTACACCACTGACAGGGACATGGGATTTCCTGCCAGCAGCATGTGTGGAGTTACAAGAAACTTCTACAGCAGAAGCGCTGACAACTGGACAAAGGGTCCAAGATCTTTGCCCCACACCTGCAGCAGTCCCGGAGACCCAGGGTGAGAAGGTGGTGGTCAGTCCCGAGCAGCAGATCAGGATCCAGGGGGAGAAGAGACAAGAGGTTGCCGGAGCAGATTACGTGGAGTCCCCAGCAGAAGTGCTGGCAACAGAGCAGAGTGCTGCTGGCCTCTGCCCTCAACTCACAAGTGATGGATTTCCTGAGCAGGTGGATGAGACTACAATCCCCACCTGTATACCCCAGGGATGCTGGGCAGTCGGCCCAGATCCCCAACAGCATGAGGGAGTGAGCCCAGCCACCCTGTCTTCTCTCCAGCGGCTGAAAGGACTCCAGGGAGAAGGGCCAGTCCACGCTTCTTCCCTACAGCGGGTATGTTCTGCGAGAGAGGCAGAGGTTGGTTGGGTGAGTAATGCTCCCTTTGGGACAATTTGCTTGGGGTACTGTGTGGGTATAGACATTGGGGGGCTGGAACTACAGACTACCTTCAAAGTCAACCCATTTGGGGTCCCCTCCTGTGTTAGTCTCCTTCCAGAAGCAGAGAGATGTGACGGTAGTCACTTTGGTTGGGGGGTCCTTGGAACACAGCTTACCGTAGAGAGGTTGGGAAATACCTCTCTCAACCCCCTAGGCACTTCTTATGTCTAAATCACCCTGTGTCTTTTAGGGACACAGGGTGACCAAAAAGCCCAGTCTGGCCTGCCCAAACCAGACTTCCACAGACTGATTGGCTATGAGAGCTCCATGCGCCCTGCCGGGACAAACTTACAAGCTATGTGGAACTTTGTCAAGGAAGTTGCCATGATGGATTGACTCTTTGGGACTTGTTACCCGACGAACTCAGGCACAGACCAGTTGGGGGTCTGGTACCTGGTTCGTCTACCTTTGGGGGGAAGATATGTGACGGTACTCGCCGTCACTGAGACTGAAAAAACTACGTGACAGATAAATTGATGATTTGGACTGCTTAAGTGATCAGACTTGTAACAGATGCATGTCATCAGCCCAAACACCTGTCTTCCATGGATTGTAAATCATGTTGATTTGATCATCTATTGTTTACTGTGGGTTCTCAGTATTTACACTATAATATGTGTATTTGTATCTGTTTTACTTTTGGTGCCGGCAGTCTGGGCTTCCAGGCTGACTTAAGTACGCTGAGCTAATTAGCATGTATATGATAACCTTGTCTAGATGGGATTAACCATGAGTCAGCTCTACCTCGTTATCTTCTATTCATTATGTGATGCTTTTATGTAAATATTCAGGCCATTGTTCATGTAGTGACTGTCATGCTTCTCAAGTGTATAAAAATCTGCTGCTTGTTTTTAATAAAGGAGCTAGTTGTTTCCAGACACATACAAGCTAAGTTCAGGCTAGTTTTTGTATGGGGGGCGGCTGGAATATCTCTATATGTCCAGACTGGAGGAAGCCTTATACTGACGGAAGACCACAAGCACGGTGTGGGTCGACGGTTCCGTCACAGGTAGGATACCTCTATACCTCAATAGTAATGCCTTTTAGTAGTCTGCCACTGACTTCAGTCACCCTTACAGTCATATAGTGACTTTAGATAGTCAGCTCCCAAACCAAGCCTCCTGGTTTCTATTCACAAAAATCACACTCAAATTGGGGGATCTGTGAAATGTTATAGGATAGAGGGGAGACCCAGAAACTGAGTGTCCGACCATCCCAGAGAGGGGCCCGCGTCCACCAACAAACCCGACAGGGGGAGAGGGGGAACATTCTACTCACCATACCGGAACCAGGCGGGCGCCAACTCCTGACAGAACCCCTCTCCACCGGGGTGGGGGGGGGCTGTCGACCAATACGGACGCCGTGACTCTGTTGGTCATTGGCGTCCAGGCGAGACGTTTAACTCGCAGGGTCAGTCCCCGTCCAGTGGGACTATGTCGCGGCCGACCCAGTGCGGAGCTATGGCCTGCACGCGCTCGTAGGCTGAACTGGGGTGACCACTGGATCTCAACATCCAGCCCGTCGCCCAGTTTCAGCGTACTTGCTTGAAGATCTCACAGGAACACTGGAGAAAAAAAGCTGTCTAAAAAAAGTATTTCTAAAAAAAATCCTGCCAGGACCGAAGATCCTAGCAAGGAATCTAGGTCCTTACTCCTAACTAGACAGAAAAAAACTGATTTGCTGTAGCAGGAAGTGAGAGGATATACCCTCTGGGACTGCCCCTAGGGTGTGGCCAGAACGTTTTCTTTCCTGTCTAGTCCTACTCCTGTAGAGGGCAGTATAACCCGAGTTGATATTAATCAAGGAGGACTACGTCTGTCAATGAGCGACAGAGAAATAGCTGTTTGTTTGTCTGTGTCCATGTGCAAAATGAATCTGTATGGCAGTGGTTTTAGAATCAGCTGCTGCACCTGCAGGGCTCTAATGAGGAAATCTGCCTGGTCTGCATCCCTTTAGACATGATTTCCCTTTGAGAGTATAACAACAAAAAAATGGGATTTTTGACTTACTGTAAAATCCATTTCTCTGATGTTCATTGACGGACACAGCTTCTGTTATTCTTAAGCATGGGTTATACTGCTCCCTACAGAAGTAGGACACTAGACAGAAAAAAAAAATTCTTTCTACACCCATGGGCAGTCCCAGGGGGTATACTCCCTCTTTCTGCTATAGCCGCTCAGTTTTGTTACAAGCAGTGTCAGGAGAATTATAACTCCACAGAGGGGTGGGTGCTGTGTCCGTCAATGAACATCAGAGAAATGGATTGTACGGTAAGTTAAAAATCCCATTTTCTCTTTCATTAATTGACAGACACAGCTTCTGGTATTCTTAACCATTGGGATGTCCCAACACAGTGTTAAACATGAGGGGTGGGAAAAAGCAAATAAATTCCCAAGGCTAAACATCAGCCAAACCAGGAAATAGGGGCTCAACCAAACAACTGGAGTCCATCTAAAAAAATATAATACACCCTCAAAGAGGATCAGGTCCTCTTAAAAAGCAGCCTGCAAAACCTTGCGGCCAAAGGAAGCATCCGCAGATGCCAACACATCCTCTTTATAAGACTTTGTAAAAAAGTGCACCAAAGACCAGGTGGCCGCCTTGCAAACCTGCGTCACGTGCGTGATGTCTGATGACGGAACGCCCAGGAGGCACTAAGCGCCCCTAGTAGTGTGTGCGCCTTGACAGGGAAAGGAGGAACCTGAGCCCTGATGGAATAGGCCCGAACCACCGTCTCTCTGATCCATCTAGAAATGGTTGCAGAGGAAGCGGACAACCCTTTACGAGGTCCATCCATGAGCAAAAATACTGAGTCTGACTTCCTGAAAGACTCCGTAGCTGCCAGGTATACCCTAATTGCTCCGACCACATCCAAGGCATGCAAGACAATTTCCTTCGGATGTTTAAGCCTGGGACACAGGGAAGGCAACAAAATGTCTTCATTCAAATGAAAATCAGGAGGATCCACAGATGAGTGTAAAAACACTGCCAAGGGACACCCCCACCGCGCTTGCAGCCGCACCCGGTCTCCAGCTACTTTGGCATGGCTGTCATCAAAAGATAGACCGCCCTCACAGCGCCACCCCTTCCAAGGGAGGCGCAAAGAAGGCCGCATGGCCAAGTAGGCCACAAGTCGCGGCCTAAATTTTGCATGTGCATGGATCCCAGCCAATAGGACCAGCGGAGGAAAAAGCAGATGCCCAAAAGAAGAGCAGGGGCTTCAGCTAACCTTACGGTGGTCGTGCCGACTCGGCCACATGGCCTAGTAGGCCGCAAGCTACAGCCTACATTTTTGTGGACACTCAGCTGCTTGGGCGCGAGCCCCAGCGGAGTCGAGCACACAGGGGCAGCGGAGGGGAGGGCAGATGCCCAAACAGAGGGTAGTAGCTTCAGCCGCCGTCACTGAGGCTGCCTCACATAGCTCCCGACCAGTAGGCCTAAAGTTTTGACCAGATCTTGCCACGTGAGGCACGGACACGTGGATGCAAAACCATCTACTCCCCCAGCCCAACAACTGCAGCAGGGAGCCCAGAGGACATCCCTGCCCTAGTCATCCCAGTGTGGCAGGGAACCCTGCTCAACCTCCTGTTGTGCACCAGGAAAAAACCCGGCCAGCAACCTCAACAAGCCCTCCTTAAGAGCATGTGGCAAAAACCAGCTCATAACCACACCCAGGGAGGGGTGGCAGACCCACAGTGACCAGATACGGGTGAGGGTGTCCCTTTGTGCAGACGGGTATTTGTCTGCAGATCTGGAGGGGACTGCTCTCTGCTTACCCGACCATGTCTTCTTGGAACCCCCAGAAGACCTAAATGGCTTAGTTCCTTCCTCCTGCGTGCCGGAGGCACAAAAGGGCAGCCTGTGGGCTGTAAAAAAAGGCCCCGTCTATTATGTGGAGACTTACCCTAGGAGAATTGAGGAAGAAGAGTACTCTTCCCACCTGTAAGCCCCTTGATCAGTTCATCCAAAGAGGATCCAAACAAGCAGGCTCCCGTAAAGGGGAGCTCTGAAAGAGCTGTTTTTGAAGCCTGATCTGCAGACCAGCTTTTTAGCCACACCATGCATCTAATGGCTACCCTTACTGTGGATACCCTGGCTACAAGAGGGGCAGCATCTAGCGCCGCATCACATATAAATAGTAGGGCTTGGACCATTTGGTCCTTTAGATCTGACAAGCCAGGAAGGAGCTGTTCTATTTCCAGGTCACTTTTTAGTAACTTACCCATTCTGTTATGGTCTGGGACACCAGAGTAATCACGAAGATTGGTTTAGGTATAGAGCCCGCTATGACATGTAAGTGGTGGGACAGAGACCCAATCCTTCTATCCACAGGGTCTTTAAAGACCGGAGACTCCTCCAACGGGACCACAGTAGATTTGTTCAGTCTGGAGACCGGATGGTCCACCTTCGTTGGAACGGTACATTTTGTGGATAAAGCGTCTGTGAATGGATAGCATCTCTTAAAATGCTTCGGCACCACTAACATCTGTTTGAGGCGCCCCCATTGGTCAGAGACACTTTTGTCAAAAAGTTCCGGACAAGGGAAAACCTAGCCCGACTTCTGGATTTACGAGTGCCAAAAGACACCTGCGTCCCTGACGCTGCAGAATCATCCGCCATTTTTAGAGTTTCCCACACTGACACTATAAGTGCCTCCACCAGCGCGTTTTCCTGCGTGGCTGCAGACAAGGATATGTCATCCTCGCCATCTGAGTGCGATGACGCAGAACACTCAGGGTAACCTGCGTCCACATCTACCTCAGAATCTGAGGATACAGGAGAGACAGGGGAGGGCATAGGGCATTTTTTTACTAGTGGTATTTTTAAAAACCAAATCCACTTTTGACACCAGGTTTTTCAAAACAGCCATTAAGGCAGAAAAGGGTTGTGACCAGGAGGTCCCCGCAACCACAAGGAGGGGATCTGTAGGTGAAACTTGTTCCTGGGACTCAATAGGAACCCTGGAATAGCGCAGTGTCACTTTAAGAAAACTGCAAAAAAAAAACTGGACCCACACCTCTGCACCAGCGGGACTAGTCCCAGCCACTAGGCACTGCAGATAGCAGGGTGAGAGAGAGAGACCTACAGGGACCCCAATAGACATACGACCATCCAATATGGAGGAGAATAGGATCGGTCTGCTGTGAAGAGAAACGATTTTCACAGGAAGAGGAAGTACCTGGGTCATCACTAGAGTAAAGGCCTATCTGCTTCCTGCTGTCCAGCGTTCGTGGACTCCGAGAAAATGGCCGCCTAATGCATTCCAATGGGGAAACCATAAAAACATGGCCCCCCATGCATTTCAATGGGAACTTCTGAAAAATAAATAGAGCTGAAAGATTCTACAGGAAAATGGCGGCCACCTCGGTGCACCATGCTGTCTCCAGGACCCCTTGAGTGGTCCAATGAGTTAGCGGCATCTGGGGGCCAGGATTAACCCCCCCCCAGCGGATCTGCTATAGTGGCATCTGCACCCCCCCCCCGAGGACCCCTATCGCTGACTGAGGTAGGGTCCTCTATGATGGTGGGGAGAAGGGCTCTGGGGGAGCCTGGTATATACAGAGAGGCCAGGGGGAATGGGGGGTACCTGAGGGTCCACCTTCCCAGGGAGGGGTCCACGTCCGCCTCAAGATCGCCAGAGCTATGGGGGGGGGGGGACACTACTCACCATACCAATGACAATCGGTTGGGCGCCACTCCGGACAGACTACCTCTCCACTCGGGGCGGGAGTGCTGACGGCCAAGGGGTATGTCGCGACTCAGGCCGAACCAGGTCGTGTGCATCCCAGGGAGGTGTTTCCCCCGCGGGTCAGCCCCCGTCTATTCGTGGCGAGGCCTAGTGCGATGCTATTACCTGCACACGCTCGCTGACTGGACTGGGAGACCTTAAGGATCTAGGATATCCAGTCCGAAACCCAGTCCGGCTGTTGATTGCAGCTCTCTCAGGAACATAACTAGCTAAAAAATTTAAATTTTAACAAAGGTTCCCTTTAAAATAAACAAGCTAAGACCGAAGTCCCAGCCGGGAACTAGGTCCTACCCCTACACTAGGCAGAAACAAACTAAATCCTATAGCAGAGAGAGTGGGTGTATGCCTGCAGGGACTGCCTCATAGGCGTGGTAAAGATTTTTCCTGCCTAGTGTCCTACTCCTGTAGGGGGCAGCATAACTCAATGGTTAAGAAGAATATGGAGCTGCGTCTGTCAATGAACGATAGAGAAATCAGTAAGCCAATCACACAAGCAGTAAATAACATATAAGGGGGGCATTCTGTACACCATCTGTGTACAGAATATCTCCAGGTAGCCATACTGAACTGCAGTTTACAGAAAAAAAAACAGCTCTGCAGATTAAAAAGGAAAGGTATTTTAATAACATTTAAATACAATATGACTTGTGCCGCAATGGTATATGCTATATTATTATTTATTTTTTTTATTTGCTAATTTTTTTTTTTCCCCCATGAAAGTGGAGTTAACCTTTGAAGGATAAAGTCACCTTTTAAAAAAAAATAATAATAAATGCACATCTTTATGCAGGTAAAAAAAAAATTGATTTTTGTAAGAACTTACTGTAAAATCCTTTTCTCTGAAGTTCATCGACAGGCGCAGCTCCTTATCTTCATGACTCATAGGGTTATGCTCCTCCTTCAAGGAATAGGCACTAGACAGGTTAAAAAAAAATGAACCACGCCTATGTGGGCTGTCCCTGCAGGCATAACCCCTCAGACTCTGCTATCATCAAACAGTTTAGTAGCAAGCAGTGTTTAGAAGACAAAAAAACCCATAGCTCAGAAGTAGAGGGGCAGATGCTGTGTCTGTCGATGAACTTCAGAGAAAAGGATTTTATGGTAAGTTCTTACAAAAATCCAGTTTTCTCTATCGTTCATCGACAGACGCAGCTCTGTACCTTCATGACTCATAGGGATGTCCCAAAGCAGTATAATCATGAGGGGTGGGAAACGCAAACACAAAATGTAAGTCCCCAATGGCTAAACTTAGCCAACCAGGCAACATGGAGCTCAACGAGGAACAACTGGAGCTCACCCGGACAAAATGGAACCCTCAAAGAGAAACTAAACAGGGTTCTCTTTTAAACTGCGACCAAGTTGCAAACTTGTAGCTCCGACGCCTGGTGTCGAAAAGCCCAAGAGGCACTCAGTGCTCTTGTAGAATGAGCCTTCACTGGGAAAGGAGAAACCGGACCCTTCATGAATAGGCCTGTACCACCGTCTGCATAATCCATCTGGAAATGGTCGCAGCAGATGCAGCCAAACCCTTACGAGGTCCATCAGTAAGGAGAAAAAGAGCATCTGATTTTCTAAAGGACTCAGTGGTCTCTAAATAAACCCTGATCTCCCAAACTACATCCAAAAAATGCAAGGCATACTTCTTAGGATGCTGAGGTTTAGGGCAAAGTGAAGGCAACACAATGTCTTCATTCAGATGAAAATCAGAAACCACCTTAGAAAGGAATGACTGATTAGGTCGAAGTACCACCTTATCCCTGTGTTCCACCAGATAAAGTGAGCGTCAAGACAACGCCGCCAATTCAGATACCCTGCGGGCAGAAGTGACCGCCACCAAAAAGGCAACCTTCTGAGACAAAGAAAGCAGCGAAATCTCCCAAATTTTTTCAAAAGGAGGCTTTTGAAGAACAGATAACACCAGATTTAGACCCCGTGAGCTTGTAGTTCCTCTGGATCTTGGTCCTCAGGAACTAACTAGTTAAAAAATTAAAAATCACAAACTTTCGCTGTTACAGCCAAAGACTGAAGTCCCAGCAGAGAGCTAGATCCTATTCCTAACACTAGGCAGAACAAACTGTTTGATGATAGCAGAGTCTAAAGGGGTTATGCCTGCAGGGACAGCCCCCATAGGCGGGGTTACGTTTTTTTCCTGCTTAGTGCCTATTACTAGAAGGAGGAGCATAACCCTATGAGTAATGAAGATGAGGAGCTGCGTCTGTCGATGAACGATAGAGAAATGTGCATTTATTATTTTTTAAATTAGGAGCCTGGAGAGCATTGCACCCTCTGTGTGTAAGCTGTTTGGCCTTACTTCGTACGGCCAAGCAGTTACACATTAACAGGAAGAAATAATTAACTACCACAGCATTTAACAGCGCCGTGGTAGTTCATTGAGAACAACAAGCCGACAGCCACAAAGGCTGCAGGATCTTGTAATTTTCAATTCACAGAACTCTGTGAATGAGTGGCGCAGCAGGGCAGGCGTTGGCCCGCATGACCGTGTTCTCTGCAGATTCTGACAGAGAGCTGGGAGAGAAGATCCCCCGCCACCTGTGATATTGGGGAGCCAGGCCGGTGGATTTGTAAAATGTCACACCCTGAATTTGGTTGTAACATGTTACAAAAGGTGAAATTATCCTTTAACTTATGGTCATCTGGCACATTTTAGAAAATGGCTGAATTTCTGGAGTTCAGCTTTAAGTCTAGTAACACTGAGGGGCCAAACTTGAACCCTGTGTTATGAACCAGCCATTTTAAATGGCTTTAGTTTATTACATCTGTATGCAGAAAAGGTACCCATTACCTGTTTAACAAATTGTGAAGCATTAAAAAGTTCTGTGCAGCCATAAAGAATGTGTTTTCCTTGTTTGGTCTAAAAAGAAAAAAAAAAAAGAAAAAGATAACACACAGTGTTAGGTTACATATGCTCTACATTTTACAGGCAGCACATGTTTAACTAATGCTTCTTAAAGAGTTAATAGTAATACACCAGAAGCAGGCTAGAAGGATGAAAAAATAGCTCAAGGAACTGATCTGCAGAACTGGCAAGGGCCACATAAATACCATCTATGAAAGAATAAGCAATAGGAAGGACAGGCCTTAGCAACCAGTAACAGGATACAAAAGCAATGCAAAAGCCAGAGCTGGTTGCCTGCCATTAAACTTTATTTTTATATGGTAGATTATTTTTTGCATGTCAATTAGCCAAAGTTGTGTGCCTGAAGAGGAGATGGTAGATGAGAGACAGCAGGAGAGCATAAATTAGGAAAGGAAAGGATGCAGGTAAGGACAGGGGACTAAACTAAAAAAAGTGTAGAGGGTAGCAAAAGAAAAATAGAAAACAAGAAGCAATAAAAAAAAGTTCATAAAATGGAGTGAAAAGTTAAAGATGGGTTAAGAGAACAGTCTCATCCTGTTTAACACTTTTTTAAGTGACAGGCAGTAGCCTCACTTAGAAATGCCTCAAAAGGGCAATTGGTTAAGAAAAGGTAGGTACCGTAATGCATAAAGAAAAGTGAAACGGAACTGGAAATGTTAGGTGGCAAATTAGAAGAATACTCAGGTGAATCTAATCTGCAGTTCCTGTCTGCAACTGATAGATATGCATGCATCTGCCCTTTGCCTGCATCTGCAGCTAAACACACTGTTTAAAGACACATAGAGGCAGTGTTTTACGTTGCACAAGATTTGTCCACATAGTCCAAGTATCTATCCACAGCTGCTGTGCTATATGGAACAGATCTGCAGAATCCATGCTGCTCCCTTATCTGTCCTTTGGGCTTTTGGAGAACATCACCACACTGCTGATGGCTACTCTTTTTACCTTCTCCTGAAGCCCATCAGTTAACAGGGTAGCAGTCCAATTTCAAATCAAACGTTAGCTTTTAGATGGCATGTGCCAACATAAAAATTACATGACTTCCTAAAGGAATGCATAGGTGATCTAATGAGCATGTACATTCATTTTTTAGAGTTCTTCTTTAACAACCAGCAAAGCTTGGCAAGAAAATTGACAATGGAATAGGTAAATAAATTACACTGAGGAATGAAGGGAGATGGGGATGTAAGAACCTTGATATAAGGATTACATCTAAACAGTATGCTTCAATATTAAACAGAATTATCCAACTGAAGAAAAATATGACATCTGATGCATTGTTGTGGAAATTGCATATTTAACAGTGGCTCACTAAATGATACCTTTCTTTTGTAAAGATTTGGAAAGGAAGTTTGGCCAAGCCTAACCCCCCCCCCCCCCTTCAAAGTCACTGTACAATGGATAAACAGCCCTTTTGTCCTCAGAACAAATGGTGTTGGTTTGGAGGGATGGTATATTCCTTAATCACAAGTCTAAATGACTGCTCAAAGCTGCAAGAAGTCAGTCTCAAACGAAACATCCATGAAGCGATGACTACTGACTTTTCTCTGTGCCATGTGCAAAAGCAAACGGGACTCCATGGCTGCAAACTTCTTTTAGCTAAGTATATTTGCTTTATCTGTATCTGCTAGTCTTGTATTATGCTCCTAAATATTGTAATAGTTTTGTATGTACAGATTGTTTTTGCATAGTAAAAGCACATTTATACACCACAAAGGTCTAAGTTTCCTTGGTTGTACCGCAAAGTAACCTTGCTAGAAACGCACGCAAAACATTTGGGGGCTCGTCCGCGATTTGCGCTACAAATTCAACTGAAACAGACCTGTTTTCTGTGGTGTGTTGTGTAGCTTGTGCTAGGTAAAAAATGCTGCGTAAGCTGTTTAAGAAAAGCAAGGCTGCAGAGGTTTCTGGTGTCCAGAAGGAAATTTGCAGTTTACCTATCTGGGCCAGAGACAATGAGTGGGAGTCTCTTGCTAAAGAATTTGCAAAGTATGCTTCTCCTTTGAATAAGACTTGGGGTGATAAAATCTCAGATCATTTTGTAGATTTTAGCCTTAAGGGGTTGGATTTAAGTAAAGCAGAGAAGAGGACAGTTTCCACAGTGGGCTGGTATTTTGTTCATGCTCTCTATGCAGAATCACAGAAAAGGGAGAAGGCAGAGGCAGAAGTTAAGTTATTGAAAGACCAGCTAGCAGTTGCTTCAGAGTGTGTGCGTTCAACTGCTAGTAGGGCCGATGATTTGCAAGAGCGGTGTGCAGCCCTCATGACCAAATCAATTAATGCCTTAAGGAAAAGAAAGGAACGTAAACCTGTTAGTAAAGCCAGGGTACATGCCATTGTCACATCCCAAAACTGGGATTGTGAGGATGTCTCCTCCAATGATAGCGAGGATGAGGAGATAGTGTTTGATGTTTCTGATGATGATCATCCAATGGGAAAGAAAAAGTGTGCCAGACCTCTCATTACTAAGCAAAGGAAAAGGCAACATGATAGAGAGGATATGGCAGATGGGGAGGTGCATTATCGCAACCCCAGAGATGTTGAATTTGAAGAAGTCAGGGAGTTTACACAAACTGAATTCCATAAGCTGGCAAAACAATACAAACAAAGGTCCGGGGAACCCCTATTGAGTTGGCTCTTACGTTTGTGGGATGAAGGGGCGGACAGTGTTGTTTTGTCAGGCAAGGAAGCAGTGGCTTTGGGAGTGTTAACCCATGATCCACAATTGCGTCAGGCAATGCGAAAAGCCCGAGAGTTTAGTGTGAATTTTTCACTCTTAGACCTCGTGAGAGATGGTATAGTCCGAGTATACGCTAATCCTAGTGACCTGGAAAATACCTACTCGTGGAGAACATTAGGAGAAGGTATTTCCAGGTTACGTGAGATGGGTTGTATAACCGGATTAAATACATTTCCTGAATGGATGGGTCCAGATATGGAACCCTTCACGTCTGCTCTGCGCTCTAAGCTAATGAAGTCTGCACCACTTAATCTCAGGGCTCCTTTATTGTCTTTGCTGGGAGGCCTGAGTTTAAACAGCAAAATTCATGAAGCAACAACCCTTTTAAGCCAGTTGGGGGAGCTAGAGGAGACTAAAACAAAACCTGTCAGGGCATTAGATAAGGTCAGACAGGCAGAGAACAGGCTGAAAAGGACTTTTAAAGAGAAGAAAGGGAATGTGGGAGAGAAGACAGGAGGTGAAGAGAAAACCAGGCTAGTTTTCTCTAGGAAATAAATGTGGGTGGACCTATTAAAGGCAGGAGTACCTAAAAGTGAGATAGATGGCATCTCTACTGCAGAAATTTTGAAGCGGTGGAAACATTTAGTGGGGAAAACTGTCAGGGTTAGAAACACTACTCCTAGTGAAGATAACATCAGCCTAGATTTAGAGACAACAGAACAGACCCCTCCTGTTAGTCCCAAACCCATTCCCAAAACTGAACATGAACCCAAACCCAAATCCCTTTATCCTGGGGAGGAGTTAGAGAGAATTAGAAAAGGGGATTGGGAGGTTCCTTATCCTTTATGAAGGGAAGGTGGGTCTTCTGTAATAGCAATAAGAACAGTGACATCAGGAGACCGACACCCATATGCACCTGTCACTGTATGGTGGGGGAAGTCGCCTCTTCCTACACATGTCATGGCTTTAGTGGATACTGGACCTGAAGTTACACTTTTGCAAGGAGATCCTTCCCATCACAAAGGAGAAGTGATTTATGTAGAAGGTTTGGGAGGGCAAACCACACCAGCAGTTAGGACACGGGTGAAATTGGCTATTGGCAAGGGACCAGGATTTTGGACAAATGTTTTGGTATCAGAGTTACCTGAAAATATTCTTGGGATGGATGTACTTCAAGGTCAGTCTATTCAGACTGAACAAGGTACATTCACATTCGGGTATCCTGATAAAACGTATCTGGTCAGGGCGGTGAAGGCTGTGGTCAGAGGTCATGCAAAATGGACCCGTCTTTATTCCTCCACCAGAGAAGCCAGTCTGTCTCAAGCAATACAGACTTCCTGGAGGCCACAAAGAAATTGGGGAGACTATTCATGAACTGTTAAGAGTAGGGATCCTTAGACCTGCTGTAAGTCCATTCTCATCTCTGGTGTTCCCAGTAAAGAAACTTGATGGGACATATAGAATGACTGTGGATTACAGAGGTCTAAACAAAGTGGCACCTCCATTAAAGTCAGCTGTACCAGATATGATCTCAATCATTGAGAAAATTGCTAAAGAGGCAGGAGAATATCATGCTGTGATAGACCTGGCTAATGCTTTCTTTTCGATTTCAATAGACCCAGAGTGTCAGAACCAGTTTTCCTTTGTGTGGAATGGCCGCCAGTACACTTTCACTGTCCTTCCTCAAGGATAACTTCATTCTCCAACGATTTGTCATGGACTGATTGCCCGAGATTTAAGCACCCTAAATCTGAAAGTCACTGTGTTTCACTACATTGATGACATCATGATCTCAGGAACAAAGGAAGATGTAACTGAAGCACTGCACCTGCTGATACAGCACATGGAGAACAGAGGGTGGGCTATCAACAGAGACAAAATCCAAGGACCTGCCACAGAGGTGAAATTCCTGGGAATGATGTGGACTGGGCCACAGAGGAAAATTCCAGAGACAGTTGTGCAAACTATCCAGGCATTGTTGCCACCTACTACCAAAAAGGAGGCACAGAAGTTCATTGGAGTTGTGGGATTCTGGAGATCATTCATCCCACATCTTAGACTGATTCTGAGGCCTATATACAATGTCACAAGAAAAAAGACTGAGTTCACATGGGGTTAAGAGCAGCGGACCGCATTCCTGGCTGCTAAAGAAGCCATTTTGCAGCATCAAGGATTGGGACCTGTGAGACAAGGAGTACCATTTCAGCTGGATGTAGTTGAGCAGGATGGTACAATATCTTGGAGTCTGTGGCAGCCAAATGAAAAGAAGGGACTGAGAGCAATACCCATTGGATTTTGGTCCAAACAACTTACAGGGGCACAGAAGAGATACACGCCCCTAGAGAAGTACCTGTTTGGGGCCTACACAGCACTTCAACACGTAGAGACCATTACAGGAAAGGACACAGTCACCATCCATACTGCATTGCCAATAGCAGGATGGGTGAGAGATGATGGAATGACCACTAGGGCAGCTGTAGCCCAGAACCAAACACTAATGAAATGGAAATGGTACCTTCAAGAAAGAGGGGGTATTGCAGCTGGGGATGTCAGAGACATTTCAAAACAGTTGGCTGGGCTTGTCACTTTTACCAGCACCCATACAGAAGAAGAAATTCCTGTGCTGCAGTCATCCCCCTTGCACGAGGCTCCACCCTTTGAGTCTCTGTCAGATAAGATGAAGGAGTCAGCATGGTTCACTGATGGTTCAGCCAAAGTCACCTCGTCTGGTCATAAATGGACAGCAGCAGCCTACAACCTGAGTACAGACACAGTCCTGCAGGAGACCGGAATTGGAGGGTCCAGTCAGTATGCAGAGTTGAAAGCTGTAGTGATGACTCTTCAGGAGGATCTTTCTTCCCATGTCACTATCTACACTGACAGCTGGGCTGTTTTTAAAGGACTGACAACTTGGATGCCCACGTGGAAGTCCAATGAATGGTTGATTCATGGAAAGGTGGTGTGGGGAGGCAAGGAAGTCTGGGACTTCATGTGGAAGGAAGCTCACTCCCGCACCATAAAAGTGGGGCATGTTGATGCACATGTGCCCCTGGTCCCAGACTTTGAGAACTATAACAGAGTGGCCAAGGTGAATGCAGTTGTGCCAATTGATCCTGTCTTGATGAACTTGGCCAACTGGGCCCACAAGCAATCTGGACATTTGGGGCAGAAAGCCACATATGAATGGGCACAGCAAAGAGGATTGCCCATATCAATGGACATGATAAGGTCTGTAATAGGCAACTGTACAGTGTGTGGAGAAGTGCAACAATGGCCATTGCAAAAGTACTCCACCGGGTCGATTAAGAGGGGAGAGAGGCCTGCAGAGATTTGGCAGATTGACTTCATCGGTCCCCTGCCCCGGGGAAACAATGGACTGAGGTATTGTTGCACTGCAGTGGACACCAATTCAGGACTTTTGTTTGTTCATCCTTGCAAACGTGCAGATCAAGCCGCAACACTTCAACTGCTACAGAAAATTGTTGTTGCGTATGGCTGTCCCAAACAAGTCCAAAGTGATAATGGCTCACACTTCCCCCGGATCAACAGTACAGCAATGGGCCAAAGATTCTGGAGTGTACTGGTTGTGCCACATCCCATACCATCCACAGGCAGCTGGTTTGATTGAAAGAAACAATGGGCTATTGAAGGACCAGATACGCAAACTTACACCCACATGTACACTAAGGGGGTGGGATCGGGTCCTCACACAGGCAGTCATGTTGTTAAATTATAGGCCACTAGCCAAAAGCACACCATATGAAAGGATGGTTGGGGCTGGGGTGCAGATTCCACAGCTAGAGTGCAGAGTTCAGTATTTACACAAGGTTCCTGAAAGAACAGGGTTTAACAGGTACCAAGTTACTGCTTCCCATGACATAGAAACCAAGAGTGACGTATCTGAAGCTGAAGCCTATCTAGGAATGAGAGGGAATCTGGCAGGAAGGTTTGAAGTTATATTTGCATTGGCAGATGAGCTTCAGGACAGTGGCTGGGACTCTGATTGGTTAGTGGATACTTCCCAGCAAGAGTGGAAACTGAGGCTCTATAATATCAAACCTTCCAAAATAAATAGCAGTGATCTTCTAGGAAATATCAGTATATTTCCTCTCCTCCCTATTGATGTTCTTTGGGAGGGTCAGAAGTGGATACAGGCAGGTGGAAAAGTGTTGGTCAGAGATCCAGGCAAGAAGTCAGTTAGAGGAGAGATTGTAGCTGAAGGGCCGGGGTCTACTGTATATGTATTATTAGAAGGAACAGATAATCCGCTTTGTTTTCCACTCCACAGGCTGTCTCCGATTTGATCCATAGGAAGACCAGAGAAAGTGGTTACATGATGGACAGAATGATGGAAGACCGCAAGAGCTATGGAGAGCAAGGCCTTTTGATGTATTACAAGCCTGGACTTGTTTTCTAAAGAACGTTAGATTGGACTTTTCTAATGAACTCTTAGCCAAAGACTGAAATACCTTCATAGTTATAGGAGGGGGTTGTATTTTAGTTAGTTCCCCCATTGTGTTTTATTTAAGATAAACCAGGGGATGGGAGAATTATTAGATGTCTTTATGTAAAGTTGGAGGCATTATGTCATTTGTGAGCCAAGGGGTGGAGTGTTGTGGAAATTGCATATTTAACAGTGGCTCACTAAATGATACCTTTCTTTTGTAAAGATTTGGAAAGGAAGTTTGGCCAAGCCTAACCCCCCCTTCAAAGTCAATGTACAAGGGATAAACAGCCCTTTTGTCCTCAGAACAAATGGTGTTGGTTTGGGGGGATGGTATATTCCTTAATCACAAGTCTAAATGACTGCTCAAAGCTGCAAGAAGTCAGTCTCAAACGAAACATCCATGAAGCGATGACTACTGACTTTTCTCTGTGCCATGTGCGAAAGCAAACGGGACTCCATGGCTGCAAACTTCTTTTAGCTAAGTATATTTGCTTTATCTTTATCTGTATCTGCTAGTCTTGTATTATGCTCCTAACTATTGTAATAGTTTTGTATGTACAGATTGTTTTTGCATAGTAAAAGCACATTTATACACCACAAAGGTCTAAGTTTCCTTGGTTGTACCGCAAAGTAACCTTGCTAGAAACGCATGCAAAACATGCATACACTAAAGAAGCAGGAAAGGCAGGATATACACCAACCTTAATATAGTCTACTAAATTCTGATATTCAATATAGTTTCCTCCTCCAACAACAAACACAATGGCCTGTGGGTACAAAAAAAAAAACGGATTAGTATAATCAACAGTCCTAATCTGATCTCACATTTTTTACACTGGTTGTACAATCTATAAAACTAACAACGACTCTGTAGCAACAGAGGCCCTGGGTTGAGGGCCGGTTCACACTAGTATCACACAGGATTGCGCTGTGCATTCCTGTGAGATTCACATGCAGTTCTATGTGATCCGATTTCAAAATAAATGGGCTGAACATGCACCACTACTTTTGGAAACTAGCTGCAATCCGGTGTGGGCAAATGCACCGTGTCTGCGACCTGCGTTTGAAGTGTCATTAACGTAATCTTGACACCCGTTGCAGATCGCAACTGCAGTGTGTTTTGAACACAGTGTGGGAAACCTGCACGAAAACTGAGTTTCCCACACTGCATTCTGGTATGAACAGGCCCTTGAAGTGGATTGTTTAATTAGACCCTTTTTATTACATTATTTGGAAAATCTAACTAAAACTGCACAAGCATTTTACTATCAGATTATAAAGTTTACAGACATCTTTAGACAGTTATTGCAAAGTTTGTAAGCTGCTGATCAATGAATCAAAGAGGTGAAGAAAAATCCTTTGCATATTCTGTCGTACAGCAGTGAGTTTTTATGAAATTACTTTAGGTCTTCAGTGCTTGAATTTACAAATCAGGTTGCAATTTCATTTTACAACCAGCACTGGAAAAATAACAGCGGATATAAATGGCAGAACAATCCTTTGTTGCATGTTGGAAATCTTCTAACTAAATATAGAATTATTACAACAACTGAACCCACTCAAACATTATATTTCTCTGCATTGGCCTGGAATGGAACTGTGCATATGGAACTGCCTTGAACATGGTGACCATCTTCCCCAGCAGCCTCGTGCAATTTGAATAGAAGGAGACTTGTCACTTCTTAGCACCAACACCTGATTTCTCGGAGAAAAACTCTTTGCAGGAGGCAAACACTTTTGCTCGGACAGTGCCCAGAATTTGGCCCAAATACTCCAGGCTCTGTACTAGTTCCAACACTTATTTCTCCACATTGAGAACCCAGCCCAGACTTTCCAGTGTACAAATCGTGAGGGACACACTTTCCTCAACCAATGCTCCCACCGCATGAACCCTTGACAATCCCAGCACCAGGGCTAACACTTTTGTGAATGCCTTGTAAGCTGTGGCCAGCCTAAAAGGCAGAGCCACAAATTGAAAGTGCTAGTCCTCTACCGCAAAAATGCTTGATTTGCGGGAAAAATTGGAACATGGAGATATGCATCCTTTAAGTCAACTGACGCAAGAAAGTCTCCCTGCTAGTGCAATGTCACCAATGAACGAAGAGACTATACAAAATGTGCAAATCCTGAAAAACTGGTTTAGATCTTTAAGCTCCAATATCGGACATACAACTCCGTTTGGCTTTGGGACCGTGAAGAGACTGACCTCTTTCGGTCCATAGAACCAACATGATTACCCCCTATGCCAGCCAATGATCAAGTGCCTGAAACAACAGTGCTCTCTTCTGCTGATCTACAAGTGCATTTGACCTTATAAATTGTGGAAGAAGAAATATCCAAAATTCCAACCTGTACCCTTGAGAGATTGTGGAAAGTACCCAATTGTCTGCAATCACTTCCTGCCAGGATCCTGAACATTTCTGCAGCCTCCCCCCTACCCGAACAAGTAGAGAGCCCCGTCACAGTGAAGAGGACTTGTATTCTGGTATCGCTGACTTGGCTGGCCAGGACCTCTTCTGCCCTGGGTTCTTCGTTCTTCCTCTGGACCCAGTCACATGGGAGAAACTACTGCCTGCAAGGGGACGGAAGCTGGAGTAGCAGCACTTCTATAAGCTGGATGCTTTCCCTTTTTTCTAAGTGGCAAGGAATCTTTTACTGACAGATATTTTTTGGATTTTTATGTCCAAGCCATCACCTGAATAGCAATTTCCCATGGAAAATGAAATCCTGCCAGTTAATTTTTACAGGGAAGCTCAGCAAAACAGATTTTTTAACCACAGATCCTTGAGCATGTTCACAGACATAAGTGCAAAATGGGAAATCTGCTGGATAGAATCCCTTAGGACATTTATCGCAAAACACAGACTCCAGCTGATTGACAGCCTTATCTCCGTTCCTGTGCAGGGGGGGGGGGGTCCCCTCCCTCCAATCAGCTGTCAGATATCTCCCCACTGAGCTCTGCAGTGTGTGATTTCAGCTCTCTGCCTCCCTTTTTTTAAAAGCTAAGATAAGCTTTATAAATTTAGTTTATGTAGGAGTATTGTTTCATTTCTGTGAATCACCTGAGGCCAGTCATTTAACTGGGCATATGTAAGGGTTTACAAGCACTGTTTCACAAGCTTCAGAAGCTTTTACAAGCACTGTCTCACAAGCTTCAGAAGCAACCTTCTGAGCTTGTGAGACAGACCACCCCTGAACTTCTTCAGGCTCACTCAGATGTGAATTCTGTCTGACCCTTTCAAGTACTACACTAACTTTCTCCTCATCAATATCCACCCATTATTCCTCCACAACAAGAAGGGACATTGTGTAGCAGGGCCCAGGTAACATCCATTTTGGCATCCCCTAATGTAGGAATGGATCCAGTCTACCAAAATCTTGATCCCTGCTTGAATCCGCTGGGAACTTGGTACTACTATGCAGAGAGCAGCACTTTAAAGACCATAACTTTACAGACAATGTGTATCTGTTTTTGCTTCCCCCTTTAAGTGGTACATAACCCAGGTAGTCATGATTTATAGCCTGCTCTGTGTCCCGTGATGTACAATAATGAAATAGGAATTGTGTGTAGTCACTACTCCTCCTCAGTATGTCACAGCTCGGCAGGCCCAGGAACAACGTCTGCTTCAATAAACCAGAACATGTGCTGTATGTATTAGTCATTATAATGCAAGGTGGAGAATAGCATGCACATACACAACAAGGCTCCCATTTATTTACAATTCAAAATAAAAATCAAATCCATTTAGCTGTATTGCAATTATTTTCATTAGCCAGAAAAGTCTCTTCTAGACACCCTCCCACCTTCCTGATAAGCCACTGAGATCCTCTGAGAGGACTAAATGGGGGGGGGGGGGGGGGGGTGACAGTTGCTTGGCCGGGCTGGGCTTAGTCCTACAATCTGAGCACCTCAACCCTTAGTAAAACCCAGGATCGACAGGGTGCACAGAAATGTTTTTTTTTCTGACTAACCAAAATAAGGAGTACCCTACAGATGCAACTCTGAGGCCGGACTTAATTTCAAAGTTTAAAATAGATGGCTAGTATCGCAAGCAGTCTTCTCATTAAGAAACAGAGAGAAGTTTTAACGGTATACACTTAAGCACCTAAATTGCTATGTCATTGAAAACGGTAGAAAGGTTTGGAATTGGGTTCTTCTTTACACATAAACCAAACAAAATTCCACTGTATCCAGTTACTGTTGAACTCAGTGGCGCGTGTGCACATTTTGCAGAAACTGATACAAATTAGTTACAGCTAGATTCTGGCAACAACTTGACACAGGACTGATTTTAATAGAGTGTGAGTGTAAGAGGAGCTAAGAAACATAATTATGAAGAACAATTACATAAAAATAGAAAGCCTTATTTTCAATGATGTACAGATCAGCCAAAAAATGTAGGTACAACATGTGCAAAACTGTCTTGGAACTATATGTGGTTGTCAGTCAATTAAGATATTTTTATTGCGATTTAGGTGTTACTTGGCTTACCTCTTGAAAGGGGTTCTTGTTCCTTGGTACAGAACTGTTATTACAAAACAAAAATGTATGTGTTAATCAAGAGAATATTTCAAGTTGAGACAAAAGCCACTTAAGGAAACCTGGCAGGACCGAAATCTGACAGCTGTCACTGATCACTTGATTTGAACATTTATGCTCTTGGACTCTCATCCTAATCTTGGCTTTACTGCCTGATGTGTCACAGTCATTCTGATCCTGGCTTTAATGCCACTGTATGTCACAGCCACTCTGATCTTGCTATCTCTGTCTGGTGCATCTCTATCAGAATGATCCTGGTATTACTGCAAAGAGTCACCCACCCAATGAAGTGTTGGGACTGCCGACCTGCAGACTTATTTTAGGTCAGTGACTTAACAAGTAATGAAGCAAAGATGAGGATAACAAACTCAGTGCTTACAGTCTTAAAATGTACAGTATGAAGACCCTGAACGTCTTCTACTAATTCCTTTGATCTGGTAAATATAGAGGCGAAAGGAATGTGTTACTTCTGTTTCATGAATGCAAGACAAGACACCTATTGCTTCGACCAGAAATCTTGTCAGTTGATTCCTGCCTAAGCTGCACTAATATCAGCCCTGTTCTGAGTTCTTTTCCGCATATTTCCTCCCTGGGTTATGATAAGGAGAAGAGGGGGGTGTTCTGTAGCCATTATATATTTCCTGTCCTAGAGTGACAACACTATTCTTCCAAGGAGTAGTGTTGTCACCGTAGGACAGAAAATATGCTGCTAACTAGATCACCAAGTTGCAAAAAAAAAAAAAAAAAGCTGCAATACTGCATTTTTGTTCTTGATCGCTTTGATTTAGAGTGACTTAAAAACATTTTTTAAGGGCAGCTCCAATATTTCTATTTTAATAGTTTCTCTTTATCTATATATTATATGGTTGATCAAAACTATAAAAGTTTCTGACTCGGTATTCAGTGATAATTTCAGTTATTTTTATCTAATCCAACAGGACATTCTTTAGCAAAATCTTTAAGTGCTATCATGCTTCCTACTTAAATCTCTTCAAGATTACATTGAAAGTTAGATATTAGATGATACTGTGCAAAAAATGAAATAAAAATGTGCGCTTGGATGCACCTGTTGGTGTAAATAGTGCTTTATTATACAAACATATGCAGACATGCAAGTGTCACCTGTCACTTCCCCGCAACATCTTGGGATCAAAATATCTGTAGTCATCCGTTTCCTGTAAGATGAAAAACATAATCTACATGAGTACATTAAAAAATTAATACACAGAGGTAGTGGTAGTTAGCAGTTAATTAGGTAACCTGTATAAATGAAAACCTTCACAGACAAATAGACAGATAATATATTTTTACTGCTATTACTATACTGAACAAAATTATAAACGCAACACTTGTTTTTGCCCTAAATTTCTTCAGCTGAACTCAAAGATCTATGAAAACAGGGATTCATTCATGAAGAGAACACCTCTCCAAAGTGCCAGATGCCATTGAATGTGAGCATTTGCCCACTCAAGTCGGTTACGATGACGAATTGCAGTCAGGTCGTGACCCCGATGAGGACGACGAGCATGCAGATGAGCTTCCCTGAGATGTTTTCTGACAGTTTGTGCAGAAATTCTTTGGTTATACAAACTGATTTTTGCAGCAGCTGTCCGGGTGGCTGGTCTCAGACGATCTTGGAGGTGAAGATGCTGGATGTGGAGGTCCTGGGCTGGTGTGGTTACACGTGGTCTGCGGTTGTGAGGCCGGTTGGATGTACTGCCAAATTCTCTGAAACGCCTTTGGAGATGGCTTATAGTAAAGAAATGAACATTCATTTCATGGGAAATAGCTCTGGTGGACATTCCTGCAGTCAGCATGCCAATTGCACACTCCCTCAAAACCTGCGACATCTGTGGCATTGTGCTGTGTGATAAAACTGCACATTTTATAGTGGCCTTTTATTGTGGCCAGTCTAAGGCACACCTGTTCAATAATCATGCTGTCTAATTAGCATCTTGATATGCCACACCTGTGAGGTGGATGGATTATCTTGGCAAAGGATAAGTGCTCACTAACACAGATTTAGACAGATTTGTGAACAATATTTGAGAGAAATAGGCCTTTTGTGTACATAGAAAAAGTCTTAGCTCTTTGAGTTCAGCTCATGAAAAATGGGGCAAAAACAAGGACATGCAACCGGAGACAAAAAGATAGGATATACTTCCCCATATGAGAAGGATACGTGGGACCATTTGAATATAATGTTTCCTGACAACTTACCTACCTATGCGATTATGGGATTACCTAGGTGCCTAGGATCACCATCCTTATGACTACCTGCCTAATCTATTATATATATCTTAATACTAAGGAAGTTACATATCCTCTCTCCATGGTGGCATCTGAATAATTATAGACCAGTGCATTTGGACCTATATGATATAATAAAGATTAAATATATATACCACATAGAAGCGTATAGATACTTTTACAGTTTATGCACTGGTACGCCCTATAAGGTGATTATTATTCCATGTTGGATACATGGTCCACGTCTACCATACAACTGCAATCCGTGAACACCTGCTGACCTACAGGTCCGCACCATTTGGGAACACTAGCTGGTTCTCTGGTCTCTTAAGCCCTGAAGAAGCCAAGTCAAGCGAAACGCGTTGGCTGTACAGGGACCATATCCATCCAATTCCTGACTGAGAGTCCACTATCCGGTTACTTACCCTGTGTTCTCCAATTTTTAACCCCTCTTTTTCTTTTTTTATACAATCATTAGTGTATGTGTGTCTTCTAGGCATGTTTTTTAATGTTTTTTATGTAATACCCAATAAATATGTTTTAAACTTACTACTGTGTGGCATTGAACATTTGACTATCTCATTTGGGCCCTCAAAACCCCATGTTTTTCTGTCAATTTTTTTGTACATATGCAGGGGTGTGGCCCACATTTTACGGCACTTGTTTTTTGATGGGGCAAAAACAAATTGTTGCGTTTATAATTTTGTTCAGTGTATCTATCAAAAGAACATGGAAGCCCACATCGGGAGTCCACCCAGTCTATTGTGCAGCAATTCAGCTTCAGCTTTTCTCCCAAGCCAGACCCTAAGGCAATTCACCCACTCACAGGCTTAATCGTGGGGTGCTGCTATTACACAACATATTCGGGCCTGTTCACATCTGCATTGAGAGCACAGTTAGTACTCTCACCTTGTGTTTGCATGAGATTCCTCTAACTATTTATAGGTAAATAGTTAGTCGGGTTGAAAAAACATCATAAGTCGAACAAGTTGAATTCTGAAATCTACTAGTAGGTCACTTGGTCTTCTTCTGGACTGACCCTAGTGTGTTAGGTACACTGGGCTGTGCGCTTCTTTTAAGTGACTAGGACATTAGATTTTGAGCTTCTGTAAGTGACAGGGACATTACACAGTAAGCTTCTTTAAGTGGTGGGAACTGTGTGAAATGCTGCATATACAGTATAATAAAATGTAAAAAGTTGTTTAATAACCTGAGTTCCACAAAAGAAATCAATGACTCACTGTAAACTGTAAGCCTAATTGATAAAGTGACCAACAGGCTTAAAGTGGAACTTTACCCACGACGACTTGATAAAAATTAGTATTCTTTAGCAAGGAACATACATTCCACATTAATAATTATGCTACCAAAATTAGTGTGTGCAGTAAATTGCCTCCAGCATTGTTACTGTTTCTTCTTGCTGGAGGCTGCCATTTTGCTGAAGCCCAGAGCCCCTGAACAGCAGTAAATCTTTAGGCTGTCAGCAGATTGGCCTCTACAAATTCGGGCCAGTGCCTAAAAATAGAGAGCAGCTGAGCATGTACAGTGCAAGGTGAGACAATGTATTTCTGGATTTTAAAAAGTATAGGCACTTATTAGTAACCTTATTTATACTTGCAAAAGGGGCCAGCATGAAGTGATTTAGGAGGACTTCATTTTATTCTACCTTCACTTTAATTAAAGAACATTTGTTGAATCAATTCACATTCATTTCACAGTAGTGAAGTGAGAACTTCAGTCTATGAAAGCAGACTGTTTTCTCTGGACACATTAGTATTGGGTTGGTTAAAATATACAATTACTGTAGTCAATAGCAGGTGCTCTAGTTAGCTCCTTTTTATGTGCGTTGTAAGTGAAATTCTTTTTCTGTTGACAGCCTATTGAATGTTTTTCCTGATTGACTCATTTTAGATTCACCTACTAAAACCATCAGTGCAGCATTTGTTAGTGATAGTGCTTTCTTATTTCTCATATTTAACCACTTGCCGACCAGTCACGTTGACTGTGCTGTGGCAAAGTGGCTCGTTATCGTCTGGCGACGTAGACCTACGTGACCAGACATTCCCCTCTCTCGGCGCCACGCGCCGCCGGAGCCTCGCTCCCACTGTATTCAGTTACAGCGGGAGTCGGGCCAGGGGAGGAGCGGCGGTGATCACCGCCGCTCTTCCCCGATCGTCGGGGATCTAGTGTGGAAATCCGCCCGCTTGTGTAAACAAAGCGGGCGGATCTCCTAAGTGACAGGCAGGGTCAGAATGCAGGGTTCAGCATAGCTGAACCTGCGATCTGTCCCTGTGTCACCCAGTCACCTCCCCCCACACACGTTAGTAAGCACCAGGCATACATTAACCCCTCCCTCTCCAATAAAAATTAACCCCTTCCCTGCCAGTGTCATTTTTACAGTAACAGTGCATATTTATAGCACTGATTACTGTAGTAATGTCACTGGTACCCCCAAAAGTGTCAAAAATGTCAGTCAAGGGTCCGATCTGTTTGTCGCAATGTCGCAGTCCTGCAAAAAAAAAAAATATCGCAGATCGCCGCCATTACTCGTTAAAAAAAAAAAACACCAAAAATTACAGAAATCTTTCCCGCAAACCAATCAAAATACGCTTATTGCGATTTTTTTTTACCAAAAATATGTAGCAGAAAACAAATTGGCCTAAAATGATAAAAAATTTTGATTTCTACATTTTGGGGGGGGGGGGGGGGATTTCATATAAAAAATGTGAAAAATATTGTTATTTTTTCAAAATTGTCGCTCTTTTTTTGTTTATAGTGCAAAAAGTAAAAAATCGCACAGGTGATCAAATACCACCAAAAGAAAGCACTATTTGTGAGGAAAAAAAGCACATCAATTTAATTTAATTTGCATACAGCGTCGCACGACCGCGCAATTGTCCGTTAAAGTAACGCAGTGCCGAATCGCAAAATATGGCCTGGTCAGGAATGGGGTAAAACCATCCGGTCATAAAAGCGGTTAAAAATACGCTCATTGAGAATTTTTTTGTCAAAGACATGTAGCTAAATACATTTTGGCCTAAATATATGACAAAAATTGAATATATTGGATATTTTTTAACTGTCAAAGTAGAAAAATAGTTATTTTTTCAAAATTTTCGCATATTTTTATTAATATCGCAAAAAAATAAAAAGCGCAGAGGTGATCAAATACCACCAAAAGAAAGCTCTGTTTGTAGGGAAAAAAAAGGACATAAATTTAGTTTGGGTACGGCGTTGCATGACCACGCAATTGTCAGTTAAAGTTGCACAGTGCCGAATCGCAAAAAGTGGCCTGGACGTAAGACAGCAAAATCCTCTTGTGGTAAAGTGGTTAAGGTGAGGTTTACCACCTGTGAACCTGTGTGTTTCTGGGAATGAAGAGGAAAAACCCAGTATCTCTGCGAATGGGGAGCAAGTCGTTTTTTCCAATGAGCTGCTCAAGAATCCAATACTGCATTATGGGAGGAGGGAAAGCTCCCCATACACCGAAGTACCCGATATTTCTCTTTATTTCTGGCAGGAGAATGGTATTGCAGAGAAGTAGACAAGCTGTCACATTGAAGTGAACCTTTTGGATCAACCTTAACAAGAGCACTTGTTCACATTAAGGCCTCATGTACACTTGGCTTAAAAAAAAAAAAAAAAACGCAGCATAGAAACATAGAATGTGTCGGCAGATAAGAACCATTTGGCTCATCTAGTCTGCCCAATATATCTGAATCCTATGAATAGTCCCTGGCCCTATCTTATATGAAGGATAGCCTTATGCCTATCCCATGCATGCTTAAACTCCTTCACTGTATTTGCAGCTACCACTTCTGCAGGAAGGTTATTCCATGCATCCACTACTCTCTCAGTAATGTAATACTTCCTCATATTACTTTTAACCACTTGCTTTCTGTGCACTTAAACGCCCTTCCCATCCAGGCCAATTTTCAGCTTTCAGCGCTGTCACACTTTGAATGACAATTGCGCAGTCATGCTACACTGTACCCATATGAAATTTTTATCATTTTTTTCACACAAATAGAGCTTTCTTTTTGGGGTATTTAATCATCTCTGGGTTTTTTATTTTTTACAAAAAAAAAAGACAGAAAATTTTGAAAAAAAAAAAAAAAGTTTTTCTTATTTTCTGCGAGTAAATTTTGAAAATAAATTTTTCTCCTTCACTGATGTGCGCTGATGAGGCGGCACTGATAGGCTGCACTGATGGGCACTGATGAGGTGGCACTTATGGGCACTGATGAGGTGGCACTTATGGGCACTGATGAGGAGGTACTAATATGCCGCACTGATGAGCACTGATAGGCGGCATTGATAGGCGGCACTGAGAGGCGGCACTGATGAGCACTGATAGGCGGCACTGAGAGGCGGCACTGATGAGCACTGATAGGCGGCACTGCTGGGCACTGAGAGGTGGCACTGCTGGGCACTGAGAGGTGGCACTGCTGGGCACTGAGAGGCGGCACTGACGGGCACTGATAGGCGGCACTGATGGGCACTGGCGGATGGCACTGGACACTGACGGGTGGCACTGATGAGCGGCACTGATGGGCAGCACCATCAGTGCCCACACTCAGTGCCCATAGTGCTGCCAGTCAGTGCTCATCAGTGCTTAGATGAGCAGGCACTGATGGGCACTGACTAGCAGCACTATGGGCACTGATTGTGGGCATTGATGGGGGGCACTGATGGCGGGCACTGTGGGCACTGATGGGGGGGCACTGTGTGTATGTTTTTACCTCTAGTAATCAGGGCACTGGTGATCAGTGCCCTGATTACATTCTCCTGTGTCCCCGGCGCTGTGAGGCTCCCCCTCCTTCCTCACACTGCAGGCTCCGTGTGAGGAAGGAGCGCTGGCGATGAGAGATGATCTCATATGTTTACATATGAGATCATCGCTCATTGGACGGCCCGATCACGTGGTGAATGGCCACTGTGATTGGCCATTCACCACGATCTGTGATCGGCCGTGTCCAAGGGACACGGCCGACACAGATTTCCCCCGCAGCGTGCTCGCGGGAGCGCGCGGGGGGCGTGTCACTGGGAGGCCGTTTAAAAACGGCCTCCCGAAAATTCGAGTCCGCGCTGCAGCCGTATATAGGCTGTAGCGCGGATGGGGGAAGGTTAAACCTTTGCCCCTCTAATTTAAAACTGTGTCCTCTTGTGGTAGTTTTTCTTCTTTTAAATATGCTCTCCTCCTTTACCGAGTTGATTCCCTTTATGTATTTAAAAGTTTCTATCATATCCCCTCTGTCTCTTCTTTCTTCCAAGCTATACATGTTAAGGTCCTTTAACCTTTCCTGGTAAGTTTTTTCCTGCAATCCATGTACTAGTTTAGTAGCTCTTCTCTGAACTCTCTCTAGAGTATCTATATCCTTCTGGAGATATGGCCTCCAGTACTGCGCACAATACTCCAAGTGAGGTCTCACCAGTGTTCTGTACAGCGGCATAAGCACTTCTCTCTTTCTACTGCTTATACCTCTCCCTATACATCCAAGCATTCTGCTGGCATTTCGTGCTGCTCTATTACATTGTCTTCCCACCTTTAAGTCTTCTGAAATAATTACTCCTAAATCCCTTTCCTCAGATACTGAGGTCAGGACTGTGTCAAATATTCTATATTCTGCCCTTGGGTTTTTACGCCCCAGGTGCATTATCTTGCACTTATCCCCATTAAATTTCAGTTGCCAGAGTTCTGACCATTCTTCTAGTTTTCCTAAATCCTTTTCCATTTGGCGTTTCCCTCCAGGAACATCAACCCTGTTACATATCTTTGTGTCATCAGCAAAAAGACAAACCTTACCATCGAGGCCTTTTGCAATATCACTTATGAAGATATTAAACAAAATTGGTCCCAGTACAGATCCCTGAGGTACCCCACTGGTAACACGACCTTGTTCTGAATGTTCTCCATTGACTACAACCCTCTGTTGTCTGTCACTCAGCCACTGCCTAATCCACTCAACAATATGGGAGTCCATGCTCAATGACTGCAGTTTATTGATAAGTCTTCTATGTGGGACAGTGTCAAAAGCCTTACTAAAATCTAGATATGCAATGTCTACTGCACCTCCACCGTCTATTATTTTAGTCACCCAGTCAAAAAAATCTATAAGATTTGTTTGACATGATCTCCCTGAAGTAAACCCATGTTGTTTTCCATCTTGCAATCCATGGGATTTAAGATGTTCCACAATCCTATCTTTTAATAGGGTTTCCATTAATTTGCCTACTATTGATGTCAGACTCACTGGTCTATAGTTGCTCGATTCCTCCCTACTACCTTTCTTGTGAATGGGCACGACATTTGCCAATTTCCAATCTTCCGGGACGACTCCTGTTACTAATGATTGGTTAAATAAATCTGTTAATGGTTTTGCCAGCTCACCACTAAGCTCTTTTAATAATTTTGGGTGTATCTCATCAGGACCCTGTGACTTATTTGTCTTTACTTTAGACAGCAATCTTAGAACGTGTTCCTCTGTAAAGACACATGCATCAAACGGTTCATTAGTCATCCTTTCAAGTGGAGGTCCTTCTCCTTCTTTTTCTTCTGTAAAAACTGAACAGAAGTATTCATTAAGGCAGTCAGCTAGCCCTTTATTCTCTTCTACATACCTTCCGTCCTTTGTTTTTAATTTAGTTATTCCTTGTTTTAATTTCCTTTTTTCATTTATATATCTGAAGAATGTCTTATCCCCCTTTTTCATAGACTGGGCTAGTTTTTCTTCTGCCTGCGCTTTAGAAGTTCTTGTAACTTGCTTGGCCTCTTTCTGCCTAATCTTGTAGATTTCCTTATCTTCATTGCTCTGGGTTTTTTTATAATTACAAAATGCTAGCTTTTTATTTTTAATGATTTGGGCCACTTCTGCTGAGTACCACAGTGGTCTCTTCCTTTTTTTGCTTTTACTGACAAGTCTAATGCAATTTTCTGTTGCCTTCAATAATGCACCTTTTAAGTAGTCCCATTTCTCCTGGACTCCATGTAATCCGTTCCAGTCTGATAAGGACTCATTTATGACTAATTTCATTTTTGAAAAGTCTGTTTTTCTAAAATCTAAAACTTTTGTTTTTGTGTGGTGTGACTCTTTCACAGTTCTTATATTAAACCACACTGACTGGTGATCACTAGATCCCAAGGTTTCGCCTACAATGACATCATATACCGAATCCCCATTTGTGAATACCAAATCCAAAATGGCCTCCCTCCGGGTTGGCTCCTCAACCTCTTGTTGCAGAGACAACCCCAGTAGGGAATTTAGAATATCTGTACTCCTGGTAGAACTTGCTATTTTGGTTTTCCAGTTTATATCTGGAAGATTGAAATCTCCCATAATGATAACTTCTCCTTTCATTGTCATTTTAGCTATTCCTTCAACTAGTAGATCATCTAGTTCTTTAACTTGACCAGGTGGTCTATATATCACACCTACACGAGTTACTGCATGATTAGCAAACTGCAACGTAACCCAAACTGACTCTATGTTGGCCTCACCAACTTGTATTAGGTTAGATTTAATGCTATCTTTCACATACAGGGCCACTCTTCCTCCTTTCTTGCCTTCTCTGTCTCTTCTGTATAAAGAGTACCCTTGTATGGTTATGTCCCAGTCATTTCTTTCATTAAACCATGTCTCCGTAACAGCCACTAAATCTACACAGCCACAGCATTTACAGACGTTTGATTTTTTTTCAGGCTGTAAAAGCACCTCTATGTTCACCTATGTCTTCATGTACACATTTACAGGTGGAAAAAAAAAACATCTCCACCTTGCACAGGTGAAGAGCTCTTGAGCAGAAAAAACGCTTGACGCTCCTAATCGCATTTAAATGCTAGAGGTGTTTAGGCAGATTTGAGTGTTAATACATTCCAATGGCCAGCATAAAAAAATTCTGTCAATGGAATCTATTATTGCTTAGATGCTTGTCGCGTATAATACATGGCTTCAGGCATGGTTATTTTAAGCAGATTTCTCTTGCCAGAACTTCTGGCATTCAGAGAAGGAAAGCAAATGCCAAATGTGTTTTAGGCCTACGCAAGAGTAGCACTTGATTATTGATGACAGTTTTCAAGTTGCTGTTCACCACTATTAGGATGTGTTGATATCAGCCGCTGCATTACAATGCAATAGCTGGTGTGCAGCTCTGTCTGGCAGGATCAGCGCCAATCTTTTTGAATCACAATGATCCGATTTCTTTTTTTTTTTCTAAACAAATTTTTATTGAGATGTCACACAGACATCTCATAAAGTTCAATTGCTGGTTGTGCTGTGAGGCACTTTTTTTCACCACCGCAATGCAGTGGTGTGACCCAGGCGGATAGGAAGACAAGGCGTTTTGCACTGCCATGAGGCAGGATTGGGCTGAAATAACTGCCCAATGCAGTCCCACTGCATGTGGTATAAATGTACCCGTACAGTATTTCACTATAGCACTTTTGAAACCTTATTTGCATTAAAGCGAAGTACAGGTTTCCTTTTTTTTTTTAGCTCACACCTATTCTATGTGAGCGGCTAATACTTAAAAAATCTTTCCAGCCCTCCGAGACCTGCAACCTTTCTGTTAGATTAGAGTTAATTGCCTGTGGGAGGGGCTACAGTCTTCTCTGGGTGTCATGCCGACAATGTGGTCTGGATCCCCCCCCTTTTCCCTCTGTTTGATTGATGCTGGCTCTCTGTTCGCTCCCTGAGAGTTCAGACAGCACACTCACCTCCTTTCTCTTCTCCCCCTCCTCCTCAGGCTGTTCCGGTTTGAGTACACAGAAGCCAGCAGCAATAGCAGCACTTCAGTGACTGTAAATTAGGAGATGTTACTTAAAGCGCTGTGTATGCATATCTACTGTGTGTTTAGCGATACAGCCTTGATCTGTACAGTGTATAACTGCCTGGTATGCAGCACAGCTATTCTGATTTGAGAACTTCAAAGATCAGAGCTGCAGCACAGCAGGCAGCTATATACTGTACAGACCGAGGCTGTGTCTGTACACTCTATGCACATGCAGGTTCCCTGCAGGAGCTCTGATGTGTGTCCTGTGTGCAGTGTCAGGATGGGAGGAGTAGCTCAGCAGCTACAGTATCCACTAAAGCAGGCATGTCCAAAGTCCGGCACGGGGGCCATTTGCAGCCCCCAGGCCGCTTTAATATGGCCCCACAGATAATTTGGAAAAATCTATTGTTGTGGCCCCTGTGAATCCCAGAGCGCTGCTCAGGACCACTGGGATCTCTGGATCTTTCAACACCCATGTTACTTGTAAATACACTAAATGTTAACATCCACCGCCCATCCCCACCAGCTTTATATCCCTTGCTCAATATGGCCTCAGACCTTAGGCCCGTACACACGATACGAAAATCGGAAGTAAAATTTCATCCGACGAACGATCTTCCGATTTTCGGATTGTTAGTATAGTGCTTTCAACAGCCGATAACGAATTTTGGGACGACAAAATCTGGATGTGCAGGCTATAAAATTGTTATCGTACGTCAACACAACATCCGATTTTCCTTTAATTAGTACAGTTATCGTCCGAAAAAAAAGTCGTAATAGCAAGACTAGGCATGCTCAGAAACAAAAGAACACATACAAAACAATTCAACACATGACATCACTTCTGAAGTTGAATTCTGTTGTACGGAAATTTTCATATGAAAGTAACCTCTTCACTTTCCATATGAGACAAGCATGCAACAAAAAATGGGCGCAAGATCGTTCGATAATCTGATCGAATAAATGTGGCGCTAGTATGACAGGACCAGCGCTCTCTCCATGATAACTGGCATAACACCTGTTTAGATTTGTCATCCATGTGATGAAATGAAAAGTATGCCGTTTGCAATAAACTTTGCATAAAATAGTTAATTTGCATTTAATTTTAATGGTCCAAAGAATGTCAGGCAAAATGGTCGGCCCTTAAGCATGTTCACTTCATCAAATCTGGCCCTCTTTGAAAAAAGTTTGGACACCACTGGACTAAAGGAAGGAGGGAAGCCCTCCCCAACACCCACCAGATCCAAGCACACCTATGCCAAGTTTGTCCCAGCAGTGTATTAGACTGTAATAATTACTATCTTGCCAAGCAGCCTCTGTTTTCTGTGTAAGGTCATTTTACCACGGAAACAGAGCCATGTAACCAACATGCCCGCTCTAGTTTGCTGCTTGGATGTGTGCCTTTGAAGGAAGCTTGGCCACATCTCCCAGGGAAGGAGGGACAGAGAGAGGGGGTGGACTGCTGAAGTTGTATCCACACCCTCCAAACTTTTTAAACACCTAATGGATCGTAACTGGGATCTACATGAAAGATAAAGTGCACCTGGTGGAAAAACAAAAGGAGGTAGAAAAGAAAGAACAGCTGATTTATGATGATGGTAAAATTTGCTAATTATTTAACCCATCCTATACTTCTCCTTTAAAGTGGCTGTAAACCTTTTGTTTTTATTTAATTAAAAATAACAAACATGCCTATACTTACCTGCTCTGTGCCATGGTATGGCACAGAGCAGCCCTGATCCACTACTTCTGGGGTCCCCCACTGGGGTTCAAAGCCCCTCTTCATCAGGTGCCCCTACTGACACAGACAGTCCACTGACACAGACAGTGGGATTTCGCTCCTGTTGCTATTGATCTGTCCAATGAGGAGAAAGACAGTGGCTGGTGTCGCTGTGTTCTTGCACATCGCTAGATTGGATTGGACTCCGGTAAGAAAAAGGGGGGGGGGAGGACAGGGGGGAGGGAGCTGCAGCACAGAGGACTTTTCGCCTTGATGCATATAATACATTTATGTGAAAAACCCTAAGATTTTAGAACCACTGTAATTCAATTAATCAAAGGCAGGGCCGCTGCCCATGTAAAACCTATGATCGGTGGTTGGGGGGGGGGGGGGGGCATACTAGTACAAGAGCCCTAGTTATAAAAAAAAAAAAAACGCATAAAATTTTAAATAAAACGTGTTTACCATTTTTTTAATCATTTAATTTGTTTACCATTCTGACGTTTGAAATGTAGTGCAGAAATGTTGTGTACATAAATGTTTATTCAGTTTAGGTTGCAGCATTTTTAGACATCAGCATTGCTTTCTATGGGTATTTCAAAATGATAATTTTGATCATCTCAACCTTCCAAAGGTTTTGGGTTGTTCTACTGACATATGGAAAATAAATAACAGTAAAATGGTGAACAAGGCACAATAGAAAACTACAGCCAGACAGGAAGAAACTAAAATAATATTTTCACAGATCACTTGTCTCTAGCATACTGTACATATTTTCACATAATGCCCATCATATCCATTTACAAAAGGTGACCACGTTTTAAAAAAACAATTTCAAACATTAATTTTATTATGAAATACTATTAAGTTTAAGTAAAAAATTGATCAAACCGGAGGTTTGGCTCTGGATGTAGGCTAGACAAGTACATGGAGATCAAGCTTTGTATACAAACACATGGCCCCCAGAGCCATCAGTTTACGAGCTCCTGGCAATGGGAGAAGCTTTAAGGAGGGCGTCCGGTTGGGGCCAGAGTCATTTGCAAAACAGATTTTTTTCTAATTCCTTTTTTAACTTGCAGCTGGGAGCAAATAAAATAAAACCACCAATAACAAAAACACAAATATACAAGAAGGAAAATAAAAACAACTGGTAGGAACAGAGTGATCCTGAAATACTTTAATATATTTATGATGCTTGGAAATGGGAGGTAATAACGTAGGCCTAAGGCTGGCAAAACAGCTGCAAACGTTATATGCTTACTTTGAGGTTATAAATATCAGGAAAAAAAGTAAATTATAACCTGTTGTCTGGAATACTTTGATCTTGCTTTATTTATTATTTCAGTGTTACATGCATTTCTGTAACTGTAGATTATATACAGGAAAGGCCAAGAGACTATTTAACCAATACTGTAAGTTTGACTGTTACTTACCGGGTTGGATTTCACCTCCATTAGGCTATCAAGAACTCGGGTGACTGGCAGGTTCTACAAAGACAAAGGCTGACAGGTATTAACTTGGGCACATTATATCAAGTGATTTGTCATTAACCAATGTAACCACAATGCTTTAAATTGAAACTATAATATGTACAGTATGTAAATGCATCAGCAAATGCCTCGTCATCTAATTAGTGACGCACATGAATGGTATAGCATGCCATGTCAAGCTGCAGCTGCCAAAGCTGGCAGAACATTGGCATTCATACAAAAGGGGATATACAACAAAGGTAAAACTATAATCCAGCCACTTTACAAAACTCTGGTCTTGCCACAACTGGAGTATTCTGTCCAGTTTTGGTCACCAATAATCAGAAGGGATGTGCTGGAGCTGGAGAAAGTCCAAAGAACGGCAGAAAAACGAATTAGGGGATTGAAAGACCTCAATTATGAGGAGCGACTACAAGCCTTTTATTTATTTTTGCTGGAGAAGAGGCACTTGAGAGGGGGCATGATAGTGATTTACAAATACCTTAATGGTGATCCAAGCATAGGAAAAAAAATTATTCAATCTCAGGGAGCGTAAAAGGATTACAGGGCCACACAATGAGATTGGAAGAGAAGCGGTTTAACCTTAAGCTGCGTAGGGGGTTTTTCACTGTCAGGGTGGTAAGAATGTGGAACTCTCTTCTACAATTGGTCATATCAGCGGGGAGTATTAATACTTTTAAAAGACTCTTGGACGTGCATCTCAAAGAACACAATATACTGGGATATAGGAAATAATTATCATCACTGACAAACACACCTACACAGGTTGAACTGGATAGACTATTGTCTTTTTTTCAACCTTAACTACTATGTTGGCTAAAGCATAACTTCAGTCATAACTTTTTCTAGTGTTTTATGGAGTGGGGTTATCCCCCCTCCCAGCCAGGACATTATTGATGCCTGTGTTCATAGCTGAGGAGATGGAAAACCACTATTGTCCCAGGGATCACTGTCACTGGGAAAGCAAGGGTGTCACCGGTACAGGAGTCCAGAATGACATACTCAAAAAGGCGCTGGGAACTTTTAGACTAGCATGTGTAGTGAGATGAGGGAAAACTAACAAGCCTAAAAGCTCTGACAAGGCAGCTCCCACAGCAAGGCTGCCCTTGATGGGCACCAAACATTAGCTTAAACCATAAAAATACATAAACGACCAGGAGACCAAAACCTTAATAAATAAGTCCAAGATAATTTTATTTGTCGGCAAAAGAAGGTAAAAAAAAAACAGCCAATGTATTTTAGGGGCAACTTAACTCTGCTTTTATCTGGGCTCAACACAAAATAAACGCTCCACATGGAGTAAAAACTTGACAACAGTTACTAAGCACCAATGGAGCACACTTGTTTGGTGACAACTGACTTAGGCCCCTTTCACAGCGGATTCTGCTTGCTCAGCGAGGGATCGCTTTGCTGATCCCCTGTTGAGCAGCCAAATGACAGGTCCATGCCCGCTCCGCTGTGCAGAGCGGACACGGACACAGTTCCGCTCTCCTCTATGGGGAAATTGGAAGATCAGGGACTACCTGTACATTTCCATCCGATCCGAAGGACGGATGGACTATAGGACAACCATCTGTTTTTTTGCGGGCAGGATCAGATCAGATGGCAGCAGGCATGGGTCTGCTGATATTTGTTGCTCCATAGAGGAAGGAGACTAGAGGGCTTGATCATGGGGTCCACCTGAAAAACTGACAGGCGGACCTAATTGGACAGGCCTTTAAGTGGGGTACACACTATAAGAAAATCGGGCGAACAATTGTCTTATTTTCCTCGTTGTTTCACAGCAAATCTGAACCGATAAAAGGAAATTCTCGTACGACAAAGGCTTTTTTTGTTGTTTATTGTTGCTGATCATGCGCAGTCTTTCTTTTCTGATTTTTCTTGTACAAAAATCGTACGAAAATGGTACACATTAAACAAAAATCGTTAGTTTTTTCCTGTATGAGAAAAATTTTGGAGTTTGTCCCTTCGAGAATTTTCGCATGAAAATTCTGAATTGTCTGTAGAAAGTTCTGTACACACTATACGAAAATCGTACTAAAATTCTTTGGACGAAAATGTTCGCCCGATTTTCTTCTAGTGTGTATGAGCCTTTACAAGGGATTTTCCCCCTATTCGCAGGTATTTCCTCTTACATGCTGTTGTATCAGGGGATCTCCCTGATAGGGAGAAAAAGACCAATATAATCCAGATTGTATCCAAAACTCAGCAAAAGGTTTTTGCTGGGGTTTTACTTACGTAAAAAATATTAAAATAATAAAATTTTAAATTTTTACATTTAAAAAAAAAAACCTATAATAAAATAATAAATATACAAAGATGTGCAAGGGAGGTGAGTAAAGTACGTGTTTCTAAGGAATTACAGTAAAACTGTTGCTTTGCATGCATAGGCCCAGCCTAATATTAAGATGATTTTACTTCAACCTATAGAGATCCCATGGCTTAAATCGTAGTGCACTCCTTTTTAACCAGATTACAATTTGTGTCATGAGACAAGTGTAACAATTAAGCACACACATGCAAGGCATATTTAGGCAATTAACTGCTGTGAAGTTCTATGCAGCTTTAATAGTGTTATCAATATTATTAGGTCAGAGAATCCATGCCAGCATTACAACTTCATCACAGCTGGGGAGCCAGAAGCTGCCTGTATTTGCTGTCAAATCTCAAACTCCGGACTTGAAGTTGAGAAATGTAGGCAGCCCAGTCTTGTCCCATGGCTCTTTAAAGCTGCTTAATCTTATATTGATGGCTGATGTCTGTAGTATTATGTTTGGCGTAAAAAATACAATATTGTGAAGCTCTAATTTAAATTTCCATAGACACACACATTACTAAATATATATATTCACATCTTGCAGCTGACGTTCTGGGAAGAGCAGACACATTTACTAAGGGCACAGCGGGAGATGTGACAGAAGGTTCTGTACCCAGTGCGTGTATCAAATGTCCAAACACATTCACAAAGCTTCTTGTTTTGAGCAGCCAAAACAAACAGGATAGGGGAACTGGGCAGGATAGGAAGGCAGCTGCATTAACCCATATGTAGATGTGATGGATGGGAACACAAAGAGTTTCAGCAGTACAGAATTCAACAGTGGAATGGGCAACATTAGTATCAGTGCAATTACCATTAAACTGAATGCAGGCTGTGTGTTCTGTGCAGGACTGGGCGGCCACACAGCTGTGTATATGTGGTGCACCACAGTATAATGACATGCTGAAGACAGGGCTAAACTTACATTAAACCCTATCTGCAGTCACTCAGCACATGCAGCTCAATTACTCTCTCATCAGTGGTAGATGAGATTGTAGTTTACACTTGTCAAAATAAAGCCTACTCCATAGTTTGTTTACCTGTTGCTTTAAAACCAAGTTTTTCACCCCCTCCATGACCAACTGCGACCCTGAATTCATGACTCTGGAGAGCAGCCTGGAAGTAGAAAAAAGAAGGCAGGTTATAAAGAGATGCATCCTCTGTGCCAGATCCTCCACCCTGCACAGGCTGCAGAGAAGACCATCATTGTACCTGAATAAACAGTGTGTAGCTTTGAAGGCTTCAGTTGTGGATGTGTCTATGTAATCTGTCTGACAGTATTGGGAGAGGGAGCATAGAGGGACAAGAGATCCTCTGTGGTGAAATACCAACCTTGGCAGCTTTTTCAGCTTCCCATGGAATGGCATAGAAACACTAATTGGGATGGAATATGAAAGTCACAACACTACTAGGAGGGCTGCAGCCTATTTTTCGAGAGCAACAGGTCACATACAGGTGACTGTTGCAAAAGGAGAGGACATTATGTAGTATAACTCGTAGAACAACTATTATGTAGGAAACATAAAAGGGGGTTTTCTAACTTAAAACCATTAGAATGATTTGACTTATCCAATAAGTTTCAAGTGGAAAGTTACAACAGGTGATTTTTGATACCGTGGGCAGCCATGTGGCAGGAGGAATAAGAAGGATTTCCACATATTATAATATTCTACATGTTATTTTAAAATACATTAATTATTTTTTGTATTTCTCTACCTGCACCTAGCTATAGAAGCCTTTGCAGTCAAACTTTACAAGATACTAATTCAAAAGCAGGGTCAGAACTGGGTAAAATCAAAATGTTTATTTTAATATGAAAGCAATTAAAAACTCAATGTTTTTTTTTTTTTTTTGGTATTTTTACAGTAATTATGAACACGAGTGGAATTTTAGTTGTGGAGAAAAATGAATGCTATTGGCTTAGTATTCATATTCCTAGCAGCAAATATGTACTTCATTTTATAGTGACAACATTAAATGCTAGGAGAAGACTTTACATTTCTGTTTTTTAATTACCCCGTTATATCTATCTGATGTAAATGTAACTGTAAAGATGTTCTTGCTATAGCAATATCAGGTTGTGCGATGTTATATAAATTTTGCCTTGCAAGGGTTATTAAGAAGTACAGCTCCTGAGATCCTTTCCTGTGTGTCTTGTGCTATCTTCTTACCTTCTCTATTCCCATAATTATGTTGTTAGAGTCCTTAGTACAACTACAGTGGCAAGTGCACCAAACAAAGATGCCACCAGTCATGTAATAGATATCTGAGAGACCCAATACAGTAAAATTACTATGTGGAGGCTTCTGATGAGCCCAATTTTTCGTGTGCTGCTGTGGTTTGAAGATTCTCAATATACTGCAAGCTTACAAATTGCCTTGCTTTTAGTTCTATGGAGCAGTGGAAGACTAGCATAATGATATGTAAAATTAATGAATGTTGAGTGGCCTATTATCATATATATATGTGTGTGTGTGTGTGATCGTTGTGGGGGGTGTATCACTATCATGAGGAGGACTGGTACTACAGTATAACCCTACTTGTTGCGTAAAAACAATCCCATCTACACAGTGCAAGGATTTCTAGAAAACTGAATTGCAGTGTTTTATGCAATGCAGTTGTCTGACATGTGTTCAAGTCACTTTCTAATTCCAGAAAGCTGGGCTGAAGTATCTACCTGCTATAATGATGATAGGATAAATCATAATTTTGTAATAAATTATTAACTTCTGGAAAAGGCCTTTTAAATTGACAGATAAATGCATCCTTGGGGCATTCTGTACACAAAGCATTGGCATTGTTATATATTTAATTACTGGTCGGTTTTAGAATATCAGATGGCTGCAAACTTAAATAGAAAAGTCATTTTTTTGCTATAACCTTATTTGACAAATTGAATTCTGTAGCAATTACTTGTGTTATATAAATTTAATGTGTCCTTTAAGGACTCTCAACGTGTAAGAGACAGACACAACCCCCAAATGTATGCACTGCCTGCACTTGTTGCAAATAAGAAAAGAAAAATGGTGACTGAATTCCTATAATACCGTGGTTGCTGTAAAATGAGCAATATATTATCAAAATATTCAATATGGTGTTGAAAAAAATGCCATTGAGTGTGTACATTTTCTGTTCTATTTTACTTAGTACCCTTTTACCCCTACAAACATTATTACAAATTTTGAAAGCTAGGACATTTCATTTAATAAACTCCAACTAGTAAAATACACGCTAACAACACAAGTACATTTCTTACCCTTTGGATTTAGTTGCAGAAAGCCCATAGCTTGTCGGTGCTGATGCCATCTTTGCAAATGCTCTGAATTAAAGAAAAAAAAGAAAAACAACTTAACAGGCCATGTTACTGTACTAATAAAAACTGCAGCTCTTTGTGGTAACTACAGAATGCATAAATAACTGTACAACTTACTTCCACTGTTTGATGTAATTTAAAGGTGCCAAATTGCATCCTGCATCCTCAAGTGCCTTTTTATACTGATCCAGATCAGTCTGATACAGGGAGATATAAGAAATAACAAAAAATAAATGTACACTAACAGGAGTCCTTCACCTACCAAAACCCTCTGCTACAACTGAAATTCATAAACTACAGTTGGGCTCATATTAAAGCCAAATAATTTTAGAAGATTTTCAAAGAAAAAACAAAAAAAAAATATGAAAGCACTTAGAAGACATGCAAGATGACACTCAAGTTATGCCATCTAAAAAAATACATTCTAGGATAACAATGGTCAGATGGAGATATAAAAACATCATTCAATTGATGGGTTAAGCTGTATAACTATTGAAGAATAAGGCTGGCCATACACTATACAATTTTCTTGTTCAACTTTCCTTTAGATTTACCAAAACCATGTAATATAGGGTCAAACCTAAACACTTTCAATTTGTATGCAGTCAGGCAGGCCCTTGCACTACGTAGTTTAAGGTAAATCTAAAGGAAATTGAATAAGAAAATTGTATAGTGTATGGCCAGCCTTAGATATATAAGGTAATCATATACATCAGGTAAAATAAGTATTGAACATAGCACTATTTTTCTAGGTAAATATATTTCTAAGGGTGCTATTGAGATGAGATTTTCACCACGTCAGTAACAACCCATGCAATCCATACATACAAAGAAACCAAAACAAATAAGTTCAGTAAATAGGTTATGTGTAGTAAAATGGAATGACATAGGGAAAATGAACTTAACATATGAAGAAAGGGAGATGCAAAAAGGCATGGAAAGCCAAGATACCAGCTGAAATCTATCAGTAATTAGAAAGCAATCCTGCCCCTTCTCATTGCAAATTAATATCAGCTGGTTCAGTCTCAACTGATGGCCCATAAAAGGTTGTCTCATTACCAAGGTGTCACATAAGAAACATATGATGGGTAAAAGCAAAGAGCTCTCTCAAGAACTTTGCAACCTTATTGGTGCAAACATTCTGATGGCATTCGTTACAGCAGGATTTCTAAACTTCTGAATTTTCCAGTCAGCACTGTTGGGGCCATAATCTGGAAGGTGAAAGAACATAATTTCACCATAAACCAGCCATGACCAGGTGCTCCTCGCAAGATTTCTGACAGAGTGAAAAGAATAATGAGAAGAGTTGTCTAAGAGCCAAGGACAACTTGTGGAGAGCTTCAGAAGGACCCTGAATTAGCAAGTACAATTGTAATGCACTCAACCGCAATGGTCTGAATGCATGTTCGCCAGGCAAGACTCCATTGCTGAAAAAAAAAAGCACGCTGAAGCTCGTCGTAAGTTTACTGCACAAAATGTAGACAAGGCTGTGAAATACTGGGAGAATATAGTCTGGTCAGATGAGACCAAAATTGAACTCTTTGGATGCCATAATACACACCATGTTTGGAGGTCAAATAGCACTGCACATCACCTCAAAAACACCATACCAACAGTGAAGTTTGGAGGTGGGAGCATCATGGTGTGGGGCTGTTTTTCAGCATACGGGACTGGCAAACTTCATTTCCTTGAAGGAAGAATGAATGGAAGAATGTACCAAGACATCTTGATAAAAATCTGCTGCAATCTACCAGGATGATGAAGATTAGAGTTCATAGAAGAGGCCCACAGACCTTTTTAAAAGATTTGAAGATGGTTTATGTAGAAGAATGGGCCAAAATCACACCTGAGCAATGCATGCCACTAGTTTTTTCATACAGGAGGCGCCCTAAAGCTGTCATTACCAACAAAGGATTTTGTACGAATTATGAGATAAATTTCAGTTAGCCTGTTCAATACTTTTTTTCCTGTGTCATTCCATTTTATTACACACAGCTTAATTTCTGAACTTATTTGTTTTGGTTGCTTTGTATGAATGCATTCCATGGGTTGTTACCAACATGTGGTGAAAATTTCATGTAAATGGCACCTTTAGAAATATATTTACCTAGACAAATGGTGACCTGTTCAATACTTATTTTACCCACTTTATCTTCTGGAATTATATCTTTTTATCTATAAGACTTTAACCCCCTTCGCATCTAAGGGTAAAACATATGGTAAGAGCCTAAGCACAACTTTGCAACGCGTTAGTAAGACTGTACATCACAGCTATTTTGTGCATCCTGGTGGTGGTGATTTATACCTTTTTTTTTTTTTTTTTTTTCAGGACAAATTGAGCTTTCAGTTGGTGGTAAATAATAATGGATATCTCCTGATTTTTTTTTTTTTCAAAGGAAAACTGTCCCAAAACAGTAAAAAATAAATAAATTTAGCTGTATATTTCTTCCTACTACCATAACCTACCACCAAAGAACCCAAAATAAATTCTCCTGTTCTGTATAGTCAGTGATATTGCATATGTGTATGTTAGTTGTTGTTTGTACCTGTAATACAGCCCAGAAACAATAGTGCGCATTTTGCTTTTTTTTATCCCACCTAAAAACACACTGACATGAATTTAAAAAATGCTTTAAAAAAAAAAAAAAAAAAAATCCTGCCCAAAATATACTGACCATGACCTTTGCCCCTTACTTGACCCAAGCACTAACTTAAATCAAACCTTGATCTAGATAGTTTTTCTATATTTTTTTTTTCCTTTTAGTCCCGGTTCACACTATTGTGATGCGGGAACACTGTGAATCTACTGCGTGTTCCCGCATCGCATTCGCAGCACAGGCAGTTCACATTGCCATATGTGAATTGCTGGGGGTGTCAATACAAAGTTAATGACACCACAAGATCATCTCGCATATCGCAGTGCGAACTGACAGTTCGCACATGAATCGGATCGCACTGGTGTGAACCACCATGCGATCCGATTCTACTGCGGACCAAAAAAAGGGTCCTGTGTGAGTTCAATGCGATTGCAGTGCAAATTCAGCCATACAATCTGTATGGCTGAATTCGCACCGCAGACATCGCATGTGATTTTAGGAGCAGTGCGCTCCAAATCCCATGCGATTGTCTGTCATCACAATAGTGTGAACCGGGACTTATACACAGTTATGTTTTTTTCTCTCTGCAAGGAGAGAGAGAGAGAGAGAGAGAGAGAGATATACAACGTATCCCTCTCCTCCTTTTAGAGAGAAAACTCACAGGGGCGGGCTTCACAGTGACTGATCACTGTAATAGCCAATCAGAGGCTATCACAGAGATTAGGTGACCGGAATCGGGAGATCCGGGTCCCGATCATTAGTACGGGACCTGGGGCTTCCGGTGAGACCCTGGTCTCTATGTTGGGGGCGCGCTCCCAGCACAAAGACAGATATGCATATATGTGGCCCCTTGGAAAAAAGTCCAGTCCAGTGAGGTTGCAAATATGTGTGCTGTCGGTGTGAAGGGGTTAAAGGCTGGGTTCACCTTTTCAGGCAAATTTCACTTTTAATAATAAATAGAAGCCTTTTCTGCCCAAGTCATCCCAATGTGCTTACATAACCCATGGCAGCCTTAAAACTGCATTTCTCTTTTTAAAAATTTCAAAACACACCAACTTCACTTTCAAGTCCCATTCATAGGCAGGGTAGTGGGAGCACACATTTCTGGTGCTTTTTCTTTTCTGCATAAGGCAGGCCATTGATTGAAGTTATAAAGAATTTTGGCACATTGTGGTTTGCATGGTTTTCACCATGCATTTAGGCACATGGCAAAATGAGGGTTGGCTTCCATGTTTGGGGTGCTGTTAATTAACGGCACCGCAAGTGCGACACCAGTTTTTTTACATGTTATGGGAACATGCAGCTGTGCACAGAGCCTCACTGTAAAAGCATTCTGGTATTTATTATTGCCACCCTCCGACTGTTAGTACACTTGTGGAATGAGGTAAAGAATAGAAGCTCCAATATTTTTTTCAGTAAAGGATTACTCTGAGGAATCATCTGTATCCCTGGTAGATTTCCATTTGCACATTTCCAGCTTTCTTTTTATTCTAGACTGTGACACTATAAAACAATCTACAATTCATTCATGAATGTATTGGAAATATTTTCAGCAAAGTATAGTACTGGCAGTACCTCTGATGGGGGCTGTGCAGACGTGATGTAATAGATCAAGAACAACCGCATCTTGTCTTCTGGAGTTCCAGCTACAAACAAACAGCAGGATATATATGAACACGTAAAACACGCAATAAAAGAAACCATTTGCTGCCTGACCACAAGTAAATGGAACAATAAATTACCCCCAAGTCGAGCATAAAGTTTCAAAAGGTGTATGTGTAAATAGTTTGTAGTTAATTCACTCAGCTTTAGTGGCTGGATTACTGTTAAATGCACCAATATGAACATATGTTGTTTTTAGAGCATGTTGAAAAACAAACAGTCCTGCTAAGAACAAAATGAAAAAGACCTATGTGACACAAACTATTAGAAAAATTACAAGGGCTTACCACTTACATATAATAGTAAAACATTGGAAAACCCTGCCATTAAAGCTAAAGCCAACAGGTCTCTACATGAGCTTGTTGCCACTATGCAGCTTTCTCTAAGTTAGGAAAAAAACTGCAATGGAGAGGAAAAAGAGGCCTATAGTTAAAAAAGACAATATGCAAGCTTTCAGCTGGAGGAACTGAAAATACTTTGTGGATGACAGTATAGTACTGACCAAAGCAAGAGAGGAAGTAGGAGAGCAAAGATACCCTGCAACTGGTGGCACCACTTAGAGAGGAAAATGTTCCTCATGTCTGAGAACTGGTTCACCTTCCAAAACATTACGGATTCTGTTTAGACACTTTTGAGAGTTAAAGGCTTTGATTTTGTGTCAAGAGCATCAGTTTGACATCTGTTTTAGATGCTTCCAAGACCATTCACAATTCATTGACAGGTGCACTTGCCTTGCAGCTGACCTTCCCTCAGGCATGTAATAGAATGGAAAAAGCCCTCTGACCCAAAGCCTATCAAACCAGGCTTTTATACATCCTTGCCATTCTACATACATGGAGGGGGGGACCATCATCTCTACTTCAGTAATACAGTAGTGTCTTCTCCCTGGACAAGAAGGTAGCCTCAACAGATGGGTGTTGAAACCAGTTCTGTGTGCAGACTGCTTTTGTTTTTGACTCTGTATCTGTCCCAAGTTGCAGCCTATATAGCTAGATTCATATGCAGAGGCTACATGAACCCAACAGCTTGTCAAAATTTGACATGAGTGCAGGTGCGGGTACATGGAAACTAATGCAGAATGTGTGAGTGCACAGATGGGTAGGATCATAATAAACCAGATTTAAGCCTAGCTTAGGACAGTTGCTGCCATTTGCAGACAGAGCCCTGTTAGTAAACCCTGGCTGTTCCTATCAGAGACTGCATCCCTTCTGTAGGGGACTTTTTGCCCAAAGGCCTGGGAAAGTCTGAACAGCAACGTGGGCCTGGGACACGGACACCAAGAAAGGGTCTGGAAGGCAGAGAAAGGGGAGGTGGCTAGCAGGTTAAGGACCCCAATACCCAGCCTGTGCAGCGGGGTTCTGCAACTGAGGCTGAGTGAGCCTTAAGAGCCAGGTTTCTTGGAATTTTTTGTAATTTGTGTAGAAAAACTTCTGCGTGGGTAATCTGTTTTTTGCTGGCCTGAAACTTTGTTTTTTCCTGTTTAACCACTTGCCTCCAGTGCATTTTTACCCCCTTCCTGCCCAGACCGATTTTCAGCTTTCAGCGCTCTCACACTTTGACTGAGAATTACTCAGTCATGCAACACTGTACCCATACAAAAATTGTGTCCTTTTTTTCACACAAATAGAGCTTTCTTTTGATGGTATTTGATCAATACTGGGTTTTTTATTTTTTGTGCTATAAATAAAAAAATACTGAAAATATCGTGAAAAAACGCATTTATCTTTGTTTCTGTCATAAAATTTTGCAAATTAGTCATTTTTCTTCACAAATTTTGGCCAAAATGTATACTGCTACTTATCTTTGATAAAAATAACCCAAGTAAGTGTATATTATTTGGTCTCGGTGAAAGTTATAGAGTCCACAAGCTATGGTGCGAATCATTGAAAATTGATCACACTTGATCACACCTGATGTACTGAAGGCCTATCTCATTTCTTGAGACACTAAAAAGTCAGGAAAGTACAAATACCCCCCAAATGACCCCTTTTTGGAAAGTAGACATTCCAAGGTATTTAATAAGAGGCATGGTGAGTTTTTTGAAGTTGTAATTTTTTCCCACAATGCTTTGCAAAATGAAGATTTTTTTTTTTTTTTTTTTTACAAATTGCCATATTAACAGGTTATTTCTCTCACACAGCACATGTATACTTGCAACTACACCCCAAAACACATTCTACTACTCCTCCTGAGTATGGCGATACCACATGTGTGAGACTTTTTCACAGCCTGGCCACATACAGAGGCCTAACATCCAAGTAGCAGCGTCCGGCATTCTAGGAGCACAAATTACACATATAATTTCCTGACAACCTATCGCACTTTTGAAGGCCCTGGAGCACCAGGACAATGGAAACCCCCATAAAATGACCCCATTTTGGAAAGCAAACAGCCCAACATATAATTTTTGAGGCATAATGAGTCTTTTGAATATGTCATTTTTTTCCACAAGTTTTTAGAAAATGTGGAAAGAAAATGAAAACACATTTTTTTTACAGAAAGCTGTCCATTTATGCAATATTTCTAACACAGCATGTACATAGAAAAAATTGCACCCCAAAATACATTCTGCTATTCCTCCTGAGTATGGCGATACCACATGTGTAACACTTTTTCACAGCCTGGCCACATACATAGGCCTAACATCCAAGTAGCGCTTTACACAAAGTTGTCCATTTATCCACTTTAAGACTGGGCCGATTTTTGACACTTGGTGTTTACAAGCTAAAATCATTTTTTTTGCTAGAAAACTACTTGGAACCCCCAAACATTATATATTTTTTTTAGCAGAGACCCTAGAGAATAAAATGGAGATCATTGCAATATTTTTTATCACACCATATTTGCGCAGCAGTCTTCCAAATGCGATTTTTTTGAAAAAAATTCACTTTTTTGAACTAAAAAATAAGAAAACAGTAAATTTAGCCCAATTTTTTTCCATAATGTGAAAGATAATGTTATGCCGAGTAATTAGATACCCAACATGTCATGCTTCAAAATTGCGCATGCTCACAGAATGGCGCCAAACATTGGTACTTAAAAATCCCCATAGGCAACATTTTAAAAATTTTTACAGGTTACCAGCTTAGAGTTACAGAGGAGGTCTAGGGCTCAAATTATTGCTCTCGCTCTAACGATCGCGGAGATACCTCACATGTATGGTTTGAACACCGTTTACATATGTGGGCGGGACTTGCGTATGCGTTTGCTTCAGCGCGTGAGCTAACGGGGACAGGGAGCTTTAATTTTTTTTTTTTTTTCCTATTTATTTTATTTATTATTTTTTTATTTTTACACAGTTTAAAAAAAAAAATGTTTTGATCATTTTTATTCCTATTACAAGGAATGTAAACATCCCTTGTAATAGAAATAGGCATGACAGGTCCTCTTTATTGTGAGATCTGGGGTCAAAAAGACCTCACACCTCACAACTACACTAAAAAAGAAAAAAAAAAAAAATTGTTGAAAGAGGAAAAAAAAAAAAAGCAAAAAAAAAAAGCGGCCCTTTAAACCGGTTGCTAGGCGTAGCTCCGGTCCTCCAAGACCATAGAGTCGAGTGAGGGCCATCTTGCCCTCACTCGACTTCCTGTCTCTGAGGATCCGGGACCGGATAGTTTTCCCCGCTGCCGGCGGGTCCGGTAAGCTGGGAAAACGTCTGGGACGCGGCAGGAGGGGCACTTCTTCCCCTGCACCATAAGGGTAATTCTGTGGCGAATCCGCCACTGGGTCCACCCTTATCTGAAAGCCGACCGCCTGCCGTTTCAAAAAATATCGGGGTTATGGGGGCTATCTGCTGCCATAACCCCAGTATTTAGCTTTTAATGGCCGACGCATATAGTCGTTAGGCGGTCAGTAAGTAATTGCATGTATATGGCAAACAGGTGACGATGACTGATGGGGTGACAGGTGACGATGACTAATGGGGTGACAGGTGACAATGACTGATGGGGTGACAGGTGACGATGACTGATGGGATGACAGGTGACAATGACTGATGGGGTGACAGGTGAGGATGACTGATGAGGTGACAGGTGATGATGACTGATGAGGTGACAGGTGATGATGATTGATGAGGTGACAGTTGACGATGATTGATGAGGTGACAAGTGACGATGATTGATGGGGTGACAGATGATAATCACTGACGGGGTGACATGTGACGATGATTGATGGGGTGACAAGTGACGATCACGGATGGGGTGTCAAGTGACGATGATTGATAGGGTGACAGATGACGATGACTGATGGGGTGACAGATGACGATGACTGATGGGGTGACAGGTGACGGTGATTGATGGGGTGACAGGTGACGGGCGATGTTCACTGATGGGTGACAGGTGACCGGCGATGGTGCACGGCGGTACTGATGGCAGTCTCTGGTGACAGGTGCACTTTAGGCTACGTTCACATGTGAGCGTACCGATCGTGGGCAGAATCACTGCGATTTTGCCCGCGATCCAGAAATCATTGCAAATCGCGGGGCGCCTGTGCGTTGCCTGTGATTTGCAATAGCACCCCAAACGCTGTGCGATGTTGCTGCGATTTCCGCCTGCCGAATCGCGGTAACATCGCGCAAACAACGCATGACGCCCCAAAGAAGCTCTTGTACCTTTTTTGGGCGTCATGCGATGTTTGCGCGATGTTACCGCGATTCGGCAGGCGGAAATGGCGGCAACATCGCACAGCGTTTGGGGTGCTATTGCAAATCAGGGGCAACGCACAGGCGTCCCGCGATTTGCAATGATTTACGGATCGCGGTCAGAATCGCTGTGATTCTGCCCGCGATCGCTGCGCTCACATGTGAACGTTATGGGTGTCAATTTCTGGGCACTGATGAGGTGACTGTTGGGTGACAGGTGACATTGGGGGGGGGGCTAAGGACTGTGTGGGGACCTTTATTTTTGTGATTTTACTTTGTTACATGTGTACAGAGCAGTAACTCACTATTTCTAGCTCTGCTCTCCTCATACTGGAAACTGTATGAGGAGAGAAGAGCTAGTAACAGTCAGTTACTGCTCTTTGTTTACATTTTGTGATCGGCTGTGAATGGATTCACAGCCGATCACATAGTAAACAGTCACTGTCAGTGACTGCTTACTACCGCCGGTGACAGCTGTGTTCCTACGGAACACAGTGCCACCGACATGACCGCGCTGCGCGCTCCCGATCGCGCATGCGCGGTCATCTCCCGGGCGCCTCCATTGTGATCGGCTGTGTCATTGGGACACAGCCGATCACGTGGGAAACAGCCACGCCCATTGGCTGTTTCCCCCCTGCCGGTGACGGGGGGTGTCCCGGGGACACCCCGACACCGGCAGTGCAGGGCGGCGCGCACGTGATCGCGCGCCTGCCCTGCTTAAATTGCCGCCGTCATATGACGGCGGCCCAGGATAATGGTCGCACCGCTCCGCCGTCATATGACGGCGGGCGGGCGGCAAGCGGTTAATAAAAGTGGGCTACTAGACCCTTAAAAAATAGTTTGGACTGATGTGAACTCGCTTAAAAACCGCATCTACCATGAGAGCTAAACATCGCCCAGCCAACATACTGCAAAACACAGTATTTGACAAAAAAAAACAAAACAAAACACAAAAAGGGCGCATCGACCTAGCGCATTATCCTCAATAATGGTTTTATTGTTGTAACATAAAAAATGGCTACTCACAAACACAGATGAAATCAATCATATCGGACTCAGAAACTTGAGTGTCAAAAGTAGTCCATACGAAAGTCCATTGTCCTATTAGGATGACGGCTGACGTGTTTCGAGGCCTACGCTTCTTCCTCAGAGCCATTCTGAGGAAGAGGCGTAGGCCTCGAAACGGTGTTCAACCATATGTGTGTGTAAAAAATCATATATGGAACAGAACTAATAGCGAACAGTCCTAGGGTTTGGATTGCAATCAACCCATGTGTAATATAGTGAAAACAAAGTCCAATTTCCAATCCTTTATATTAGAATATAGTAGACAAAACGTGTTCTGGTGAAAAGTCCAATATTAAATCAATAAGGTGATGAATGATCCCTCCACCTGGTGAAATGCCTCTTTACCCGGCGGAAATAAAGGTAAGTGCCCAAAAGATTAAATTCCTGTGAAGATGCCTCGTATAATTCTTATGAACACCGGCAAACGTGCACACCCCCAAGTGCAAATAAGCAATAAGAGCCTCTTACCAAATAAAAGAGGGAAAACAGCCTTAAATCAACAGATGATTCCTGTAGGCACTCCTCCTTTCTCCTTCCTTCAGGTTTGGTAACTCACGTATTCTTTATTAGCAAAAATTTTAAACCAGGGTTCTTAATTCTCCGCACTCCTCAGCTCACGCCTCGCTTCCCAACCAAGCCAGACACGCCTCCCAGCTGCTGGCTGGGTAAAAAGATACCTAACACGTCATGCTTAAAAATGGGAATAGCGACAAACTAAGGTACTTAAAATATTCATAGGTGACGTTTTAAAATTTGTTAAATGTTACCTGTGTAGAGTTACAGAGGAGGCGTTGCGCCAGAATTGTTGTTCTCACTGGGACAATCGTGGTGATATCTTACATGTGTGGTTTGATCAACCTTTACTTATGTGGGCGCGACTTACATATGTTTTAGTTTCTGTGCACGAGCACAGTGAGATGGGAGCGCTTTAAATTTTTTTTTCTTACTAATTTACTTTTTATTTTTAAACTGTCGCTTTATTTAATTTTTTTGATCACTTTTATTTCTATTACAAGGAATTTAAACATCTCTTGTAATAGAAATAAGCATGAGCGGTCCTCTTTATTGAGAAATCTGGGGTAAAAAAGACCCCAGATCTCTCATTTATCTTTAAAAGCAAAAAAAAAAAACCCCCACAAAAGTGAAGTTAGAGGTCGCTCCGGTCCTCCAAGGGCATAGAGATGAGTAGGGGCCACTGAAATTCCTGCCCAGCGAATGGCCTCATCGGATTGCTTCCAGGTTTACCGACAGCTCCGGGACCGGGAAGTGGCAGGAGAGAGGGGGCACCTCTCCGGCCACCTCTTAAAGTGATCCCGAGGCAAATCCGCCTGCTGAACCACTTTAATCCAACGCTGAATCAGCCACAGTAAAAAATGATACAGGAGTTATGGCAGCTATAGGCTGCCATAACACCGGTATTTAACGTCAAAGTAATGATGTAGGTTTACTGTGGGCAGTCAGCAAGTAGTAATGAATGCCTAAGGTCAATAAATGTTTTTTTAATATTCGGACTTTTGGCTGTCAACAAACATACAACATGACAGTAGGTTTGCCTCTTTTCAACTGAACCGGATATCATTTATGCATGTATGGAGTGGAAATAACTCATGCTGGCTTTCAATACTGGAAAAAAAAAAATCATGATATATAACCTCAATTTCAAAAAGGTTGGGACATTGTGTTAATTGACATAGAAACAGAATAAAATTATTTGAAATCTCATAAACCCATATTTATTCACAATAGAAACTGTATTAAATGTTTATATTGAGAAACTCAACTTTAAAAAAAAAAAAAAATCCTGAACATCATATAATTGCTACATAAGCTATTCTATAATCTAATGTTATTTCCATTTCAACCTGCAGCTAGCTAGGGTTATAAAAAGAAAAAAAAAATTAAGTGTTATTAAACTCAAATTTCTGCAAATATAACTTTTCCCATGTGTTTTCCTGTGCTAAGAGTAATAATAATAATAATAATAATAATAATAATAAATAACACCCTGAAGCAACGAGCACCAGCATGTAATACCTTCTAAAGGCTTGTCAGCAGGTTTAATTGACAAACCCACCAATGTAGTGGTTTGCGTTAAACTGGTACTCTGCTACTGTCATTTAGAAGGTACTAATCAGGCATGCATGTGCATTGAACTGTGCCAGTGCAAGATGTCAGATGTCTGAAGCTTGAAGTGCAAGTGGCCATGTATATATGTACAATGCTTAAGCCTCAGACCGGAAGTGCAGCCATGGCAATGGATAACTGGGACACAGCGCAACAACTGATGCATAAAATAGAATATATGATGCTTGGCCTGCAAAAATATCCTTACAATAAGCATTACTGTAATAAGATACACTGGTACATATGTTTTTAGTTCTACTTTAAATTACTTCCTAAAAAAACATGTCACCTGGGGGTATAACAGACACCACTGGCCAACATCTCTTCCTGCTTGTGCGACTGTCTTATTACTTCTCCTACATGATTATTCAGAGCATGAAAAACAACTTATAGACAACTTCATAGCAATAGCAGATTCATTTTGGGTGAACCAATTGAAAGCAAGCAACCATGGGTAAAAGAATGAAGAAGCTATAAAGATAATTCTTATATCACTGGGATTGGTAAAGTTGTGAAAAAAAAAGTAGACCCTGCCGATAGTAGTAGTCACTTGGACACAAATGCTTGCAAGATCTACATCAATCTCTTTAGAATAGACTGGGGAAATAATCTAAAATAGTGTCTGCTAAAATATTTTCTAGAGTTAGTGGGTACAACGTAGAGGCAGATTTTATATTACGTTTTGGTTAAAGGTTTGGGTTAGGGTTAGCGCTTAAGATGTATTAAACTTTTTTTTTCTATGATTGTTTCTGGTGTGATAAATTTCCTCACTTAAAGCTACATGTTCAAAAATTCAGTAAGCAAGTATTTTTCGAATGACACCACACTAACATGGATCAGAGCTGCACTGTTGAAAATAATGCTACATAATTCTTTGTGTTCTCTGTATCCAGCTTAAAGTCCAAGTCTAAATCCAAGTCTAAACTATATTTTAGTTTTCATTGGAAGGTGTGTTAGAAACTCTATCAGGTTATCTGCTGTCTGTTCCCCTGTTGGGTAGATTCACCCTATCTAAAGGCCCGTACACACTTGACAGAAATCGGACGAAATATTCTCCAATTTTCCTCTCTCTTGCTCAGCGTTCATAACCGTTTTTAGTTGACAGTGCATAAATGTTCACAAAATTTCTCGTCCGATTTTTTTTTGGGACATTTGTTCCCAGACCTCTGGATTGTCAGAAACTTCAGATCATACGCGGTCTTTTGTATCCGATTTTTCACGGACCTACTGCATACACATTAAACTAAAATTGGTCGTCCCGGGGACAGACGATAAAAATTTCGGTGTTTGTCTTTCCCTTTTTTTTCGTTGAAAATATCAGCATTGGCTGCTGAAAGTTGTGTACACACTAACCGAAAATCGTACGATTTTACCTCGGACGGGAATTTTCGGCAGATTTTCTACTAGTGTGTACCCCACTTAATGTCCTACTGACCACAAGTCTATTAGAAGTCTTTATTTGGTTAAAGGCATCAATTCTCTTTGTGCAGTCAGGTTATAACCCCAGGGCATGCACAGCTTGTGAACATTCACTAGAAAAATACATACAATGGAGACATACTCAGTGTGCAATAAAAGCCTACCTACTAGCATTTTAAGTTTTAGTGAAAATTCCTATACAGAATAACAGCCATTATATTATCTCATTGAAAGTAAAAGGAACAATGAAGAACAATGAACATGGAAAGCCACAATGACCAGATAAATAGATGTATATAATGGCTTTTGTTTAACTTGCTTTCACTGCACACAGCTACAAAACATACTACTACGTTAAGGCTCATGTATTCAAGTTCTCTAAAGATCTGTGCTTGCAATTAGTAATTCAGTGAAATAGCCTGTAAATCCTAAAATGCATTACATGGGAATCATAATTCCTGGCTCCCATGCACAACCCAAGTGATAATCCTTCTCACCTAATAAAGACTAACTTGTTGCTCTGATACATGGCCAAGGTGCATTGCTATGAAATTAAGAACATGAAATAATGGCAACAGGACAACAAATCTACAAGACCAGTATACGTTGAACTAAATAAAGAACAACTGAAAAAGGAGCTCAACCCAAATGCCCATAGAAATGGGTCTATAAAGTAGGGGAAAAGGCTGGACAAATATTATATACCACAAAGAATATGGCCTACATATTATGCAAATACAGGGCCAAGTGAAAACATCAATATTGGTGTTAACTGAACAAACAGGCCGTAAGCAAAAAAAAAATGGTCATCGGTAAACCCATGGAACAGGCATCTCATGAAGAGTGCAGAGTCCAAATGCTGCTAGATAGCCAGAGGGGGGAGCTCCACAGTCATGCAAAAAAACAGAGATTTATTTCAAAGAGCTCATTGTGTAGTAAATAAAATGATCCAATTTATTGAGTAAAATAATAAAAATACACTAAGAAATAAGGTGGAAGGAAGCACATGTAGCGGAACAAAGGTTGCTCAGTCTGCATCTGATTGAGACAAAAACAGGGAAATTCTAAAGAAACATCAAATATTTTAAAACTGACAATGTCCTTAATCGTGCAAGAAAGAATAGGAAGAGAAAAGGGGGGGGGGGGTCCCCGTAATATCAAATGAAGGTTCCAATGACAACCACCTTCCCCCTGCAGGGCAAGATCATCATGCTAGATTCAAGCATGATGATCCCCAAATGATGGATAAGGCAAAATATTAGATTCCACCTTCACAAAACCTTTGAGGAACTGACTCTTCTATTGCCCCTAACAGACAAAAATGTAGTTGGACTCAGAGACACATCTCGAAAAAGAGAAGCCCAAAACATCTTCATTGTCCGCATAAGAAAAGGGACATGAGGGCCTACTTCGCCTACATCACCGACCCAGAGAGCTAAACCATTGGTTACCCCTACTGCCCATGGCTTTATTAACAGTACCAGTGGGACACCAGGGTCTCCTTCTTCCTGAAGCCCACAGGCCTGGAGTCACCCGAAGGGGTTGCATAGAAGGTAAGAGGAAGGGCAAAAAAGAAAAAAAAAAAGAAAAACACTAACGATCTTCAATCTATCCTCAAGGACGCTCTCTCCTGAAGAACTATCCTTGCTACAGAAAGGGCTAAATTTTGCTCCTGGGACTAGGCCCAACAGAAAGGGCTAAATTTTGCTCCTGGGACAAGGCCCAACCTCTTCAATCTATTCAAAGATCTGAATATGCTTGTAAGGTCAATAACCATTAAAAGGTTTTATCAGGACAAAGGTCTAAATAAGACCCGAGCCCTCAGGGTGAAAACTAAGGAGGGGGGCATGTGCCTCGGGCGCCACATTCAGAGTGGAGCTGCCAGTGGACAGAGAGGGTGATCAGTGCAGCCAGTGGGAGAAATGACTGCATCTTATGTGTGGCTCTCCCTACAGCAGCTGAAAGCCAGAATCTCCTGCACTCCCAGCTGCTGCAGGGAGAGCCACACCAAAGATCCGTTACAGTACTTTCCCCCACTCGCCACACTGCTCCCCTGCTCTGTCCACATGCGATTCCCCCTGCTGCCCAGGCCCCCGCTGTGTGCCTACTGCCGTGTGCCTGCCATGCAATGTGCTCTGGTCCCCCCTGCCCCCACAGTGCTACCAGCTTCTCTCTGCTCCTACCAGCTGCCGTGAGGCATAGGGGATCTTCAGATGGAGAGCACGGGGACAGGTGTGGAGGGTTGTAAATATATCATACTTACTGGCTCCTTTTCATTAAAGAGCACAGCGAGTGATTAGTACAGATCACTCACTGTGTTGTCTCATGATCCATGCATGGCGTGACATCAGGATGATATTCCAAGTCTGAATATTCCTGGACTAAGTGTGGGGATACCTTTCCTCTTCCGGTTGGATGTTGTGGAACTGGTAGATTCTGGGCTTGTATATTTGCTCCATACAACACTGCGTGAATCGAGCAATACTGGTACTTTCGGGCTACTCTTTTGGTCTCCATATATTTCAAGCCTATTCACCTGCTGTAAGTACTGACATAATTAATTATACTGCTATGCCGTCCTCTGCATGTCCTGTTTGGTTTTGTGGCTCTGATGCCCCTGTGACCGCCCCAGGGCCAATGTTTGGTTACCCCTTGACATGTTGCATCCATTGCAACTACCCTCCTCCTTATTGGGTCACTAACAATTGTTGAAATGCGTTGACCTTGACCTATTTTTGGGAGATTTACAATACTGTATTCATATTTATTCTCATTGTTATGGATATATTTAATCATATGTGATATATCTTGGTCTCCTGATTGTTCTGTAGCAGGATACTGTACCTTGAACCCAGAGAGACCTCTTGGTCATTGAAGGTTTTCCCCTTTTATCTTTTTTATCTGTGTTTTTTAATACAGACAATAAACCTGGTTATATTTTATATCTATGTGTCCTCCCCTATTTTGAGCCTTTAAAGTCTGGTTGTTATGGTGAACCTGATCTATCTAGTCCACATTCACTTTCATATTTTGGAAGTGGCTTGTGGAAGTCAAAGTAATTGAACTACACTATTAAGGAGTTCTTCAGTTGTTCCTCTACAAACAGTACGTTGTATATTGTCTTACCTGCCCTTGTAGTCTACGCTATGTAGGTTGCACTATAAGATCATTTCAGACCAGAGTAGGTGAACATAGATTGAGCATTGTGCAAGACTCCGCCAAATATAATGCAGCAAGGCATTTTTTTACCCACCATAACGAGCCAAATTCACTTCAGGCGTTTGCCATTCAGGCTATACCTCTGTCTAAATATGAAGGGAAGATTTATTTTTAAAATTTGATCTTCCAACTAGCCTCTCTCCAGGACTAAATGAAGAATTGGATATACAAACCATACTTTAAGACACTAAGACAAAACAAGAAGCACTGTTTGTCAAGTTTCTTCTGTCCGTGGCTGGCCCCAGTTGGTTTTTAGTGTCTGGAAATTAGTACAGTGATTGTTTTACATTCTAAGCTTTTCCATCAGTCTATATGGGGGAGCTCATGTCTATGATGGGAATGTTATTTACACAGCCCCAAATGATCCACAATGGTTCAAAAGTTATATGGTCCAGAAATATTTCGATAGAATAAATGTGGATAAAGCACTTGGACCGGACCGCATCCACCCATGGATCCTAAAAGAATTGAGTTCTATTATTTCAAAGACATTGTTTCTAACTTTTAGGGATTAGTTAATGACTGGAATGGTACCACTGGATTGGCGTAAAGCCAAAAAGAGAATATTGCCCTGGGACTTTGAGTGAGGTGAACACAATTGGCCATTTGTTGTAAAATAGATAATAGTTAAATTATTTGAAGATGTATAGAATCATATAAAATTCCATATGCATATACCATACAGACATTCTGCAATACATCAGAGTATACATGCTTGGAAATAACAATAGTAATATAGCATAGTAGATAAAAACCCTCTTTCTAACTCAACGCGTTTCGTGAGTCATTGCTCACTCTTCAGTAGATGCGCACAAACGTGTCTAGAAAAAATATATACAAAATGTCAATTTGAAAGCATACAAAGTAGTAACCAGTGCAGTATGGAGACTCATGTGAAAACCTTAGTGGGGAGAAACCATACTTACACATCAGCCAAACCAAAATGGACAAAATAACACAACCATCCAGTGGCGGCAAAATAGTCTGGTCCGGGGGCTAAAGGTGAGTACCCCAGGGCACTCCACCAGGAAACAGGTGGAGGATGGATTTAACACCTATGTGTTTGAAAGATATCCCTAGATGTCCATATCCCTGATTGAAACAAGTAGATGTATGTGTGAGTAATATACAAGTAAAAAACTGCATCACAAGATAATGATAGCAGAAATCAAAAAGTATCTATATGATAAAACAGTATAGCAGAGACATGGATATGGGAACAAAAGAGAAAAAAGAAAAGTGCGACCAAGAACTGAGCAAAGAACCAATAGGGTGAATTTAGGTGAAAAGAAAAAAATATGATAAAGAGTAGAAGAAAAAGAAATGTCTCTGGATTGGCGTAGGGCCAATGTGGTGCCCATATTTAACCACTTGCCGACCAGCCCCTGTATTTATACTGCGGCAGGTTGGCTCTGTTCCGCGAAATGACATACCTGTACGTCGTTTCGTGAGATAGCTAGTGGGGGCGCACGCGTGCCGCTTAGCCACAGGGGGAGCCAATCAGTGGGTCAGGCGGCCATGATGTCCGCTGGGCACTCGCGATCGCTCCCCGTGGAGACAGAACGGTGGTCTGTCGATGTAAACATGGCAGACCGCTGTTCTGTCAGTAATGAACACAGGGAGCCTGTGTTCCTCCTATTTAGGAACACAGGTCTCTGTGTTCATCCAGAAAGCCCATCCCCCACACAGTTAGAAAGCATCCCATGGGGACACATTTAACCCTTTGATCACCCCTGGTGTTAACCCCTTCCCTGCCAGTGTCATTACTACAGTAACTTTTAGCACTGTTTTATAGCAGAAAGTAAAAAATATTGTTTTTTTTTTTTCTTTCAGAATTGTCGCACTTTTTTTTTGTTTATAGCACGAAAAATAAAAATCGCAGAGGTGATCAAATACTGAGTACAGCGTCGCACGATTGTGCAATTGTCAGTTAAAGTAACGCAGTGCTGTATCGCAAAAAATGGCCTGGCATTAAGGGGGTAAATCCTTCTGATCCAGAAGTGGTTCAAAAGTAATCAAAGTCTTTACCCAAGTAACTATGGACCTGTTAGTTTAACTTCTATAGTCGGGAAGATACTGGAGAGTTTAATAAAAGACCACATAGATGAGTTCTTGCTGGAAAAAAATATTTTAAGCAACAGACATCATGAAAGACAGAAGTTGTGAAACAAGCCTGATTTCTTTTATGAGTAGGGAAGTAAAATCTTGGACAGAGGGGTGGCTGTGGACGTAGTATACTTGGATTTTGCAAAAGCATTTGACTCAGTTCCCCACACACAGTTAATGTGTAAGGTAACGTCTACAGGCTTGAAAAGATCAGTTTGTAAATGGATAGAAAATTGGCTAAAATATAGAATTCAGAGAGTAGTGGTTAATGATTCTTACTCTGAATGGTCTAAGGTTATCAGTTGTGTACCCCAAGGTTTAGTGTTGGGATTCTTTCTTTTTAATATCTTTATAAAATTGGATTAAAAGTATCATTTCAGTCTTTGCAGTGGAATAACATACTTACAGGATGTCTCCAACTTACAAGCTGACCTCAATGCACTATTTAATTGTGCAACTATGTGGCAAACAAGGTTTAATGTTAATAAATGTAAAGTTATGCACTTGGGTGCTAAGAATATGCATGCATCATACATACTAGGTGGAGTTCAACTGGGGGAATCAAGGAGAAGGATCTGGGTGTTTTGGTAGATCATAAGCTTAATAATAGCATGCAATGCCAAGCTGCGGTTTCCAAACTGAGCAAAGTCCTTTCTTGTATTTAGGAGAGGTATGGTCTCCAGAGAAATATAATTTTGCCCCTGTAAAAATCATTAGTAAGACCTCATCTGGAATATGCAGTTCAGTTTTGGGCACCAGTTCTCATATCGGGGAACTGGAGAAAGTGCAGAGAAGAGCAGCCAAAAGAATGGGAGGCATGGAGTAGCTCAGCTATGAGGAAAAATTAGGGGAACTGAATGTATTCTCTCTTGAGAAGAGGAGATTAAGACCCGGTTCACACTTCTGCGTGTGCCGGGTTCGCATGTCATGTCGGAGCGCACTGCTCCGACATGACATGCGATCAGCTGTGCGGTGCGAGTTTAGCCATACAGTTTGTATGGCTAAATTCGCACCGCACCCGCAGCAAAGACGCACAGGAGGCATTCTTGCTGCCGCATCAGGATCGGATCGCACAGCGGTTCACACTTGTGCGATCCGATCCTGTGCGAACTGCACGATCGCACTGCGATATGCGATCAAACTGGGGGTGTCGTTAAGATTACATTGACACCCCCAGCGGATCGCATATGGCAGTGTGAACTGCCGGGGGTGCGTGTGCGATGCGGGAACAGGCTGCGAATTCGCAGCCTTCCCGCATCGCAATAGTGTGAACCGAGCCTTAAGGGGGATATGATCAATACGTATAAATACTTAAGTGGTCCATATACAGTAGCGAACTTGGTGTTGAGTTGTACACGTTAAGGTCATCACAGAGGACAAGGGGGCACTCTTTACGTCTGGAGGAAAAGTGATTTAATCTCCAAATATATGTAAAGGCTTCTTCGCAGTAAGAGCTGTGAAAATGTAGAAAAGATTCCCTCAAGAGCTGATACTGTCCAGCTCAGTAGATTTCTTTAAAAAAAGGCCTGGATTCTTTCCTAAATGTACATAATATAACTGGTACTACCATTTATAGGTAAAGTTGATCCGTGGAAAATCCAAATGCCTCTCAGAGGTTCAGGAAGGAATTTTTTCCCCTGCTATAGCAATCTGGATCTTGCTTTGCTGGGTTTTGGCCTTCTTCAGGATCAACTGTGGGTATTGTGTATATGGGATTTTTTTTTTTTTGGTTGAACTGGATGGACTTGTCTTTTTTTCAACCTGACTATGTAATTATATATTTTATTCTTTATCAGATATTATCCCTTTTTTTCCATTCATTCTCAATTTTTCATTTTACAATTATTTATCCATACCTTGTGTATGCATCTTCTTATACTGCTCATATAGTGGGCATACATTTTACAAACCGAGTGAAGGAAATTTCTTGCTGCTGGCCACCAGCTGTAATCCCTCATATAACATTCATTCAATTCCCAGTTGGAGAATTCATCAGGGCTAGGAGAAACTGTTCCATCCTGGAGAGTTTTTCTGAGGAGTGTCAGAGCATTTCCACACGACTTAGAAATCGTGGCTACAAACAGTGGCACCTGAATAGAGCCATTGTCATTGCCTCCAATAAGGATAGAAATTACTTGATCTCCAATAGAAATAAATATAAGATTAAACCTAAAAGTAGGAAATGGTGATCACCCTATAACATTTGTGATTAACTTTTCCAGGGAATACAACCAAATTAAACAAATCATTAATATTTCCCTGTTTAAAATGGAGATGGTGACCCATCGAAGGTATTGACTATTGGTTGCAGCTTTTCTTGCCGCCGGGCATGCACCCTGGGCAACTCGCTGTCCCCCAGTCTATAGAGAACAGCCTCACCTTCTAAAACCTGGATTAGTGCCTCAGGCTCATATAGCTGTAGGTTAAATACCTATAAATACTGCAACAAGCTCAATAAGAACCATAGATCCATTACTTCATATCACAATGCCAAAACTTTCCCCATTAGAGATTTTATTATTGTGAAATATGTAACTGATTGCAGCCTCTGCATGTTACAGTATGTGGGATGCACTACAAGGTCTCTGCGCACTAGGATTAGTTAGCAGAAGACTCCATTCACACCAGCGCGACTTGTCAGCCTGACAAGTAGCGCTCCCTCGCAGTCCATTGACTGCTACAGGACCCAGGACACAAGTCGCTCCGACTTAGAAAAAGGGTCCTGTACTACTTCGGGGCGACCTCGGAGCGACTTGCATAGACTTCCATTATGTGAAGTCCTTGCAAGTCGCTCCAAAGTCGTGGTGCATGGGAATGCACAAGTCGCCCCCGAAGTAGTACAGAGTCGTGCCGCCCCAGAGTGAACCGAGTGTTAAAATGGTACTGCCTCAAGCAACAAGATGTCCAACGTATCAAAACATTTCAAAACAATCCATGATGGCAACATGACCTCATTTTCATTCTGTGCAGTTCAGAGAATTAAACAAGTGGCACATGGCGGAGACACATATAGAAGACTTCTAGAACAGGAAGTGAGATGGATCCTTTCCTTGGGGACACACAAATGCCCACTGGACTTACAGATGGGATGTAGATCTATTGCTTAAATAATGCAACCTATATCCCCTATCCTCTCCCAATATTATGCTTTTCTGTCCTAGTTTCTATATCGGAGTTTTCAATAATTAATAACTATTTTGACTATTGTTGAGACATTTTGTATGAGGTTCTCTGTTTTTTCTGTCTTATGCACAATGGTTTACTGTGATGCCATATGGATATATATATACTTGGTCTATATGCATTAGCATGTGGATTTTTTTTTTATGATCTATTCCTATTGATATGTTTTTTTCTTTGTGACCCATGAATGTGTAGGATGATCATATATAGTATTCCACTGTGCTCTCACTATTTTTGAAACACGTCATGTAATATATTTCTTGTCTTAGTCCTTTTCCTGCATTTTGGTACTGTGATATTAACCCCCCAATTGTTTAGTTAATTGTTCCAATTTACCATGCACATTTACTTTGGGGCGGGGCTTATATGAATATAAATGTATTGCCATTTTTATATTTTTCATGCTACGACCAAGGCCGTTGCCGAAATGCGTCAGCTGTTCTGTTCATCACACTTTGTAACCAGCTATTAAAATCGTTATATGGACTACAGAGTTCGTGGCTCATTCCATTTATTTGTCATACATTTTACATATCTTCTTTTTTTAATATTAGTGGCAATTACTATCATCATGTATTCATTGTGATCATTCACTTTACATCTAGATAATCCAATGGGCTTGAATTATAATTATTATTTTACATGCCTATGTTCCAGCTTGAGGCCTGATAGCTGTACTTTCACTGAAAACTCTGCTTCAGCTAGACGCTTGCCTACCAAGCCTCACAGTGATCCTATGGAGGTTTATATGGGTTTATGATAAGCCTTGACCCACTTTTAACTAATGAGTGCATTTTTGTTTTGTATTCTTTTAAATAAACTGCTACACCTAGATGGAGGCGCCCTCTTGTGTTTATTTTATATATGTGCATTGGGATCTGAAGACCTAATCTGAGAGGAGCAGCATCCACTTCACCTGGTGTTCCCTACCACTCTCTTGGCCCTCTTATGTGCACTACCAAATGACAGTTGGGGTCTAGTCAGCGCAATAGCTTATTTATACTCTTTGGGTACCACTTTTTTAGTACTGTTTTACAACTCTGAAATATTTTAAGTTTTAATGTGTTTTCTGCTGCAGTATTACAGCGCCTGCTTTCCACTCCTGAAGCCATACATAGGCTGTGTGCCCCCCACTAGAATTTAGGCCTGGCAAAGAGGGTTACCCTTAAAACATTCACACATAGTATTGCAATATTATTTGAATGTTCTTGAAACATTTAAACCTGGAAATTGAGCCTAAAAGGGGGTTAATATATAAATTGCACATTAGTGATTTCTCCATCTTTGAGTAACCAGTAATCTGGACACTTTATGGAAATTCAGGTTAACATACCCAGGCAAATGAAACACATTTTTAGTTTGCTCTGTTTCCAGACATTTTTTGGCAAAAATACTTGATGCTTTTATTATACTTTTTGGTAGGAGCTCATCTGCTTAACCACTTAAGCCCCGGAAGATTTTACCCCATTCCTGACCAGGGGGTATTTTGGGATTCGGCACTGCGTAACTTTAACGGACAATTGCGCGGTCGTGTGACACTGTACCTAAACTAATTTGACGTCCTTTTTTTTCCCACAAACAGAGCTTTCTTTTGGTGGTATTTGATCACCTGTGCGATTTTTTGATCATGCGCTATAAACAAAAAAAGAGCGTAAATTTTGCAAAAATAACAATATTTTTCACATTTTTTATATGAAATTCCCAAAAAAAAAAAAATGTAAAAATCAAAATTTTTTAACATTTTCGGCCAATTTGTTTTATGCTACCTATGTTTGGTAAAAAAAAAAAAAAAAAAAAAATCGCAACAAAGCGTATTTTGATTGGTTTGCGCAAAAGTTATCGCGTTTACTAACAAAGGGAAAGATTTTTGTCATTTTTGTTGTTTTTTTTTTAACGCGTAATGGCGGCGATCTGCGATTTTTTTTGCGGGACTGCGACATTGGGGCGGACAGATCGGACCCTTGACTGACATTTTTGACACTTTTGGGGTTACCAGTGACATTACTGCAGTAATCAGTGCTATACATATGCTCTGTTACTGTAAAATGACACTGGTAGTGAAGGGGTTCACTTTATTTGAGAGGGAGGGGCTGTGTGTGTCCCTAGGGTCGTGATTCTAACTGTGATTGGCTGTGGCTTGAGGTGTAGGAACAATGATCAACGGTCCAACATAGTAGAACCGTATGATCACTGTTCCTACACAGGGGAGAATGACAGGCGGCTTGTTTACATCAGCCACTTGCCTTTCTCCCGCTTTCACGGACGATCGTGAGTGAGCGGCGGACATCGGGTCCGCCGATCACATGCGCGGGGGGGGGGGGGGCCGTGACCGCGCGGGAGCGCGCCTCCGGCACGTCACTTTGCCGGTGAGGGGCTGACCGCCGCAGTATATGTACTTGCGGCGGTCGGCAAGTGGTTAAGATATCTCCACACCTTCATCTTTTCCCCTCTCCTTTGTGTGTGAGTGCCCCAGTTCCCCATGGTTTTAATGTTGGTTGATTGTAAGTGATATATTCTCTATGTTGTGGCTGAACCATACTGTGAAGAATTGGGCTCTATGCACACAGCCTTCATTTGCTCTGGCAACTGTCAGTTGCGGACTGCAGTAGGCGCTGTGTGGTGCATGATTCAGCGCATCACACTGCTCCCTTTTATATATTTATTTTTTGTTTTATATGAACTTTATTTGAAATGTACAAAACATACCCTTTATTCACAATAATGTACAGCAGTGCGATGTGATGATGTAAAAAAAAAAAAAAAAAAAAAAAATTATATATATATATATACACATATACACACACACACACACACACACACACACACACACACACACACACACACACACACACACACACACACACACACTGTCATAATCATGTTATTTATGATGTACTAATATTTTATTAGTGTTGTGAATAGCCTGCAACTTTGCACACGATTATTGTGGATAAAAATGATCCCATTGCTCCCTCAGGACACAACTTACAAAGTACTGTGCACTTTTTCCTACCTTTATTATATTTCTTGCATAGAGGGACTGGATCACTGGAGGCCCCCTTACAAGAAAGAGGCAAAGGTTACCCCTAATCAGGGCACCGGAGGCACTCCTACAAAGGCTCGTAAGTAAATCAGCAAGATTAAGGGCGATATAGGGACCACTTGCAGACCAGCATGATTAAATCCTCGCATGCCAACATACAAACAGTATGCAAGTTGAATTGTACCAGCAAAGGTAACTAACACCCCTCATGTAGAACTTACAAAAATATACAAGTTCTACCTGTGCCACATCCTAAATTATCTACAGTATTGGAAATGTTTAGCAGGAAACATACCTGCATAGTTAGCTGAACTTTACTGGCACCCACATGAGATGGAGTCACCTATTTATAAAAAAAATGTAAAACTTTATTTTACAAAATGTTAAAATATCACGCATACTGCGTTAGTACTTCATTAAAAAAAGCATTATCACATTGATAATAAATCATTCTGGATACTTCTGTACACAACACCTTTTGTTTTAAACAACTATACTTCACAATTCAAAATGTGGAAGTGTGTGTGTGTTCATGCGCTGGTCAACGTGTTTCACCAATTGCAGCTTCCTTAGGACCAGATCACAAAGTACCAGATGCTGATATAGTATGACAGAAGATCACTTGCGTTACATACATATTTGGGGGACAGACAAAGGGATCAAAGCTCCTCAAATAGTTTTATCTTTTTAATGGCCAGGCTGTGTGTGTGTGTGTGTGTGTGTGTGTGTGTGTACAGTATAAATATAAAATGAATACAGCGCAATCATCTATTTGAAAATGGTGATCTGTGTGCACAAAAAACACTACACGTGTGAAAATAATTATAGAATATGCTTCATATGTGACAAATTGTAGCTAAATCACAGAAAAAAAAGTGAAATCATCATAAAACATTCATATATACATTGTCTCTATCCAAAAGTAAACATAAAAAAAAGTCCAAAAGCAATGACATCCTCCAGTGATAATCAGTAAAACCAAAACGAATGAATAATCCTGCCACCTCTGTGTGTAGTAAACAAGAAACAAGTGCTCAAATAATCCACCCCCAGTAATCACTAGCAGCTCATGGGACTCTGTATGGATGGATGGATGTACCTGGATATATCAGAATCACACTTATTCCTCATTCAAGTGTTTGCATAATAATTGGCCATATAAAACAATAACAAAATATCTAGTGCTCTTTGTAAAAGCGTATTTATGATAACAAAAAGTATTGAATAGGTTCACTCACATTGAGCAGCACTAAGCCGTGCCAGCTGTATCAAGCTTGTATCTAAAATACACCGGCTCGCAGCCGACAGTTCGGTAATGGTCGTGAGTTAGAGTCAGATGTCAGCTCCTGCCTCCAGACGCATTGCGTCTTCAAAAGACTTCTTCACCCCACTGAATACAGGTCCCTCTCAAAAAATTAGCATATTGTGATAGAGTTCATTATTTTCTGTAATGTACTCATAAACATTAGACTTTCATATATTTTAGATTCATTACACACAACTGAAGTAGTGCAAGCCTTTTATTGTTTTAATGTTGATGATTTTGGCATACAGCTCATGAAAACCCAAAATTCCTATCTCAAAAAATTAGCATATCATGAAAAGGTTCTCTAAACAAGCTATTAACCTAATCATCTGAATCAACTAATTAACTCTAAACACCTGCAAAAGATTCCTGAGGCTTTTAAAAACTCCCAGCCTGGTTCATTACTCAAAACCGCAATCATGGGTAAGACTGCCGACCTGACTGCTGTCCAGAAGGCCATCATTGACACCCTCAAGCAAGAGGGTAAGACACAGAAAGAAATTTCTGAACGAATAGGCTGTTCCCAGAGTGCTGTATCAAGGCACCTCAGTGGGAAGTCTGTGGGAAGGAAAAAGTGTGGCAGAAAACGCTGCACAACGAGAAGAGGTGACCGGACCCCGAGGAAGACTGGGGAGAGGGAAATGCCAAAATGCCTGAAGTCCAGTGTCAAGTACCCACAGTCAGTGATGGTCTGGGGTGCCATGTCAGCTGCTGGTGTTGGTCCACTGTGTTTTATCAAGGGCAGGGTCAATGCAGCTAGCTATCAGGAGATTTTGGAGCACTTCATGCTTCCATCTGCTGAAAAGCTTTATGGAGATGAAGATTTAATTTTTCAGCATGACCTGGCACCTGCTCACAGTGCCAAAACCACTGGTAAATGGTTTACTGACCATGGTATTACTGTGCTCAATTGGCCTGCCAACTCTCCTGACCTGAACCCCATAGAGAATCTGTGGGATGTTGTGAAGAGAAAATTGAGAGACGCAAGACCCAACACTCTGGATGAGCTCAAGGCCGCTATCGAAGCATCCTGGGCCTCCATAACACCTCAGCAGTGACAGGAGGCTGATTGCCTCCATGCCACGCCGCATTGAAGCAGTCATTTCTGCAAAGGATTCCCGACCAAGTATTGAGTGCATAACTGAACATAATTTTTTGAAGGTTGACTTTTTTTTGTATTAAAAACACTTTTCTTTTATTGGTCGGATGAAATATGCTAATTTTTTGAGATAGGAATTTGGGGTTTTCATGAGCTGTATGTCAAAATCATCAATATTAAAACAATAAAAGGCTTGCACTACTTCAGTTGTGTGTAATGAATCCAAAATATATGAAAGTCTAATGTTTATCAGTACATTACAGAAAATAATGAACTTTATCACAATATGCTAATTTTTTGAGAGGGACCTGTACATACAGGGTCCCGTTATTCCTAAGGGTGAACGGCGCACTTTGACTCCCTGGTAAAACAGGAGTCAAAATTGGAGTTGAGCTGCTAGTCATTACTGGTGGATTATTTGAGCACTTGTTTCTTGTTTACTACACACAGAGGTGGCAGGATTATTCATTCGTTTTGGATTGACTGATTATCACTGGAGGATGTCATTGCTTTTGAACTTTTTTTATGTTTACTTTTGGATAGATACATTGTATATATGAATGTTTTATGACGATTTCACTTTTTTTTCTGTGATCCAGCTACAATTTGTCACAGATGATTCATGTTATCTAATTATTTTCACACGTGTAGTGATGTTTGTGCATCCATCCATACAGAGTCCCATGAGCTGCTAGTGATTACTGGGGGTGGATTATTTGAGCACTTGTTTCTTGTTTACTACACACAGAGGTGGCAGGATTATTCATTCGTTTTGGATTGACTGATTATCACTGGAGGATGTCATTGCTTTTGAACTTTTTTTATGTTTACTTTTGGATAGATACATTGTATATTAGGGATGCACCGAATAATCGGCGGCCGAACATTATTCGGCCGAAAATAGGGAAAATGGCACTTTCGGTGTTCGGCCGAATAAATCAAAAGGCCGAATAATTTAAGCCGAACAATGTCTCTCACCTCATTGCGGCTCGCGGTCCTCTATTATGTCCTCTGCAGTAACCCTCTGATATGTATCTCTGTAGCTTCCGCCCTGACCGCGGCTCGCGGCTCCCTTCCCGCTGGTGTCCTGTCCGGCCGCGTAGGGGGGTGTGACGTCACGCGCGCGTCCCGCCCCCTGCTCCTGACTGGCGGCTCCTTCACACTTGGTCCACGCCCCGCCCCCCCTGTTCGCGGCATTTGGCTCTGGCTGCAGTTATAGAGGTATGTGATGTGCAGCTGAGCACATTTGGGAGAGAAGAATACAGTTGCTGGCAGCTGCACAAGCATTAGTGTGCAGACTGCCATATGTTGTTGCCACAGTGCCCTATAAAGTGCCCCTTGACATAAAATGTGGCCATCAGCGTGCCCCTTATTTTATGCTAAGGGACATGCTGATGAGCATATTTTATGTTAAGGGGCACTCTGATGGGCATATTTCATTTTAAGGGGCACGCTAATGGGCATATTTTATGTTAAGAGCAATGCTGATTTAAATGTTTTGTTTTGCCCATCAGAGTGCCCCCTGACATAAAATGTGCCCATCAGCGTGCCCCCTGACATAAAATGTGCCCATCAGCGTGCCCCCTGACATAAAATGTGCCCATCAGAGTGCCCCCTAACATAAAATGTGCCCATCAGAGTGCCCCCTAACATAAAATGAGCCCATCAGCGTGCCCCTTATTTTATGCTAAGGGACATGCTGATGAGCATATTTTATGTTAAGGGGCACTCTGATGAGCATATTTTATGTTAAGGGGCACTCTGATGGGCATATTTTATGTTAAGGGGCACGCTAATGGGCATATTTTATGTTAAAAAATGCGAAACACCGCGTTCGGTATTCGGCCTTCGGCCAAGCATTTTATTATTATTCGGCTTCGGCTTCGGCCAAGAATTTCATTTCGGTGCATCCCTATTGTATATATGAATGTTTTATGACGATTTCACTTTTTTTTCTGTGATCCAGCTACAATTTGTCACAGATGATTCATGTTATCTAATTATTTTCACACGTGTAGTGATGTTTGTGCACACAGATCACCATTTTCAAATAGATGATTGCGCTGTTATATTTTTGATTTTCATTGTTGAAAGCGAGGTGAAAACACTTGTAGAGTACTGGCAGCAATCAATTCACATTATTATTATATATTCATAATATATATGTTTTATCATTTATATATATATATATTTAAAAAAAAACATTTTTAAGGATATTGAATTGCGCTCTTTAAGATATATTATATTATTGTGTGTATACAGTGCTTTGAAAAAGTATTCACACCCCTTGACATTTTACACATTTTGTCATGTTACAACCAAAAACGTAAATGTATTTTAATGGTATTTTTTGTAATAGATCAACACAAAGTGGCACATAATTGTAAAGTGGAAGGAAAATGATAAATGGTTTTCAATTTTTTTTCCAAATAAATATCTGAAAAGTGTGGCGTGCATTTGTATTCAGCCCCCTTGACGCTGATACCCCTAAATAACATGTAGGGGAACGAATTGCCTTCAGAAGTCACCTAATTAGTAAATAGAGTCCACCCTTGTGTAATTTAATCTCAGTATAAATACAGCTGTTCTGTGAAGCCCTCAAAGGTTTGTTAGTGAACCTTAGTGAACAAACAGCATCATGAAGGCAAGGAACACACCAGACAAGCCAGGGATAAAGTTGTAGAGAAGTTTAAAGCAGGATTAGGTTATAAAAAATATCCCAAGCTTTAAACATCTCATGTAGCACTGTTCAATCCATCATCCAAAAATGGAAAGAGTATGGCACAACCAAACCTACCAAGACACGGCCGTCCACCTAAACTGACAGGCTGGACAAGGAGAGCATTAATCAGAGAAGCAGCCAAGAGGCCTATGGTAACTCTAGAGGACCTGCAGAAATCCACAGCTCAGCTGGGATAATCTGTCCACAGTACAACTATTAGTCGAGCACTTCACAAATCGGGACTTTATGGAAGCATGACAAGAATGCTATGGAAGAAAACCATAAGAATTCTTGTTTGGCATTTGTGAGAAGCCATGTGGGGTGCACAGCAAACACGTAGAAGAAGATTTTTTGCCTAAAAGCAAAACGCTATATGTGGCAAAAAACAAACACTTCACACCATTCTGAACACACCATCCCCACCATGAAACATGGTGGTGGCAGCATTATGTTGTGGGGATGCTTTTCTTCAGCAGGGACATGTAAACTAGTCAGTGTTGATGGGAAGATGGATAGAGCCAAATACAGGGAAATTTTAGAAGAAAACCTGTTAGAGTCTGCAAAAGACTGGGGCAGAGGTTCATGGTCCAGCAGGAAAACGACCCTAAACATACAGCCAGAGCTACAATGGAATGGGAATGGTTTAGATCAAAGCATATTCATGTGTTAGAATGGCCCAGTCAAAGTCCAGACCTAGATCAAATTGAGAATCTGTGGCAAGACTTGAAAATTGCTGTGCACAGACACTCTTCATCCAATCTGACAGAGCTTGAGCTATTTTGCAAAGAAGAATGGGCAAAAATGTAACTCTCTGGATGTGCAAAGCTGGTAGAGACATACCCAAAAAGACTTGCAGCTGTAATTGCAGCGAAAGGTGGGTCTGCGAAGTATTGACTCAGGGGGCTAAATACAAATGCACGCCACACTTTTCAGATATTTGTAAAAAAAATTGAAAACCATTTATCATTTTCCTTCCACTTCACAATTCTGTGCCATTTTGTGTTAGTCCATCACATAAAATTCCTATAAAATACATTGATGTTTTTGGTTGTAACATGACAAAATGTGGAAAATTTCAAGGGGCATAAATACTTTTTCAAGGCACTGGATCTATCAATCCCTGTAAGGAGTAGCATCTTTTCCAGATTTGCACAAGAACCCCAAATAATGGGCAGATCAGGCAGAACAAGTCATAGTAAAGCAGGAAAAGATGCATTTGTGGAGGCACAAACAATGAGCGAGGATGCTTCCCTAGTGGGACAAGCCATCTGATTGTTTTTCACTTCTCAAATGGGATCTCAATGGGATTCTCTTTGGATTATTTATAGTTGAAATATAACAGTGTGGTCTGCCTCTGGCTTGATTGAAACACAGTGAAGGGGGACACTACCCAGTAACAATATTATACAATCACATTAAGGTCAGCACATGCAAACAAACCTTTTCTTGCTTTATTATGACTTGTTCAGCCTGATCTCCCCATTATTAAAATTACTTGTGCAAGTCTGGTAAATAAGCTACTCCCTACAGGGATAGAAATACACACACTGTCTGAACATTAAAAAGACAAAACAATTTGAGGAGCTTTGGGCCCTGTGTCTACCCCCCCCCAGACATTTATGTAATGCAAGTGATCTTCTGTCATACTATATCAGCATTTGGTTCTTCGTGAGCTGGTCCTGAGGAAGCTATGCAATTAGCGAAACGCAATGACCAACACGCATACACCTCCACATTTTGAATTGTGAAGTATAGATGTTTAAAACAAGAGGTATTGTGCACAGAAGTATCCAGAATGATTTATGTATCAATTTGATAATGTTATTTGTAATTAAGTACTAGCACAGTATGCGCATGATCCTTTAACATTTTATACAACACAGTTTTGATTATATATATATATATATATATATATATATATACACATACACACTGCTCAAAAAAATGAAAGGAACACTTTTTAATCAAGTGTAACATCAAGTCAATGAAACTCCTGGGATATTTATCTGGTCAGTTAGGTAGCAGAGGGGGTTGTTAATCAGATTCAGCTGCTTTGATGTTAATGAAATTAACAACAGGTGCACTAGATGGGAAACAATGAGATGATCTCCAAAACAGGAGTGGTTTACAGGTTGAGGCCACTGACTTTTTTTCCCTATTCATCTTTTCGAACTGTTTTTCACTAGTTTTGTATTTGGCTGGGGTCAGTGTCACTACTGGTAGCATGAGGCGGTACCTAGACCCTATAGAGGTTGCATAGGCAGTCCAACGCCTCCAAAATGGCACATCAATATGTACCATTGCTGGAATGTTTGCTGTGTCTCCCAGCACAATCTCAAGAGCATAGAGGAGATTCCAGGAGACAGACAGTTACTCTAGGAGAGCTGGATGCCAGGGCCATTGAAGGCCTTTAAACTATCAGCCGGACCGGTATCTGCTCCTTTGTGCAAGGAGGAACAGGATGAGCACTGCCAGAGCCCTAGAAAATGACCTCCAGCCGGCCACTGGTGTGAATGTTTCTAACCAATCAGAAACAGACTTCATGAGGGTGGCCTGAGATACTGACATCCTCTAGTGGGCCCTGTGCTCACTGCTCACTGCCCAGCACTGTGGAGCTGGACTGGCATTTGTAATTGAACACCAGAATTGGCAGGTCCTCCACTGAAGCCCTGTGCTTTTCACAGATGAGAGCAGGTTCACCCAGAGCACATGTGACAGACGTGAAAGGGTCTGGAGAAGCCGTGGAAAATGATATGCTGCCTGTAACATCATTCAGCATGACAGATTTGGTGGTGGGTCATTGATGGTCTGGGGAGGCATATCCAAGGAGGGACACACAGTCCTCTACAGGCTAGACAATGCCATCCTGACTGCCATTAGGTATTGGGATGAAATCCTTGGATCCATTGTCAGACCCTATGTTGGTGCAGTGGGTCCTGGGTTCCTCCTGGTGCACAACAATGCCCGGCCCCATGTGGTGAGAGTATGCAGCCAGTTCCTGGAGGATGAAGGAATTGATACCATTGAATGGCCCCCATGCTCGCCTGACCTAAATCCAATAGAACACCTCTGGGACATTGTGTTTCAGTCCATCCAATGCTGCCAGGTTGCACCTCAGTCTGTTCAGGAGCTCACTGATGGCCTGGTCAAGATATGGGAGGAAATTACCCAGGACACCATCCATCATCTCATTAGGAGCATGCCCGACATTGTCAGGCATGTATACAAACGTGGGGGTCATAGAAACTACTGAGTACCATTATATAATGCTGCATTGAAATTTCAGCAAAATGGACTATGCATCATTTTTTCACTTTGATTTTCGGGGTGTCTTTGAATTTAGGCCTCTGTAGGTTGATACCGGTAAATAATTTTCATTTCGATCAAACAATGTGCCATTTTTTCGTTCCTAACATATCATCCAGTCTATATTAATATAGATATCCAGCATATTTTTCTCCATTGAGCTCTGATGTGTTTTCAAAGTGTTTCTTTCATTTTTTTTGAGCAATATATATATATATATATATATAGTGACTTCATCTCATGTAGGTGCCAGGAAAGTCCAACTAACTAAGCAGGTATGTTTCCTGCTAAACATTACAAATCCTGCAGAATGTTGGGCAAATGGTAGATATGATGTGAACATGACACCTTGGGCCGACATAAAAAAAAAGTAAGTAAAACTGTACCTCAAGGGCACTCACAGGCCCACTGCAAGGTAGGAGGGCAACAACCAATGTCACTAGGTCACTGACAATGTACAAATGAGACATTACCAGAAAGGGATACTAACAGACGAACTGTGACGCAGGCAGAGAAAAAGGCCATAGGTGACAAGTGTACCATAGTTTTCTGTGCAAACTGTATACTAGGAAGACAGAACCATCATGGTCACTCACAGACCAACTGTAGGTCTGTAAGGGTCATGACTAGGTCACTGTAATCCACCATATAAGGGATAACCAAAAAAGGATACTCTCAGACCACTGCTGAGCAGCAGGGTCAATTGGCTGTACATGATCAGGTCATCACAGGCCGCTGTGCAAACAATAAACAGAGAGACATGACCGACAAGGGTCAATCAACAAATCACTGCAGAGTAGCAGTGGTTAATTTGCCATGTAGGACTAGGTCACCGCAGGCCGCTGTAGAAACAGTATATACAGGAAGATATTGCCCAAAAGAGTTACTTACAAACCAAAACAGAGCAAGATTGGTAAATTGCTGCACATGCCTAGGTCCCCATAGGCAGCAGTACAAATAATAGATAGTGAGATATTACCAACAAAGTTAACTCACGGATCAACTGTGGGACAGTAGGGGTTAATAACTATGTGTAACTAGGTCACTATAGGCTGCAGTAAATTGGTTTATTTAGCAAAAAATAAAAAAACCCAGTGGGGACTAAAAATCACCAATACAAAGCTCTATTTGTGGGGAAAAAATGATAAAAATTTAGTTTGGGTACAGTGTTGCATGACCGCGCAATTGTCAAAATGAGACAGAGCTAAAAGCTGAAAAATGGCCCGGGGAAGAGGGCAAAATTGCCCACTAGGCAAGTGGTTACAAAAGTAGGGAGAGGCCAAAGGTCTCTGAAATAGAACAGCTAAAGGTCTCTGAAATAGAACAGCTAAGACCAAGATTTGTCTTTAGATGATACCAAAACTAGATGCTGATCCAGACTGGTCTGGAGGAAAAACAGAATGGGGTTGATTTACTAAAGGCAAATAGACTGTCAACTCTGCAAGTGCAGCTGATTCATAGCTTAGTAAATTAGGAAAAACTTAGGAATACCTAATCACATGCGAGGAAAATAAAAAAAAACGGAATTTTTGCTAGCAAATGATTAAATGATGAAAGTCTGCAGAGTTTCCCCTCATTTACTATGCTCTGGAGCACTAGCAAAAGTGCACAGTGTATTTGACTTTAGTAAATCAACCCTTTAGTGTATCCATATTTGACTATTTATTTCCAAGGAGGATTTATGGTCTGTTATAAGGTTTACAGAACATTTTGAAGATCTTGCTTGGAATTTACAAATTGGAAGGTAAAATTTTGAGCAGTGTTTTTGCATATGATGATACACAGCTAATATATTAATAGTATTATCATTTTATGTATTTATTTTATTTACCTGTAGGCATTGAGGGAATTGTTTGGGGTGGATTTACTAAATACAAATAGACTGTGCATTTTGCAAGTGAAGTTGTACTCTTTTTTGATAGATAATAAATAACACTAACCATAAGTGAAAGAAAAGTTTTATCATTCATATTCTCTAAAAAATGGCCAAGAAATCATAAATTCTGGCATGGTATGTAAACTTATGAGCACAACTGTATAGGTAAAGTTGATCCCGGAAATATCTGATTGCCTCTTGGGGGATCAGGAAGGAATTATTTCCCCTGCTGGAGCAAATCGGATCATGCATTATTGGGTGTTTTTTTTGCCTTCGCTTGGATCAACTCTGGGTATAGGATTTTTTATTTATTTATATATATATATATATACACAGTCAGGTCCATAAATATTTGGACATTGACACAATTCTAATATTTTTGGCACTATACACCACCACAATGGATTTGAAATAAAACAAACAAGATGTGCTTTAATTGCAGACTTTCAGCTTTAATTTGAGGGTATCTACATCCAAATCAGATGGACGGTGTAGGAATTACAACAGTTTGTATATATGCCTCCCGCTTTTTAAGGGACCAAAAGTAATGGGACAGATTAACAATCAGAAATCAAACTTTTACTTTTTAATACTTGGTTGCAAATCCTTTGCAGTCAATTAAGGGCTGAAGTCTGGAATGCATAGACATCCCCAGACGCTGGGTTTCATCCCTGGTGATGCTCTGCCAGGCCTCTACTGCAGCTGTCTTCAGTTCCTGCTTGTTCTTGGGGCATTTTCGCTTCAGTTTTATCTTCAGCAAGTGAAATGCATGCTCAATCGGATTCAGGTCAGGTGATTGACTTGGCCATTGCATAACATTCCACTTCTTTCCCTTAAAAAACTCTTTGGTTTCTTTCGCAGTATGCTTCGGGTCATTGTCCATCTGCACTGTGAAGCTCCGTCCAATCAGTTCTGAAGAATTTGGCTGAATATGAGCAGATAATATTTCTCGAAACACTTTAGAATTCATCCTGCTGCTTTTGTCAGCAGTCACATCATCAATAAATACAAGAGAACCAGTTCCATTGGCAGCCATTCATGCCCATGCCATGACACTACCACCACCATGCTTCACTGATGAGGTGGTATGCTTTGGATCATGAGCAGTTCCTTTCCTTCTCCATACTCTTCTCTTACCATCACTCTGGTACAAGTTGATCTTGTTCTCATCTGTCCATAGGATATTGTTCCAGAACTGTGAAGGCTTTTTTAGATGTTGTTTGGCAAACTCTAATCTAGCCTTCCTGTTTTTGAGGCTCACCGATGGTTTACATCTTGTGGTGAACCCTCTGTATTCACTATGGTGAAATGGGAAGAAATGTGCAGCGCTGGTAATAATGAATATGTATAAACAAATAATACATAATCGAAAGTCCGAAGGCATAAAAAGTCCATCAAAAAAATCCCATGTGAATAATTGTGATGAAATAGATCCAACAAAGAGTAATGTGATCTTAATGTGCAGCAAATCCCAACACCAGTGAAGATAAAGTGGATTGCGCTCACCAGATGGATAGGACCCAGATATCATATAGTATAAGGGTCAAACAGGCTTTAGGGGATATTTGTGGAATGTCCCAGCTGGATTCACCGACCTCAATGGATTCCATATAGATCAGCAAAGAGTATGGACACTCCAGATCTCCACTCCAACACGGTTATAAATAAAACCAAAAAGGGGGACAGACATAGTGTAATACTGCTAAAATCAATTTATTAAAAGATAAAGCCAATACACTTACAAACATCCATAAATGAATTGCATGTCAGGTATACATAGCAGGGCTGACTGTAGTCCTCTTAACGCGTTTCAGCATAGATGCCTTTCTCAAAAGATAATGCCAGCCTTCAAATGCCCACTATATATAATATATTGGATAGTTTGCTCCACCTGTAGAGAATCACCTCTATGAGCCGCATGAAAGCTTGTAATGGCGCCGGCGTGCACTCCAAGCCTCACTGTGAAAGACCGCCAATAACGTAACGTCACTTCCGGGACTCAGCGGAAGTGACGTTATTGAAGCGCACCAGACGGCGAGCTTGCGGTTCAGGACTCTATTCCATGGTGTGTCTCTATGATAACTTCCGGGATAAACAGGAAGTGACGGTCTGAGACCGAATGATCGTACATAAATATGTTTTTACATTAAAAAACAAGAGAGCACACCACAGATAGGATCTAAGGTGACTTTCAACACAGGGGGACAGAAATTGGATCAGAATAAATTTAATATCCAATAATAGTATGTTAAAAAAGTGTTAAAAATGTTATATATAATATATGCATGAAACGGCCAATTAAAGGCATATAACATATAAAATCATACATAATTTACATAACATTAAAATACATAAAATATAGAAAAACAATTAGAAAAATATGTTAAAACCAAAATGGATTCAAACATATCTAAAACAGGAAGGAGGAAAGGTATGAAATGCTAAAATATGAAAATTATGGAATAAATATATGAGTGTACACATCAAGCTGTGTTGATGAAGGCATTTATGTCCCACTCAATATTTAAACCATATGGATAGTAAGATTTTAGGGTATAGATCCACTATGGTGAAGTCTTCTCTTGATTGTGGACTTTGACATACATACACCTACCTCCTGGAGAGTGTTCTTGATCTGGCCAACTGTGAAGAGTGATTTCTTCACCAGGGAAAGAATTTTTCGGTCATCCACCACAATTGTTTTCCATGGTCTTCCGGGTCTTTTGGTGTTGCTGATCTCACCAGTGCATTGTTTCTTTTTAAGGATGTTCCAAACAGTTGATTTGGCCACACCTAATGTTTTTGCTATCTCTCTGATGGGTTTGTTTTTTCAGCCTAATGATGGCTTGTTTCACTGATAGTGACAACTCTTTGGATCTCATATTGAGAGTTGACAGCAACAAATTCCAAATGCAAATAGCACACTTGAAATGAACTCTGGACCTTTTATCTGCTCCTTGTAAATGGGATAATGAGGGAATAACACACACCTGGCCATGGAACAGCTGAGCAGCCAATTGTCCCATTACTTTTGGTCCCTTAAAAAGTGGGTGGCACATATACAAACTGTTGTAATTCCTACACCTTTTACCTGATTTGGATATAAATACCCTCAGATTAAAGCTGAAGGTCTGCAGTAAAGCACATTTTGTTTGTTTCATTTCAAATCCATTGAGGTGGTGTATAGAGCCAAAAAGATTAGAATTGTGTTGATGTCCCAATATTTATGGACCCGGCTGTATATATATATATATATATATATATATATATATATATATATATATATATATATATATATACACACACACACAAGTGAGAGAACAAGGGTTTGTTGTATGGGCGCTTCCGTGGAATACAGCAGGCTTTAGATGAGACACTGCACTTGGGCAGCACTGGAGAGGGGAAGCTGCTCTGAAAGTGATAAAGATAAAAAGACAAGGCGCCTCTAAGTGCAGTAGGCTCTAAGTATTTATTAGGTTAAAAGTATAAAAGCACCCACATTTGGTAAATGTGACATGGGCATAGCAAAGATCTGTCTGGAGTCTTCCTATCCGCTGTGCTGAGTGGTTGAAATGAGGACATCCAGTGATCCGCTTCCTGTAGATGCATCCTTTCGTCTGTGTCTCAGCCTGGGCGGCATGAGATTTCCTGAAGACTCCAGACAGATCTTTGCTATGCCCATGTCACATTTACCAAATGTGAGTGCTTTTATACTTTTAACCTAATAAATACTAAGATCTTACTGCACTTAGAGGCGCCTTGTCTTTTTTCTTTCTCACAAAAGTGAGTACACCCCTCACATTTTTGCAAATATTTTATTATATCTTTTCATGTGACAAAACTGAAGAAACGACACTTTGCTACAATGTAAAGAAGTGAGTGTACAGCTTGTATAACAGTGTAAATTTGCTGTCCCCTCAAAATAACTCAACACACTGCCAATATTGTCTAAACCACTTGTAACAAAAGTGAGTACACAACCAGGCCAATATGCCAACCACCCAAGGAAACCCTAACGGGGAAAACAAGGAAGCTCCAACAGCGGTAGCAAAACCTTGTGGCCAAAAAAAGCATCTGAAGAGGGCACCCAGCAACTGGTAAAAATGTTGTAAAACTATGCACAGGTGACCAAGCAGCTGCCTGCAACCTGCAAGATACTGATGCCACAAACTCCTAACAAGGTAGTATAGGGTATAACCTGGTTATAGGGTAGGATGTTTTATCTTTTACAAAACATGCTTCTTCGCACAAAAGCTCTAGGCAAAGTTACAGTGTCAATACAAAAGCATCATACATTGGTCTCACTAAGCTAGGTCTTACAAAGTATACAATAGATCTCTTCATTGAAGTTATTGAGCATCAACTAGGCTGTCAGAATAATAACTGTAGCCCTGATTGATGTCTGACAGTTTACCCTAAGTGCTTTCTCGATTTTTGTTATTTAATATTGGATAATCAAACCTTGCAAAAATGTTGCAGAAGTAGACAACCCATTTGTATACTCCAAACAAAACAGATTATATACAGGTATTTTTATGCACAGTAGAAGTGAGCATATCTGTGTTGGCAAGCATATTACATAAAGTGAGATTTTTTTTTACAGCCAGGTTTGAAAAGTATAACAGTATTGGTCCAGTACAGGGTAAAGCTGACTTACTTGTCCATGTCTTTGGTCCCTAATCAGGGGCCAGGCTTCACCTTTTTTCAGATTAGCTGGTAAGTGTGCCCGGACACTTTTGTCTGTTTGTGTTCCTACCATGTGCACCTTACTGCGAAGGCTAGTTATAAATTGAAGTGGTTGCCATCTTTTTGCACAGCTTGTTTGCTGGATTTGGTGTGGGCATACAATGCCTCCACCCCATACTGTCCTCTTGCTGGGTGTCCATTGTGTCCCTGTGCCTTTAAGGAGAAGTGGGCTCCCTCCAGGCAAACCTTCCCCTAATTTATTTACTGCTTTATATGCTCCAACTAGGAGAATTTCAAAATTATAGAGTAGAAGAGGACCGCAGTACACAGAGGAGCCTTGACGTAGGCACTGCACATATTTTTGCAAATGTAAGCAACTAAAACCTCTGTTTTCAAAATGAATTGTTAGACAGGGTCAATTTGTGTTTTTTTGCTGGCTAGCTGGTAAGAGTGCTGGGAAACTTTTGTCTGTTTGTGCCTCACAGTAGGGATTCCCATGAGGGGTGTTCAGGGTCTGTGTTCCATAGAGATGGAACATAGCCCTGGACCTGTATAGCACCCTGCTGCTAACTACAAGCACTGCACCAATCGCTGAGGTGAATACCCAAGCAGGATCCAGTGCCTGAAACAACATTGCAGGCCATCCCCACAGCATGGAGCCTGGGTATACAGCCAGGTCCATAAATATTAGGACATCAACACAATTCTAATCTTTTTGGCTCTATACACCACTACAATGGATTTGATGAATGAAATGAATGAATGAAACAAACAAGATGTGCTTTAACTGCAGACTTTCAGATTTAATTTGAGGGTATTTACATCCAAATCAGGTGAAAGGTGTAGGAATTACAAAAGTTTGTATATGTGCCTCCCACTTTTTAAGGGACCAAAAGTAATGGGACAATTGGCTGCTCAGCTGTTCCATGGCCAGGTGTGTGTTATTCCCTCATTATCCCATTTACAAGGAGCAGATAAAAGGTCCAGAGTTTATTTCAAGTGTGCTATTTGCATTTGGAATCTGTTCCTGTCAACTCCAAAAGATCCAAAGAGCTGTCACTATCAGTGAGGCAAGCCATCATTAGGTAGAAAAAACAAACCCATCAGAGAGATAGCAAAAATATTAGGTGTGGCCAAATATTAGGTGTGGCCAAATCAAATGTTTGGAACATCCTTAAAAAGAAAGAACGCACCGGTGAGCTCAGCAACACCAAAAGACCTGGAAGACCACGGAAAACAACTGTGGTGGATGACCGAAGAATTCTTTCCCTGATGAAGACTTCACCAGAGTGAATACAGAGGGTTCACCACAAGATGTAAACCATTGGTGAGCCTCAAAAACAGGAAGGCCAGATTAGAGTTGGCCAAACAACATCTAAAAAAGCCTTCACAGTTCTGGAACCACATCCTATGGACAGATGAGACCAAGATCAATTTGTACCAGAGTGATGGGAAGAGAAGAGAAGAGTAGGGAGAAGGAAAGGAACTGTTCATGATCCAGAGCATACCACCTCATCAGTGAAGCATGGTGGTGGTAGTGTCATGGCGTTGGCATGTATGGCTGCCAATGGAACTGGCTCTCTTGTATTTATTGATGATGTGACTGCTGACAAAAGCAGCAGGATGAATTCTGAAGTGCTTTGGGTAATATTATCTGTTCATATTCAGCCAAATGCTTCAGAACTGATTGGACGGCGCTTCACAGTGCAGATGAATGACCCGAAGAATACTGCAAAAGCAACCAAAGAGTTTTTTTAAGGGAAAGAAGTGGAATGTTATGCAATGGCCAAGTCAATCACCTGGCCTGAATCCGATTGAGCATGCATTTCACTTGCTGAAGACAAAACTGAAGGGAAAATGCCCCAAGAACAAGCAGTAACTGAAGACAGTTGCATTAGAGGCCTGGAAGAGCTTCACCAGGGATGAAACCCAGCGTCTGGTGATGTCTATGCGTTCCAGACTTCAGGCTGTAATTGACTGCAAAGGATTTGCAACCAAGTATTAAAAAGTGAAAGTTTGATCTATGATTGTTAATCTCTCCCATTACATTTGGTCCCCTAAAAAGTAAGAAGCACATATACAAACTGTTGTAATTCCTACACCGTTCACCTGATTTGGATGTAAATACCCTCAAATTAAAGCCGAAAAGTCTGTAATTAAAGCACATCTTGTTTGTTTCATTTCAAATCCATTGTGGTGGTGTATAGAGTCAAAAAGATTAGAATTGTGTCAATGTCCCAATATTTATGGACCTGAATGTAGCTCCCAAGGTTTTACCAAGATTGCACAGATTTGGATGCACTGTTGAATTCGAAGACGTGAGAAGTTGATTAAAGAGTTGATTATAGGATCTGAAGTAGAATAATAAACTAGTCAAACAAATGATTTTCCTGTAAGGGAGAAGAGGTCCATGACCAAAGAACACTAGCAAAAATCAAGGTCTCACAGAGTAGGGTAGAATTATAGGGGTTCGCCCCGGGGAGTGTGTCCAGCAAAGCTTTTTCAAGGTACCACCCTTTAACCCAGAGTCTATATCCAGCCTGTGTCCTGTACTGTAGGATAGGAATAAATAGGTTACTCACACAACCTGTAGTCCCCTTGCCAACTTTCCCTACCACTCATCCCCGCTCAGATTTTCATTATACTGAAACACATCTCCCACTGGACAAATAAATAACTCTTCCTAGTTAACTGTATCTTCGTTATGATCATATTCAGCTGCTGCTTGAAGGAATAGCTGGGAAATTAGGCTCAAGAAGCTGCTTTCCACAATTCTTCCTGTCCATGGACATTGAGTGCAGTCCATGAATGTAAACAGGAATAAGAAGAAATAAGAGAAAGAAGAAAATAAGCATCATCAGGGATGAGTAATGCATTTGACATAATTTTACTGACCGCAAACATTGGCAGAAATTATCCTGCTAAGGTGTTTACTTATGGAAGTTCAGAGAACCTGAGAAGCTCCTTTAAATGTTAAACAAACAAAAAAAACTGGGCTTCGATCCCTTCTGTTATATTGAAGGGAAAGGAGATCACAGAAAAAGTCCTAAGTGTAATTTTATCTTCCACCTACTTATGTTAGTATTGATTGCTATAGTACAGTCTGTGCAGGCTACACTTTCCTTCATCTGAACATGAGTTTCCTTCAAGTATGCCATGGGATAATCCTCCCTCTATATCTTGGGTCTGTCATATGGCCTTCTCATAGCTGGGCAAAAAAAAAAAAGTACTAAGGGTTTTTCAGAGCTGAACCCCCTAAAATGCTGCAAGTATCTCTAAACGTACTTCTCAGTCTTTAGAAATGGCAACTCTCATCTGAGGTGCTCCTAGATAGCCAGATATTAAAGCTGTTGAAAGAGAATAAACCCTTAGGCCTTGTTCACAAGGGCTTCCTCTTTTATATAAGCAGTGCGTACCGAAAGCTTTTGCAAAGATTTCAATAAGCTTCGAGAACTTTGTTGAAGCTCTTAAAGCAGACTTTCGCTAAAAATGGAAGGTCCACTTTATTGCCAGCCCCATGATACGAAAGTAGCTTTAAGGATGGGTTCACACGTCCGACTGTGGTTTTGCAGTCAGTTAAAGTGCAAATTTTTGCCTGAATTTGCACCTATACCAGACCCAAAAACGTAAAGGATAATTTTCAAAACTGCACTTCGGTCATCCCAGACATGTGTGAACCGGGTCCATCGAAAGCGTGTCATATTCGCATGTTATGCAAATCGGATGTGGTTAAAATGCATCCAATTCACATACAGTATCACACAAAAGTGAGTACACCCCTCACATTTTTGTAAAGATTTTATTATATCTTTTCATGTGATAACACTGAAGAAATTACACTTTGCTACAATGTAAAGTAGTGAGTGTACAGCTTGTATAACAGTGTAAATTTGCTGTCCCCTCAAAATAACAACACACAGCCATTAATGTCTAAACCACTGGCAACAAAAGTGAGTAACCCCTAAGTGACAATGTACAAATTGGGCCCAATTAACCATTTTCCCTCCCCAGTGTCATGTGACTCATTTGTTTTACAAGGTCTCAGGTGAGAATGGGGAGCAGGTGTGGTAAATTTGGTGTTAACGCTCTCACTCTCTCATACTGGTCACTGGAAAAAAGAATTGTTGCTCTACATAAAGATGGCTTAGGCTATAAGAAGATTGCCAAGGCCCTGAAACTGAGCTGCAGCACGGTGGCAAAGACCATACAGCGGTTTATCAGTACAGGTTCCACTCAGAACAGGCCTCGCCATGGTCGACCAAAGAAGTTGAGTGCACGTGCTCAGCGTCATTGGTTGTCTTTGGGAAATAGATGTATGAGTGCTTCCAGCATTGCTGCAGAGATTGAAGGGGTGGGGGTCAAACTGTCAGTGCTCAGACCATACGCCGCACACTGCATCAAATTGTTCTGCATGGCTGTCGTCCCAGAAGGAAGCCTCCACTAAAGATGCCGCACAAGAGAGCATGCAAACAGTTTGATTAAGACAAGCAAACTAAGAACATGGATTACTGGAACCATGTCTTATAGTCTGATGAGACCAAGATAAATGTATTTAGTTCAGATGGTGTCAAGTGTGTGTGTGGTGGCAACCAGGTGAGGAGAACAAAGACAAATGTGTCTTGCCTACAGTCAAGCATGGTGGTGGGAGTGTCATGGTATGGGGCTGCATGAGAGCTGCCGACACTGGGGAGCTACAGTTCATTGAGGGAACCATGAATGCCAACATGTACCGTGACATACTGAAGCAGAGCATGATCCCCTCGGAGACTGGGCCGCAGGGCAGTATTCCAACATGATAACGACTCCAAACACACCTCCACACCTCCGACCACTGCCTTTCTAAAGAAGCTGAGGGTAAAGGTGATGGACTGGCCAAGCATGTCTCCAGACCTAAATCCTATTGAGCATCTGTGGGGCATCCTCAAATGGAAGATGGAGGCCCGCAAGGTCTTTAACATCCACCAGCTCCATGATGTTGTTATGGAGAAGAGGACTCAAGTGGCAACCTATGAAGCTCTGGTGAACTTCATTTCCAAGAGGGTTAAGGCAGTGTTGGAAAATAATAGTAGCCACACAAAATAGACACTTTGGGCCCAATTTGGACATTTTGACTTAGGAGTGTACGCACTTTTGTTGCCAGTGGTTTAGACATTAATGGCTGTGTTGAGTTATTTTGAGGGGACAGCAAATTTACACTACTTTACATTGTAGAAAAGTGTAATTTCTTAAGTGTTGCCACATGAAAGGTATAATAAAATATTTAAAAAAATGTGAGGGGTGAACTCCCCCCCCAGTTAGAAAGCACCCCCTAGGGACACATTTAACGCTTTGATCACCCCTGGTGTTAACCCCTTCCCTGCCAGTGTCGTCAGTACAGTAACAGTGCATATTTTTATCACTGATTACTTCTTTGGTATTCCAATTCAGCGATGAAAGAAGGACTATGAAGCAGGACTGCAATACAATAGTCTGAAAAATGTCAGGTGTTTCTGCATAATTTATGGCAGTTAATCAGATGGTTCACTACGGATGTCCATGTCTATGACATACTTCTATTATATAACGGGTATTCTTGTTTAACTTGCAATTGTTCAAAAATTGCTATCCATGTAATTTTTGAATATTTGTGTACGCTTTGGTTATTTACTGTTTTAATGAATACATTTTAATATTTTACACGTTTACGTCTGTCTCTAAAGTCCATAAGGGTTTTTTTTTTTTTTGGAACAGCTATTGCCCACAACTTTTGGGTTTCTCTCTCTTTTTGTTTATAGCGCAAAAAATAAAAATTGCAGAGGTGATCAAATACCACCAAAAGAAAGCTCTATTTGTGGGGGAAAAAAAGACATACATTTTATTTGGGCACGACCACGCAATTGTCAGTTAAAGTAATGTAGTGCCGTATCGCAAAAAATGGCCTGGTCATTAAGGGGATAAATCCTTCCATTCCATTATGTACAGTGGGTACGGAAAGTATTCAGACCCCCTTAAATTTTTCACTCTTTGTTATATTGCAGCCATTTGCTAAAATCATTTAAGTTCATTCTTCTTCCTCATGAATGTACACATAGCACCCCATACTGACAGAAAAACACAGAATTGTTGACATTGTTGCAGATTTATTAAAAAAGAAAAACTGAAATATCACATGGTCCTAAGTATTCAGACCCTTTGCTCAGTATTTAGTAGAAGCCCCCTTTTGATCTAATACAGCCAGGAGTGTTTTGGGGAAAGATGCAACAAGTCTTTTACACCTGGATTTGGGGATCCTCTGCCATTCCTCCTTGCAGATCCTCTCCAGTTCTGTCAGGTTGGATGGTAAACGTTGGTGGACAGCCATTTTTAGGTCTCTCCAGAGATGCTCAATTGGGTTTAAGTCAGGGCTCTGGCTGGGCCATTCAAGAACAGTCAGGGAGTTGTTGTGAAGCCACTCCTTCGTTATTTTAGCTGTGTGCTTAGGGTCATTGTCTTGTTGGAAGGTAAACCTTCGGCCCAGTCTGAGGTCCAGAGCACTCTGGAGAAGGTTTTTGTCCAGGATATCCCTGTACTTGGCCGCATTCATCTTTCCCTCGATTGCAACCAGTCGTCCTGTCCCTGCAGCTGAAAAACACCCCCACAGCATGATGCTGCCACCACCATGCTTCACTGTTGGGACTGTATTGGACAGGTGATGAGCAGTGCCTGGTTTTCTCCACACATACCGCTTAGAATTAAGGCCAAAAAGTTCTATTTTGGTCTCATCAGACCAGAGAATCTTATTTCTCACCATCTTGGAGTCCTTCAGGTGTTTTTTAGCAAACTCCATGCAGGCTTTCATGTGTCTTACAGGAGGAGAGGCTTCCGTCGGGCCACTCTGCCATAAAGCCCCGACTGGTGGAGGGCTGCAGTGATGGTTGACTTTCTACAACTTTCTCCCATCTCCTGACTGCCTCTCTGGAGCTCAGCCACAGTGATCTTTGGGTTCTTCTTTACCTCTCTCACCAAGGCTCTTCTCCCCCGATAGCTTAGTTTGGCCAGCTCTAGGAAGGGTTCTGGTCGTCCCAAACGTCTTCCATTTGAGGATTATGGAGGCCACTGTGCTCTTAGGAACCTTAAGTGCAGCAGAAATCTTTTTGTAACCTTGGCCAGATCTGTGCCTTGCCACAATTCTGTCTCTGAGCTCTTCAGGCAGTTCCTTTGACCTCATGATTCTCATTTGCTCTGACATGCATTGTGATCTGGAAGGTCTTATATAGACCGGTGTGTGGCTTTCCTAATCAAGTCCAATCAGTATAATCAAACATAGCTGGACTCAAATGAAGGTGTAGAACCATCTCAAGGATGATCAGAAGAAATGGAAAGCACCTGAGTTAAATATATGAGTGTCACAGCAAAGGGTCTGAATACTTAGGACCATGTGATATTTCAGTTTTTCTTTTTTAATAAATCTGCAACAATGTCAAAAATTCTGTGTTTTTCTGTCAGTATGGGGTGCTATGTGTACATTCATGAGGAAGAAGAATGAACTTAAATTATTTTAGCAAATGGCTGCAATATAACAAAGAGTGAAAAATTCAAGGGGGTCTGAATACTTTCCGTACCCACTGTACTTAAGACACGAGATATAGCACACTACTTTTGCCATGTCAATAGTCCCTTTCTATGTTGTGCAATACCTGGCTGGTCCTGCCTGTTCCCATGTTCTCCTCTGTAAACTAATCTCGTTTTTCATGGCTGCTGATCTCTGATAGCATGGTAAGTTTATGTAACTCCGTCATCTAGCTATTTCTTCAGCGTCTCTGCATCTCCCCCTCCCTCTTCCCACCAGCTCCATAGTCTGTGTGAGAGTGGATCTTCCCCCCGCCCTCCCCTCTCATGCCTGTGTAATGCTATTCCCTGCAGCTGCTCCAGTGCTTGTAAAGCAAAGAAATTTGTAATAATTACTTGAAACCCCTGTTTTAGGTCCCTGATCAGCACAGTGCGTGCTAAAATTATAATGCTAAATACCTTCTTTGTAGAGCCCTGCTGAGCAGACATGTGACCTTCCTCTGCTAGCTTGCATTCATCAGAGGGAAATCTCAGCCCCCCCCCCCCCCCTACTGTACTCACTTACTTGGGACAGGAAGCAGAGAGAGGTCACATGACAGGACAGCAGGGCTCTGCAAAAAAGGTATTTAGCATTGTAATTTTAGGAAAACACACACACTGTACTGAGCAGGGACCTAAAACAGAGCAGTATCAAAGTAATTATTACATGTGACTTTACAACCACTTTATTGTGCCAGTCAGCACTCCTATTATGTTGTGTGTGTGTGTGTGTGTGTGTAATATTCCTATACTGGAGCTGAATGGTACCTAAAGGTTTCAACAAAGCATGCTCAAAGCAAATGCTCTGTAAAAGCTGCACACACTGTTCTTATATAAGCTAAACAAGGCCCAGGGGCCATGCAAAGAATACAAAATTCTGACACTTGTGAATGTTCAGGCTTATGGTCATTACCTAAAGCTAAGCATCACATAAAATTAAAAATACCACTCATTTGCAAACCTTGTCTGAAAATGTACTACATATTTTGTTTTCCAGATAACAGTGCAACTCTTCGTTATAAACACAATTAGTGTCTGAGAAATGATTCATGTTAGAAAAATTTTGGAAACGGGAAAATTGAAACTCAAAGTGTGTGCAAAGACAAAAAAATTATTTTTTTTAATTCTGCATACACTACAATAATAGGTATGCAGCTAAGTATTTCTGATATTTACTGATATGTATGCTACAAAGTTACATAGTTAATCAGGTTGATAAAAAACACATACATCTAGTTCAACCAAAAGAAAGAGAGAAAAAACACACACAAATAGAAAACCTCCATGAACACAATCCTATACCCACAGTTGATCCAGAAGAATACACAAAAAACATGTATTTGGCCAGTGACCTAAACTAGGTAGGTTGGTGTAAGAGCCAAAAAACAAGCATTTTCAGATGAATCACAACAATGGCAGCCCCAATATTTCTTATAGGAAAGGTTCCTTTTTTACTCTGAACCTTAAATCTTAAGAAATAAGGATTAGGGAATAAAAGATTGATTTTACATTCTAAGCATGGAATAGTTAGAAGCTAGTATGTACACTATCTGGCTCAGAATCACTCTTTCCAAAAAGGCTACATTGGAATAAATAACTTGAGTTCTGGAGTCTATAGTTGTCAACGGCTGATATCAGCCATGTAAACTCTTATGAGGATATGGCGTTTTCAAAGGAACTTGTAAATAGCTGCCCCCGGGGATGACATTTAAGTTAGGAATCACTTCTGAATTATGACATTTTCTTTTACTATGAACATTTTCCATATTTACTTTATCAGTGTTTGAGAAGCTTGAGCGTAGTTATTTTACATATAGCCAAAACTGACGCTATTAAACGTGTTGTGAGCAATATGCTAGATTTTTCAGATTTATTTCGATTTTGTAGGAGTGACATGATTCCAATTCTAATATCCAGATGACTGCAGGACAGATACACAAACTCTATCATAGTATTTTGCTTTCTTCATTCCAAATGTATAAAAAGTTGAGATTTGCATGTACTAAATTTAGATGTCAATGTCTGGATCTATTGATAATTTTGATTTCACTGGTAACTTTTGCTGCTAAAATTTAGTTTTTTCATTCTACTGTGAATGAACCAGTTGGGTGTTAGGTGTATGTTCCACAAACATAGTTTAAAAAAACAAAAAACTGCAGTGTGATATACTCAGAGAAAGGAAAAAAATGGATTTTTGTACTGACCTGTAAAATCAATTTCTTAGAGTACTTCACAGGACACAGAGCACGCTTTAAATCATGGCTACTTGGGTTATGTGACACTGGTAGAAACACAGAAAGGAAGTCCTCAAATATGTAACCACTCCCACTCAGGAAGTTCCTCAGTTATGTAGCTTGTAATGATTTCCCAAAAAAGAGGGTAAGGACCTCTGTGTCCGTGATGTACTCCAAAAATGGATTTTACCACCTCAGGCCCTTGCCTATTTCAAAACTTTAAGGATAAACCGTGGTTGTTTTTCATTTTGCTCTCTTGTATAATAAATGTGCATGGAAGAAGCCAGAAGCAGAATGATACTTTTTATAGTTACAAGTGCTGGATAATTTATTGTCTGCTATTTGAAAAGTCTTAAAATGAAGTAGATTATAGAGTACCATACCCTCCAAACCCTTTTAGGACCTGTTAACCAGCATAAAAACATTTGAGAAGCCAAACTTGCCAATGTGTCTTTAACACTGTGCCACAATAACAAAACAAAAATCCTAATCCTAACTGTGAAACATGGAGGGGAAAGCATTATGATTTGGAACTTTGCTACTTCTGGAGAACTTTCTATCATGATCAATTCATTACGGATCGAGGCATTTTCCAGGACAAAGCCAGAGTAGCTATCTGTCACGCTGACATTAAAGAGAAGCTAGAGAGAAACAAAATAGGCTTAAGGCCCAATATGCCTTTTTTTAACTTGTTATAAAGCCAGGCTGAATAACAAGTTCAGAATCTAACATTTGTGTGTATGCTTTATAATCATAAAAGCTGACCTGTGTTAGCAGCATACTGGAGAGCCAGTCCACTCCTCTCACACAGAGAGGTCGATTTACTAAAACTGGGAAGTGCAAAATCAGGAGCAGCTGTACATGGTAGCCATTCAGCTTCTAACTTCAGCTTGGTCAATTAAGCTTTGACAATAAAACCTGGAAACGGATTGGTTTCTATGCAGAGCTGCAACAGATTTCGTACTCTCATGTTTTAATAAATAACCCCCAGAGTGCTTTGGGTCTCTAGTTGTCCGACGCTTTATCTGCACAATATTTTATTCAGCAATGCTACTCTGAATCAAGTCAGTGTTTTGGCAATATGTGGTTAATTTTAAAAGTGGGGACAAACTGTCATGAAGGGGCTTTTTCATGCAAATAAACAAATTGCTTTTCCGAACACTAATGCTGGGCAGCTGTACACACGGGATGAATATCAGCTGAAATCAGTCGGTACCGTAGAACACAGCCAACATTCGGCCCATGTGTACATGTGTACAGCTGCCAGCGCGACAGAAGACGGTCTCACGACTGGCTTCTGACGAACAAGAATGCTGGAAAACCAGCATCCAATCATTAACAATGGCTGTGACCGATGATCACTGTGTTTTGGCAGAGGAGCGGTCCCCCTGTCAGAACCACACAGTAATTACAGGTATTTGCCCAAACAAATGTGATAAGAATGATGGGAGGGGGGGGGGGGGGTTGCTACAGCTATGGGATACTTACTTTAGGAACACAATTACCTTCTGATTCTCCTCCTTTGTATAAACTGGTATTTATTGAAGGCTCAGTGATGTCTGGTAAGTGTGACAGATGCTCACTGAGGCATCATTAAAAGCTAAACACTGGTGTGAAGCACTGCCCTCTGCAGACTATCCCAGCATTTAGAGCAGACTCTCCTGGATCTCTATTTTTGTGTACTATACACTCTATTTGGTGTAAGTAGCTGAGGGCTCCATTTTGATATGTTGCTGTTGTAAATGCAGGTCAATTTCATTCTTATTTGAAATCCTTTGCCCCTACCCCCTGCGGGAGACCTGGTACGTGGGCCGCCCAAATTGGTTGCTGCATGGGTTCCTAGTGATAGATTTACCTTCATCATCGATCTGTTCTGTAGAGCTCCATGCCATCACAGGTATGGAGACACCTGTTTATTTTTATTACTGCAATGTATTGGACTTATGTACATGCATTTTTCCACTGATTAGTACTCATTGTATTTTTTGTTTTGTTCATTAGTAAAGATTCTAAAAAAAATTCTTCATGCGTTCCCTGAAGAAGTAATTGTGGCGAAACCAGTGGGAGACAATAAAATTGCAGTGAAGGATGCTTTCTTCTTCTTTTTATACCAAATATGTGTTTGTACTTTGTTTTTAAAACATTTTGATAAATAAATGTTTATATTTTTATAAATATGGATTTGCTAACTTTCTTTCTGAGCACCTTAATAGCCCATTCACATTGAGGCGACACGACTTCGGGGGGCGACTTCACATAATGGAAGTCTATGCAAGTCGCTCCGAGGTCGCCCCAAAGTAGTACAGGACCCTTTTTCTAAGTCGGAGCGACTTGTGTCGCTCCTATTAGAACGGGCCCTGTACTACTCAATGGACCGCGACATACCGCGACTTGTCAGGCTGACAAGTCGCCTGACAAGTCACGCTAATGTGAATGGGCTCTAAAAGTCCCACACTCCATGCTTTCTCTCCCTGTTAGAATATTTGGGATGTTGGTGCACATATTTCTTTTGCAATTGGTCCCATCCACAATAACCTATATATCTGTCAGAACACAATAGCACAGTGGGGGAGATCGCTATACTAACATCGCTGGTGTTTGTACAGCGATCTGTCCGTTTTTTTTTTTCATTCAACCAGCTGGGTAGAAAAAAAAAACTTATAGTGTGTTGGCAAGCTTAAAGCTGGCCATACACGCTTTGAATTGCTCTTGTTCAACCCCACGGACAGAGCAAGCGAAAGCTTCAATTTGTGGCGATTAAGCAGTAATGAGCCACAATTCAAGCAGTTTATGGCTAGCTTAAGATTGCTTTAGTAAGAAGCAGCCTTTTTCTGCAATTGCAAAATTGTCTCACACACAAATGCAGTCAACTTCTGACTAGGTTCACTATTGAATCTGAGTACAATAAATACTATGAAACGGTTTAAATGTTAAAGAATTAGAGCATGTCAGTCTAATGGCAGCAACCACATAGCCAACATCCCAAAGATATCTAAGCTGGCACCTTTTTTAGAAATGTTTTATTCAATCAAGCTCATAGAATATGCCTGCTTGACTTCCTTAATGTCATGCTTATTTGTCCATAATTAATGCATGGCCATTATATTAGCTTATAGGAAACAGTATGTGATAAATGGGTGGCACCAATCCAGAGCTTCTTTCTAAATTACTTACTGGTACAACAGAGCAGTAACAATTACCTAAACAGATACACATGCCTAATAAACATTATACAACATATTCAGACTACTTCCTGCCCTTGTATCTATTCCTTCTTAAGAGAAAGAGTACAGATTAACTCTCCTTTCATGTTTTATACAAACTCAGCCTCTGGTCAGAATTTGCATTGCCAGGCAAGTGGCTTTAATTAGAGATGTTTCCTAACCCCTGGGTGATCAGGAGCCCATATCCTAAAACTGGCATGCTTGTTGTAGGCTTCTTTTTGTAAAAGGTACAATGGCTCATGAGGCATTTTATTCACTTAATGTATTTCCAAGTATACAAACTTTGTTAAGGAGCAGAATCACAATTAGCCATGTCTAGTCTACTCACCAAGAGACAGCGTCAACACACATGCTAACAATCAAGTCTTCCTAACAACAATATAAGCTTATCTTAAGCTATTTTAATTATTAAGCTGGCAAATATACAGTGATATAATGAATTATACATTGACGATGCCTGTACATTATTTAAAGGGTACTGTGTACCTATAGGTAGATTTCTTTTTTGGATAAAGTAGGGAGGGCTCAAACCTTTAACATTTGCTTTTTTGTTTTGTCCCATTTGGCAGTTTCCCCCTAACTTCCTGTCTTTGGGTCCTATTCACACAGGCTTTCCACCCAGCGGACTCCGTTTTGCTCAGCGGGGATCGATCCGTTGATCCCCCGCTGAGCAGGCGGATGACAGGTCCGTCTCTGCTTACTTTGCAGAGACAGACCTGTCAGATCCTTGCTCTCCTCTATTGGAGATCAGATGAAAATGAACTGCCTGTTCGTTTTCATCTGATCCTATCCTCCATATGGATGGAAAACAGGGTTTCCATCCGTCTCAATTTCATGGACAGGATCTGGGAGGAGCTGGGTCTGCCTCTGGCGCCACACCAGGAAGTCCGCCGCTGTCCAGGAAATATCGGATGTCTGTTTTGTTTTTCAAATACACTGCCATATTATGATATATATCTGCTGAGTGGTTTTTATCTTGCACAAAAAACAGTCCTTTTAACCCCTTTACCACCGGAGGATTTTGCTGTCTTACGTCCACGTCCAGGCCACTTTTTGCGATTCGGCACTGTGTGACTTTAACTGACAATTGCGCGGTCATGCGACGCCGTACCGAAACAAAATTTTTGTCCTTTTTTCCCCAGAAACAGAGCTTTCTTTTGGTGATATTTGATCACATGTGCGATTTTTACTTTTTGCGCTATAAACAAAAAAAGAGCGTAAATTTTGAAAAAATTATTTTTGGCCAATTTGTTTTCTGCTACCTATGTTTGGTAAAAAAAAAAAATCACAATAAGCGTATTTTGATTGGTTTGCGCAAAGTTATTGCGTTTACTAACTAAGGGAAAGATTTCTGTCATTTTAGTGTTTTTTTTTTTTAACGAGTAATGGCGGCAATCTGCGATTTTTTTTTGCGGGACTGCGACATTGCGGTGGACAGATCGGACCCTTGACTGACATTTTTGACACTTTTGGGGGTACCAGTGACATTTCTATAGTAATCAGTGCTATAAATATGCACTGTTACTGTAAAAATGACACTGGCAGGGAAGGGGTTAATTTTATTGGAGAGGGAGGGGTTAATGTATGCCTGGTGCTTACTAACGTGTGTGGGGGGAGGTGACTGAGTGACACAGGGACAGATCGCATGTTCAGCTATGCTGAACCCTGCAATCTGACCCTGCCTGTCACTTAGGAGATCCGCCCGCTCTGTTTACACAAGCGGGCGGATCTCCAAACTCAAATCCCTGATGATCGGGGAAGAGCAGCGGCGATCGCCCCTGCTCCTCCCCTGGCCCGACTCCCGCTGTGAATGAATACAGTGGGAGCGAGCCTCCAGCGGCGCGCGAGCGCCGCCCACAAGGGCAGGAGTTCAGCGACGTAGTAGTACGTTGCTGGACGATAACGAGCCACTGTGCCGCAGTAGAGGCACAGTGACTGGTCGTAAAGTGGTTAAACATACTGCACCATGAGCTCTCTCCTTGTCTTTTGCTGAAATCTTCCCACGGTTGGACAATACTGAACCATCTGTCTGCTTATTGTGTGGAGTTCAACATATACACTTCAGGCTGTACTATCTCTTCCCTATTGGTGAAAAGCGCTGTTGATCATTGTGCAAACAGTGATCCCATCCCTTTGGTAAGAGACAGTGTGCTCTGTGTGGTGATGGTGTAGTTTTATCAGGATCACCTATTGTCGATCTATCTCTCACACGTAAAGGTGAAAGACTCTTCAACTCTGATTAAGAGACTGTTCTTATGCAATTATTTATATTTTATGGACATGATCGCATTGGATAGCAGCGGGTGTCAGCGGAGATATCGCCGCTGACACTCGCTGCTCCATAGAGGTGCATTGAGCTTCCGAACAGGTCCGCTTGAAAAAACTGACAGGCGGACCTAATCGGAAAGCCCGTGTGAAAGGGGTCTTGAGACACAACACAAAGAGGAAATGTTTTTCAAAGTTAGGGGAATTTTATTTTAAAGACAGCTATCACTGGAAAATGTGTCCCCATTGAGAGTATCCACTCACTTATGAGGAGACAACCAGAATATTTAGAATTTTTTTTTACTTATTTTTTGTCCTGGTGACAATAGCACCATTAAGCATTTACCACACACAGCGCAGGTTTTTACCCTTCATATGGAAAGTGCTTCTAACAGTGGAACTATACCTACCTTTCTTTGGCTCACTTTGGGCCAGGTGTAATATCACAGTATTGCTACAAGGGCTCACTGAGACTTTAAGGTAATTATATAAAAAAAAAAGGTATTTCTGAAAAATATTTCGATGGTGAAAAGAAATTTCAGCACAGGATATGAGCATAGAGAACCAACCTTAAGGTGATGCTTTTTAAGGTGTTGATTTCGGCAGAAATGTATTTGGGTTTTGGGAAGCACTGACATATGTGAGAAATGTGCCAGACACTTACTGGAATCAGGGGAGTAAGTTTATACAGAAGGGCAGGACACTGTCTAATTAAAAAGTGCTAAGGAAAATTAAGATTTTTTTTCTTAAATTAAGCATATCAATAGTTACTATGTTCAGAAGAATTTTGGTCTGTACATTTATTTAAAAAATTTCACATATTCAACAGTCAGTTATAATTTATTAATTCTACATTTTTCTTAACTGTCTGTGATTAGAAATTAACATTACAAATTCTCCAGGAGTTACATAAAATGGAAATAACATAACTTACAGGAATGGCTGTTTTCACACTCACTATAGTGAATACTGACCTGATGGGGCAGAGCCTGCTGAGCGCAAAATTATAACAAAGTCACCAGATCTGAATTCTTTATAGAAAGTAGGCATGAGATACAAATTCGGGTCACTGCAGTTTGAAAACAAACCTTTTGGTGATCTGTCATTTAGTAGTGGCAGAAGGCCCAAAGCTAAATGACAGATCCCTGGCTGGCTCCTGTTTGTTAAAAAACCAGCCAGGCATCCTGGCCTCCCTCCTTACAAAGTACTCTCCCAATGTTGAAAGGCATGTGACCTGATAGGGTGTATATACTGTACATTAAAAGGACAGTCCACATAAAAACAGAAAAATGAAAAGAAAAAAAAATGGCATTGAATTTCAGAGAAGACAATGTATTATACAGGCATACAGCTTGGGTGGCCAGGCAAGGGAGGGCAGTGAGCATGTATCCTACTCCCCTCTCCTGAACCATACCAGGCCATATATGCTTGCCAACATTGAATGGGTAACTTTTTAAGGAGTGGAGGAAAAGTCTCCTCACTTTCCCTCTTGCAATGCGTCATGTTTAGCGGCAAGGGCCTCATCCCCACATATGGTTCCCCCACAAAACAGAAAATAAAAAAATAGGAAAAATGATTTTAGAACAATGGTCTCACATTGCAAATCCACTGTCAAACACACCATCCTGCAATGCAGATCTAATGTCAATAATGATGATTTGCCGCCCAGTGATGTTTCTCCACCACCAATATGACTTGCTGCCCCCTGCTGCCCGATGTTTGTAAACAAAATGGCTGTGGATCCTGAGTTTCTTCACTAGCCAAATATGGATCTAAATTGCTGCAACATGTGATTGACGATAGGTTTACAGGGGACAATGCCTACATTTTTAGCAAGTTTTCATTAGAGGACTTTGTAATCTGTGTTTATTTGCATTTCTTTTTATTTATTTTTTTTGGGGGGGGGGGGGGAGAGGGAGAGTTTTGAGAATGAGTAAAATAGGGTACTGGGGGGGGGGGGGAGGATATCTGGTGGCCCCCCTTTTTTTTTTTTTTTTATAAAGGAGACTTCCAGATTCCAAAAGGTCTCCACCCCAAACTTCCATAATCCATCCTCTGAGGGACCAGATGTGGAGAGGTGTTGACCCCTGCCCCCCCCAACCACTCCCAACATTAAAAGTATGTGGCCTTGTATGCTTCAGGACAGCACTTGTTGGTCTGGTATGAATATTAAGGGGAAACCCACACCTTTTTTTCATTTTTATGAATTTCAAGGGGAACCCTATCCTTTTTTAATTTTTTTATGCAACTTATTATTATTATGCTGGAACTTCAAGCAAAGTCCCCGTAGAATAAAATAGTGGCAATTGCAATTTTGATGTCATAGGATATTTGTGCAGCGGTTTATCAAACACATACTTTCAGGAATAAATACACTAAAATGAACAAAAATATTATACCCATTTTTTTTGTAAAATATAAAAGATGGGGATACATCAAGTAAACAGATACCAAAATGTGTCAAGCTTTAAAATTATACACGCCCAATAAATTACAAAAAATGGTACCCAAAATTCTCCATAGGTGACAATTTAAAAGTCTTTACAGGTTATAACTTTAGAGGTAACCATCACCTTAGCATTACTGCTCTTATTTTGGCATTTGCAACAAAACCTCACATATGTGGTGCAATTTATGTTTACATACACATGCGCCTCCTAGGCATTGGGGTGTTTTTAATTTTTTATATATTTTTTTAATGCTTTTTATTAATTTTTTTAACTGTACAGGTTCTCTTTATGGAGACATGAGGGGTCTCCCCTGTCCTCCACTGTAGCTAATCAAGCACAAATCCTGTTTAATTGGATACTACCCAGCTACAGTAGCCAGGGAATGACAGCTCTGAACTGATGTAAAGAAAGAAACAGAAATGATGTAATACAGGTCAATTCCAAGGTCATTGGTTGAAGGGCGGATCAGGGAACTCACAAATTAGTGTATTTATCATGGTACTGGGCTCCCTGGAGGAAAAGGAGAGCCTGGGAACAACTATGGGGGCCAGCAGCAGGTGGAGCACCTTCAGAGACCCGTAAAAATGATTAAGCCACCTGGATTACTTTTACTGAAAGCCAATCACTGGCTGTAAAAATCCAAACCAAAAATTAACACCTTGAATACCAAGACAGTTGTAAATGTACCTTGGTAAAGAAGGGCTTAAGGCATCCCCCAGGCATGTTATTTAAAGGATTAGTTTACTTTTAATGTTGCCTTTTAAGACAAATTAAAGATTTTCTCCCCACTGAATGGTATTTTGTCAATTTATTTTTTGCATCGGTACATGTACCCCATGGCGTTGCCCAGCTATCCATGCCTTTTTAGCAAAAGTTTAAAAATTAGCCTTGAAAAGAGTGTGAAACAATTACAATAAACTTCCAATAGACTTTGATAGACTTTTGAATCTATGCTTGGGATTCAGGAACTTCCCACTGGGTATACCAAACCTTCCAGCAAACCAAAGATTGCCTGGTTCACTCAAAACAGGCCTAAAGTATTATATATGTGCATATATAGTACACAGCAAAACCTGATAAAAAATGTAGTTTACAGATTGTGGATTTTGTGCTTAAGATGGTTATCCAGGCTTCCACTGATTGGAACTGAACTAAAAGTCGTACTGCCTGTTTGCATGAGAAATGAAGTGGAGAAGAAGGTCTTTTTTTTAAATGTTAAAGTGAGAGCGGCACACTCTATATTAGACAAACATCCACTACAGTATTATTATTTAAGGAGACTATCATCCACTCCTCTACCCACTGAAGCACACTGTACTTCACCCTTCAAAGCATTGCTGAAGGATCTGATTCCTCCATATACTCCACATGCCAAACCTTGGTCTGGTCACATGAGGTATATTGGGACACACATCTAGTGAACATATATGTACCACGTGGACAGTTATTTCCTAGAGTAACATACACTTAGCCAAAACATATGATTACATGCGATGTTTACAACTGTTCATTGAAACAATATTGTTCCTGGGTCCTATCTTGTAACCCTGTGTCCGCCCCCAAGACGTTTACACACAGGAGTTGGATACACACTGCCTTTAAGAATGACGTATACACCAATATCTATGCGGTCCTGAGGAAGCTATTTGTGAAACACGTTGACCGGCCCGAGAAGAGACATAAACACATGTATTCACGTATCCGGTATATGGATTCTTTCATGGTCTTGTCTGTTACTCGAACATTAGGTGTATACAATGCAATATTTTTTAGGAGATTTTTGCTCTTAATTTACTTTGTATGTTAGTGGGGCATAATAATCTAGACCCCTCTCTTTTTTAATACTCTCCATGTTTTAGAAGATTGTCCAATAAAATTGTATTTTACCAAAACTTACTTTTTCAATATAGGTCTCATGTTGTGCCCTAAAAGTCCACATTCATATTACAGAGGTTCTTGTCTAAGAGTACCTGCTGTATATATTTTTTTCTGATTTTGAATAGGATGTTGGCACGCTCAGGAAAGTTCCTCCTCCTTCCGTTAAAGAGAGAGAGATTCTAGAATATGATTGATCATTCTGAGACAAATTATTGCAAATTCCTCAAACCCAACAGTCAGGAAAATTAAACTTAAAGAACTAAAACATGTTTGAATACAATTTCTACAGAAAAGTGAAGTTTGCAACATTCATCCCCCATCTCTGAAGTCGAGTCTAAGGTATACCTTAAGATTATATATGACTTAGACACATGTACCTTTCCCTCCTAGGCCTCTGCACATGGGGTCAACAAGGTATCATGTAGTCTACATACATATAATAGAATGTGTACTGTATGTGTGGAGAGTCACCAAAGAGACTAATACTGACACATCCCTTGCACCGTTATTCCAGTGTCTTAAAGAAAATGTGTAGGTCCCACAAACCTCTATCTATCAAAAAGATCACAACTGATGCTTTTTTATGTAAATCTGTTACCGCAATCTGCAGTAATCAGGGGTGCTATTTTCATGTACCAATGGACTGTATGCTGTGTAGTCAGATGCTTGGCTGGGAGCAGTGCACCCATCTGCTTCCATTTCCTGATAGCATCAGATTTATTCTATTTACTAAAATAGTTACATTTAAGGCACGCCGTGAATGATAACTTAAATTCTTAATTTGGGTTAAATCTACACATGTTTTTGTTATAACTGTCACAGTTGTTTGCTCTCTCACTTGAACTGTCCAGCCATCAAATGGCTGGTATAATAACTGGTCACATGTGTAGCACCAAGGCAACTACAGATCGAACAGTGGCTAAGATGGCAACTTCCTTGGCTGTAAAGGATAAAAAAAAAACTTTAGTCCTGCTTTAACACCCTCTATTTAGAATAGTTTAGTGCAGCGATCAATCTTCTAGTATGAGTTTTTGCACTTGATGTTAGCTGATGTATGATGTTAATAGATATCTCTAGATTCTTTGATGTAGTACTTGCAGTCACCTTCCCAATCTCAAATCAATATGTAGGATGAAACTAGTCATATATTTATGCATATTCAAAGCAACTGGGGATGTGATAGTAACAGAACAATCCATTCTGCTCTCTAAGATTTGTATGGACATGCTAGAATATGTTGTTAGTAATATTAAAAAAATAATACTAAATATATCTTTGTAAATGCAGAGAGAAGTAGATATGTATATGATAGCATCTTAAAGCCTTGCTCAGAAAAGCACACTGAATAAGCAATAACGTCTTGCAGTGCAGTCACATATATGTGAAGTCAGATTTGTGGGACTGTGCCATGTACAGAGATGTGTGGTACTTTCCCTGCCAGCTGAGACCTGCTGTGAGGATGGAGACATTTGAAATCAATGAGGTGTTGAGTGTGCTGGCTTCAGAGCCAAGGCCTGAAGGGCAGCTTCAGGAACAATAACAAAACAAACCACCTATAACACCTACTGGCATTCCCCTACAAATTAACTCTATGCCTCCCTAGCAGGGATATAATCAAGCCAAGCTCACCATCTGGGTCAGAGATTATGTCCAGAAGGGATTTGTCCAGCGATGACTTGCTCATCAACTTCTCTTCATATTCAAAATATATATCCAACTTCCGAGCCTACAAGAGAAAAGAAAAAGAAAAAAGCTCTTCATTAGTGAGATATACACACATTGCATAAAAAAAATATAAAAATAAAAAGCACATTGTAAAAATCTGGTAACACTGTACTACAAGGTTCTTTAATAGTGGGTTTGTTTAAAGGAAAAAAATGGGATTTTTTTGTTACTATAAAATCCCTTTCTCTGTGTTCATTGACGGACATAGCTCTTCTGAATCTGGACAATTGGGTTATATTGTCACCTACAGGAGTAGGACACTAAGCAGAAAAAAAATTTAAAACTCAGCACTGCCTATGGGCAGTCCCTTTTGGCATAAAACCCTCCTCTCTGCTATAGGCAATCCAGTTTGTAACAAAGCAATGTCAGAAAAACATAAATGTCAATAAAGGGGAGAGTGCTGTGTCCATCAATGAACTTAGAGAAAGAAATTTTACAGTAACAAAAAATCCCATTGTCTCTTGCGTTCACTGACTAACACAGCTCTTCTGAATCTGGATCATTGGGATGTCGCAAAGCAGTGCTTCAATGAGGGGCAGGCAAACCAAAAAGCAACTGGGGCAAACAGGCTATATGATAACCACTCAAAAAATCCTAAAGGGGGCAACAATGAACAGCAGCCTGCAACACCATGTGGCCAAAACAAGCTTCTGAGGATGCAAACACATCAACTGTGCAAAATTTGTAAAGATACGCACAGACGAATAGGCAGCTGCCATGGAATCCTGAGACATCGATCTCAGACGCATAGGGGGCACTTAGCCCTAGTGAAAACTGCCAAAAAGGAAAAGGAAAGAGCCCCCCCTTAACAGAGTATGCCTGCACAAGCGTTCGCTGGATTCAACGGCAAGCGTGGCAGCAGGCCACCAGGCCCTCCCTAGATTCAGTCGTGAGCATTAAAGAAATGCTACCCACTTCATTAGGTGCAGTAGACAGGCACACACAACCACCCAGACCGCAACCAAAGGTGATGGCCGTGGACACAAGAGAGATGGAACAATGTTCTCAGTTAGGTGAAAATTCAACCCCACATTAGGTAGAAAAGAGGGGCACAGGCGAAGAGCCGCCTTATCCTTGCGTAGAAACCATAGGTGAAGACTTACAAGACCGCCAGCTCAAACACCCCTCTCGCAGAAGTATGGCAACTTTGGAGAAAGAATAAGCAGGGAAGACAACAGAAAGGTAGGCCTCTGGAGAATCGTTCACCCAGTCCTAGCATAAGAGCAAGGCCCAAGAGCAAGTGCCTAAGACACCAGGACCGTGGTCATCCCAGAGCGAACCAGCAATGACAAACGCAGTGTGGGTGACTAAAAGCGAGGACACTCCTCCACCGGTGCCATGGTTTGCCATAGTGACCTAGAAACGGGTAGGGGGGGGGGGGTGTTGGAATCCACTATAGGATGAGAGGGCCATATTTGCAAAAGGGGTTCCTCCCAGGCATAACACCCTGAAGGAGGCTTTGGAACCATGAAGAGGTGTTTCGGACATTCCCATTTCTTGCAACCATATTTCAAATCAGTGGGATAAGCTTATTCAGCCCATGCATACCAAAGGGGACAGCTACCTTCAGGTAGCCCCAGTATGTCCACTAGGGCAAACAGCGCACCCACTAGCGCCAGAGTTGCGTGGCAGCTTAGCTGAATCCGGAGACTACAGGGACGTCTGGTGGCTATTCACAGCTCCCTGTCTCACACCCACCAGGGTCTTTGTTATTTATTTTTTGGCAGTCGGATTGTGCAGCAGGATTGTCAGGTGTAGCAGCCTTATGCATGCAGAAATTAAAGGCTGCAGACATCACTGGGGACGCAAGGAACACAACCCCACGCCCCTTAATGACCAGGAGGGGCACGCAAACCCCACCCCCCAGCAAGATGCTACTACCGGACTGCACCCAGGATCAAAAACTGCAGCTGGTGCACACTGTGACCCGAAAGAATAGTGGGCACAGCTCTTCCACTCCTAGCCCCACCCAGAAGGTGGCAGTGGGCATGCTGACAGGCAAGAATAATAAGTCTACGGCAAAAGAGCAGGGCAAAGCCCGCCAAGTACCCGGAAACCATCAGCAGGCGATGCCAACAGGGGACAACTATGCCAGATAGCTAGGGCTAACCTAACAACTAATGGCAGGCACTGCAACCCAGCCAACCACTGTCTATCTCAGCCAGCCCATGAGAAGAGGATACCCAACTCCTGAGCAGAAGCAGCAGCAAGCAGCTCAGCGAGCACCTGCCCATCTCGGCTCCGCTCAGCAGACACGGCCAGGAGGTGAGAAAGGGCAATGTCCACAAGCTGCATGAAGGTTGCAAAACCGTGATATCAATTGTTGGCCAGCCCATTTGCATTGTCCGCACAGCCGTGGGGGGGGGGGGGGGAGTTTGAACACCAGGAAAAAGCCCTGTCTGTTCATCAGCCAAAGGGAAGGCTCACAGGCAGAGTTCCCGCCCACAAGACACAGCCACCGGACTCCCGGGGAGGCGTGTGAGAACAATGCCCACAAGTAGCATGACAGGCACCACTCTCCTGCCCCAGTAGGCAGGAAAGCGGCAGCCTCAATTCCTGACCAGCCCAACCGCGTGGTCTGCCCACCCGCAGGGGGGTCACCAAAACACCAAAAGAACACTCAGTCCAGCAACCAGAGGAAACAGCTGCTGCAGTGGGAAGGCTCACAGGCTGTACCAGGATGCCAAATGGAAGACAATCCACAAAGAGCCCCCCCTGCTTCTGGGTCAGTAGTAACACACCATCAGCAGACCCTTGCAGCTGAAACCAGAAGGAAACTCCTCCAGTCATGACCATACACAGGAGAGGCAGACAAAACCTCTCCTAGGTGAGCCCCATGTGCCCGTTGCAGGGATTAAGGAGGCAGGTGACTGACTGAACCTGTAGGTGGCAATATAACCCAATGGTCCAGATTCAAAAGAGCTGTGTCCGTCATTAAACGTAAGAGAAAGTTAAGTTTATACAGCATTTCAAGATGGGGTCCCTTATAATTATTTTTGGTTTTGCTTTCACTCTCTCATACTGGTCACTGAAAGTTCACCATGGCACCTCATGGCAAAGAACTCTCTGAGGATCTGAAAAAAAAAGAATTGTTGCTCTACATAAGGATGGCCTAGGCCATAAGAAGATTGCCAAGACCCTGAAACTGAGCTGCAGCACAGTGGCCAAGACCATACAGCGGTTTAACAGGACAGGTTCCACATAGAACTGGCCTCACCATGGTTACCCAAAGAAGTTGAGTGCACATGCTCAGTGTCATATCCAGAGGTTGTCTTTGGGAAATAGACCTATGAGTGCTGCCAGCATTGCTTCAGAGGTTGAAGGGGTGGGGGGGTCAGCCTGTCAGTGCTCAGACCATACGCCGCACACTGCATCAAATTGGTCTGCGTGGCTGTCGTCCCAGAAGGAAACCTCTTCTACAGATAAATCAAAAGAAAGCCCGAAAACAGTTTGCTTAAGACAAGCAGACTTAGGGCATGGATTACGGGAACCATGTCCTGTGGTCTGATGAGACCAAGATAAACTTGTTTGATTCAGATGGTGTCAAGCGTGTGTGACGGCAACCAGGTGAGGATAACAAAGACAAGTGTGTCTTGCCTACAGTCAAGCATGGTGGTGGAAGTGTCATGGTCTGGGGCTGCCGGCACTGGGGGGCAACAGTTTATTGAGGGAACCATGAATGCCAACATGTACTGTGACATACTGAAGCAGAGCATGATCCCCTCCCTTCAGAGACTGGGCAGCAGCGCAGTATTCCAACATGAGAACGACCACAAACACACCTCCAAGACGACCAGTGCCTTGCTAAAGAAGCTGAGGGTAAAGGTGAAGGACTGGTTAAGGATGTCTCCAGACCTAAACCCTATTGTGCGTCTGTGGGGCATCCTCAAACGGAATGTGGAAGAGCGCAAGGTCTCTAACATCCACCAGCTCTGTGATGTTGTCATGGAGGAGTAAAAGAGGACTCAAGTGGCAACCTGTGATGCTCTGGTGAACTCCATTCCCAAGAGGGTTAAGGCAGTGCTGGAAAATATTGGCGGCCACACAAAATATTGACACTTTGCACCCAATCTGGACATTTTCACTTAGGGAGATACTTACTTTTGTTGCCAGCGGTTTAGACATTAATGGCTTTGGGTTGAGTTATTTTGAGGGGACAGCAAATTTACACTGTTATACAAGCTGTACACTCACTACTTTACATTGCAGCAGAGTGTCATTTCTTCAGTGTTGTCACATGAAAAGATATAATAAAATATTTACAAAAATGTGAGGGGTGTACTTGCTTTTGTGAGATACTGTATATAAACTTCTCATGACTACAGTATATTCAAAATGAAAATAAAGTTTTGGTCTTTAAGTCCATGCTGATGAGCTTTGGGCTTGTGTTGATGACAAGTTTGTTATTATCATAGACACTTCTGAGATTATACAGAATTCATTCATTGACAGGTTCATTTGACCTGCAGTTGAGCTAATTCAAGTGGGTTTTGCATTTCTCTAGATTAGTATTGGAATGCAGACCCTACCTGGACAAAACAAAAACAGGCTGACACAGGCCCTAAGGCTTTAAATTGTACCTCCATTGCTTGATTCACTGATCATATATGCTCTATACGTAAGGATAAGATCACATAAAGCTATAAAAACCCTGCAGCTTCCAAAAATCTCTTCTAGTTCATAGCAGATGTTATTCTACAGAAAATCCTTTAATCGTTCAACCTTTTGTTTGTTATATTCCCACCTTAAAAACAGAGAGTCATGCATGAAAGGAGAGTGTTATTGCAATTCTGTCTCCTTTTGAATCTCCTTTTGGAGAGTCTGCGTATGTAAAGTGCAATTCTGACACAGACACTAAAAATGAAAACTATATCTTGAAGCAAAATTGTCCAATACAGATGGTCTAATTAATAAAATACGTACTAATGACATCCCCAAACCTTTCCAGTTCGAGAAAATGAAAAAGTAGAACAGCATAAGGTATTAAAAAAAAAAAGACTTTTAAGGGCCCTTTTACAGGGGCTGTCTGATCAGGTCCACCTGTGAGTTTTTCAGGCAGACCTGACCGACCTTGCAGTGCCCCCTATGGAGAGGCAGATGTCAGCGGACATCTGCTGCTATCCGATCCTACCCGCAAAATCCAGACGGATGGTGGTCCTATTTTCCATCCGCCTGGTGGATCAGATAGGATCAGATGAATATGGACAGGCCATCCATTTCCCCATAGAGGAGAGCGGGACTGTGTCCATGTCCGCTCTGCACAGCGGAGCAGACAGGACCTGTCATCTGCCTGCTCAGTGGAGCAAGGTAAAGGAGAGGTGCCGTGTATCATCCTGCAAAGACCCGGGAGGGAAATATCTACAAGCCTAGGAGACTTGGCTGCCGAGAAGCAAAAAGTCAAAAGTATCTGGTGTATGACACTAGGCACAGAGCAATGCATGCAGCACTGTGAACAGGAACAGCAGCACAGAAGCACTTTACATTTGAGCACCTTATGAAGTCTTTTTTTGGAGCACTTCAAACACAATGACCCTTTGCAGGACTGATATATAATTATCAATATATTTTTTTGTGTGAGTTTCATTTTTTTGGACTGCTTTGTGACATTTGTTTTGCGGATTTTTTGCACAAAGTATTTTTTTGGTCCATTCACGGTAAATATTGTGTTTGTGGCAGCATGAAAGGGACAGCATTGTGAGTAGTGATTTACAGTACCCCCCTAATACTTACCCTCTGGATCAAGTGATGTCCAAGAGAGCCTTGCCTCTCTGGGGACTCGAACTCCTGAGTGACTATTGGCAGCAGCGGGAGCCATTTGCTCCCACTGCTGTCAATCACAGCCAGTGAGCCAATCAGGAGTCAGAGGGGGTAGGGCCGAACTGCGGCTTCTTGTGTCAATGGAGACACAGAACAGCGGCTTGGCTTGGGTGCCCCCATAGCAAGCTGCTTGCTGTGGAGACACCAGACAGGAGGGAGGAGCCAGGAGCGTCGGCGTAGGACCTGAGAAGAGGAGGATCTGGGCCACTCTGCAAAACCACTGCACAGAACAGGTAAGTATAAGATGTTGAACATTTTAATGAAAAAAAAAAAAAAATTCAAGCTTCACAATCACTTTAAAGGAAAGCACTAGGGGGACTTGACCATTCATGTCACTTGGTATTTTTCAAATGCAATTTTATTGCAAACATTTGCTTTAACCTCTTGCCGAGCGCCAACAATACATATACTGCGGCAGGTCAGCTCTGTCGCGCGAAATGACGTAACTGTACATCGCTTTGCAGGGGGCGCGCGCCTATTCACCACGGGGGGGGGGGGGGGGGGGTTAGATTAACGGGTCTGAAGGCCGTGACTGCCGCTGAGCACCCAAAATTGCTCCCCGTGGAGATAGAATGGTGGTGGCAGACCGCTATTTTGTCAGTAATGAACACAAGGATCCTGTGTTCCTCTTTTTTTAGGAACACAGGTCCCGGTGTTCATTCGGTAAATACATACCCCCAAATTAGATAGCACCCCCTAGGGACACATTTAACCCTTTGATCACCTCTGGTGTTCACCCCTTCCCTGCCAGTGTCGTTAGTACAGTAACAGTGCATATTTTAGCACTGATTGCTGTAGTCACTAGTCACTGGTCCCCCTAAGTGTGTTGAAAATGTCAGGTGTCTGATCTGTCTGCCGCAATGTCACAGCCCTGCTAAAAAAACGCTGATCGCCGCGATTACTAATAAAAATGACATAATGACACAATATTTTTTTTTTCATAATTATCGCTCTTTTTTTGTTTATAGCGCAAAAAATAAAAATTGCACAGGTGATCAAATACCTCCAAAAGAAAGCTCTATTTGTAGGAAAAAAAGGACATCAATTCCATTAGGGTACAGCGCCGCACGACCACGCAAGTGTCAGTTAGAGTAACACAGTGCCGTATCGCAAAAAATGGCCTGGTCATTAGGGGAAAAACCTCCCGGTCCAGAAAGGTACAATATTTTTTACCTTCATGCATCCTGTGCATGAAGGTAAAACACCTACTGTGTGCAGCAGCTCCCCCCAGCCCCCCTAATATTTAGTGTGAAGGTCTGCAGATCCTGGGTAAAACAATCAGTATAATGAAATATTTGGCTTCACAGTAGTATCAATTTCAAACTGTAGGGTCTTGTTAGCCACTCATACAGTGGTCACAAATCTTGCAAACTACAAATATAGTACAATTGAAGAGACAGGAGGTGCATTTCCAAAAAAAAAAAAAAAGTTGGTGTGGTTGAGGGAAGAAATTATTAAGATTTATTAAAATGCACTCATGTAAAACAGCACACAAGGAAATGTATTTGTGAAATCACATTTAAGTAGGATCTGTGATAACGTGATGAAGAGCTCTATTCAGAATCCCAACATTCCTAGTGATTTTCCTGGTATCGCTTTAATGCAGTCATTAATATGTTTCTTTCCGTACTTTGCATGCAGACATCAACTTGACTGGGAACACTTAACAGAACTACAAATAATAATCTTGGTAACAAATGAAAAACAAAACAAAGATGTATTGAACACAGGAAAGAAGAAGGCTTAATAACTAACACATGACTCCTGTTCTTACAGATCCAATAAATCGTTTTATTGCATGCACTGAAAAAACAGAAGTTTGGAAAAAAAATACATGTGCTTGAAACAAAAATTAAAAAGAAAATCAGATTGCACCCATTTTCATCGAGTCAGCAGACATTGAAACATATTACCATGCAGATTTCAGGTATGTTCAGCACAGTTTTAGACTAGGCTTTATAATCCAATACCGATGCCTTTCGATTTGACATCACAGTAATGGAAATTTTTGTGTGGCAAGCTATTCATTTTTGGTTGTTAAAATGTGGATGACTGAATGTCTAGTTCAACCAGGGTAACATATGTTACAATCATCACTAAATGGCGGCCGGCCCGAGTCACTGTTCCATTCGGACCGGCCGCGGTCCTGCCATTTAGGAGCCCACTCAGCCATCCTCACTGCGGTCATCCTTATCCAGCTCCACATGGAAGGCAGGAGGCTGATATCAGAGGCAGTACAGCTCCGGATGGAGGGCGGGACTTAAAGTTAACTAGCAGGGGATTGGTTCATAGCAACCAATAACAAGCTGGTTACCAGGACAAGTTGTGCAGATCCCGCCCTCCTTCCAGAGCTGTCCTGCTTCTGATGTCAGCCTCATGCCTCTGGCCATCCATGCGGATCTGTCCTGCCAATGTCCGTTCTAGACTAATGTGCATTCCACCTTGTGTAGGTAGGACATTAAAGAGAACTGTTACTGTTGTGAGTAGGGCTGCAACTAACGATTAATTTGTCTGTCGACTAATCTATCGATTATTTTTACGATTAGTCGACTAATCTAACGATTATTTTTATTTTATTTTTTTTTGCTTAATTGAGTGTTTTTTTGATTAGCTAATTAATCCTGTAATTAATAAAGACCCCTCAGTAATCCCCCCTCCCAGTACAGACCCCTCAGTAAGTCCCTTCCCAGTACAGACCCCTCAGTAAGCCCCCCCTCCCAGTACAGACCCCTCAGTAAGCCCCCCCTCCCAGTACAGACCCCTCAGTAAGCCCCCCTCCCAGTACAGACCCCTCAGTAAGTCCCTTCCCAGTACAGACCCCTCAGTAAGCCCCCCCTCATAGTACAGACCCCTCAGTAAGCCCCCCTCCCAGTACAGACCCCTCAGTAAGCCCCCCTCCGAGTACAGACCCCTCAGTAAGCCCCCCTTCCCAGTACAGACCCCTCAGTAAGCCCCCCCCCTCCCAGTACAGACCCCTCAGTAAGCCCCCCCTCCCAGTACAGACCCCTCAGTAAGCCCTTAAATGGAACCTGCTGGCTAACCAAGGCTGTCTGTAATAGAACAAATTACTGGACCTTCCTGACCCAGATTTTTACTACACAGGGTTGCTGTAGAAGAAGTGGAGAGGCACTGTTGAGCACCTCAAATGTCTTCAACACAGGGATGCTGTAGTTGTAGTAAAGATGCACTGTCCAGCCTCTGTAAAATGTCACCTACGCAAGGCTGCTGTAGATGTGACGTGTAAGCAAAGCACTTTTTAAATGTCACCTACACAGGGCTTCTATAATTTTAGTAGAGAGGCACTATCAAGCACAAATGAAGTGCCATCTACACAGAGCTGCAGTACATTTAGTGGAGCGGCACCATCAAGCACCTAGAAAATGTCACTTCTGCATGACTGCTATAGCTGTAGTAGAGGGGCTTCGCCAAGCATGTGTAAAATGCTACATGACATTGTATGAATATGCTGTTGTATACAGCATGTCTAGTTTGTGGCTGTACCCCCATTTGACACACTCAGAAGAAATATAGAAGAATGACAGTTCATACTGAAGACATTTTTAGGTTTTGTGGCAATCTTTCTGCATTTTGTAAAAATATGGCTAAGCTTTAATTATGTCACAAGTTATGACAATGTTTTATTTCAGTAAGTAAAAAAAAAAAAACTAACTTTTGCACCACATCACTGCCTCAGTGTGCAGAGCGTCGCTCGCCTCCGGGATGTCATGCCGCTCGCCTCCGGGATGTCATGCCACTCACAGCGGCAGGAGCGCAGCGGGGGCCGGGGGCGGGGCAGTGCAGCGGCCCCAATCAATGCAGCGGCCGGCCGGCAATGCGAGCAGGGGGCGTGTGACGTCACTTTGACGAATTTTTGTAGTCGACGTGTCATGGCAGCCCTAGTTGTGAGTGATGTGGAGGTAGCCGAGGGTGCTGTGAAGAAGGGCCGAGGACAGGAATCTGAAGAAGGGGGGGGGGGAGCAGAGGACAGGAATGTAAAGGGGTAGTAGGGGTGAGGACAGGAATGTAAAGGGGTAATGGGGGTGAGGACAGGAATGTTAAGGGGTGGGGGGCTGAGGACATGAATGTAAAGGGGTGGGGGGGGGGTCTGAGGACAGGAATGTAAAGGGGTAGTGGGGGCAAGGACAGGAACGCAAAGGGGTAGTGGGGGCAAGGACAGGAATGTAAAGGGATAGTGGGGGCAAGGACAGAAATTAAATGTAAAGGGGTAGTGGGGGCAAGGACAGAAATGTAAAGGGGTAGTTGGGGCAAGGACAGATGCACTCATAATTAGGTGCTACAGCACATATTGTTCATTAGAAGACTGTAGCTCTTATTCAAGCAAATACAGTGCCTCAAAAGTTTTCACAATTTTTCTATAGTCTTGTCCCAGTCTCCTAGACCTCACTAAGCTCAAAGGATATCTAGGCGAGGGGATTCTTTGAAGAATATTAAAATGGTTCTTAATTATTAAAGTAACTGTGACAGACAAAATATGTAATATATTAAAGCATTTTTAGCTTCTATGTACGAACCAATCATTAATCTTACCTGCTGAATAATGTGGATGTTAAAGGAAACGAGTGGTAAAGAAATACAGTACAGATGCTTCCAGCTAAAATTGCTAGGTGCCTGTCTTTCATTAATTGTATACTAGGGAGAAAACAACAGGAGAGGTAGGAAGGTAGGGTAGAAACACCCAAACCGAAAGGTGGGCAGAACAGAACTATGGCTGAGAAATCTTGCCACCGGTGTCCCTTACATACACACACAAAGCAAGGTGTTACTGCACAAAAGCACACAACCAGGGATGCCAGAGAGCTGTTGCCAGATATCAACCTACCTGTATATATATATATATATATATATATATATATATATATATACACACACACACACACAAAACACACACACACTCACCAGCCACTTTATTAGGGGTACACCTGTACAATTGCTTGGTAACACCAATTGCTGATCAGCCAACCACATGGCAGCGACTCAATCCATTAACCACTTCAGCTCTGGAAGGTTTACCCCAATCCATTTTTTTGCGATATGGCACTGCGTTAATTTAACTGACAATTGCACAGACGTGCAGTGCTGTACACAAATAAAATGTCCTTTTTCCCCCATAAATAGTGGTATTTGATCACCTCTGTGTTTTTTATTTTTTGCGCTATAAACAAAAAAAAGACAGACAATTTTGAAAAAAAAAAAAAAAAAATTTTTTTAACTTAAAAAATCCCAATAAGTATATATTGATTGGTTTGCGCAAAAGTTATAGCATTTACAATATTTTTATGGAATTTTTTTTTCTTTTACTAGTAATGGCAGCGATCAGCGATTTTTAAAAGGACTGTGACATTGCGGCAACAGTTGCCTGGTCTGATTAGTCTCAATTTCAGCTGCGACATTCAGATGGTAGGGTCAGAATTTGGTGTAAACAACATTAAAGCATGAATTCATGATGCCTTGTATCAATGGTTCAGGCTGCTGGTGTAATGGTGTGAGGGATATTTTCTTGGCACATTTTGAGCCCCTTAGTACCAATTGAGCATCATTTAAATGCCACAGCCTACCTGAGTATTGTTGCTGACCATGTCCATCCCTTTAGGACTACAGTACACCCATCTTCTAATGGTTACTTCCAGCAGGATAATGCATCATATCACAAAGCTCAAATAATCTAAAACTGGTTTCTTGAACATGACAATGAGTTCATTGTACATACAGTACTTGTCCACTGAATCACTTTCACCCTGTTCTTTTTCAGAAATGCAACAGTGGCCTTAGATGTGCGTTTTGGATCATTGTCATGTTAAAAAAGTGCACGACAACCAAGGGCACGAAGTGATGGTAGTATCTTCACTTTTTATATAGAGCAGTATATCTGTGAATTCATGATACCATCAATAAAATGCAGGTCCCTGACACCAGCAGCACTCATGCAGCCCCGCAGAAGGACACTGCCACCACCATGTTTCACTGTAGACACCATGCATTTTTCTTTGTACTCCTCACCTTTGTGACACCATACAGTTTTGAAGCCATCAGTTACAAATATATTTATCTTGGTCTCATCACTCCTGAGTACAGAGTGCCAGTAGTCTTCTTTTTCATCATGGGCCCTGGCAAATTCTAGGTGGGCTTTTTTGTGCATGGGCTTTAGGAGAGGCTTCCTTTGTGGACGACAACCATGCATGACATTACTCTGCAGTGTACGTTGTATTGTGTCATGGGAAACAATTACCCCAGTTTTGCTTTCTACTTCTTTAGCGAACTTGCATGACAATTTTCTTCAACCCTTCTCATCAGAGGTGGTAGCCTCTGTGGACGGCCTGGACATCTGTCAGATGATTGCAGTTCCCTCTTTGTTAAACTTTTGTATCACTTTTGCTATAATATTCTGACTGATGTGTAAAGCTCTGCAGAACTGCTTGAAGCCTTCACCTTTCTTGTGTAGAGAAATTCTTTTCTTTATCAGGCCTTGTGACATTTCTCTTCCATGTGGTGCCATTGCTGACAGCATGAAATGGGAAGGGGTTTTCTTTGTAAAGTAACGTCCTTTTATAATCAACTGTCTGCTGGTCACCTGTTTAATGAACAATTAGACTGACCCGTACTTGAATTTTTGTTAATTAGGATTTTGTTGTATAAAATTTAGCTTTGCTCCTAAGATTTACATTGGGGTGTATTAATTTTTGCAACATGGTCTTGAATGAATTTTTTAGGAAAAATACTGTGTGTGCAATTTAACAAATCTAGGTTGCAATCAATAGCCCACATTTGTGGAAGTATTTTGTAGTATAGTGTCCCATAGAAAATGTTAATTCCAAAAGGAAAGCAAAGTGGGGTACACACTAGTAGAAAATCTGCAGAAAATTCCCGCCCGATGTGAAATAGTTCGATTTTCGCCTAGTGTGTACACAACTTTCAGCAGCCGACCGATTTTCGTTTAATGTGTATGCAGTACGTCCGTGAAAAATCGGATACAAAAGACAGCGCATGATCTGAAGTTGCTGACAACCCGGAAGTCAAGGAACAAGTGTGCCAAAAAAAAGAAAAATCGGACGAGAAATTTTGTGAACATTTATGCACTGTGGACTAAAAACGGTAATGAACGCTGAGAAGACAGAGAAAAATCGAAGGATATTTCGTCCGATTTTCGTCAAGTGTGTACGGCTCTTTAAGGTTTTCTGACAAATCTACAGGGCGTACCCATTTAGGCTGAGCATGTGTGTGCATATACTATTTCATGGCCTATTTATTCTTGAATCTAAATACGTGTAGGTAGGTAGAAAATTAGTTTATATGAATAATGGAAACTAATTTATCTGATGCACAGTCTAAGTAAAGTATCAAACTCTAAAAATCATCTCTTTAGGGAAGCCTATCCTGCCTCCACCTGAAAGCTGTACTTTTGCTTCTCCATCAGCTCATTCCTCATAGTTATTACTGTTTGTATCACCTTCCCCTTCCTCTAGATGTAAAAGTTCTCACGAACAATGACCTCCTAACCCAGTGATGGCGAACCTTGGCACCCCAGATGTTTTGGAACTACATTTCCCATAATGCTCATGCTCTCTGCAGTATTGTTGAGCATCATGGGAAATGTAGTTCCAAAAGATCTGGGGTGCCAAGGTATGCCATCATTGTTAATGGTACAGTCTCCTTTTATTGTGTAAAGTGCTTTACAAACTTTTGGCGCTATATAAATCCTGTATGATAATAATACCTTCTGCCCCCTCCAAAGCAAAAGTATACTGTGTCCAATACCAATCAGGGCTCCATAAGCAATAATCCATAGCAAAGCATTCATAAGACATTAATGTTTTCCCCTGACAAGGTCTTAAAGGCAAGCATGATCAATAAAATGTTAAACAGTTACTAGCTCTGTTGTATAATCTGCAGACGGTTTACGTTCCACTGGAGTAGAAAAAAAAGACAGTCTGACAGCAAAATGCTAATACAAAAACCACAGATTTGCAAGTAATGCTCCGATAGTGATTAGCCTGAAACACATCTCTAGTAATCTCATATGAGATCTAGCACCTGGCATACTGCACACAGGCTCTGCTTGTTCTTTAACCTCTGCTTTAAATGGAGGAATCTCTTTATGCGTCTGGGTAATACACACATAGAATAAAATGCTTTTATCTGCAGAAAGAAGATGGATTAGTTCTAGACTCTGTTCTGCCACATAAATCTTCTCCTCTATGTACTGCCAGTTTATGCTACACCTAAAAAGCAAAATATGTCAGTAAATAAGACTGGGCATTCTGTTTTTAGTGGAAATGGATTTGGGGAATACTAGCGGCTCTAAACTGAGGATTAAAGCAGGGCTTGTTTGTTGAAATCTTTCAACCTGTCGTGTTTTTAGGAGACGCATAGACACAAGTGCTGACTTAATCTGCATATGGGCCAGAGAGCTGCCAGGACACACCAGAGGAGCTGATTAATTGTCAGTTTTTAAGGTAATGCTAAAAACTGATGGAATATGAGCAGCAGGGAAAAATATCATGTATCGCTGGCAGCTTCCAAGCACTTCAGTCCTCTGGCCAAAACACCATTTACACACACACACTGCACTGTATGAATGTGTCTGCATCTCTGACACTATGAGAAACAAACAGCAATCGTAATTTGCAGAGTTGACCACACAATCACATTGATTTAACCCTCAGATAAAACACTTGGGTAATAAGAATAACAGAAAAATCACCAACAGAATTCTCATCTATCCTGTAGCACTATTCACAGGGCTGGTATATATCACTGAACTACAGTTCAAATATTTCCCCTAGTGTTCCAATCTCTAGAATACTTTGTCTTCCAACACCTACTTTATTTTCACAGATTCCTGATCCTACGGACTTCTGTATGGTAGACTACATATCACAACGGCACTCAAAAGTATTTAATGACCTTTTAAAAACAGACTACATTGTTCACATTCTAAATCTGTTCTTCTTGTGTGTTTGATAGTGTGAAAAGTGAATATGTCTGGTCACAGAGCTTTACACAGTAAAAAAACATATATATGTACAATTTCAGCTGTCAAAGTTTTAGGAGTCATTGAAACCTTTCTTGTGATTCAAGCACCTATGCCAAAAAACACAGATAGGTTCTGCCTTTCCTGAGACGTCTCTGCAAACCACAGTGCAGTTGAACAATACAACCTTATCTGGACCCACCATAATACTCTGCTCCCTCGTCCTTTAGGGAAGCTCAGATTTAGGGCTCTTTCACACGGACGTTCCGTATGTCCGTAAATCACCCCATCCGTTTGCGGGTGATATACGGACATAATGAATGTCTATGGGATTGCGGATGTCAGCGGGTGACCATCCGCTGACATCCGATTTTCGTCCTTTCAGTTCGGTTCCATTTTTTGGAACGGAACAGAACCCTATTTTTGTTCCGTTTAAAAAACGGAACGGATGCAAAATCGGATGTCAGCGGTGTCATCCGCTGACATCTGCAATGCCCATAGACATACATTATGTCCGTATATCATCCGCAAAACGGATGGGATGATATGCAGACATACGGAGCAGATGACACAAGTGTCATCCGTGTCAGTAAAAATAAAAAAATAAAAAAGTGCCGGAGCGGATCGCAATGTGTAAAAGAGCCCTAACAGTATTGGGAAATACAGCAAAGCCAGATTGGCCCACTGAGCTTCCTTTTCTTCTCCCAGTCTATGCGCTGCTGTACAGGGGACTGGAAGAGGTAAATATCAAGGGACATTTGGATACTTTTTCCATCACTGAAACTGGATTTAATGGTGGAATTTTATAACATCCTACAGTTCAGTTTTAAAGAAAATCTTTCACCTCAGTGGCAAGGTCCACTTATCAATGGTGCCCCCCCCTTCTTCCTAAAATTCTGCATAAATGTATCTATGGCAGTAAAAATTGTTAGATAATATACTCACCCTTCTCTGACCTCTGTAGTGCAGGGAGATCCCTGGGAATGCTGAGTAGCTCAAATCTCATGAGAAGACTATGTGCAGTGCAGCACAGTGCAGGCTTGTCTTCATGTGAGATCTGGCTGGAAGCATGATAATGTCACCCTCTCCTTGGTGCTGCAAGAGAAAGTCTGTAGTCAAGTATATATTTTACCCCCAGAGGTTGTTTTATGGAGGGTTTTAGGGAGGAGGGCAACTTAAATAAGCACAACTCTGCGAGTAAGGTGGAAGGTTTGCTTTAAAAATGTTGTACATTTGCTCACAAATCTTAGGTTTGCTGTAGGTCCTGTTTACGGGAAGCAGTAAGACCAGTTTATTATAGCCAAAACATTTTCCTTAGCTTTGGAACAAATGTTGTCTTTGTCCTGCTGAGAAGATGCTGAGAAGATTTCACTTCCTGTCTTGGGGACACAACAGGAAGCGGGGGGGAAATCTCCCCAAAGTGATGGGAATCCCTATTTTAGTCACTAGAACATTTGTCCTTATTGGAAGATTTATCCTCATCTCTTTTTCTCATAAGAACATAATACAATTTTATAGGAGAGGGTGAATCTACCCAGAAGAGACATGGACAGCAATAAAGCCTGGTACAAAAAAAAAAAAATGTTTTTCCTTTACTTATATTTAAGTAATAATAAAAATAAAGAAGTTTTTATCATAATAGTCACCTTTAGACCCCGTTCAGACAGGGGCGACGCGACTTGCTGGGGCGACCTGTGAAGTCGCGGTGCACAGCGTGCACCGCAACCTCGGCGCGATATGCACGGACTTCATATCATTGAAGTCAATGCAAGTCGCCTCCAGGTCGCCCCAAAGTAGTACAGGACCCTTTTTCTAAGTTGGAGCGACTTGTGTCGCTCCTATTAGAACGGGTCCTGTGCTAATCAATGGCAGGCGACCCACCGCGATTTGTCAGGTGACCAAGTCGCCTGACAAGTCGCGCTAGTGTGAATGGGGACTTAAAGTGATTGTAAAGTCTTGTTTAAAAAAAAAAAAAAAAAAACAACAAACATGTTATACTTACCTCCTCTGTGGCAGTTGGTTTTGCACAGGGGAGCCCAGATCCTCCTCTTCTTGGGTCCCTTGTTGTTGCTCAAGGCCCCTCCCTCCTATCGAGTGCCCCACACAGCAAGCAGCAGGCTATGGGGGCACCCGAGCCGAGCTCCAGCTCCGTGTGTCCATTCATCGCAAAACTGGACCCTCCTTCCCGATTTTAGAGCTGCCTATAGTGAGGTTGGTTGTTTGTGCAAGTTAGATCTGATCACCTTTAGTGCAAGCGCTCAGTAGAGTGGTAAATAAATTGGTATAGCTGGCTCTACAGGCTCAATACGCCTAAAGCGGTATTAAACACCAAACCAAAAATGTATTATATTGCAGCCTACCAATCATTAGATGTGGTGGCTGCATCAGATTTCTTCTCTTTGTTTTTTTCTCTCTGTTTTCACCTGGTGATCTGGCCAGTAATACACCTCCAGTATTAATGAGACACAACTCCCGAGGAATGAGTACAGGAGGCACAGCAGACAGCAGCATGTATTAGCAGATTTAGATACACAAACAAATTAAAGCCAAACTCCAGCTCACACTTTAAAGTGCCTTGAAAAAATATTCATACCTCTTCAAATTTTCCACATTTTCTCAGGTTACAAACAAAATATATTGTATTGGGACTTTATGTGATAGACCAACACAACGTGGCACACAATTGTGAAGTGAAAGAAAAATTATAAATGGTTTTCAGAATTTTTTACAAATAAATATCTGAAAAGTGTGGCGTGCATTTGTATTTAGCTCCCCTGAGTCAATACTTTGTAGAACCACTTTTCGCTGCAATTACAGCTGCAAGTCTTCTTTGGTATGTCTCTACCAGCTTTGCACATTTAGAGAGTTACATTTTTGCCCATTCTTCTTTGCAAAATTGCTCAAGCTCTGTCAGATTGGATGGAAAGCGTCTGTGAACAGCAATTTTCAAGTCTTGCCACATATTATCAATTGGATTTAGGTCTGGACTTCAATTGGGCCATTCTAACACATGAATATGCTTTGATCTAAACCATTCCATTGTAGCTCTGGCTCTATGCTTATGGTCACTGTCCTGCTGGAAGGTGAACCTCCACCCCAGTTTCAAGTCTTTTGCAGACTCGAACGGGTTTTCTTCCATAATTGCGATGTATTTGGCTCCATCCACCTTCCTATTAACTCTGACCAGCTTCCCTGTCCCTGCTGTAGAAAAGCATCCCCACAGCATAATGCTGCTGCCACCACCATGTTTCATGGTGGGAATGGTGTGTTCAGAGTGATGTGCAGTGTTAATTTTAAGTCACACATAGCGTTTTGCTTTTAGGCCAAAAAGTAAAATTTTGGTCTCATCGGATCAGAGCACCTTCTTCCATGTTTGCTGTGTTCCCCACATGGCTTCTCACAAACTGCAAATGGGACTTCTCATAGCCTTCTTTCAACATTGGCTTTCTTCTTGCCACTCTTCCAGAAAGGCCAGATTTGCGGAGTGCATGAGTAATAATTGTCCTGTGGACAGATTCTCCCACCTGAGCTGTGGATCTCTGCAGCTCCTCCAGAGTTACCATGGACCTCTTTGCTGCTTTAATGAATAATGCTCTCCGTGCCAGTTTAGGTGGACCGCCATATCTAGGTAGGTTTGCAGTTGTGCCAGGCTCTTTCCATTTTCGGACGATGGATTGAACAGTGCTCTGTGAGATGTTCAAAGCTTGGGATATTTTTTTATAACCTAACTCTGCTTTAAACTCCTACACAACTTTATCCCTGACCAGTCTGGTGTATTCCTTGGCTTTCATGATGCTGTTTGTTCACTAGGGTCCTCTAACAAACCTCTAAGGACTTCACAGAACAGCTGTATTTATACTGAGATTAAATTACACACAGGTGGACTCTATTTACGAACCAGGTGGCTTCTGAAAGCAATTGGTTCAACTAGATTCTATTTAGGGGTATCAGAGTAAAGGGCGCTGAATACAAATGCACGCCACGCTTTTTGGATATTTAATTGTAAAACATTTTACCAAAGAAGACTTGCAGCTGTAATTGCAGTGAAAAATGGTTCTACAAAGTATTGACTCAGGGGAGCTATTTACAAATGCACGCCACACTTTTCAGATATTTATTTGTAAAAAATTCTTAAAACCATTTATCATTTTCTTTCCACTTCACAGTTATGTGCCATTTTGTGTTGGTCTACCACATAAAATCCCAAAAAAATACATTTACATTTTTGGTTGTAACATGACAAAATGTGGAAAATTTCAAAGGGTATAAATCCTTTTTCAAGGCACTGTAAATTCAGTTGCAGCAAACAGTTTTTTCCTTTTGGGATAAAGGCTTTGCAAGAACAAAATCGTTTTATTACAGCCACCCCATCTAAGAATTGGTAAGCTGCAATATAACAAATGTTTACTTTTGAATTTAATACTTCTTTAGGTCAACAGAGAGAGTAGGGGCAGGGAGTTATGAGAATAAAGCTGATGTTCAGCAGCCTAATGGCAGAAATGGAGGCCTCCCGTTGGTATAATATACATATCGAATACAGCAGAAAACTGGAAGCTCAGACGACTTCCATCTAGAAGGAAAATACACAGAACAACACATCAAAAAAGTCTCAATGAACAAACTGATTTAACGGTCATGTCCTATCTTTTCTTTTAAGCACAAATAAATGTGCAGCCAGTAGCAAGAAACTTTCTGCGTCTGTTTGATTCTCAATCAAATCCCTACACAGTTTATCTTAAAGGAACAACAGTGTATTTTCCTTTAGAAGACAATGAGCCCCAATGATCAGAATAAAAATATATCAGAAGCTCAAATGATGATCCTCAATCAGATTACCGCTGACACCCTGAATAGAATTTGGTAAAAAGTAAATGTGTGTCCAGCTTTATATAGAAGAGAAGGCCTGTATTAAAATTGCCAACAGTAACCCCAATTAGGTGAGATCTATGTATAAAGCAGGCACCTGCATTAGAAGTTGCAGAAGGAAGAATTCTGGCATATAACCATTCCAGAGTCTCCAATCTACCTGAGGGACATTCTCCCTACCTGGATACATTAGATTCTGATATACACTATCGCCAAAAGTATTGGGGACACCTGCCTTTACACACACATGAAATTTAATGGCATCCCAGTCTTAGTCTGTAGGGTTCAATATTGAGTTGACCCACCCATTGCAGCTACAACAGCTTCAACTCATATGTGAAGGTTGTCAACAAGGTTTAGGTATGTTTGACCATTCTTCCAAAGGCGCATTTGTGAGGTCAGGCACTGATGTGGATGAGAAGGCCTGGCTAGTAGTCTGTGCTCTAGTTCATCCAAAAGGTGTTCTATGGGGTTGAAGTCAGGACTTTGTGCAGGCCAGTCAAGTTCCTCCACCCCAAACTCGCTCATCCATGTCTTTATGGACCTTGCTTTGTGCACTGGTGTGCAGTAATGTTGGAACAGGAAGGGGCCATCCCCAAACTGTTCCCACAAAGTTGGGAGAAATTGCCCAAAATGTCTTGGTATGCTGACGCCTTAGGAGTTACCTTCACTGGAACTAAGTGGTCAAGCCCAACCCCTGAAAACCTACCTCACACCATAACCCCCCCCCCCCCCTCCATCAAATGATTTGTACCAGTGCACAAAGCAAGGTCCATAAAGACATGGATGAGCGAGTTTGGGGTGGAGGAGCTTGACTGGCCTGCACAGAGTCCTGACCTCAACCCCAAAAGAACGCCTTTGGGATGAATTAGAGCGCAGACTGCGAGCCAGGCCTTCTCGCCTTCATCAGTGCCTGACCTCACTAATGCGCTTCTGGAAGAATGGTCAATCATTCCTATGGACACACTCCTAAACCTTGTGGACAGCCTTTCCAGAAGAGTTGAAGCTGTTATAGCTGCAAAGGTTGGGCCAACTCAATACTGAACCCTATGGACTAAGACTGGGATGCCATAAAAGTTCATGTGCGTTGAAAGGAAGACGTCTCAATACTTTTAGTAATATAATGTATATCCTCATGGTTCCTTTGTCCTGAAATCCTACAATGGGCACATTTAGGGTTGTAACCACATGCAGTAATAACCTCCCTCTCTGTGAAATGTGTGACACAGAAGTGCCTACTCACAGGGCATAGTGAATGTCACAGAATTCAAGGAAGTAAATGTGTGGAGATCTTCACAAAGTTCAAAATCATTCAGATTATTAGGAACTTGCTAGAAATTATTGAAATACAATGTGGAAATTAATATATATTTTACATTTTTATCATGGATACGCTTTAACCATGTTTAATATGGAAAAGCAAAAAGACTCTTTATGTGACAACATTTTAGGTAAAAAAAGACATCTCTCTTTAGGCATTTGAGCAAGTAGCAGAATGGTTCAGACATTGTGACCATTGGCAGTAACAGTTTCAGAGCGATGTAACTGTAAAAGAAGAAATCTGGAAAGAAATTTGACTACAAGAAAAATTATTTATTTAGAGATGAGTTGTTCATGGAAAACACTCCGCGCTGCCTAAGTTTGTCAGCAGAGTATGGCAATCTGTCCTGGGACCCGACATTTAGCTCATTACTGATTCAGTAGCGGAATTAAGTTCTATTTCAGAATTTGGTGTGATGTGCATGATGTCTAGACTCTGTTCTTGCAGCTCCGTAGCAGATAGCACTATAAAAATTGGATTTTTGACTTACCATAGTAAAATCCACTTCTCTGATGTTCATTGATGGACACAGCTCCTGATCTTCATAACCACTGGGTTATACTACCCCCTACAGGCGTAGAATACTAGGCATAAAAAAAAAGTCTGGCTATGCATTTTGGCAGCCCCATGGGGTATAATCCCTCTCTCTGCTATAGGTACTCATTTTTGTTACAAGCAGTGTCAAAGGAATTACAACTCCACAGAGGGGTGGGTGCTGTGTCCATCAATGAACATCAGAGAAACAGATTTTACGGTAAGTCAAAAATCCCATTTTCTTTCATTCATTGACGGACACAGCTCCTGATCTTCATAACCATTAGGACATCCCAAAGCAGTGCTAAACATGGGGGGTGGGAACAGCAAAAAATTCCCAAGGCTAAACAAAAAGCTTAACCAAAACAACTGGAGCTCACCTGAAAAAAAACAATACACCCTAAAAGAGGATAAGGTCCTCTAAACAGCAGCCTGCAAAACCTTGCGGTCAAAAGAAGCATCCGCAGAGGCCAACACATCCATTTATAAAACTTGTCAAAGTGTGCACCAACAACTAGGTGGCTGCCTTGCAAACCTGCGTCACTGATGCCTGATGACGGAAGGCCCAGGAAACACTAAGCGCCCAAGTAGAGTGCACCTTTACAGGGAAAGGAGGAACCTGACCCCTGATGGAATAGGCCTGAATCACCGTCAGTCTGATCCATCTGGAAATGGTCGCAGAGGAAGCAGACCCTTTCCAAGGCCCATCTGGGAGCACAAATAGTGAGTCTGACTTTCTAAAAGCCTCAGTAGCTGCCAAGTACACACTAATTGCCTGGACCACATCCAAGGCATGCAGGGCAATTTCCTTCGATATTTCGGCCTGGGACACAGGGAAGGCAACACAATGTCTTTTTTCAAATGAAAATCAGAGACAATCTTTGGAAGGAACGACATACAGGGGCGAAGAACCACCTCATCTCTGTGAACCACCAAGTAAGGTGAATGACAGGCTAACCCTGCCAATTCCAAAACCCTGTGCGCAGAGGTGAAAGCCACAAAAAGGCCACCTTCTGGGACAGCGTAAGCAGGGAAATCTCCCGAAGATTCCCAAAGAAAGCCTTCTGGAGAAATGAGAGCACCAAATCGAGGTCCCAAGGCGGCAACAGAGAATGCACTGGAGGTGTCAAGTGCCTAACTCCCTGAAGAAAAGTATGCACCAGGGAGTAAGTGGCAAAAGGCTGTTGAAATAAGACCTCTAAGCTCTAGTACTCAAGGCCAGTTTCTACTCAACCCCCCGTTGAAGGAAGGTTAAGACCTGAGCCACCAAACAAGAGCGAGGATGAACCCAAAGAGACTCAAACCAAGCAATGTACGTCTTCCATGTACTACGTTAGATCTTCCTAGAAGTATGTTTCCTAGCTTTTAACAGCGTTTGAAACACCGACTTACGACTGTAAAGCAGGACGGAAGATTGGTCCTTGGGACAGCAGATCCTCCCTGAGAGGAAGCTTCCAAGAAATGTTGTCCAGATCGGCGTACCAAGCCCGGCGAGGTCAGTCTGGGGCCACTAAGATGACCGGAATCCCTTCTGCCACGATCCTGCATAGAAATCTTGGCAGAAGTTTGAGAGGAGGGAAGGCGTAAATCAGATGATTCTGACCACACGGGCCACCAGCGCATCCGTGGTGTCCGCCAGAAGATCCCGTGACCGAGCCACAAACTTCTGCACCTTTCTGTTGGGCTGTGAAGCAAACAGATCCACCTCGAGAATGCCCCACCAGAGATACAACTGATAAAACACCTCCAGATGAAGGGACCACTCCCCTTGGTCCAACGCCTGCCAAGGTTTTCCACCCCGGAATGTATATGGCGGAGAGGGTTGGAACGAACCATTCTGTCCACCTTAGAATGCCGGCTACCTTCAGAGTCGCCAGGACACTTCTTTTGCCCCCCCGGTGAAGGACATAAGCCACGGCCGTTGCATTGTCCGATTGAATATGCACTGGACATCCCTGAAGACGATCTGCACAATGTTCCAGGCACGGCCTGATCGCTCGGAGTTCCAAGACATTGATCAGTAGGTCTGGACACTTCCAGTGTCCAGATCCCCTGAGCAGAAAATTTGCAGAGGATGCCTGTCCAACCAGATAGGCAGGCATCCATGCTGACCACTGTACAATATGAGAGGAGGAACCAGAGACTGCAAATTCTTGTCCCATTTGACCAGAATCTCCCTTGCATAGACCTCGTATGGAACTGTGCAAACGGAAATATCTTGAAGGTAGACACCATCAGGCCCAGCACCCGCATGCAAGTCCAGAGGGATGACCATCTGCTGGACAGCAGGAGACGAATTGAAGCCTGTAGTTTCTGGAATTTGTCCATAAGAAGGAGCACTCTGGCTAAAGGCCGAGTCCAGAGTCAGACCCTGATAGTTCAGTTTGTGGACGGAACCAGAGCAGACTGCTGCAAATCCAGAATTCAGCCGATCTCCCTCAAGCTCCTATGGTGATTTCCAGGTTTTCCACCAGAGCAGTAGGAGACTCCGCTCGCAGAAGTAGGACATCCAAGTAGCCCATTACCTCGTTCCCCCATTGGCATAACAATGCAAGCACCGGGGCCCAACACTTTCATGAAGACCCGAGGGACAGAGGCAAGACCAAAAGGTAACACCACAAACTGATAATGCTCCTTTCCCATGGCAAAGCAGAGGAAGCGCTGGAGACCGACACATATTGGAATGTGAAGGTAAGCGTCCTTGATATCGATGAAGGCAATAAAATCCCCCTGATGCAGGGAAGCCACTACTGTGCAAACAGACTCCATTCTGAACTTCTGCACCCGCACAAAGCAGTTCAGTGCCTTGGGGTCAAGAATTGGACGCACCTGCCTTCCTTCCCAGGGACTCTAAACAGGTTTGCGTAAAGCCCCTGAAAACATTCAGAAGTCAGAACCGGGACTATCGTCCGAAAAGAAAAGCTCTTGCACCACCCAAAAAGAGCCTGTAAGCGGACCGGGGACAGTCGCACGTCGGAAGGAAGAACCTTATCGGAGGGTAACAACGAAACTCGAACTTGTAGCCGGACTGAATGACCTTGTGGACCGGCTTGTTCTCGTACCAGGGGAGTCCACGGGTCCGGGAACCAGAGAAGATGTCCCCCCACCCTAGATACGGGTGGGAGCGCACCTTCCTGCTGAAAGGGCCTTGTCCACGGGTCTGGAGAAGACCGCACTTGACTTGCCAGACCAAGTTCGCCTTGATCCTCCAGAGGACGCCCCGAAGGGCTCTGATTCCTTGTCAGTCAACGCTGAGGGACGTAACAACTTCCTATGAGCCGAGAAGAAGAGCCCACGTCTACAACGAGCGTCCTTGTCCATAGTAGCCTGCTGAAGAAAGGTACTCTTTCCCCCCCCTGTGAGACCTTTATTGATGTCATCAAGAGCAGCACCAAACAGGTGATCTCCTTGAAAGGAAAGGTCAGTCAAGGCCTTGTTCGAAGTCTGGTTCGCAGAGCCAAAAGACACACTGAAGGACCACTGCCGAAACAGAGAGCTGAGCCACTAGGGGAGCCAGATTCAAAGAGGCATCACAGATAAACTGCAGCCCCTGGACCAGCTGGTCTGCCAGCTCAGCAAAGGCAGGGGGAGCTACTCCCTCTCCACGTCAAGGCATAAAATCTTAGCCCACTTGGTCAGTCTGCAACACCAGGGCAATAGTGAATATCGGACTCAGTGCCCAACCAGCCAGGGTGTACAAAGTGCAGCCCACAGCCTCCGCCTTCCTGTCAGCCAGGTCCTTTAAGGCCAGGGACTCTTCAACGAGAATCATGGTTGCCTTGTTTACCTTGGAAACCAGAGGGTCCACCATCAGTGGAACAGTCCATTCCTTAAGAAGGGACTCCTTATAGGGGTATTGCCTAGCAACTCGCTTAGGGACCCCAAGGGGAGGCTTTGTTCGTCTCCACTCTTCTGTGACAATTCTGTCAAAATAGGAGGGGAAAGGGAACTCCTTTGTCGCTCTGGATGGCTTGTGAGTGGCAAAGGGAACCTGCACCTCCGTCACAGCCACAGCAGCATCCTACAACTTAAAGTCTCAAGCACAGATACAATAAGGGCATCCACCAGTGCCTTTTCGTGCACGGTTGCAGAAGCGGACGTATCATCTTCACTATCTGAGGATTCAAGGTGCATGGTCGCAGACCCAGCAGGGTGACCCTGGTCCACGGCGGCTGAATCAGATTCAGGATCTGAGGAGATAGATGAGGCAGGGAAGGCGGGTCAGGCACTATTATGCCAGCCCATAGCCCAAAAACCACCTCCACCCGGGACACAATGGACTCCAGGACCGCCGCCAGTGCATTGATGGACCCGCAGCCCCAGAGAGGGGATCAGGTGGGTAGATGTGCTCCAAAGACTCCATGAGTCATCAGGGGAACCCCACAAAAAAGCGTAAAACACTGCTAAGAGACAACCCCCACCGCTCTGGCAGCATCACCAGGTTGCCAGTCACAGAGCAACAATCGATCTTCACCAGAGAGGGAGAGGATCCCACCAGACTCACCACCCCGCAGAAACCAGGCACCACAGCTACCAGGAGAATCTGCACTGCACTAGTGGTGATTAGGAAACAAAAGGATATAGGAGTCAGCACCAGGGGATGAGGAGAGGCTCCTAAGGCCGAAATCGCCACCCATAGGGCTCCACTGTCATAGCCGCCGCTATTTTCAAGCTCAAAGAGGTCTATAGATAAACAATTTAAAAAAAAGCTTCCTCTGATTGGCTGAGGCAGAGAGGTGAGCTTTTTACTTGACAATCACTGACTTGGCAAATCAGAGGAAGCTTTGTATTCCTTCACAGCATACAAAGCTGCCTATGAATGGCTGAGCGTCACTCAGCCAAACTCTCTTTTGTTTTAGGCACAGCCAGAACCCAGCACTGTGTAGTTTATGTAGCTGAACCTACAGTTTATGCAGCACTTTGTGTAGGAAATAGTTTGTTTGCACCATCTAAAACAGCTTCAATGAAAGCTGCAGATTTTAACTCCACTTTTATAGGAGAAAAATATTGCAAAAAAAAAAGTCATATTGTAATTTAATATTATTATACAGGATTTTTATAGTGCCAACAGTTTATGTAGCTCTGTACAATTACAATACAGTTCAATACAGAAGGAATGAAAGGGCCTGCTCATGGAGCTTAAAATCTAAAAGGAGTGGGAGGTGGTACAAAAGGTAATAGCTTCAGGGATAATCTGATGGAGGTGACTCGGATACAGTTCTTAGGTGGAGGCGGGGTAGGCTTTCCTGAATAAGCGAGTTTTCAGGGATCACCTAGAGGACAGGGTAGTGGTTGACCAGACATACTGGGCGGGGAGTTCCAAGAGACACTAAAGGCTCTAGAGAAGTCCTGGAGGTGAGTATGGGAGGAGGTAACAAGAGGGCTAGAGAGCAGCAGGTCTTGGGGGGAGCGGAGAGGATGATTTGGGCAATATCTGCAGGTTAGGTTAGTGATGTAGCTCGAGGTGATGTTGTGAATAGCCTTGTATGTTGTGGTTAGTATTTTGAATTGTTTACGATGGGTTAGGGGAAGCCAGTGAAGAGATTGGAAGAGAGGAGCAGCAGTCACAAAAAATGATCTATCATTTTTCAATATGCAGCTGCTGTCATTTCCTGTAAAATTCAATGCCATATGGCAACCTGGAGGCTTTTTGTACACATTTTGTGCTCAGAACTTTCCCAGAAATGTAATTTCTCTTTATTGTGACTACTGAACTAAAATACAAGTCATATATTTGGCATCCTCTGCAAGAAAAATGTCAGTTTTGAATAAATGCTCCTACAGGGTTAATCAATTTCAAAGGGATGCACACATTGCCACTCTCCTCATTAGGGCCCTGCAAGCGCATCAGCTGATTGATAATGAAAATCACTCCCATTCAGATTTACTTTTAACACTGACATAATCAAACAGTTCTTTCTTGAGAGCGACAAAAAATAAGAATCTGCAACAAAGTTTGCTGAAATCTGCAATGAACATTGATCACCCAGAGAGGCTTGTTTTTTCACTTAATGAAGCTGTACTTCCTTCTTTAAATGAGATTTTAGTGATTGAGTGAACATATGGTTTAAATGATCATACAGGTCTGCTGTTCTCTATCTCCCCCTTCTGTCCATGTCCCCATTGCAGCTAGGGATTTTGGAAAGCAGAGTTGGCAGCTAGTGCACATGCTCAGTATTCAGTGTATTTTCTACTCAGAACATTTCCTCCCTATCACATCTGAGCAGCCCATGTGACTATAGAGTCATGAATGTTGGCGAATACGCAGTGTTTTTTTGATTTTATCACTATAAGAACTGGAGCGCTACACTTTTTTATTACATAAATTAGTCTTGAGGTATATGCGATATGCTTTTTAGTTTTAGCTAGCTCTACTAAAAGGTTATTGATGATGTTGGAAAGCTACGCAAGGAAATATTGTATATATTACCTTTCGTAAATCAGCATTGTTGTAAAACAAGAAACTGCTGAAACTACACAATCCAACTAATCAGCATTTTTTTTAAGTATTCCCTAAAAATTAAAAGGAGAATATTTTGAGGTCCAGTACATCATTATTATTTTTATATCTGGATATCAGCACACCTTGAGGTTCATGGCATAAATATTTGTGGCGTGGAAGCTTCTATTGAGATTTTGCTGTAGCTTTTTATCTTCCTCTTTCTTCTTTTCAGATGTCTGATTTTTTTAGTTTTAAAGAGGCTATGAACAGAGGAAGAGGGGAATTCATCCACTGAGTTTATACACCTGTAAATAATTACTGATAATTGGATGATCACTAGGTGTAAATCTTGTATATATTTATTGCTCTAGTGGTTGTACTTATATGGTTTTGACAAAGCACGCATAGTCGTGTGAAACGCGTCATCCTTTTGTCCCCTACTATATGCCTGTAACATCTGTGCTGGATTTTATTATCAATAAATCTTGACTGCATCCTATGGGAAGTGCGGCCTTTGCTCATTTTATCATTCCAGATTCTCTGCAGCAGTGACAGGGTGTGCACCCCATTTCAGGAGCCTGTTCATCTTTGGTCCAGTGGATCCACCTGGAGCAGCGATACTACAGCGAAACTCAGTGTTGTGACAAATATACTTCCGCTTGTGAAAGAAAGCTCTCACCTTAAATATCTAAATTACAGAAAACGCAAGGTCATATAGGGCGTATTATACATCCACCAGGCTGTCCTAGATGGTTGGATACCTGCCTGTGCACCTGTTATATGTTAACTAGCACCTCATATCTACTAAGGTGCCAGTTTGCACTCTTGTGTTGTTATCCGGAAAATGGGTATAGGCCCCTTTAAGGCTGTCTAAAACTCATGCGGCCATGGTGTGTCACTCATACAGTTGTGTTCAAAATTATTCAACCCCCCCAATGCTGTAAAGGGTTTAGGGAATTTAGTGTACATTTGTAATTGTATTCAGAATGAAATCCTACAAGGACTTTTTAAAGAACCATATGCAACTAAAATGACATCAATTGGTTTTGTAATAAAGTAGTAAATGTTTCTTTTGTGAATTCTTCATTGACACAATTATTCAACCCCTTAAAGACTACCACTCTGAAGAACAGAGGTTCATTGAAGTGTTTTCAATCAGGTATTGAAAACACTTGTGGATGTCAGGGAGCAGCAATAAAGCCTAATAAGCACCAATTAGGCAGCTGTAAAATGACTGTGATACTCAGCTCCTTCTAGACATTTACTGATGTGGTTACAAACTTGGTGAAGTCAAGAGAATGGTCCAGGAAGACAGGAGAAGAGGTGATTACTCTTCACAGGAAGGGCAATGGCTATAAGAAGATTGCAAAGATGTTAAACATACCAAGAGACACCATAGGAAGCATCATTCGCAAATTCAAGGCAAAGGGCACCGTTGAAACGCTACCTGGTCGTGGCAGAAAGAAGATGCCGACTTTGACTGCTGTGCGCTACCTGAAGCGTAAAGTGGAGAAAAGTCCCTGTGTGACTGCTGAGGAACTGAGAAAAGATTTGTCAGATGTGGGTACTGAAGTTTCTGCTCAAACAATACGGCGCACACTGCATAATGAAGGCCTCCATGCCAGAACTCCCAGGCGCACCCCCTTGCTGTCTCCAAAGAATAAGAAGAGTCGACTGCAGTATGCCAAAAGTCATGTGGACAAACCACAGAAGTTTTGGGATAGTGTTCTGTGGACTGATGAAACAAAATTAGAACTGTTTGGGCCCATGGATCAACGCTATGTTTGGAGGAGGAAGAACAAGGCCTATGAAGAAAAGAACACCTTGCCTACTGTGAAGCATGGCGGGGGGTCAATCATGCTTTGGGGCTGTTTTGCTTCTGCAGGTACAGGGAAGCTTCAGCGTGTGCAAGGTACCATGAATTCTCTTCAGTACCAGGAGATATTGGATGACAATGTGATGCAGTCCATCACAAACCTGAGGCTTGGGAGACGTTGGACCTTTCAACAGGACAATGATCCCAAGCATACCTCCAAGTCCACTAGAGTATGGTTGCAGATTAAAGGCTGGAACATTTTGGAGTGGCCATCACAGTCATCAGACTTCAATCCGATTGAGAACCTCTGGTGGGACTTAAAGAAAGCAGTTGCAGTGCACAAGCCTAAGAATGTGACTGAACTGGAGGCTTTTGCCCATGACGAATGGGCAAAGATACCCGTAGATCGCTGCAAGACACTTGTGTCAAGCTATGCTTCACGTTTAAAAGCTGTTATAACTGTAAAAGGATGTTGTACTAAGTACTAAGATTGAATGTCACTTGGGGGTTGAATAAAACTGATAATGATGTGAGCACAGAAAAGACATTTGTGGTTATTTCATTATAAATGTTATGTTATATTTGTCTGACCTACACGTGCCTCTTTGATTTAATTGTAAGCAGGATGACTGAATGATCAAAATCAATGTCAAACTGGCCAAAACAATCAATTTCAGTGGGGGTTGAATAATTTTGAACACAACTGTATGAACACTGCCAAGAGAGCATAAACAGCCTCCAGTTGTGTAGTATTTAAAATGTATTGTTAAAACTTGTGTTAAAAACAACTTGCATATCTTTAAAACACAAAGAAATACAGCTAATGCTTGAAATTGCATCACTTCTGGTCGGTGTCACCAGGCTCCGCCTTACTGTTATATCACAAGTTTTTTGTAGTATCTTACACCCCCAAGAATGTTAAGTGTGTCATCACTCTCCCTCAAACACTATGATAACTGTCAGTGCAACTAGTTGAAAGTAAAATAGTGGATGCTCCTATTGCATCCTGGGAGCAGAGTTGTTCCTAGTTCAGGCCTTTATGCTGAGGAGGAGCCAGATTGTCATTTTGGCAACTCTGATATTTGTGTATGACTGTGCATGTGTTTTTCCCACAGAGAGTGATAATCTTTTTCTAACAACTGCACTGGGCTTATGTTTCATGAGCAGTCAAGCAGCACTTAGAGAGAAGTTCATCTCAAAATATACCATATTTTCAATACATATTCATTTCATAGAATGGTTACGGTCTTTGTTATCTGTATATATACAATTATTGCCCTTATATGGTATTTTCACAGCATGCCTTTGATATACATACACACAGACAGTACCATATACTGTAAAAACTGTTCTATACAAGGCATACATTGGAATAGCAAGCAAACACATTTCATTTCATTCAAACACTGTCAAGCTCCACTGATTCATATTTATTCTGTATAGTTTCAGATTAGCTGCTAAAAAGGAAACTGGTGTTTTCATTATTCAGAAATGTAGCACTGAAAGAAATCTGGAGCGTTTTCAGTAAGTTTATTCCTTCAATCAGGAATCAAACCCCCGAATGCATGTTTGAACTCAAGAACCACTCAGCACGATACTGAATATGGGATTTTTCCCTTTGAACCTGGCCGCCCAATCCACAACAGTGTGTAATCAGGAGACGTCGCATGCACATATCTGGTTACAATATCAAGATCTCCAGAAATAGACTGCAACCTTTTACGAGGGATATGTAATTTTACATTGAATAAAGTTGCCAAAAAGTAAATTTTCAGGATGCTTTGCTGCCAAGCACTCTTATCAAAAATCTAACATGTGGAGTGTCTTGTTCTTGTGAAAATTTTGTGGTACACCTCATTCTTCATTATAACACAGTTAGAGCTCTCGCACATGAGAACAAAGTATGCAAGTTTGAAAAAAACAAAACAAAAACGCTCATATGCAAATGCTTGTGCTTTTGTTAGCACAGCCAGAAACACAAGTTCTTAAAGACAGGCTGTATGCTTGAGCAGAGAAAACATGTCTTTTCCAGCCTCTAGAGGTTGAACCACAGACTCAGATTACAAAAAATGGCCGCAGCTCAATATCTAGGGTGACTACAACAAAATGGTAGCTAGACGATTTTCGGTCTCCAGTAAATAAAAGGCAATCCGGTCCCCCTGATGAAGTGACATGACGTGACGTAACGCGTAGGGCATCCCGAACCAGAAGTGCTGAGTATTACTTGCTTTACCAAGGCGTTTTTTTACATTTTTATTGATGTAAGAGGTATTCTTTTAAATAAAATCCATTTTAACCTAATTTGTACACCTGGTAGGACAAAAAAAGTGGGATATCCCGCACTAACTTATAGGTAATAATATATGGCCTGTCTTGTGAAGGGTGGCTGCATACAACCTAATTGTGTTCCCACATTATGAATCAAATAATTAGACTGTGTGTTGTTGTGTCTAATGCCCTTAGTAGTTTCAGTAAAAGAATTGTGTTAGAAGGTGCAAACAAAGTCTAAAGTCTTCCTCTTTAGTGTCCTTGGTAAATAGTAAGTGGGTCATATATACAGTTGGGCAAAAAAGTATTTAGTGAGCCACCAATTGTGCAAGTTCTCCCACTTAAAAAGATGAGAGAGGCCTGTCATTTTCATCATAGGTATACTTCAACTATGAGAGACAAAATGAGGGGAAAAAAAATCCAGAAAATTACATTGTCTGATTTTTTAAGAATTTATTTGCAAATTAAAATAAGTGGAAAATAAGTATTTGTTCAATAACAAAAGTTAATCTCAATACTTTGTTATATACCCTTTGTTGGTAACGAAAGAGGTCAAATGTTTTCTGTAAGTCTTCACAAGGTTTTCACACACTGTTGCTGGTATTTTGGCCCATTCCTCCATGCAGATTTCCACTAGAGCAGTGATGTTTTGGGGCTGTTGCTGGACAACACGGACTTTCAACTCCCTCCAAAGGTTTTCTATGGAGTTGAGATCTGGAGACTGGCTAGGTCACTCCAGGACCTTGAAATGCTTCTTACGAAGCCACTACTTTCATTGCCCAGGCGGTGTGTTTGGGATCATTGTCATGCTGAAAGACCCAACCACGTTTCATCTTCAATGCCCTTGCTGATGGAAGGTGGTTTTTACTCAAAATCACGATACATGGCCCCATTCATTCTGTCCTTTGCACGGAACAGTCGTCCTTGTCCCTTTGCAGAAAAACAGCCCCAAAGCATGATTTTTCCACCCCCATGCTTCACAGTAGGTATGGTGTTCTTTGGATGCCACTCAGCATTCTTTCTCCTCCAAACAGGACGAGTTGAATTTTTACCAAAAAGTTCTACTTTGGTTTCAACTGACCATATGACATTCTCCCAATCCTCTTCTGGATCATCCAAATGCTCTCTAGCAAACTTCAAATGGGCCCCGGACATGTACTGGCTTAACCGGGGGACACGTCTGGCACTGCAGGATTTGAGTGCCTGGCGGCATAGTGTGTTACTGATGGTAGCCTTTGTTACTTTGGTCCCAGCTCTCTGCAGGTCATTCACTAGGTCCCCCTGTGTGGTTCTGGAATTTTTGCTCACCGTTCTTGTGATTATTTTGACCCCACGGGGTGAGATCTTGCGTGGAGCCCCAGATCGAGGGAGATTATCAGTGGTCTTGTATATCTTCCATGTTCTAATAATTGCATCCGCAGTTGATTTCTTCACACCAAGCTGCTTGCCTATTGCAGATTCAGTCTTCCCAGCCTGGTGCAGGTCTACAAATTTGTTTCTGGTGTCCTTCGAAGGCTCTTTGGTCTTGGCCATAGTGGAGTTTGGAGTGTGACTGTTTGAGGTTGTGGACAGGTGTCTTTTATGCTGATAACAACTTCAAACAGGTGCCATTAATACAGGTAACGAGTGGAGGACAGAGGAGCCTCTTAAAAAAAAAGTTACAGGTCTGTGAGAGCCAGAAATCTTGCATGTTTGTAGGTGACCAAATACGGTACTTATTTTACTGAGGAATTTACTAATTAATTCATTAGAAATCCTACAGTGTGATTTCCATGATTACTTTCCCCCATTCTGTCTCTCATAGTTAAAGTGTACCTATGATGAAAATTACAGGCCTCTCTCTCATCTTTTTAAGTTGGAGAACTTGCACAATTGGTGGCTGACTAAATACTTTTTTGCCCAACTGTAAACATCGATATAAAATCAAACATTGGTTCCTAGGCAAACTCTAATACAGTGATTATATATGTGAAACACAATGTGTAATGTGAGAAAAATGCAAAATCACAACATCGCAGTGTAATCGCATAAACTGAAAAAGTCCTTAAAAGTGCAACATGTATATACAATTCATAAGTGAGTCCATAATAATCTGTAATCAAAAAAGTGCTGGTGCTTCGGTGATCCCCACCACCTCCCAACTTATGCGCTTCCCTCTATGTTTGACCTCTCTTACTAGGTAAAATTTCACCTTCCCCTATATGCTGGGGGTATGCACAGTGGGCTCCTCTTGCGTCGTCCTCGTTTTTGTTTATGCAATTATATTGCGATATTGTGATTTTGCGATCACGCCATTGAGTTGTGGTTTTTTTTTTTCCAGTACATTTTTGTGTTTTACATTTACAGTTGTACTCATAAGTTTACATACCCTGACAGATTTCATGATTTCTTAGCCATTTTTCAGAGAATATGAATGATACTACAAAATCTTTTCTTTCACTCATACTCTGGCAGAATTTATGATTTCTTGGCCATTTTTCCGAGAAAATGAACGATAACACAAAAACTTTTCTTTCACTCATGGTTAGTGTTTGGCTGAAGCCATTTATTATCAATCAACTGTGTTTACTCTTTTAAAATGATAATGACAACAGAAACTACCCAAATGACCCTGATCAAAAGTTTACATACCCCAGTTCTTAATACCGTGTATTGCCCCCTTTAACGTCAATGACAGCTTGAAGTCTTTTGTGGTATTTGTGGATGAGGCTCTTTATCTTCTCAGATGGTAAAGCTGCCCATTCTTCCTGGCAAAAAGCCTCCAGTTTGTTCCTGTAAATGCTTGGGATATCTTGCATGAATTGCACGTTTGAGATCTCCCCAGAGTAGCTCACGGATATTGAGGTCAGGAGACTGAGGTGGCCACTCCAGAACCTTCACTTTATTCTGCTGTAGCCAATGACAGGTCGACTAGGCCTTGTTTTTAGGATCATTGTCATGTTGGAATGTCCAAGTACGCCCCATGCACAGCTTCCGGGCTGATGAATGTAAATTTTCCTCCAGTATTTTATAACATACTGCATTCATCTTGCCATCAATTCTGACCAAATTTCCTGTGCCTTTGTAGCTCACACATGCCCAAAACATCAGCGATTCACCTCAGTGTTTCACAGTTTAAATGATGTACCTTTCATCAAAGGCCTTGTTGACTCCTCTCCAAATGTAGCGTTTATGGTTGGGGCCAAAAGGCTCAATTTTGGTCTCATCACTTCAAATGACTTTGTGCCAGAAGGTTTGAGGCTTGTCTCTGTGCAGTTTGGCGTATTGTAAGCGGGATACTTTGTGGCATTTGCATAGTAATGGCTTACTTCTGGCGACTCGATCATGCAGCCCATCTTTCTTCAAATGCCTCCTTATTGTGCATCTTGAAACAGCCACACCACGTTTTCAGAGTCCTGTTTTTCACCTGAAGTTATTTGTGGGTTTTTCTTTGCATCCCCAACAATTTTCCTGGCAGTTGTGGCTGAAATTTTAGTTGGTCTACCTGACCGTGGTTTGGTTTCAACAGAACCCCTCATTTTCCACTTCTTGATTAGAGTTTGAACACTGCTGATTGGCATTCTCAATTCCTTTTCCCGCAGACCCTTTGACAATCTTTTGCTTTCCCCATGACTCAGAATCCAGAAACTTCAGTGCAGCACTTGGTGAAAGATGCAAGTGATTGTCAGGAGTCCAGAAACTCATTGACCTTTTATACATACACACTAATTACAAGCAAACAGATCACAGGTGAGGATGGTTACCTTTAATAGCCATTCAAACCCCTTTGTGTCAACAGGTGTGCATGTTATTAGGCCAAAATCACCCGGGTATGTAAACTTTTGATCAGGGTCATTGGGTAGTTTCTGTTGTCATTATGATTTAAAAAGAGTAAACACAGTTGATTGATAATAAATGGCTTCAGCCAAACACTAACCATGAGTGAAAGAAAAGTTTTTGTGTTATCGTTCATATTCTCGGAAAAATGGCCAAGAAATCATAAATTCTGCCAGAGAATGTAAACTTATCAGCACAACTGTATAATCACTGTATTAGAGTTTACCTAGAAACCAGTGTTTGATTTTATGATATCGATGTTTATATATGACCCAGTTACTATTTACCAAGGACACTAATAGAAGGAAGACCTTAGACTTTGTTTGCACCTTACAACACAATTCTTTTACTGACACTACTAATGGCATTAAGGGCAACAGCACACACTCTCATCATTTAATATCTACAGTACAGGAGGTCACTTTGTTTTACCCTAACATATGGATAAGCGCGGTGGACGGTACCTTAAAGGCACCACTATCACAGATTGCTAGGATAGATCAGGCAGGGCCAGGATCAGGCCAAGATCGATAGTGGATTGTTCTATTGTAATCAAAAAGGTAATTTGATTACTTACTAAGGTGAGAGCACTGCGAGCGCATATGGTGTCACAAGGAGGTGGAAGCACAACAGTTGTCTTCTCACTGGCATGCAGGAATTGTTATTTGTGAAGAAAGAGGATTACATACGTTATTCACAATTGAAAAATAAACTATTATGCACTTTAATATAATATATGCACTTTGATATGGACTTCTATTATGCTTTGTATATGTGATTCAATTTTGTTTATCTGATATAGATATATATATATATATATATATATATATATATATTACAGTTTATTATTTTCTATATATACATTGATACAATAGAGAGTTTGCACAACACCAGTTACAACTACATATTACCTTACTTGTGGGAACACAGTGGGTGTTTGCAGCAACGATCACTACAACTATTAGTTTACACACTATTCATACACAAACTGAAGCAAAGTAAACACAGTTTACTATGCTTTAGTGATAAATGAACACAATGAGCGACTTGTACGGATTGCTCATAGTGTTCATTCAGGAAAAGAAGAAAGCTGTTTAGCAACCCCCCCCCACACCACTCTCCATGCTTACATCGAACTCCCTAGTGTGCCCCAGCAGCAGTTGCAGCTGGAAGGTAGGGGAGGAGGGAAAGCCATCTAGCAGCAGCACTGCAGGGAGGGGTCTCCTGGGATCGATGAGGGGGGGATCCAATGCACAGGGGGTCAAGAATGGTGGGGGCACGTATTTTATTATTTTTTTACACTGTGACTCCCCTGTAGCACATAAAGCCGATGGGAGGGGAGAGGAGGGAAAGCATGCCGCTGCAGGAAACACAGTGGATCAGTGTTGCAGGTATTGGTGCTTGTGGGTGGGTGGGTATTGGTGGTTGTGCTGCGGAGATTGGTGCGGTGGAGAAGGGGGAAATAAAAGTGGCTGGGGGGCTGGGTTGGTTTACATTTAAGAGAATAGCTCTGATCGGCAAATTACCAGCTGCTAACCACAGCTATTGGTTTGTTCGGTCTGCTGAACACTTTTCCATAAGCTCATGGTCTAGGAAGTGACCATAAGCTTATAGCAGGAGGAGGAATGCCAGGTCTGTATGGTGTACTGACGTGAAGAGGTGACAAAACATTTTTAGTAGTAAAACATTGGCACTGCATTAAGAACATTAGACATCTGGACATGTCCAAAAATACTTTTAAGCTGGTCATACACTCAGAGATTTCCAAACAAATCTTAGTAAAAATATCCATACAAAAAATCTCAGTACATTTGCTAACTAACGAATATTGTTGGAAAGTTCTTCAAAATTTCCCCAACATAAACCACATACATTGTCCGAAATTTGTGTATTTGAGATAAAATTTCCATCCAGACCCGCTAATGATTTGAAATCAAATGAATGTAAGTAATACGAAAAATTCTACTAGTATGTGGCCAACTTCAAAGTGCCACACAAGAAAAGGATTTACAGCAAATGGACGATTAGGTGCTCATTTAGACAACGGTTAGTGAAGCTGATGGTGCCATAAATATACCAGACAACATTTGACGGTATTGTCAGTCTAAAAGGCTACACATACAGTATGTAATATTCATTAAACCTATTCCAATTTGTTACTATTTGCCTATTTCTCTGCTCCCTGACTTTTAAATGTTCATGTCCTTCTCCTCAAAAAGACTAGCTATTTACACATTCCCATTCAAACTTTTGAGAAGCCAAATCAAAGGGTGACTGTACAATGACAGTCTTAACACGAACTAGGACTCAAAGTAAAAAAACCAAGAGGGTTATTTGGACAGCTAGCAAGCTAACACTTTTTAGAAAAATAGGTCAGAAATGATAATCTTGGTATTTCTCTCAGGAAAGGTTACTTTAACCACTTTACCACCGGAGGATTTTGCGGTCTTACGTCTGGGCCACTTTTTGCGATTCGGCACTGTGCGACTTAACAAACAATTGCGTGGTCATGCAACGCCGTACCTAAACGAAATTTACGTCCTTTTTTTCCCACAAATAGAGCTTTCTTTTGGTGGTATTTGATCACCTGTGCGATTTTTACTTTTTGCGCTATAAACAAAAAAATAGCGACAATTTTGAAAAAATAACAATATTTTTCACATTTTTTTATATGAAATTCCCCCCCAAAAAAATGTAAAAATCTAAATTTTTTATCATTTTAGGCCAATTTGTTTTCTGCTACATATTTTTGGTAAAAAAAAAATCGCAATAAGCGTATTTTGATTGGTTTGCGCAAAAGTTATTGCGTTTACTAACTAAGGGAAAGATTTCTGTCATTTTTGGTGTTTTTTTTTTTTAACGAGTAATGGCGGCGATCTGCGATTTTTTTTTTGCGGGACTGCGACATTGCGGCGGACAGATCAGACCCTTGACTGACATTTTTGACACTTTTGGGGGTACCAGTGACATTACTACAGTAACCAGTGCTATAAATATGCACTGTTACTGTAAAAATTACACTGGCAGGGAAGGGGTTAATTTTATTGGAGAGGGAGGGGTTAATGTATGCCTGGTGCTTACTGACATGTGTGGGGGGAGGTGACTGATTGACACAGGGACAGACCGCAGGTTCAGCTATGCCGAACCCTGCAATCTGACACTGCCTGTCACTTAGGAGATCCGCCCACTTTGTTTACTCCGCCGGGAGAGGGGAATGTATGGCGACGTAGGTCTACGTCGCCAGACGTTATCGAACCACTTTGCTGCAGTAGAGCTCTAGTGAGAAGCGGTAAAGTGGTTAAAATAAAGTCAATTATCCTATATACTGTGCTGCTGCTGATACTTTCATGTATATTGTTGTAGCTCTTCTATAAAGCATATTTATGCTCAAAACAGAAAAACATTCAGTGGAAAATAGAAAGAACTGCGCCTTTACAGTACTGTGCTTTCTTTCTTGTTCATTGCGGTTTTGCTAAAAATACCTGTTGATCTTGCCATTAGTACTTCTATGGGTATGCTTTCTGGTTTAAGATGACAACACCACAGGCTTGGAATTAGGTCTATTGAAGGCGGCACCTACTTAATTCCAGAAAAAGATTACTGCAATTCAACCTCAACATAATCATTATAAAAGCAACTTGTTATTTCTAATCCCAGCAAAAAAAGAGACTATAAAACAGGTCCTTGAGCATTTAGCTGCAAAATGACATAAAGGAGTATAACTTATAAACTGGAAAACAGCTAGAGGTGCTTATCCTTAAATCACTGCTGCAGACATGGAGCGAGGGGGCTGCATGCAGCCCATAAAATACCAGTTTAGCATGCCAGCACAACAGCAAAGTCTGCATTGCACCATCATGTAAAGCTTATGTTGATTTGCCATCTGCTTTAAGGATTTTTAATTTAACACGTGATCTACATAAACAAGCATAGCCATATAACGTTTAGTAATAGTTTGTACAACTCCTAAGCTCTTCATTTGTCTGTTTTGTTTTTCCAGCCGAGTTCCGTATTATTTTTAACTGGAAAATGCAAAACATTCCCTTTTTAGGAATAAAATTTTCCACAGTAACATCATCCAAAATGTATTTGACAAACAAATTATCCAAACCAAGAACTCTGTCTAAAAAACTTAAGAATAGTTGGGATAGGCAATTACAGCTGACACACAAACCATCAGGCAGGGAGTTGTGTCATGACTTCTTAAGTGAGCAGACATTTGCAGCTGCTTGTGTAGAGAGGCAATGTGCTACACTGGCAGCAAAATACATATCATCTGTCTCTCGTTTTCATATTTTTTTGGTTTTATGACCACTGATTTCCCTAATGCGATTGAATCTAAAAACCTTAATTTTTGAAAAATTAATGTATTTTAACATATGATTGCAATAAGTCCTGCTGAACAGCAGCACTTAGATTTGGAAAGGGAGGGACAACACTAGGAGCATTTTAGGCACTGCTGTATGCACTTGTGGTTTACATGCTGACAGGAAGAGAGAGCAGAGAGTAAAAATTATTATTTAGCATTGTTTTGCTACTCTTTCACTGCTCAATTAGTAGTCTGCAGTTGTAAAAGTGACAAAACTCATATGCCTCATGTACACTGCTACTTGTAAACGGACGTTTAGGAGCAGTTGGGCGTTTTTTTCAGAAGCCCCTGAACCCTCCTCTATGTTATCTTATCTGTCTATGTACACTGAGTCGTTTATATAGTCATTTAGAGGCAGTTGAGTTCAGTGTCGTTTTTTGGAAAGCAATTATTTGCGTTCAGGATGTTCAGAACGTGTGTTTACAGACGTTTCAAACGCAAAACACGACCAAACGCGATCACCCGCGTTTACCGCTTGCGCTTTTCCATTTTAAAGGGGAATGATTTTTTGACCTCTAAAAACAGATCTGAGCGCAAACGCCCGCTAATTGCCGCTGGACGCGGCTGCAAATGCGACACAACGGACGTTTTAGGGCCGGTTCACATTTCTGCGAGTGCGCCAATCGCATGTAATTCGGAGCGCACTGCTCCTTCATTACATGCGATCGGAGGTGCGGATGTGAATTCAGCCATACACTTTGTATGGCTGAAATTCGCACTGTATCCGCACCAAACACGCACATGACCCTTTTTTCCAGCCGCATCAGGATCGGATCGCACAGTGGTTCACACTTGTGCGATCCGATCCTGTGCGAACTGTCAGATCGCACTGCGATATGCGATCAAACTGGGGGTGTCGTTAACATTTCATTGACACTCTCTGCGTATTGCATATGGCAGTGTGAACTGCCAGATGTGCGTTTGCAATGGGGGAACAGGCTGCGAATTCGCAGCCTTCCCACATCGCAAAAGTGTGACCCGGCACTTAACCACTTAAACCCAAGAAGATTTTACCCCCTTCCTGACCAGGGGGTATTTTGCGATTCGGCACTGCGTGACTTTAACGGACAATTGCGCGGTCGTGCGAAGCTGTACCTAAACGAATTTGACGTCCTTTTTTTCCCACAAACAGAGCTTTCTTTTGGTGGTATTTGATCACCTGTGCGATTTTTTGATCATGCGCTATAAACAAAAAAGAGCGTCAATTTTGCAAAAATAACAATATTTTTCACATTTTTTTATATGAAATTGCCGCCAAAAAAAATGTAAAAATCTAAATTTTTTAACATTTTCGGCCAATTTGTTTTATGCTACATATGTTTGGTAAAAATAAAAATCGCAAAAAGTGTATTTTGATTGGTTTGCGCAAAAGTTATCGCGTTTACTAACAAAGGGAAAGATTTTTGTTGTTTTGTTTTTTAACGCGTAATGGCGGCGATCTGCGATTTTTTTTGCGGGACTGAGACATTGGGGCGGACAGATCGGACCCTTGACTGACATTTTTTACACTTTTGGGGTTACCAGTGACATTACTACAGTAATCAGTGCTATACATATGCACTGTTACTGTAAAATGACACTGGTAGTGAAGGGGTTAACTTTTTTTGAGAGGGAGGGGTGGTGTGTGTCCCTAGGGGCGTGATTCTAACTGTGATTGGCTGTGGCTTGAGCTGTAGGAACAGTGATCAACGGTCCTACATAGTAGAACCGTATGATCACTATTCCTACACAGGGGAGAATAACAGGCGGCTTGTTTACATCAGCCGCCTGCCTTTCTCCCGCTGTCACGGACATCGGGTCCGCCGGGCACACGTGCGGGGGGGGGGGGGTCTGTGACCGAGCGGGAGCTCGCCTCCGGCGGCGCGCGCTCGCTCCCCAGAGCCTCACAGGCTAGTGATGTACCCATACGTCACTTTGCCTGTGAGGGGCTGACCGCCGCAGTATATGTACTTGCGGCGGTCGGCAAGTGGTTAAACATCCTTTACATAGCTGTAAAATTCCAGCGTTCAAAGGACCTTTTAAAACGTCCCGTGTACATGTAGCCTAAACATAAAAAAGCGCTGTCTAAAAGAGCTGTATGAACCACACACAGGATATATTTATACATCTTTTCACACAAGATTCACACATTATTGACTCAGGATTTACACATATCTCTAATGTAATTAAATTCGAATTTTAGGGTGAATCTAGTGTGAATGTTGTGTCAATCTTGAGTGAAAAAAAATTATAACTAGAACCCAAAGCGCTGAACACAATTAAATATATTTTGCAGATAAGATAGTTCACCTAATTTATATTTTTGGTGCTTGGTTATTGTGACGAGACCAATCTCACCACTGGGCATTGGAGAAGCCTGGTTTCTCGCCTCCTGCAATGTGACTATGGACCCTCTCATCAGCCCATGCTAAACGTAAACCCCATGGCGATTTGACTGTGTTTGTGGCATCTGAGCGCTGTTTGGATATGTTGAGCGCTCAGATCCAGGCTATCTGGGGATGGGATGAATGTGGGGGTTCTGTTCAGTAGACTGGGAGTTATACATTTTTGTGTCTTTTGGTGTTTCTTTAACCATGTGGCTAATGGAGTCTTACCTCTATCCTGGAAGCTAAACCTTATTCCTGTAAACTGTAAGGCACAGGAAGTGCACTCCTAATATGGTCATTCCAGGAAGTCCAATGAGGAGACGGACTGTCTGAGGTGGCTCTCCATTCACCTATTGTCGGGTGTGCTAATGAACTTGCCTGCTGTCTGCTAAGAGATGTATTGACACTCAGAGTAATGTGTATTGAGGGATCGTTAGGGAACCATTGTTCTGTGTCTGGCTATTGTGTACATTGATTACCCCCTGGGGGCTTCTGTCTCCTTGCACATGGCAGTCCTTCTGGTCAAGCTATCTGACCAATCACTGCTGACTCATTTTCAAGCCCTCATTTGCATGGCTGGAGAGGACCTTATGGGGAACTGCAGGTACTGTGCAATTGACCAATGGGAAAGCGGTTGTTGGGGGAAGGACATTACAAATTCTGTATAAAAGTGTGCTGTGTTCTTCCAATAAATGTTGTTCCTGTTTTACCCTCAACTCAGAGCTTTGTCTCGTTATTGGGGGGATTTATTGTATGCTGTTCCAGTTTGACTGCTAGGAGTGTAAACCCTTCATATGTTTTTTCCTATTCAGCTGTATGCAGCATTCATAAGGTTCCAGCTACACTGTTTGCATCATTCCTTGGTTTCCAGTTCGGGAGTTTGGTGTCCTGCAAGTAGCTGTGCCTGTAGCTCTGGAAGGGGAAGATCTCCTAAACGGTTTTAACCCTTTTGTGTCCGGGGTGCCGTTACAGTTATTCTTTCATTCGCCTTGTTTTTGTGAATGGAGGAATTAGTTTGGTTTTCCCACAGTCAGCTGAATAAAAAAAAGATGATGACCCATATATGGCCAGCTTAAAGATGAACCATCTAAATCTATACCCTCAACAGGTGACATATTAGAACACCACTCCATAGGTATCCCTGTGACGTCAGATAAGTGCAAGCAATTAACATGCAAACAAATGTCAAAATTCAATACGATAAGCATTGTTCCTGCAGGGATCAAAGAACACTCTTTTGTCACAGTAAAGCAATTGAAGAAAAAACCATGCACAGGTTTTCTGGAATCCTAGCAAAACCATATTGCATGCAACAGGTAAATGTTGCAGGAAATTACAACAATACAATTTTACATGGAAAAAAGAGAGTGTATCCGAGCTCTGGACTGGCTGAGAGGAAAACAGTGTATATTTAATCTGCTGCCTCCACTTAAACAACTACCTAGGTAGATGCTGATGTAGGATAGGAAATGTTAGTGGGTATGGCGCTGCTTGTGCTGGGTATTTTTTGCAATGCTCAGTGCGTTGCTAAAACAATAATGTGTGGCTCATAATATAAAAAATAAATATGTGCTATATATATGAATCCTATACCAAAATCAAATGCAAAATCACAAAAATTAAATACGTAAAAAAACATGTGATTTGATCCAATAGTGGTGACTCAAGTGAAAAAGTGACATGCGCATACAAGCAATATAATAAAAGTCCTTTGGTTTGTTATTGCACACGATAAAAACACAAAAAAATCAAAATATAATGTGCTGTCTAAAAATATTCTTGCCATGTGTCTGTGTTTCCACTCGTGCTCCCCCTTTTATGTACCGCACTCAACAGAAACCTCCCCCCACCAGGGGGTATCCAGCATTCACAGCACCAGTGGCTGTATGTTATCTCCTCTGTGCAAATGGATGGCTGACACTCTATGTTCTCATGCTCCGGTTACCCCCACGGTCTCATACCATTCCTTTGATGTGGTAGCTGCCTTAGTTGTCTTTTATAAGGCTACGTACATTTTCTGCAAGTACAGAAAAATTCCTGTTGATCTTGCCAGAATTCCACTGGCTTTGTACCTTCCTGTATACAGAACTAATATCTCAAACAATTTTATCAGCTTTCCAATTGGTAATCTGTCAGAGAAGAAAGCTGATAACATTGTTTGAGATTTTAGTTCTGTATACAGGAAGGTACAAAGCCAGTGGAATTCTGGCAAGATCAACAGGAATTTTTCTGTACTTGCAGAAAATGTACGTAGCCTTATAAAAGACAACTAAGGCAGCCACCACATCAAAGGACTGATATTAGACCGCGGGGGTAACTGAAGCATGAGAACATAGAGTGTGACCCATTCATTTGCACAGAGGAGATAACATACAGCGACTGGTGCTGTGAATGCTGGATACCCCCTGGTGGGGACAACTTTCCGGTGAGTGCGGTACAAAAAAAGGGGGAGCACAAGTGGAGACACCGGCACATTGCAAGAATATTAGAGACTTTGACAGCACAAATATTTTGATTTTTTATGGTTCTAGTGATTTTTTTGTGCAATACCAAACCGAAAAACTTTTATTTTTATTTTGCTTGTATGCACGTCACCTTTTCACTGAGTCACCATTATTGGTTCAAATTGCATGTTTTTTATTTTTGTGATTTTGCATTTGATTTTGGTATAGGATTCCTATATAGCATGTATTTTTTTAATATGAGCCACACACTGTTGTTTTAGCAACCCACTGAGCATTGCAAAAATACCCAGCATAAGCAGAGCCATACCCACTAACATTTCCTATAATACAATTTTCCAGGCAGTAAAGATGGACATTAAAGAAGGAACTGCTCTGTCTTTCAGATGATCCATGAGGTTCAATCAAATCATCAACATTTTTTCTTATTGGAGGTAGGCTATACTCTGCTCTTTGCAGAAGATCAGCTACTAAAAGTGTCAAGACAGAATTGAAGTGAGATTCAGTTTCATTATGGCCTAATGAAGTCAAACAGGGCTAACGCTCAGCTGTTTAAGAAGAAACAAGTCCGTCATCTGTACTTCTCAAAAGCTAGACACCTTCTCAAACTGACAAATTTGTGTCTCAAAACTCACCTTTGTGTTTTCATATTTGTGGGTATGGAGGCACAACATTATATATATATATGGTATAGTGGAATGTGTGTACAAATTTACATTTTGATATACACTGTTCTGGGCTGTAATTGTGCAAGGATCCAGTAGAAGCCTTACTGAATACATCTCAAAATGCCCCATGGCCTACAGTAGAGCTGCACCATTTTGGATAAAATGAGAATCAGAGTTTTTTTTGCCTAAAATAAAGATCACAATTCTCTCACGATTCTCGGCGTAACATCATCTTTCACATTACACAAAAAAATTAGGCTACCTTTATCGTTTTGTTTTTTTTTATATTCATTAAAGTGTATTTTTTTCCCAAAGAAATTGCATTTGAAAGGCCACTGCGCAAATACAGTGTGACGTAAATATTGCAACGACTGCCATTTTATTCTCTAGGGTCTCTGCTAATAAAAAATATATAATGTTTCAGGTTTCTAAATAATTTTCTAGCAGAAAATACGGATTTTAACTTGTAAGCAACAAGTGTCAGAAAAAGGTTTAATCTTCAAGTGGTTAAACTGTCCTCATTAAGGGCTAGTTCACACTCTTGCGAGTGCGGTGATCGCATGTAATATCGGAGCGCACTGCTCCTTCATTACATGCGATCGGATGTGCGGTGCGAATTCAGCCATACACTTTGTATGGCTGAAATTCGCACTGCACCCACACAAAAGACGCACAGGCCCCTTTTTTCCAGCCGCATCAGGATCGGATCGCACAGTAGTTCACACTTGTGCGATCCGATCCTGTGCAAACTGTCAGATCGCACTGCGATATGCGATCAAACTGGGGGTGTCGTTAACATTTAATTGACACCCCCTGCGTATCGCATATGGCAGTGTGAACTGCCAGATGTGTGTTTGCGATGTGGGAACAGGCTGCAAATTCGCAGCCTTCCCGCATCGCACAAGTGTGAAACGGGACTTACAGACCGAAGTTCATCCCTTTGATCTAAAAGAACCAGATGATACAATGTTTCTCTTTATCTCTCAGCACTAAGCAATGTGTTGATCATAAACTTTCCTGGCTGTGATTTTTTTTTCTTTGACAGCTGCGAGCACTGATCGTGGAAATGCCGGATTATTATCGTGAGGGGGGCTAATTATCTTTATCATTAATGCCACTAAGCACAAACCACAGACCTCTCTTGGAAGTTGCCAGTGTTAAACTTTTCTGAAGTTATTCTTCGCTTGAACAGGGCAAGAAAATTGAAAAACTGTCTGCCCCTCTTCAGATACTCATGAGAAATTCCTCCAAACTATCTCACTCTCAACCAAACCACTGGACATCTGGCTTACAAACTACTGTATATAGATACATGGGTTGCTGATAGGAATGGGGAGATCCTTAGCCTTTTCGCACCCCCATTCCTCCACTTCCACTTTACCCTCTCATTTTTTCTACCTCTTTCTTTCCTTCTTCTGACTGCTTCCTTCTTTAATATCTGCGTTTTCACTTCTCTTTACTTACGTCCTTTTTATGTAGTTACAAATCTTTTGGAACACTATGAAAACTTTTGATAGGCACTCTTGGGCTCATATTTGTATTACAGATATACATTCCTACCATGAAGGACTATAAACATACAGATCATTTAGTATAATATTTATCATACAGTACAGATTGACTCAGTCTAGCTTCTACTACATCAGAATACACATAGAACTGAAAAAGTGATATACAGTTCAATAATACATGTATTCTCCTGGTAATGTTAGCAGATCTAGCATTTACAATCATCTGCGCTACAAATTTCTATGTACAACTATTTCTGAATGTACCTCTTTTGATTGGTCTCTGTAATGAAAGTTTTCAATTAACATCATGGAGGAAGAAAAAAAGCTAGACAACACAGACTGACAAAACTAATACAAGAATGCAGCTGTAGGGCCCCGCAAGTAGTATGAGTCTTAGATCTGTCCCTGCATCAAAGAAGAATAAGGGAGTGACTGGGTTAGCTTCAAGAGATCTAATGTACATTATTATGATACAGGATTTATATAGCGCCAACAGTTTGCTCAGCGCTCTACAATGTAGAGGGGGGACAATATAGTTACAATACATTTCAATACAAAAGGGACAGGAGGGCCCTGCTTGTGGAGCTTACAATCTGAATTACAATTGAGGAACAATATTAGGTTTTAATGACCAAGCATAAAATAACTAACTACCAGACAAGTAATAACCTCACCCTGCCTAGTAAAATGTTGCTTAGTTTCCTAGGGAATAGCCTTTAAGATTGCATAATATTCCAGGTGGACCACTATGTAATACATGTGGAAAGGTTAGAGTATATGTCGCATGCCTAGGAAGGTGTTATGACAATCACCATACTGCATTCTGTGCATAGTACAGTACTGGTGGAAGGGTACTGTGTTTAGGATCTCACCCAATTTATCTCAGTGTGAATGGTAAGATTAGCATGTGTGCGGCCAGCTGAAATAGAAATAATAATCTTCTATTCATTCCAGACAAACATACTTTCTTACACACTAGGAAAGTAAAATAAAATAATTTGGCACTGTCTACATTATGTATGTGTGTTCATTTTAAGTTGACAACTGACCTTGATATGTTCCAGCACGGCAGTGGCTACATTAGTGTGTAGGTCGATAAGTCTTTTCTTCTCAAGGAGTTCTGGGAGCGAGCTGAGAAGACAGAACCAGGATAACAAGGTTAATTCTTTGTATGTTTTGCATGCTATCTGTAGTTAGCCTGTTTGTCATATGTGTTCCCTGTAAGAAGCAGAAGTAAGTCAAATGGATTTCCCGCACACTCAGGTTTTGCTTATTTGTTTTTACAGAAGTCATTCCACCTTTATCAAAAACACGTATTCAAACAGATATCTACATGCAACTTCAGACTGAAAGGCATCCAATATTTCCCAAACTCACAATATAGTCCAATCTACAGAAAAGAAAACTAATGGCATTAAAGCGGAGTTCCGGCCATATACACTTTTTTGAGCAAAAAATACTGCCCCAATCCTAAGCTATCCCCAATTATCCTAACACTAACTAACATTACATTTACTGAATAAAGATAAATACTTACCTTTAAAATTGATTGCAGAGCACGGCCATCTCCGGTGTGGGCATCTGAAGCCATGGTGTCCCCCGCTGTGTCCCTCTTCCTGTTTATGGGCTACCCAGAATGCCGATTGCAATCTCACGCATGCGCTGTATATTGCGATCGGCACTCAGAGTAGCGGCCGGCCGTTCCCATTGCATCCTGGGATTGATGATGTTCATCTCCCAGGACACAATGCAAAGGAGGAAGTGATGTTGGGGGCCGTGGCCGCACAAGGAGGAAGAGGAAGGAAGGAAGGTACGTTTATTTTCATTAAAAACAATGTAAGTGAAACAAAAAAAAAAATATTAAATTATCCAATTCTTTTTCAGGTTTTTTAAGCTAACTGATGCTGCAAAGTTTATTTTTAGGCTGGAACTCCGCGTTAAGTTTAAATGTATTTCAAGTCCAACAATTTACTGTGAAGAAGCTGTGTTTACCTGACAGCAGACGTAAGCTTAGCTGTATTGTCAGACAGCATGCTGATTGCACCTTCATCTTCCCCTTCCAGTCCCTGAAAAACACAAGATCAATATTTTTTACCTTAATGCATTCTCAAACCAAACCGATAGTAGTGCCCTCCCAGCCCCCCTTAAAGCGGTTGTAAACCCTAAAAAAAAAAACACCTGCAAGACAAAGGCATAATGAGCTAGTATGCATCGCATACTAGCCCATTATGTGTAACTTACCTTAGAACGAAGCCCCGACATGGACTCCCGGACATCGCTGCGGGCGCTGCCATAATCCCTCGCCGTCTCTTCCGGGTTCGGGCGGTGATTGTCCGAAAGAGACGGCTCCGGCGTGATGATTGGCCGGAGCCGTGATGACGTCACTCCCGCGCATGTGCGCGGGAGTGATTTTCCGGCAAGCTCCCGGCAAACAAAATTGAAGGTCCCCCATATCCTTCAGAGCGCATGCGCCGCTCGCGCGAGTGGCTGCATGCACTGCAAATATCTCCTAAACCATGCCGGTTTAGGAGATATTATTTGTACCTACAGGTAAGCCTTATTATAGGCTTACCTGTAGGTAAAAGTGTCAAAAAGCGGGATACTACCACTTTAAAGGGGTCCTGTATAGATCCAGCGCTGTGCCCAGATTCCATTTTTCTCTTCCCTCTCTCACACACTTGCCTGAAAGCAGTGGAAGCCATTGGTCCCTGCTGCAGTCAGTCAATACATATGAGAAGGAAGCGGGGTTGAGCTGCATTGTGTGTGTCTATGGATGCCCACAGCCTGGCTCGGAAGCAAGACTGCACGTGACCCCCACTAGCAAACAGCTTTCTAGCAGAGCAGACACAAAAATGGAGGAGCAGACAGCGCCAACGAGAAACCCCGGAAAAGGAGGTTCTGGGTAGCTCTGTGCAAAACTATTGCACAGAGCATGTAATTGTACATTTTTGTTATTTTAATTAAAAAAAAAAAACCTTGCCAACCACTTTAATGCAATGTAAAGTGAGCTTATGCATTAAAAAAAAAAAAACTGGATTTTTGTAAGAACTTACCATAAAATCCTTTTCTCTGAAGTTCATTGACAGACACAGCTCTGCTTAATCATAGACTATAAGCAGCACTAGGCGGAAAAAAGGCTTGTCCACGCCTATAGGGGCTGTCCCAGCTGGCATAACCCCTCCGGCTCTTCTATACTCAAACAGTTGTGTTGCAAGCAGTGACAGAAAAAGACCCCATAACTCAAAAGTAGAGGGGTGGGTGCTGTGTCTGTCGATGAACTTCAGAGAAAAGGATTTTACAGTAAGTTCTAACAAGAAATTCAGTTTTCTCCATCGTTCATCAACAGACGCAGCTCTGCTTAATCATAGACTATAGTGATGAAATAAAAAAAATAAAAAAAACACAATCTATCCCCGTTACAGCTAAGACTGAAGTCCCAGCAGGGAACTAGGCTCTATCCCTCCCAAAGCAGTAAAAACATGAGGGGTGGGAACAAGACAGGAACAAAAAACCTGAATGTCCCAATAGCCAAACATAGCCAACCAGGTAAAACAGAGCTCAACCAGAAACAACAGGAGCTCCCCCAGAACAACGAACCCTCAAAGAAAAACCAAAAAAGGGGGTTCTCTCTAACACTGCAGCCTACAAAACCTTGCGGCGAAAAGAAGCACCCGCTGATGCCAGCACATCTGCCTTGTAGAATTTTATAAAGGTATGCACAGATGACCAAGTTGCCGCCTTGGAAACTTGTAGCATCGACGTCTGATGGCGAAAAGCCCAGGAGGCACTCAGCGCTTTAGTAGAATGCACCTTCACTGGAAAAGGAGGAATCTGACCCTTCAGTGAATAGGCCTGTACCACCGTCTGTCTGATCCATCTGGAAATGGTTGCAGCAGACGCAGCCAGTCACTTACGAGGTCAATCTAGAAGGACAAAAAGAGCATCCGATTTTCTGAAGGACGCAGTGGTCTCTAAGTAAACCCTGATAGCCCGGACCACATCCAAAGAATGTAAAGCATAATCCTTAGAATGCTGAGGTGAAGGGAAAAAGGAAGGCAGTACAATGTCTTCATTAAAATGAAAATCAGAAACCAGCTTAGGAAGGAACGACTGATTAGGTTGAAGTACCACCTTATCTCTGTGAACCACCAGATAAGGGGAGCGGCAAGACAACGCCGCCAATTCAGATACTCTGCGGGCAGAAGTGATCGCCACCAAGAAAGCAACTTTCTGAGACAAAGCAAGCAGCAAAATTTCCCAAATTTTCTCAAAAGGAGGCTTTTAAAGAACAGACAGCACCAAATTGAGATCCCATGGCTGTAACGGGGATCACCGCGGAGGCGCCAAATTGTGCACACCTTAAATAAACATCCGTATGACTCAGACAAAGTTTGTCCGAGGGAGACAAACTGTTTGAGTATAGCAGAGCCTGAGGGTTAATGCCGGCTGGGGCAGCCCCTATAAGGCCTCTTTCACACGGCCGCTCCGGTGTTCTGCTCCGCTGCGGGACATTTTTTTTTTTTCACGGAGCGGATGACATTTGTGTCATCCGCTCCGTATGTCCGCATATCATCCCATCCGTTTGCGGATGATATGCGGACATAATGTAAGTCTATGGGCATTGCGGATGTCAGCGGATGACACCGCTGACATCCGATTTTCCTTCCTTTCCGTTTTTTGAACGGAGGAAAAATAGGGTTCTGTTCCGTTCCAAAAAACGGAACAGAACTGAAAGGAAGAAAATCGGATGTCAGCGGATGGTATTCCGCTGACATCCGCAATGCCATTGACTTACATTATGTCCATAAATCATCCGCAAAAAAATAGGATGATTTGCGGGCATACGGAGCGCCCGTGTGAAAGGGCCCTAAGCGTGGACAAGCCTTTTTTCCACCTGGTGCTGTTTATAGTCTATGATTAAGCAGAGCTGTGTCTGTGGATGAGCGATACAGAAAACAGGGTGGTTGTCATTATACAGAGACTAAGCTAGCCATAGATGGATAGAATTTCGAATGAAAATCTTTTGGGGAAAAATGTCCCAGAATATCCATTTGTTGTTTAAAAGATTTTTTTGATTTTAACATTAAGTTTTGGAATGAATGGACTTTACCACAAAAACTGTTAGAAATTCATTCACTCAAGAAAATATTTCAATCCTACTCCTTCAAATTTTCTCATCACTGCAGTCGAAAACAAATGTCGATTTAACCCACTAATGATTAGAACAATGAACAAACTTTTTAAGAAGCTTCATTTCCTAATTTTCATTCAAAATTCTACCCATCTATCTATCATTGTGTAGCTGTTGTGTTGCCTAGCTTTTTTTTCTAGCAGTTTTGCACTGACTGCACTGCAGTAGTGATTTAAAATTATTGCAGCGAGTGCACTACTGCAGCAGTTTATTATGCATTAATGCACAATCAGAATGATGTGAAACGAAATGTCGCTGCAATTGAAGTTTTCCTATTAGTTCTCATGCCGTTAAGGTGAGAAGAACGAGCCCTTAATGTTAAAATTGTTAATAATAATAATAATAATTAACAAGTGGACCCACTTGTCTTGTACCAGGGAAGTTCATGGGTCCGGGAACCAGTGGAGAGGACCCCCCACCCCAGATTCGGGTGAGGGCACTCCTTCATACTGAAGGGGCCCTGTCCGCGGGTCTGGAGAAACCCACTCTTGACTTGCCAGACCAAGTTCATTTGGATCCTTCAGAGGAGGCCCTGAAAGGCTTTGATTCCTTGTCAGTCAACCCTGAGAGATGAAAACACTTTATGAGCCGAGAAGGAGGGCCCACATCTACAACGAGGGCCCTTGCTCTTAGCTTGCGGAAGAAAGGTACTCTTCCCCCATGAGACCTTTATTGATGTCATCCAGGGTAGCACCAAACAAGCGATTCCCTTGAAAGGGAAGATCAGTTAAAGTCTTTTTAGAAGTCTGGTCCGCAGACCAGCATTTGAACCAAAAGACACGCCGGAGGACCACTGCCGAAACAGAGAGCCAAGCCACTGAGGTAACCGCATCCAAAAAGCGTTACACATAAACTGCAGCCCCTGGACCAGCTGGTCTGCCAGCTCAGCAAAGGCAGGGGGGGAGCTGCTCCCCCTCCAGCTTACAACGTAAAAGCTTAGCCCATTCAGTCAGAGTCTGTAACACCAGGGCAATGGTGAATATCGGCCTCAGTGCCAAACCAGCCAGGGTGTCCATATTGTGGGCCACAGCATCCACCTTCCTGTCAGCCGAGTTCTTCAATCGGAATCATGGTTGCCTTGTTTAATCTGGAAACAGGAGGGTCCACCACCAGTGGAACAGTCTACTTCTTAAGAAGGAACTCCTCATAGGGGTATCACCTAGCAAATCGCTTAGGGACCCCAAACTGAGGCTTTAGTCGTCCTCACACTTTAGTGACAATTCTGCCAAAATAAGAGGGGAAAGGGAACACCTTTGCCGCTCTGGATGGCTTGTGAGTGCCAAAGGGAACCTGGTCCTCCATCTTTAAGGTCTCACACAGAAAAACAAACAGTGCGTCCATCGGTGCTTTTTCGTGCGCGGTTGCAGAAGTGAAGGAATCATCCTCACTATCTGAGGATTTAGAGCACATGGTCACCGATCAAGCAGGGTGACCCTTGTCCGCTGCAGCTGAATCAGATTTAGGATCTGATGAGATAGATGAGGCAGGAGAAGTCGGGGGTGCTTTTTGCTAGCCCATCGCCCAAAAGCCACCTCCACCCGGGACACAAAGGACTCCAGGACCGCCCTCAGTGCATCGATGGATGGTTGGGACACGGAGGGCCCCGCCACCTCAGAATAGAAATCAGATGGGGAGATGTGCTCCAAAGATTCCATAAGTCACCAGGGGAACCCCACAAAAAAGTGTAACACACTGCTAAGGGACAACCCCCACCACTCTGGCAGCACAACCCGGTTGCCACTCACAGAGCATCAATCGATCCCCAGCAGAGAGGAAGAGAACCCCACCAGATTCACCACCCCGCAGAAACCAGGCACCGTGGCCACCAGAATCTGCACTGCACGTGTGGTGATCAGGCGATTCAGGAGTAAGCACCAGTGGATGGGGAGGGGCTCCCACTGCCGAAAACACCACCCTGAAGGCTCCACAGACATGGCCGCCACTGTTTTCTATGGCAAACCACCGTAAAATGCCGCCGGACTATACAAACATGACCGCCGTGCATTTCAGCACAAGACTACGAGAAAATGACGGCCCCGTGTGGCACCTCGAGGCTTACAAGGACCCAGGAGGGATCCCTAGGCCTTAAGGACAGGCACAGGCAGGACGAGGGGCCCTGGCAGGAGCCCTCCCTAGGGCAGCCCCCCCCCCCTCCCGCACAGCCGATCATGCAGTCGCTGGCAGCGCACCACCCCTCGCCCCTATCCCCACCACAGGAGGGGGATCAGACCACCCACACAGCCCTAGCAAAAGTGAAGGGAGGGGTAGGATGGGGGACAGATGAGGGGGGTGCCTGACGGGAAGGAGGGGAACCCGGGAGTCAGACCGTTCCAAAGAGGGGCCCACGTCCACCCCAAAACCCTCCAGGGGAAGAGAGGGGACAGCTACTCACCATACCAGGAACCAGGTGGACATCGCTTCAGACAGAATCCCTCGCCATTGAAATGGGGGGCTGTCGGCCAGGAGGAATGCTGGACAGGAATACAAATCCTTAGGCAGGTAAAAGACTTCCTATATACAGTATGCATTTAATATATGTATTCGGCAATTTTTCAAAGGATCAACTTTTATTAGCTGCTTTGCTGAAGATAAACTTAAGAGGATGTTATTCCACTGCATAGTTTGGTGTCTGTCCTAAAGAAGGTCAGAGAGAGTGAACAGTAAGGAATGTCCTTTAAGGCTACATTCATATGGAAAATCAGCAGATTCTTGCCAACTATTGTAAATGCTGCTTGCACACAATGGGTGTTTATTTACTAAAACTGGAGAGTGCAAAATCAGGCTCATTTATGTATAGAAGCCAATCTGCTTCCATGTTTTAATACCAAAGCTTAATTGAGCAAGCTGAGGTTAGAAGCTGATTGGTTTCCATACAGAAGTGAGTCTGATTTTGCACTATTCAGCTTTAGTAAATAAACCTCACTGTGTGTTAACAGCTGCAGCTGCCAACCACGCCTGTCAGATTTGTACTAATCACTGTCAGCCTTCACTGTTGTTTGCATGTAACTGTTCATCAGAGTAGCAACATGCCAATAGGGCTTCCAACAGACCAACCCTGGATGCTGTCAGTTTGTGTCCAGGCTCGTAATTTCTGCAGAGTTTTGGCCTTAGACAAACTGGCAGCAGCTAATTGGCCAGTTTGTTTGCAGCCCTAGCACAAACTGTTGCTGTGCCAAAGGCGGTGTTTAGCAACTTCTGAATGCAGCAAACTATCTGTGGCTTAACTGCTGTGTGAATGTAGCCTTATAGCCCTTTCAGTATTGTAGAGTACTGATAGAGTCCAGAGGACACCTATATCACTTTACAGTACAGGACAGAACACTAGCAAACTAAATGTACAGTAAAGCTGCAGGAAATTAGAGAAATAGTGTATTCATGGATAAACAGAAAGAAAGCATTGTTTTTGTGTGTTGCCAGCTGTGGTAGAACAGAGGACATAGGAAACTGGATCGTGGGTGCAATAGGTTTAAATTTAGGGCTCAGGCACACTGGAACATGATGCAGGAAACCTACGTTCTATGCACATATACCGCAATATGTTGTGGTTGTCAATATAATCCTAACACCACTCCAAATGCAGATCACAAATGCAGTCATAGTGATACTGTAGTACCCTGCGATCTGGTGCGGTGCTTTTTTGAAAAGTAGTGCATGCACTACCTTTAATGCAATCCAGTGCAATTTCAGCTCATTCAAATGAACCGCCTGAAAACCCGCATCGTACTGACATCACATATGAATCACACAGGAACGCATTTCCTAAAGGTAATTTGCTTTTAAATATGTTTATGTTCCAACTACTTGCCTACTTTTTATTATTTTTATTACTTTTTATTATGTCTGGCGTTGTAACTCTAAGGCCCCGTTCACACTGGGGCGATCCGACTTGCCGGGGCGACCTCATAGGTTGCGGCGCGCTGCTCGCACCGCGACCTCGGAGCGGCCGGCACGGACTTAATAACATTGAAGTCTATGCAGGTCGCTCCGGGTGGCCCCAAAGAAGCTCCGGACCCTTTTTCTAAGTCGGAGCGACTTGTGTCGCTCCTATTAGAACGGGTCCATAGCTTCTCTATGGTGAGCGACCTACGGCGACCTGTCAGGCGACCAGGTCGCCTGACAGGTCGCCCCAGTGTGAACGGGGTCTTATGCAATATATATTTTGGAAGGGTCTGAAACAGAAACAATTTGCCACTAAAATTAAAAACATAAAAATGAAACCTACTGCATGATACATTGATGACAGTGACTTAAAACTCCTTACCATAATAGTTTTGAGTCTTTTAACTTCGTCTTCTTGATTGCGGTAAGATTCCAACTCTTGCTGCACTGATTCAGCAACCTCGGGAAAGGGGCTATGGAGAGAGTAACAGAGATGACTCATATACTGTGTATATATCATTGCTAGTAAGCATAGGGTTAGGTAGGTCAGGGGCATCCTCTCTCTAAAGCACAGGAAAGTACAGCACATTTTTCGTAAACCAGAAAGTATTAACATGTCATCAATATTGTAAAAAAAAGGAACTGCTTGTTTTTGGGATTTGTGTTATAAGTGATGTAAAAAGCGAACACTATACTGTAATAAGTTTACTATAAAATATTGGGATTTTAGGGATGAGCACCATGGGTTTATACAAAGTTACCATTGAAAGACTTGTAAATGTAACATGAAATAATAAAATGCCAACAAAGTGAGAAAAGATGGGGAAAAAAAGTACAGATTCAGGATTTCTCAACACACCTGCCTTTATGTTTTTGCCAGAACTTATCAGAAACGGTTAGATCATAAGACTTTTTGTTTTTCTTCTTTGGCCGGGCTCCAGAGGGGCTACTTTCTGCTGCTGGGGTTTCTTCTAGATTGACTCTGTTAAGATGAAAGTCCTATAACAGACGAAAATGTGAAGGTTAGGGCTGTATCCACATGTATCTTTCAACAAGTGACTCATGTGAAAGACACAACAGGCACACATGAAAAACCCAATCTTTAAAAGACCCTCTATCAGTAATCCTAATAAGTAATAAAACATATTGGGTATTCAATAAAGCATTTGCAACATTTTTTTCTGGCATTAGAAAGTCATGTGCCTAAATCCTGAAAGTACTGTGACAGTTTTATTAACAGTTGTCATGTGTGACAGATTCAGGTAGTCCTTAATTGTGTCGCTATTGCTGTAACAAATTCAAACGAAATTACTGCCAGTTCATAGATATTGTAGATAAATGGCCAGGCGGGAGTATGTACCTGTTGGGTTACACAGTGGCTTGATCTGTGACCGCTGTGTTCACCAAATACTGTGGATCAGTACCGGGCCACTGTGATTGACTCTGGTACAATGCGCTTGCTGTGGCCAATCATGATGCCATTACTTACTACTGTGATCTCTGTGACTGATCAGAATGAACACATTAATACAAGACCAATAACAGTGTCATGATGTAAAAAGTAAGAGTGATTACTTTGACTCGGTTGGCCAGCTTAAGCATGTATTGCAATGTGTGAACTAAAAATCACTGTTATTCATTGCATAGTTTGCTGGAAAGGGTGTATAGCAGTGTGCAGAGGATCCATCCAGAATTTGTAGTGTTACTATGTGGTCACACCCCTTTAGCACCCGTTAGTTTAAATGCATGTATAAGCTATTGGGATTTAAGCACAGGTATATCTTTTCTCTTTTGTAACACAGGTCAATGACCAGAGCTGAACCTAGTAGCTCTACCCCACCATTGGTCTTTATGCACCATGTTGGCATGGTGTCCACTGTAGCATTTGCAGTGGCAAAGTGTAGGACTGGCCATAAGAGGGATTAGGTTGATGCAGTTGGCCAGCTTAAACATGTATTGCAATATGTGTGAACCAAAAATACATTTTTTTCATTGCACAGTTTGCTGGAAAGGGTGTATAAGCAGTGTGCAGAGGGTCCATTCAGAATTTATAGTGTTAATATGTGGTCACACCCCTTTAGCACTCGATAGTTTAAATACATATACAAGCTATTGGGATTCGAGCACAGGTAAATATTTTCCCTGATCACTACCACACAAGTCATATTGTCCCTGATCACTACCACACCAGTCATAGTGTTACCATCAATCAGCATAAAGACTCGGATCCTTTAGGTACGCTCTTCTAAGAGCGTTTAACAGGCAGTGAGGATGCATTGTATCGCCTCCTTGCCACCAGCTTGGACCCTGCACAAGCACCCCACATTCACTTGATTGGGATATGATTGGTGGGTATACAGGGGGTATAATTCCTGCCACAGCTGCGAAGCTAAAGGGGGTGGCAGTTGAGGGGCAGTAAACCATGTCTCAATCACACGGTTTTACTGCTCCCCAACCTCACGTGGGAAGGAGCCCTAATAGTACAGCCAATCACAGCCACCACCCCACCAGCCACATTTGTGACAGACCAGTGTAGCTAGAATACTTTTTCCTGATTGCTCACACAGCAGACCAGTGCAGCCAGCAACAGTTTTCCTGACCACTGCCACACCAGTCGCAATGTCACTACACCTGTTTAAGCTAGCAACGGTGTCCCTGATTGTCGCCACACCAGTCCTAGTGTCACCAGACTAGTGTAAGTCAGCAACAGTGTTCCTGATAACTGCTACACAAGTCCCACTGTCACCAAACCAGTGCAGCCAGCAAAAAAGTGTTTCTGATCTTCAACACACCAGTCCAGTATTGCCTCTGCCTGCACTAACTCTGACTTGCTTTTTATCATGTTTCTTCTTGCTGCCTGGACCGATCCTTTGCCGGTTTGCTGACCATGTCTCCGAGTGCCACATAGTCTGACCCATACGCACGTCCAACTGACTAGGTTTCTACGAGACACCGGTCACAGCTATCCCCTGCAGACAACTGAAATCCTGGAACTACATTAACTCTTTTCTTCTTCCTTTCTTCAGCGTCCTGCACTTCCTGGTTAGTGAACATGGCATTCCTGGGGGTTAGCCACTTACCAGTATGGCTAGGCTTACTTGGCTTATAGCAACTGGGACTAATACAGGAGATGCTAAACTAAGCTATACTCCCTAATCACTCGTACAGAGGCATTGGTTTTAAAACAACTGGTTGCTTTGTGTGATTCATCAGATACAATGTCCGGTACATAATCAGTCCAAACAGTGAAAAATTCTCACAAATGTGGTATGACCATAATCTGGAATAGTAGAATGTGTTTTGGGTTGTAATGCTAAGTATGCTTATGCTGTGTTTGAGAAATATAATTAAATTGACAACTTTGTGTGAAAATATATATATATATATATATATATATATATATATATATATATATATACATATATATACATACATACATACAAAGTATCTCACAAAAGTGAGTACACCTCTCACGTTTTTGTAAATATTTTATTATATCTTTTCATGTGACAACACTGAAGAAATTACACTTTGCTACAATGTAGTAGTGAGTGTACAACTTGTATAACAGTGTACATTTGCTGTCCCCTCAAAATAACTCAACAAACAGCCATTATTGTCTAAACTGCTGGCAACAATATTGACTACACCCCCTAAGTGAAAATGTCCAAATAGGGCCCAATTAGCAATTTTCACTCCCCGGTGTCATGTGACTCGTTAGTGTTACAAGGTCTCAGGTGTGAATGGGGAACAGGGGTGTTAAATTTGGTGTTATCGCTCTCACTCTCTTATACTGGTCACTGGAAGTTCAACATGGCACCTCACGGCAAAGAACTCTCTGAGGATCTGAAAAAAAGAATTGTTGCTCTACATAAGATGGCCTAGGCTATAAGAAGATTGCCAAGCCCCTGAAACTGAGCTGCAGCATGGTGGCCAAGACCATACAGCGGTTTAACGGGACAGGTTCCACTCAGAACAGGCCTCGCCATGGTCGACCAAAGAAGTTGAGTGAACATGCTCAGCGTCATATCCAGAGGTTGTCTCTGGGAAATAGATGTATGAGTGCTGCCAGCATTGCTGCAGAGGTTGAATGGGTGGGGGATCAGCCTGTCAGTGCTCAGACCATAGGCCGCATACTGCATCAAATTGGTCTGCATGGCTGTCGCCCCAGAAGGAAGCCTCTTCTAAAGATGATGCACAAGAAAGCCCGCAAACAGTTTTCTGAAGACAAGCAGACTAAGGATGGATTACTGGAACCATGTCCTGTGGTCTGATGAGACCAAGATAAACTTATTTGGCTCAGATGGTGTCAAGCATGTGTGGCGGCAACCAGGTGAGGAGTACAAAGATAAGTGTGTCTTGCCTACAGTCAAGCATGGTGGAGGGAGTGTAATGGTCTGGGGCTGCATGAGTGCTGCAGGCACTGGGGAGCTACAGTTCATTTAGGGAACCATGAATGCCAACACAAAATTGGCCAGGGCAATAACTGCACAGCATGAAGCAGATATCCTACAGAATGACCTGGACAAAATTACGGAGTGGGCAACGACATGGCAAATGAGGTTTAATGTGGAGAAGTGTAAGGTTTTGCACTTGGGGACCAAAAACATAAAAACACAATACATGTTAGGAGGGGAACCCTTGGGGGACTCAAAAATGGAGAAAGATCTGGGAGTCTTGGTTGATGATAGATTAGGCAACAGCATGCAATGCCAAGCGGCAGCTTCCAAAGCCAACAGAATATTAGCATGCATAAAGAAAGGGATGTATTCCAGAGATAAGACTATAATCCTTCCACTTTATAAAACTCTGGTCCGACCGCATCTGGAGTATTCTGTCCAGTTCTGGTCGCCAGTCCTCAGGAGGGATGTGTTGGAGCTGGAGAGAGTCCAGAGAAGGGCAACTAAACTAATTAGGGGATTGGAGGACCTTACCTATGAAGAGCGGCTGCAATCGCTCGATTTATTTTCCCTGGAGAAGAGACGTCTGAGAGGGGACATGATAGCAATTTATAAATATCTTAATGGGGATCTCAGCTTAGAAATAAAGCTGTTTATTCGAAGGAATTGCATGAGGACTCGAGGACATACAATGCGATTAGAGGAGAAGCGTTTTAACCTCAGGCAACGTGGGGGGTTCTTTACTGTTAGGGCTACAAGATTGTGGAATTGTCTACCACAAGAGGTGGTTTCTGCGGGTAGTATGGTGACTTTCAAAAGACTCTTAGACTTACATCTCAAGGATCAGGAGATAAAGGGCTATGTTAGATGATTACAGTCACACACACCTACACAGGTTGAACTGGATGGACTATTGTCTTTATTCAACCTCACCTACTATGTAACTATGTAACTATGTACTATGACATACTGAAGCAGAGTATGATCCCTTCCTTTCAGAGACTGGGCCGCAGAGCAGTATTCCAACATGATAACGCATCTCCAAGACGACCACTGCCTTGCTAAAGAAGCTGAGGGTAAAGGTGATGGACTAGCCAAGCATGTCTCTAGACCTAAACTCTATTGAGCATCTTCAAATGGAAAGATGGAGGAGCGCAAGGTCTCTAACATCCACCAGCTCTGTGATGTCGTCATGTAGGAGTGGAATGATTTCAGTTGCAACCTGTGAAGCTCTGGTGAACTTCATGTCCAAGAGGGTTAAGGCAGTGCAGGAAAATACCACACAAAATATTGACACTTTGGGCCCAATTTGGACATTTCCACTTAGGGGTGTACTCACTTTTGTTGCCAGCGGTTTAGACATTAATGGCTGTGTGTTGAGTTATTTTGAGGGGACAGAACATTTACACTGTTATACAAGTTTTACACTCACTGCTTTACATTGTAGCAAAGTGTAATTTCTTCAGTGTTGTCACATGAAAAGAAATAATAAAATATATTAACAAAAATGTGAGGGGTGTACTCACTTTCGTGAGATACTGTATATATAAAAAAAAAACACAGTGGTGATTAAACACCACCAAAAGAAAACTCTATCTTTGCACCCCAATAAAATTTGTATCATTATTTTGGGAGTGTTGCATTACTGATTTGTCATTCAAAGTGCGGCAGTGCTTAAAATTGAAAAATAGCCTGGGCAGGAAGTAGATGAAAGGGTCTGGTCTTGAGGTGGTTAAGCCTCATTGGTTGCTAGGGTGCAAACCACCAGAGTTCAGAGTCCTAGCAACCAATGACACAGGGCTGAACTTTGACAGAGGATTAAGCCTGCTGAGTGATACTGAGAAATTAGTTACCTGCCAGGTCCAGCAGTGAGTGGATTTCACAGCTGTTAACAGCTATAGCATCAGCTTCCTGCCAAACACAGGGAACATGAACCTAAAGAGGGAACTAATCTTTCAGCTTCCATATCAGGCTATACTCACTATCAAGCTAAGGTGAGGCGAATTACATTGGGAATTAGTGTCTCAACATCAGGCTCTGTCCACCCAAATAGCTAAACTCCAAACACAGCCGACTGGCAGACCTTTAATCACTGAAGAGTCTCAGCCACTGCGCCTGCCTGTGTGACTGTGTGGCCTGGACAGGGTGCTCAGCAAGGGATCTCAGTGTTATTGAACTGTACCCAGGATTGGCATTCACACCCAGGATGAGCCATGAGAAGGAAACATGTACAGGTCTTACACATGGAAGCTGCATTGTGGTTTGTCTGCCCCTCTCTCCCCTTTCCCATTTATAGTGCATCAATGTACATTGCATGAATTTTAAAAAACTTTGTTACACATTCCTTCCTGTTTCTGCTCTTAAAAACTGTTTTTTGTGTGCATAGTTAATCTGAATGGGAACAATTTTTTCAGTAATAAAGTAATACTATGGGCAAAACTTTTTTTTTTTTCGATAGAGTAAAGGAAGGTCATAACCCCGACAGATTTTTTTTTTTCCATCTGTGTCCCAATGGAGAGATTTCGCTTCACTTCCTGTCCCATAGCCAAACAGGAAGTGAGATGAAATCCTTGCAAATGAAGGGAATTATTTGGGGACCCCCAGGCTACCAAAACACAGACACAGACAGCAATAAAATCTTACATGGGGTCTAACCCTTCTACACTATATCCAAAACTAAAAAAAAAAAAAAAAAGTTTTGCCTGCAGTTATACTTTAATCAGCTGATGTACTTGTACTGTTCTAATGAGGAAAGCTGCAGTATTGGCATTCCTCTAAAAGTAATGCACCATTTTGGAGAATCTCACCAAAATATACATTTTTGTTGCAGAGGATGCCTAAAATATGACTTGTGACCTACTGCAGACTTCCGGAGAAATCAGTGAGCCAGATCACACAAGCAGAAATTGACATTTCTGGGAACATTCTGTACTCCCAACTGTGTACAGAAGGCCTTCATGTTGCGCCATATTTCATTGAATTTTACAGAAAATTACAGTGGTTGCAGATTGAAAAGGAAAAGTAACTTTTAAATTACCATTCATTTACAATATGGCTTATGTACTGTATATGTTATATATATTTCTTTCTATTTTTACACCAAAAAGAGTGAAAATATTTGCAATCAAAACTATTTATTTTTTTATTTATTTCTAAAATAAATTTTCTTCCACTTCCAAATTGTGGATCATTTTGTGTAGAGCAGTTTTATAAAACCCCAACTATGTATCTAATTTATAGGCTTGAGCACTACAAAATATTGAATGGTCCAAAAGGATGAATACTTGTGCCAGTCATTATACATGTTTTATTGACCATAATACAGAAGAACAAAGGATGCTTTGAGAGCCTGACAAGATATGTGTTATGGAGGTCTATTTACTTTTAGACAGCTTAAACAATTTTAAAACCAAGGCATCTGATACAGCCAGAAAAATGAAACTCATTTCAAACCATGATTAACACATTACTTTTCCATGAGCCCTAGCACAAGCATATAGCACTATGACTAAGAAATCTCCAGCTCTATAAACCTAAGGCCTGTCTAGTTAAGACTGTTGGCAGATACATATTCCTGGATGGTAAACCCTAAATCACATTTCAGTAAAAATAATGAAAAAAAATGTTTTCACAATATCACCATATTTATATTTCTCTCAGCTATTTCTTAAAATAAATGAAAGTTATGTCTTTGTAACTGTTTGCAAGAGGAGAGTAGCAGAACACATCTCCTCTTTATTTAGTGACAAAGACAGGATAGCAGTCCACTAAATGAATCTATAAGATTAAAGTGGAAAGGACCAGATCAGTTATACCATGGATAGTGTTATCACAAATTAAACCCAAAACAATTAACAACCTAGGGTTAAACATAAAAGTACAAACTGCCAAAAGGGGAACCTCCGCTTGTTCGTACCCTCCACTACCAAGTTTGGCACTTTTTGGGGAGGAGGGGGGAGCGGGTACCTGATGTTGACAGGTTGTTACACTGAGGAAGGCTTACAGAAGCAGATGAATTGGCATGGTGGAGGACCAGCAGGGCTCCCATACCTCTCAGATAGCAGAATTAAAGTCGCTGGTGATTTCTCCTGAATTGCCATATGAAAACACCAGAGTGATGTTATTCCCCGGATGCAGAAGTGTTGTCGGTCCTTCAACGAGGTCAGGCGCAGACTTTGCGAGAAAAACATCAAGTACAGCATACTATATCTCAGTCGGCTGAGAGTACCACATCAGGGCATCCTCAGGTTCTTTGACACACCTATTAAAGCCAAGGACTAGATCAACAATCTGCGATTCTCTAACCAGTTTGCCAGCTAAGAGTAGAAGGCCTCTGTCATTACTGGAGTTCAGTGGCATGGATCCTGCACCTAATGGAAGCACTAATGCCTGGATATATGAGAGCTTCAGACACACCAGAAGGTAAATCCTTATGACCTTTCAGCTGGAAGATTGCTCGTGTGCCATGGAGCAAAGGAGACAATATTCCTACAATGGGCCTTTCTTTTTCTTGTTAAAAGCACAAAGCCGTAGTAGCCCTGTGACGTTTTTCTGTTGGATTAACAAATTTCATTTTTTCCTTTTTCCTCTTTTTGACTTTTCTAAGTTACGCTCTTCTACTTGTTTGACATGTTTTTGGGAGAACGCTGCGTGTTTTACATAGCGGCAGGGAGTTATATGGGACTGGGGACTGTTTTTGAACTTTAGTGCAAAGTATCATACTTGCATTTGCTACCGGAAGAACTAAGGATTCCTTGGAGTCCTCGGGTGTCCTTCGATTCTCAATTTTACTCTGTTATACAGTATTTAGAGATTTTCTGTATGATTACATATGTTGGGGTCGGTAGTTAATCTGGTGTCTTGTAACGCCCGAGGCCTAAGTGACACATTTCGTCAAGCCTTGATGTTCCAATTTTTCAAACATAAACCTCACATAGTCTTCTTGCAGGAGATTAATTTGGATGGTAACAGGATTCTGGCTTTTTGTCGCCCCTGGATCCAGCGTGCTCTGCATGCTACATTTTCTACCTATTCTAGGGGCATATCCATTCTTATTAATAAGGCTGTTCCTTGTACCATCCATACCGGGACCAAAAGGGCAGAATCCCTTTTTGAAAAAGGTGATAAAAATGGCAAGCTGCCGGCTATGTTGGTGGCAGAACAGAGGGTTCAGACGAAAGTCCCCTGCATTAGAAACGTGCAGGGATCCGTGCTTACAGACCCGGCAGACACTTTTGTGGAATATTATAAAGCACTATACGCACCTATCTCACCTTATAATGAACAGGATTTGGAGTGCTTACTCTCCTCCCTAAAAAATCTAGTTCTTTCAGCTCCAGATAGGGGCAGTTTAGAGGCAGACATTACAGTAAAAGAAATAGAGTCGTTGATTCGGGGCTTTCCTCCTCGCAAATCCCCTGGCCCAGGTGGCTTTTGTGTGAAATGGTATAGATTGCACATGTAGGATATTATCCCGAGACTTCAGTCACTATTTAATTTCTGCTTGGAACACCAAGTTCTCCCTGACTCCCTTATGGAAGCTCAGGTCATTTTGTTAGCTAAATCAGGTAAAGATCCTTTAGAGTGTTCATCCTACAGACCCATCGCTCTTTTAAATCAGGACCTTAAGATTTTAACCAAGATACTGGCTACTAGGTTATCACAGGTTATCACCACCCTGGTGGATATAGATCAGACAGGTTTAATTCCTCAGAAATCCACAGACACTAATCTCCGCAGGCTATTTGCACACCTACATATTGATCATGTCAACCCTGGAGCGAGGGTAGTGGTGTTACTCGATATGGCAAAGACCTTTGATTCTGTGGACTGGAACTATATGTTCAAGATTTTACGTTATAAAGGGGTTTGGAAACCAGTTTCTTACCTGGATATCTTTGCTTTACAGCAGTTCTAAGGCGGCTAGGCATGGCAGTTTCTCCTCAGTTTTCAGTGGAAAGGGGTACACGTCAGGGGTGTCTGCTTTCCCCCCTCTATTTGCACTCGCAATAGAACCAAAACCATTGCCCTGCGGACAACTTTGGCGGGAAGAGCACTTAAGGTTGGAAACATATGTGAATGCACTGCCCTTTACGTGGACGACCTGCTACTTTTTTTTTACAGGATCCTAGACAGTCTATTAAAGCAATTGGAAAAGTAGAAAGAAAGAATTTTGGACTTTATTGGCACCAGTATTAAAATTAGTTTCCCAACTTGGATTAAATTCAACATCTGTTTATTCGCATTGTACAGACGACCCCCAGAGATGGTTGTATATCCTTCTCTATGGCCGCCTTATGAATATATATTACTCTGTGATACATGTGATTGCCGTTATCAATTGCAAATTACCTATTATGCTGTGTGACTTTATTTGCACACTGTTTTGAGGCTTTGTTGCCTTATTTTATTGTATGTAAATTGTTTGTCTGTCATTTCCTAATATTCTTGTCTCTGTATATATGTTTTTTGTGAGTTTCTAATAAATATATACCAATAAAGTATAAGAATTCCAAAATTCTTTCTTTCTACTTTTCCAATTCCATTATCAAGGATGTGGCACCTTTATCATTCATTTTGCGCCTAGGTATCCTGCGACCCAGGAGCGCATATGCAAAGTATTTGATAGTCTATTAAAGCAGTCTTTGAGGTTTTAAACACTTTAGAACATTTTTCTGGCCGAAGAGTTAACTGGGATAAATCTAACGTGATGCCCATAGATGCAGGAGCTCAGGCTAAGGCGGCTCAGACTGCTCCCTATACCCTGGGTCTTTGAGTTTAAGTACCTTGGCACCCAGAGTAGGAGACTATATGTCACAAAATGTACTCCCTTTACTTTCTAAAGTCAGGACACAGCTGGAGGCATGGGGACACTTATCCCTTTCATTGATAGGCCGAGTAAACTTTATCAAGATGAAAATCTTGCCGGTATTTCTGTATCTTTTGCGTAATTCTCCATTTTGGGTTCCTTGTTCATATTTTAGACATGCAATTACCAGGTTTAGTTCCTTATTATGGCCATCATCCCAGGATAGGGTTTCGTAATCTACAGGAGCCTGTTGGGCAAGGAGGCCTGGCACTGCCGGATCTCTTCAAATACTTCTTGGCAGGCCAGATGGTTGTGTTAAGGCGCTGGTTGCTGGGAGACGACAGTGATGCAGTAACAGTGCTTGAGGCCGCACTCCTGAGTTCATACTGATCACAGAGACTCTTTACTACCTGGTCTATAGAGGTCCCCAAGTAGTGTCCCCCTTGGCTGGGTCAATGGGTGCCACCTTACGTGCCTAGGACAGGGTGCAGGTATTGATGTAACTTGATGCTCTGGTTTGTTCACCAACTGCCCCATTATGGTTCAATCCTAAATTTCCCCATTTTGATGGCATTCCAGACCCTGTATTGTGGGCCAGAGTGGGTATCAAACAACTGAAGGATATCACGGTGGAGGGGGGGGGGGGGGACTCCTTACGTTCGACCAATTAAAATCGAAATACCACCTTCCAAATTGGTATTTCTTCTGTTTCCTGCAGTTGCGGCATGGATTCTTAGCACAATTTGGATCTGAAACCCTAGAGATTAGGTCTTCTCCTCTGGAGCGATTGTTGTGCAATGAATCGCTGCGGTAACCCCTGTTGCAGGTTTGAAAAAAGAGGTATTTGTTGAAAGGCTGAAAGCACTAGTTATATGTAGGGACAATTGGATGCCATCAATACCCAATTTTCAGGGGGATGATTGGGATGATATGTGGGACCACCCGTTCAGGACTCTGATGTTGGCTAGGGACCGATATATTCAATTTAAAGTTGCTCTATGGAGCCTATTATACTCCAGCAAGAATAGCCACTATATATGGCACGGGCCCGGCAGAATGTTGGCGCTGCACCACCTCTCAGCATCAAAATGCAGATTTCGATCACATATTCTGGCAATGTCAGCCAACATGTGAGTTCTGGACGGGGGTCACTCGTACTCTTCAGGACTTTATTTCCCTCCCAGTCCCCATGACAGTCCTGGTTTGTATATTAGGCCTGGTAGAGGAGGTAGCACTGCACAGAGCACAAATAGTCTCCTATCACTCTGCCTCTTCTATGCACGCAAGGTCATTCTGTTATGCTGGAAAAAGACAGAGGCCCCTTCTTTGTCTTACTGGAAGGGTATTATTAATAAAGCTCTGCCTCTATTTAAAGCCCCATACTTAAGCAGGGGTTTTCCCCAAAAGTTAGAAAAGGTATGGCAATACTGGCTGTCAGCCACTGATACCCTGGATTAAATCTTCTCTTGGAGATCGTAGTAACAGTCTAAATGTACGGTTTTCTCACGTGGACTGGAATAAATAGCTTTGGATAAGGGGTTCATATTCTTTTCATATAAGATACTTCTCTGTTATGGAGCTATTGTTAGCTGTGGGGCACTATGTTCTTGTATGTTTTCCTATGCACTTTATAGAATATTGCACTATTGGGAAAGGGGGGGGGGGGAGGGAGGGATTATCTTTTTGCCTAGCTAGTTTTTCTTTTTAGTTAGGCTACTACCTAGTAGGGTTCTTATCGGGTAGTACTGTGTTTTTTTTTTGTTTGAACTGTTTTCTATGTCAGAAAAAGTTTTAAAAAATTATTTTCCAAAAAAACAAAAAACAAAACGATGTGGTGTCAGGTCCTGCCTGAATGCATAAAAATTGAAAGTGTTTAGGCTTGACCTCATCTTATATAGTTTTGGTAAATCTAAAGGAAAATTGTACAAAAAAAATTGTATAATGTATAGCAAGCCTTAGATGTTGTGGCTAAATAGATTTTCCATATTTAGGGTAAGTACATCAAGTTCAGAAAATACCCATTGATCATGATAAAAATGCAGGGTAATTGTCACTTCTTGTGACATGGAGTAAAATTTTAAACAATTTTTTTGGCCTTCTCAGCTATCTTCTGTAAGCTACAACCACCCCAGCATGTAAGAGATAAAGGGAGGAGGATGTGTTTGTAGTCTAAATCAGGAAAGCAATCTAGGGTGACAGGGAGGAATCGAGCAACTATAGACCAGTGAGTCTGACATCAATAGTAGGCAAATTAATGGAAACCCTATTAAAGGATAGGATTGTGGAACATCTTAAATCCCATGGATTGCAAGATGAAAAACAACATGGGTTTACTTCAGGGAGATCATGTCAAACAAATCTTATAGATTTTTTTGACTGGGTGACTAAAATAATAGATGGTGGAGGTGCAGTAGACATTGCATATCTAGATTTTAGTAAGGCTTTTGACACTGTCCCACATAGAAGACTTATCAATAAACTGCAGTCATTGAGCATGGACTCCCATATTGTTGAGTGGATTAGGCAGTGGCTAAGTGACAGACAACAGAGGGTTGTAGTCAATGGAGAACATTCAGAACAAGGTCATGTTACCAGTGGGGTACCTCAGGGATCTGTACTGGGACCAATTTTGTTTAATATCTTCATAAGTGATATTGCAAAAGGCCTCGATGGTAAGGTTTGTCTTTTTGCTGATGACACAAAGATATGTAACAGGGTTGATGTTCCTGGAGGGAAACGCCAAATGGAAAAGGATTTAGGAAAACTAGAAGAATGGTCAGAACTCTGGCAACTGAAATTTAATGTGGATAAGTGCAAGATAATGCACCTGGGGCGTAAAAATCCAAGGGCAGAATATAGAATATTTGACACAGTCCTGACCTCAGTATCTGAGGAAAGGGATTTAGGAGTAATTATTTCACGAAATGCCAGCAGAATGCTTGGATGTATAGGGAGAGGTATAAGCAGTAGAAAGAGAGAAGTGCTTATGCCGCTGTACAGAACACTGGTGAGACCTCACTTGGAGTATTGTGCGCAGTACTGGAGGCCATATCTCCAGAAGGATATAGATACTCTAGAGAGAGTTCAGAGAAGAGCTACTAAACTAGTACATGGATTGCAGGAAAAAAACTTACCAGGAAAGGTTAAAGGACCTTAACATATATAGCTTGGAAGAAAGAAGAGACAGAGGGGATATGATAGAAACTTTTAAATACATAAAGGGAATCAACTGGGTAAAGGAGGAGAGCATATTTAAAAGAAGAAAAACTACCACAAGAGGACACAGTTTTAAATTAGAGGGGCAAAGGTTTAAAAGTAATATGAGGAAGTATTACTTTACTGAGAGAGTAGTGGATGCATGGAATAACCTTCCTGCAGAAGTGGTAGCTGCAAATACAGTGAAGGAGTTTAAGCATGCATGGGATAGGCATAAGGCTATCCTTCATATAAGATAGGGCCAGGGACTATTCATAGGATTCAGATATATTGGGCAGACTAGATGGGCCAAATGGTTCTTATCTGCCGACACATTCTATGTTTCTATGCTGCTCCTAAGGCAGGAACTGAGTTATAGGCAGGACCAGTACAACCAGGGTTAATACAACCACAACATTTAAGTACTGGTAAGCTGCAATATATATTACATTTTTGATTTTGGGCTAAGATACACTTTTTTTAAACATTTTGAAACTGGTGGCAAATTCTATTAGATGAGAAAAAAGTGGGGATATTATGCCAAAAAAGAGCTCTGGAACTGTAAACTTTATTTTCACTGCTGTCTTGAATTTGGCCACAATCCTGGTACATATAGTACAAAACTAGGATAATGATGATGGCAGAGCAACTAACATACTCCAAAAACAGCATATGCACTATTATTAATAAGGTATCTTTGTTTCAAGTATTTTAAAAAGTCACAGTAGAGAGATGCACCTTTTACAGTAACATGCACACAAGTGTACAGCCCCGGCAATAAGAGCTGTACAAGATTTCCTATCTGAATTCCATACACTCCATTTCTCCCCGTGGTCCTTCTGGATCGTGCTTTACTCAATCCAAAAGATTTTTCTCTTGCAGTCATCTTATTACTACTTTACATGCTGTGAATAAACACCAAAAAAGGAGGGTATGTTCTCTGTCAGCCTCTATCACATTTCAAAAGTGGCAAATGGATTATAGTGCCCTACTCACTCATACAGAGCTCTGACAGATACTACCCACCCACACAGACACTGAACCTTACACTGCCGAAAATTTGTCAGAGAGCCTTTCAAGCAGATAAAGTTAATGAAAAGACTAAGTGGTAAGGCAGAGCCACACGTAACTTTTCTACAGTTCATAAAAGAAACAATGACATCATCAGGGCAATACTAGGAATACTAGTATTTACAATTGTTTATATGTGCCCATTACTTCAGAGAAGAAGCCTGATCGATATATAAATGCTAGTTAGCTACATCTTCTATACATTTAAATAAACTACAGTGCCTTGCGAAAGTATTCGGCCCCCTTGAACTTTGCGACCTTTTGCCAGATTTCAGGCTTCAAACATAAAGATATAAAACTGTCATTTTTTGTGAAGAATCAACAACAAATGGGACACAATCATGAAGTGGAACGAAATTTATTGGATATTTCAAACTTTTTTAACAAATAAAAAACTGAAAAATTGGGCGTGCAAAATTATTTAGCCCCCTTAAGTTAATACTTTGTAGCGCCACCTTTTGCTGCGATTACAGCTGTAAGTCACTTGGGGTATGTCTCATCATATTATCAGTTTTTCACATTGAGAGACTGAAATTTTTGCCCATTCCTCCTTGCAAAACAGCTCGAGCTCAGTGAAGTTGGATGGAGAGCGTTTGTGAACAGCATTTTTCAGTTCTTTCCACAGATTCTTGATTGGATTCAGGTCTGGACTTTGACTTGGCCATTCTAACACCTGGATATGTTTATTTGTGAACCATTCCATTGTAGATTTTGCTTTATTATTGTTTTGGATCATTGTCTTGTTGGAAGACAAATCTCCGTCCCAGTCTCAGGTCTTTTGCAGACTCCATCAGGTTTTCTTCCAGAATGGTCCTGTATTTGGCTCCATCCATCTTCCCATCAATTTTAACCATCTTCCCTGTCCCTGCAGAAGAAAAGCAGGCCCAAACCATGATGCTGCCACCACCATGTTTGACAGTGGGGATGGTGTGTTCAGGGTGATGAGCTGTGTTGCTTTTACGCCAAACATAACGTTTTGCATTGGTGCCAAAAAGTTTGATTTTGGTTTCATCTGACCAGAGCACCTTCTTCCACATGTTTGGTGTGTCTCCCAGGTGGCTTGTGGCAAACATTATACGACACTTTTTTTGGATATCTTTAAGAAATGGCTTTCTTCTTGCCACTCTTCCATAAAGGCCAGATTTGTGCAGTATACGACCGATTGTTGTCCTATGGACAGAGTCTCCTACCTCAGCTGTAGATCTCTGCAGTTCATCCAGAGTGATCATGGGCCTCTTGGCTGCATCTCCGATCAGTCTTCTCCTTGTAGGAGCTGAAAGTTTATGGCCAGGTCTTCGTAGATTTGCAGTGGTCTGATACTCCTTCCATTTCAATGTTATCGCTTGCACAGTGCTTCTTGGGATGTTTAAAGCTTGGGAAATCTATTTGTATCCAAATCCGGCTTTAAACTTCTCCACAACAGTATCACGGAGCTGCCTGGTGTGTTCCTTGTTCTTCATGATGTTCTCTGCGCTTTAAACAGACCTCTGAGACTATCGCAGTGCAGGTGCATTTATACGGAGACTTGATTACACACAGGTGGATTCTATTTATCATCATTAGTCATTTAGGTCAATATTGGATCAGAGATCCTCACTGAATTTCTGGAGAGAGTTTGCTGCACTGAAAGTAAAGGGGCTGAATAATTTTGCACGCCCAATTTTTCAGTTTTTTATTTGTTAACAAAGTTTGAAATATCCAATAAATTTTGTTCCACTTTATGATGGTGTCCCACTTGTTGTTGATTCTTCACAAAAAATGACAGTTTTATATCTTTATGTTTGAAGCCTGAAATGTGGCAAAAGGTCGCAAAGTTCAAGGGGGCCGAATACTTCCGCAAGGCACTGTATATTGTCAAAAGTATTGTGACGCCTGCATTTACACACATGAAATTTAAGGGCATCCCAGTCTTAGTTCGTAGGGTTCAATATTGACTTGGCCCACCCTTTGCAGCTATAACAGCTTCAACTCTTCTGGGAAGGCTCTCCACAAGGTTTAGGAGTGTGTCTATGGGAATGTTTGACCATTCTTCCAAAACGCATTGGTGAGGTCAGGCACTGATGTTGGATGAGATGGCCTGGCTCACAGTCTCCCCTCTAATTCACCCCAAAGGTGTTGAGGTCAGGACCCCGTGCAGGATACATGAGTGAATTTGAGGTGGAGGAACTTGACTGGCCTGCACAAAGTCCTGACCTCAACAAAATTAGAATACCTTTGGGATGAATTAGAGTAGAGACTGTGAGCCAGGATTTCTCGTCCAACATCAGTGCCTGACCTCACAAATGTGCTTCTGGAAACATGCTCAAATATTTCCATAGACACACTCCGAAACCTTGTGGACAGCCTTCCCAGATGAGTTGAAGCTGTTATTGTTGCAAAGGGTGGAAACACTCAATATTGAAACCTAAAGACTAAGACTGGGATGGCATTAAAGTTCATGTGCATGGCAGGTGTGCCAATACTTTTGACAATATAGTGCATGTCCTTTCCATTTACCCTTATCAAAAATACGTCTGGATGGACGTAGCTATCAAAGCACAACCAAATAGAGAACTCACATAATGATTAAAATGGAAAAAACATATACAATAAAAATAATTTTTATCAAAAAAGTGTATAGTTCGATGTAACCCAAACTCCAATATAAATTACCCCACATACTACTGACCAGCTGTATAAATGAATAGAAATGGGCCTGGCACAAAACAAATCAGCTTTGAACAGTAATATATTTTCGTGTAGAGTGCTGTTAAAACCGTCAGATGGGGATCACTCAACTCATTTTTCAGACAAAATAGGGTCTGCCTCATGAGAGGAATATTGGTATATCCACATTAATCATATAAAATACATAGGTAATATGAACCAACAGAAAAAAGGACTCAAACTGTTGTACTGTAATGATAAATCAATATCATACATTCATTAGTAAGTATATTTGAACCAATTGTGCCATAGAAAAATAGAAATAGAAATAGAAATAAAGGAAAGACTGGACCACCAGGGATGTCTTATGGACTGTGGTCCCTAAAGAAGTCACAAATATAATACCCCACATTAGAGTATTAGTTAGAAAATGTATTTGATGTAAATAATAATTACTAAGGCTGTATGTTTGGTCTTCTTTTGATGAATTTCTTAAAGATTACATTCTAATTTGGAGTGTTCTATATGTATCTTCTTTAGAGACTACACTCCACATAGCAGCTGCAGTGGTCCAGTCTTTCTTTTATTGTCCCAGAGTTTTCCTGTGGGCAATTTTTATGGTTCGAAAATACTTATCCGACGTACATATGACATCCACTTCTCATTACAACTTTTTGTTTCATTCTACTCAAGTATTTTATTGATTATTATAGATATACCTCCAATAACCTTCCGATGAAGCATTGTCTGTAATGTGTAAGAAACACATTGAGTAATCCCTATCCCCCTGTATAAACAGCACTTTACATGGAAATATATTATTGCACAACATGGCCGTGTTTGTGGCAGACCTAGTCCAATATTCTTATACAGCTGGTCAGAGGTACAGTATGTGGGGTAATTTATATGGGAATTTGAGTTGGACAGAATTATACACTTTTTGACAAAATGTTTTTTATTGTACATGGTTTTATGCAATGTTAATCCTCAGGTTAACAATTAAAATGGGATTCATCTATTTTTACCTCAAAATGTTCCCGCATACCTTGTGGATGTGGTACAGTAACTCTGTACCATAATTTCCATTTAGTCTTTGTGAATATATCCAGTTAGTTACATAGCTTACAAGGTTGAAAAATAACACAGGTTCAACATATGTGTATATGTGGGTGATTTTTGTTCTCCAACAATTCCTATTGCCTCTAGCAGGAAAAATGACCTTCTAAGAGCACAGGTGAAGGAACATCCTTCCTTATAAAACTTCCCTCTAATTTTTCTAATATCACGGCGGAAACAAATCTGTAAATATATTCTTACATACTGCTAGTACAAGTGTCTAAAGTTGGTCTTCCTACCTCCCCACTATCTTTTGCACAGCAGAAATCAGACTTGGAGTCTTGCAGGGTCGTGGTAATAATTTAAGAAAAGCAGGCTCAGTTCCTAGCACAACTCGAGAACTGACCATGGTGTGTTTTTTACTGCCTAGTGTGGACAGTTTTTAAAAGAAAAGCAGAGGGACTGACAGGAACACCAGGGATTTCACATAAAGGAGGCAATACAAAAAGAACAGCATACTTTTTCCATACGAGTTTATGGTACAGCAGGCCCAGATCAGGAATATGAAATGCTGGGTTTACATAATCTGTAAGATTTTGGTAGAAGGAGGTATTTGGGGAGTTTAAATCCCAATTCCACCCACCCCAACACATTTTGTTTTTATACTTACCTTTTTTCAGAAAACTTTAAGCATGTAAAATGCAGGGTCTTTCCTCATCTCCAGTGCTGAGTGGTCCTCAATGCAGGGAGCAAACCTGGGGGGCGATGAGATTAAACCTTGCCAGGTGCATTAAATGTGCAGCACCGGGGCGTGGCTTGGTCATGGCGGTGTGAGGACGATTCCCGCTGGTGCTCCCACTCCCTGACCACCAAAATCGGCTATTTATTGTCTTATTCTCGCTGCAATGAGCGTCCACAAACAGAAGAAGACGAAAGGGAACTCTAAGCCTCCTCCGCGGCTCCTATCAGAAGGTTTTTCCCCCGATTCCTCTAGCTCTTCACCGAGGGTACTGGCTCTGAGCCCGCGCTCTGAGTTGGGGCCTGAGACTCTTACATCTCCCACCCGATGTCCTGCCTTGCACCCGGCGCCGCTCCCTATGGCGGCTCGAGCCCTCTCTCCGTGGCCCAATCCACTCCGGCGGGCAATGGTGGTACCGATCAGGACATCTGGGCCCTTCTCCGGTCGCTCCCCACCAAGGCAGACCTCGAGGCTATAGTGGAACAGGTGACGGAACAGCACCGCCAGGACTTCCATTAAACCTTGCCAGGGAAGCATGTCAATAAAGCTCTACTTTTAAAGGAAGTAGGTTGAATGATGATGGGTGGTATTCAACCTGAAAGAAGACTGGTCCTGAATCACAGAGCGGTTTAAACCACAGGAGATAATGCTGAAGAGTAGGTGAGTATTGCAGACAAAGCTACATTTTTTAATTTTATTATCTGAGGACTAGCTATTTACTGAACATTAACAACAAAAGAAGACTTGAACTTTAAAGATAGAGGATAGCATAAGCAAGACCTAAGCAGTATCACAATATTATTTAATTAGTCAGTCAGTAGGAAGGTGACACAAGAAGCTGCAGAATTGTAACAATGGGTGTAACCCTTCTGGCTACTGCATATGTCTTTTTTTTTTTTCCTTTTTAACTTTTTTTTTTGCATTTAGCTACGTGACTGCAGTTCTATTGTTAAAGTAAAATATAACTTGTTCAGTTATAAGGCAATGTATATACAGACTTCACCGTGTGTACAGTAAATTATTACAAACTATTTGTAAAGTTTTTAGCTTTCTTTCTAACCTTTGGATCCTACTTGGAAATATTAAAATATTAACAAGAGTGCAACAAATGCCAGCACACAGTAGCAGGCCTGCAATAAACTTCTGCGCTATTAAAACTTGTCAAAAAACGCTGTAAAGCCTTCAACAATGCTGCTAAAAACTTACTGTAAAGCTGTACACATCACTTATACAAGATGAAGCCCGTGTGGCCTTAATGACTTATATGTTGCCAATAACTACAATAATGGGAGCTGAACAATATCATCTGCCATGCAATAAACACACAGCAAAAGCAAACCATTTAAGCCATTAAATAAGGCTCACAACAAAATCTTACAGTTTAATCACTAGTCATTTGTCCTACAACATAAATCTGAGAGCATAAGACTCATCTGTCAGTATCAGCTTTACTATTACATATCCCTAAAGGCAGTATTTGATATAATACCATTCCTGTTCCCATGCAATTCCTAAAAAATGATAATATACTCCATATACTCTTGCCACAGCATCCTGCAAAAGGTTGCAATTATCATGATGTTATTTTTCAGTGTGGTTCTGCAATTTGTTCATGTAAAGACAAGACAGATGGTGACCCCTAGTGGAAGATGTGTGACTGCAGCTACAATCCCGGAGGGTCCCAACAAAACACAACATATACAAACTACAGTATATTGATACTTTATAGGAAAAATGCCTTTATTAAACTGCAGATTTATCTGTAAAGGAAAAGCATTGCTGGCTGTGTAAATGTACAATGGTTTGAAAAGTCACACCTACAAAATAGCTGCACTCATAGGGATTCTGTTGGTCTCAGAATATAAATACAAAATAGTAGGGGTCAAGTCCTGGGAAATAAAGTGTGGGAACTCACCCAAGATTACCATCCCCAACCTCAAAAATAAAAAAAAGTGTGTGTTCATGTTTATTTACATCTCTGTCTCTCATGTCTCTCCTCTCTGTCTCTCCTGTCTCTCCTCTCTGTCTCTCTCTCTCTCTCATGTCTCTCCTCTCTGTCTCTCCTGTCTCATGTCTCTCCTCTTTGTCTCTCTCCTCTCTGTCTCATGTCTCTCCTCTCTATCTCTCTCTCCCATGTCTCTCTCTCATGTCTCTCCTTTCGGTCTCTCTCTCCCATGTCTCTACTCTCTCTCTCTCTCTCTCTCCCATGTCTCTCTCCTCTCTGTCTCTCTCGTGTGTGTCTCTCTCCCGTGTGTGTCTCTCTCTCGTGTGTCTCTCTCTCGTGTTTCTCTCTCTCTCTCGTGTTTCTCTCTCTCGTGTTTCTCTCTCTCTCTCGTGTTTCTCTCTCTCGTGTTTCTCTCTCGTTTCTCTCTCTCTCTCTCTCGTTTCTCTCTCTCTCTCGTTTCTCTCTCTCTCTCGTGTGTCTCTCTCTCGTGTGTCTCTCTCTCGTGTGTCTCTCTCTCGTGTGTCTCTCTCTCGTGTTTCTCTCTCTCGTGTTTCTCTCTCTCGTGTTTCTCTCTCTCTCTCGTGTTTCTCTCTCTCTCGTGTTTCTCTCTCTCGTGTTTCTCTCTCGTTTCTCTCTCTCTCTCTCGTTTCTCTCTCTCTCTCTCGTTTCTCTCTCTCTCTCTCTCGTTTCTCTCTCTCTCTCGTGTGTCTCTCTCTCGTGTGTCTCTCTCTCGTGTTTCTCTCTCTCGTGTGTCTCTCTCTCGTGTGTCTCTCTCTCGTGTGTCTCTCTCTCTCGTGTGTCTCTCTCTTGTGTGTCTCTCTCTCGTGTGTCTCTCTCTCGTGTGTCTCTCTCTCGTGTGTCTCTCCTCTCTGTCTCTCTCTCTCTCTCATGTGTCTCTCTCTCATGTGTCTCTCTCTCATGTGTCTCTCTCTCATGTGTCTCTCTCTCATGTGTCTCTCTCATGTGTCTCTCTCTCATGTGTCTCTCTCTCATGTGTCTCTCATGTGTCCCGCTCATGTGTCTCACTCTCTCCCTCCTCTCATGTCTCTTCTTACCTCCCTCCCATCTGCAGAGTCGTTCCTCTATGGCTCCTGTGTCCTGTCACAGCCGGAGGCGCAGTACATTTGATATCACTCCGCCTGTGACAGAAGCCGGCGCTATACAGGAAGCATCGTCTCTGCTTACTGTAGTGCTGGCTATGTTAACAGTGATGCTCGGGGATGGCGGGTTGGGAACCCGCAATCTGGGCTTACCGGCGCTCGGGGGGAACGGGAATGTCGTTCCTGTTGTAGAATAAGTACAGGAACGCCGTTCCAATGCGTTTCTGCAGGATTCAAGCCCTGCAAAATAGCGGTTAAAAGACCCAAGCATTAGGAAATAAAGAAACAGACAGCAAATGTGTCGGTATCATAGTTACATAGTAGTTGAGGTTGAATAAAGACGATAGTCCATCCAGTTCAACCTGTGTAGGTGTGTGGACGTAATTATTTGACATACCCCTGAATCATTTGATCCTTGAGATGTACGTCCAAGAGTCTTTTAAAAGTAGCTATAGTCCCAGCAGTTACTACCACTTGTGGTATCAGAAAAGAACCAAGCTGACATTAATTCAGGGGGAAATATACTGTAAATGGGGGATTGGGCGGAGACCCAAAACAAGAATCAATTGCACCAGTGCATGATGTCGGCATTTATCCCCAGTGCAGTTGAAGATACCAGCATTGGGGGGGGGGGGGGGGGGGGTTTACATACAACCAACTCGCCTCCCACACCAGGAAAAGTAGACAGCAATTTTTCCAGTGGGCTGTGAATGTACAAAAGAAAACCTGTGCTGTGTAAAGAAACCAGGGAGCTAAGGCTGATGAACAGTCCACACTAGATATTACATTGAAAACGAGAAAGAGAGATACGGGAATTCCTTAGGTTAAGGCTCGTATGCACTATAAGAAATGGGGCGAGAATTTTCGTCCAAAGGACTTTCCTACAACTTTCGTATAGTGTGTACACAACTTTCGAAACCAATTCAGATTTTTCCTACGAAAATTCCCGAAGGCACAAACCCCAAAATTATTCTCGTATGGGAACAGAACAAACGATTTTCGGTTAATGTGTACCGTTTTCGTACAAGAAAAATCAGAAAAGAAAGCCTGCGCATGTTTAAGAAACAATAACAAAAAAAAAAAAAGCCTTTGTCGTACGAGAATTTTTGTACGAACTTTCGTTCATCAATTTTGGTGTGATGTAAAACAGTGAGGAAAATCGGACGATCGTTCGCCCGATATTTTTATAGTGTGTACCGCACTTTAACCTCCTACAAGCTACAGCTATTGTGATCCAGAGGAAGACACCGCAAGCTCCCAGGGTAACTGTGGCTTGACAAGGACTGTAAAAATCATTGTGAAAAAAAATAGGGAATTCATTCTATTTTTTTATAGTCCGTTATTATTTTAGTTAATAATCACCTCAAAGGATAGGCTAGGTATCATTCAGCTTCACTACCTTATCATAAAAATAACCCTTCTAATAGTAATGGCAAAATCATCTTACTTCCAAAACTGGACAAGATGAGTAAATTTAGCAGTAAATAAAGTAAATTTAGCAGCCAATAAAGTTAACTACTTCACTGCCAGTGTCATTTTAACAGTAACAGTGCATATGTATAGCACTGATTACTGCAGTAATGTCACTGGTAACCCCAAAAGTGTCAAAAATGTCAGTCAAGGGTCCGATCTGTCCGCCGCAATGTCGCAGTCCCGCAAAAAAAAAAAATCGCAGATCGCCGCCATTACTCGTTAAAAAAAAAAAAACCAACAAAAATGACAAAAATCTTTCCCTTAGTTAGTAAACGCAGTAACTTTTGTGCAAACCAAGCAAAATACGCTTTTTGCGATTTTCATATAAAAAATTTTGAAAAATATTGTTATTTTTGCAAAATTGACGCTCTTTTTTTTGTTTATAGCGCATGATCAAAAAATCGCACAGGTGATTAAATACCACCAAAAGAAAGCCCTGTTTGTGGGAAAAAAAGGACATCAAATTCGTTTAGGTACAGCATCGCACGACCGCGCAATTGTCCGTTAAAATCACGCAGTGCCGAATCGCAAAATAGGCCCTGGTCAGGAAGGGGGTAAAATCTTCCGGGGCTTAAGTGGTTAAAGGTGAACTTATCCTTTAAAAAAAAAAAAAACAATGGCATTAGGATACCTTTATCCTAACAAAAGCGTCTATTTAGAACACATGTATAATATTAATGTAAAAAATAACCGCGCTAAGCTAGTATGCTAATGAGCAGCAGCTTAAAGTGTGACAAACACTCAAACAAAAAATATATATATAAGTAAGCCGCGCTAAATAGTGAATCCGTGCTCTAACACACAAAGTATTAAATATGAAAAAAAAGAAGTCCCAAAAGTCCTTGAGTCTTTATATATATATTCAAACATAAACGTGAAATCCACTGAGTGAAGGTGAACATCCACTGGTTGTGCAAACTCCTTACCAGAATGCTTCAGATAATACGCCCAATAGGAGGGTATGGCACCCACAAACTCCGGAGGGGTATCCAATAATCAAATTCCACTGTGATCTCGTAGCTCAAGATGTCTCAGCAAACATTAGACCGTACACATGGAAAATAAATGATATAGGATCCCATAGCGTAAAACTGATATGATAAACTATACATTGTATAGAGAGAACTATATGGTAAAAACCACACCAAGTGCAAGAACCGCCACCTGTAGTGCAATCTGCTTACCAGATTTAAAATGATAATTCGCCAAATAAAGTGTATGTGTACACCAGATAGCTCCAAAGAAAGCTCCAAAGAAGCAGTGCCTCCACCAAAAACCACTAACTGCTTACCAGAAAAACATAAATTGTCAGCAGAAGTTAGAATCGTGATGAGAAGAGGGTCAATTCCACACAGAAGGACCATCCACATTCCAGACTGGCGTTCTTCACCGGCCCTGCCGCTCCTAGTAGACGTCAATAGATGAAACTAGTAGGGCGGGGTTTCTAGACGCTGAAGGAACACACTGCAAGTGATTACACAGTGAGACACACGCTCGCAGTTCCGCTGCATTATCCTGAGCGGCGTGTTTATATGCCCACATCCCTAGTGTATGGTTCAGACACCTACAAATTGAACTGTACAGAATCACAGCGGACCTCGGGCTGCAGGCGAAGAGGAAGTGGGATCTCCGGTGAAGAACGCCAGTCTGGAATGTGGATGGAAGGCAAGCCATTTCAGGAACTGGGGTAAATCATTCTTGCTGCATAAGTGATTGATGCCCATTGAGACCGAGTCCTATTGTGAAGTGGAGTTTACTGGGTTCCCCTCAGTCTGCATTTCTTGGATTTTGAGTGCTGCATCCTGTGAGCTGAATTCCAATAACCTCTGTGGTCGATGTGACTGAATAAATTTACATCTGGTAAGCGGTTTGTGGATTTGGGTGGTGGCCTTCATGCCTGCTCTGGACTCTACCTCTAGATTACTTTTCTACTTCTACCACTACCAGTTAGTGGTTTTTGGTGGAGGCACTGCTTCTTTGGAGCTATCTGGTGTACACATACACTTTATTTGGCGAATTATTATTTTAAATCTGGTAAGCAGATTGCACTACAGGTGGCGGTTCTTGCACTTGGTGTGGTTTTTACCATATAGATCTCTCTATACATTGTATAGTTTATCATATCAGTTTTACGCTATGGGATCGTATATCATTTATTTGCCATGTGTACGGTCTAATGTTTGCTGAGACATCTTGAGCTAAGAGATACGAATCACAGTGGAATTTGATTATAGGATAACCCCTCCGGAGTTTGTGGGTGCCATACCCTCCTATTGGGCATATTATCTGAAGCAGTCTGGTAAGGAGTTTGCACAACCAGTGGATGTTCACCTTCACTCAGTGGATTTCACGTTTATGTTTGAATATATATAGAGACTCAAGGACTTTTGGGACTTCTTTTTTTCATATTTAATACTTTGTGTGTTAGAGCACGGATTCACCATTTAGCGCGGCTTACTTATATATACATGTATAATATTATTTACTACTGCTGCCTAAATGGATTCAGCACTCTTTTGGGGCATCACAAGGAGCCTATGCATTCAACACTTGCCTGAAGGGAGGCACTAGTGATGTAGTGGACATGGGTATGGAATGGGGGTAGAACAGTGGGCAGACACAGGCATTTGACAAACCAAAAAGTGTCAGATGCTGACACTAGCTCCACCAGTAATTCTGAAAGAGAATAAAGATTCCATTCACCACAGGCGGTATAATAGTAAGTATACTAGATGTATGGAAAAGAAACACAGTCATTAGGAGACTTAAACAAAAGTCAAGTGTTTCTTTCAACAGTCAGCATCTACATGACGGCTTACAAGATGAAAGCAAAGACTGGATGGCCAGACAGAAATATGCTGATGAATGATTTAAACTGCTGCTGTCCCTTCGGTTCCTTCCCATGTAATAAATAGCACTTAGACAAAATAGCCCACGAACGGGAATTTAAATCTTCAACGTTGGATTTCAAATTTGACATCACATTTCATTCCCAGATCAGAGCGAAGAATTTTCCGTAAGACACCGGTATGATTGCGTAACAGTCTCTTCAGCAGATAATTAATCATTTTAGCAAAACGTTACCTTGTTACCACGTAGGTGGCCATTTCGCAACAGTTTTCTTCAGGCTTTTTGAACATCCCTGCTATATTTTACTGCCTAAGGCCCAAAACCTGACTAATCTGAACCTGCAATATAACTAATAGGAAACATTTTCTATAATTTAGATGTTGTACCTACATTCAGGATAATAGAATTTTTGTAAAATCTTACCGTAAAATTATTTTCTCTGAGTCCTCTGACAGTCGCCGCCCATTCATACAGTCTTCACGATTGGGTATTGGCCTTGGCCGCAGGAGCAAGCTAGGCAGTAATTTTGTTAATACAACAAACATTAACATATAGACACACCCACAGGAGGCCGTTCCTCTGGCCTACATCCTCCAGCCAGTACCACTCTAATTCAGTTATGTAGCAAGCAGTCCATGAAAAACCGTCAACCCCAAAGAGAGGGACGGCGACTGTCAGAGGACTCAGAGAAAAGAATTTTAAGGCAAGATTTTACAAAAATTCTATTTTCTCTTACGTCCTCTGGCAGTCACCACCCATTCATACAGTCTTCACGATTGGGACGTCCCAAAGCAGTGTAGATGTGAGGGTGGGAAGACGCAACCTTAAAATAGGCAACGGAGCACCCAGGACAGAGAAAAAACTGAACTGAACCAGTGGGGTAAGTAAAGCTCAACAGGAGCTAACCCAGGAAAAAAATGAAATAAACCCTATGACTAATAGACATTAAAAAAATAGCATGTCTCTTTAAACCACTGATGCACTCAAAACCTTGCGGCCAAAAGAAGCATCCGAGGATGCCAACACATTAAGTATGTAAAACTTAGAAAAGGTGTGTACAGGCGACCATTTCGCCGCTTTGCACACCTGAGCCACCGACGCCTGGTGGCAAAAAAGCCCAAGACGCACTAACCGCTCTAGTGGAGTGCGCCTCAACAGGGAAGGGAGGAACCCGACCCTTAATCGAATAGGCCTGCCCAATCGTCTATCTGATCCATTTGGAAATGGTTGCCGCAGACGTCGCTGTACCCTTCCGAGGTCCTTTAGGAAGGACAAACAGACAATCCGACTTCCGGAAAGAGTCCGTGGCGGAAAGGTAAACCTTGATCGCCTGGACCACGTCCAAGGAATGCAAGGAAAATTCCTTCGAATGCTTAGGCTTCGCACAAAGCGAAGGCAACACAATATCCTCATTGAGGTGGAAGGCTGAAACCACCTTAGGAAGAAGACTGATTTGGTCGCAGGACCACTTTATCCCTATGAACAACCAGATAGGGGGAACGGCAAGACAAAGCCGCCAACTCAGACACTCTGCGAGCAGATGTGATCGCCACTAGAAGGGCAACTTTCTGTGACAACACAGGCAGAGGGATCTCTCCGATGTTCTCAAAGGGAGGTCATTGTAAAACAGACAGAACCAGATTCAGGTCCCAGGGAGGTAAGGGAGCCTTCCTCTGGGGAGCCAGATGACACACCCCCTGAATAAAGGTGCGAATCAAGGAATTAGACACCAAAGGGCGCTGAAAAAGAATGACCAAGGCTGACACAATTGCCATTTGATCGTGGTCAGCGCCAGGCGCTGATCCACCTTAGTCTGTAGGAAGGCCAAAACCCTCGCCACTGAAAAGGAGCGGGGGTGAAGACCTTGTGACTCATACCAGGCAAAATATGTCCTCCAGGTGCGATGATAAATCTTCCCAGAGGAAGCTTTTCTAGCTTTTAGCAAGGTAGGAATGGCAGCCGACGGGGTACCCCTGACTCTCAAGACTTGGCTTTCAAGAGCCAAGCCGTCAAAGCCAGCGACTGTAAAGCAGGATAGAAGATCGGTCCCTGAGACAGAAGATCGTTTCTTAGTGGAAGCCGGCAGGGAGGTTCGACAACCATCTGCATAATGTCCGCGTACCAAGACCGACGAGTCACCAGCATCCGTTCTGAGGCTAACCTGCGGAGGAACCTGGACAAAATTTTAATCGGAGGAAAGGCATATATCAGCCAATACCGATGCCACGGCACCACTAACGCGTCCGAGGCGTCCGCCAGAGGATCGCGAGATCGAGCCACGAACCTTTCCACTTTTTTGTTGAGAGGGGATGCGAACAGATCCACGTCCGGAGACCCCCACCGGACACATAGATGGTGAAACACCCTTGGGTGTAAGGACCATTCCCCCTGGTCCAGGGTCTGGCGACTCAGATAGTCCGCCTGCCAGTTTTCCACACCTGGAATGTGGCCGGCCGAAATCGCCAGAACATGCGATTCGGCCCAAGACAGAATATCGGCTACTTTCCTGACCGCCCGGGCACTCCTGGTGCCCCCCTGATGATTGATGTACGCCATCGCTGTGGCGTTGTCTGTCTGCACTCGTACAGGGCAGCCCTGAATCCGAGCCAGGACATTTATCAGTAGGGAGAACTCCTCCCCCGACCACGTCCCCTGGGCACAAATCGTTCCCAGAACTCCACCCCAGCCCGACAGGCTGGCATCCGTGGAGAGCCCGTCTACAATAATGGCCGGAAGGACTTGCCTTGTGTCAGAATCGGTGACTGGAGCCACCACAAAAGATTCGATCTCACCTGGTGGCTTAGAGAAATCCTTCTGTCCAAGACAGCCTGTCCCACCTGGTAAGGATCTCTGCCCCGTAGCAGAGCCAACACAGGAGCCAAAACCTTGGTGAACACCCTTGGAGCCGAAGCGAGACCGAAGGGCAATGCCACGATCTGGTAATGCTCCTCTGCGATTGCGAAGCGGAGATACCGCTGGTGACCCTCGTAAAAAGATATGTGCAGATATGCATCTTTTAGGTCGATGGAGGCCATGAATTCCTCTGGACTCAGAGATGCCACCACCGACCGGATAGATTCCATCTGGAACTTCTGTACCTGCACGAAGCGGTTCAGTAACTTTAGGTCTAAAATCGGACGCACCTTGCCCACTTTCATGGGCACTGTGAACAGATTAGAGTAACTCCCCAAACCTGTCCTGCGGAGGGACCGGCACGATGACCCCTTGGGTGAGAAGATTTTGAACCGCCCGTTGTAGATCCCGGAAACGATCGGGAGTCAGATTGAGATTTGATGGAAAGAATCTGTCTGCGGGGCGAGATCGGAACTCGATCTTGTACCCTGAACGAATGAGCTCACAAACTCACCTGTCCTGAATGTCGGACAGCCAGGGATCGGGAAAACAATGCAGACGTCCCCCCACCCCTGATACGGGTGAGGGCGTCCCTTCAGGAAGGGGTGGACTGGGTTGCCTGCACAGCTTGACCCGTTTTGGGCTTATCCGCCCAAAATTTCTTGCGACCACCGGAGACCTTGAAGGACTTACCCTTTTCCTGTGACCCGAAGGCACGAAAAGACCCCCGGTTAGTCTTAAAGGAGGGACCCCGCTTAGCGTAGGGAGATTTACCTTTCAAGACTTGAGGTAAGAGAGTACTCTTACCCCCAGTAAGCCCCTTGATCAGCTCATCCAGACGATCCCCCGCAGGGATGTCAGACACTGTCTTCTTAGAAGCGTGGTCGGCCGACCTGCTTTTCAGCCAAATAATGCGGCGGATTGCAATCCCAACCACAGATAGACGCATCACACAGGTACATCAAGGCCTGTGCCATTTGATCCAACATGTCCAGTGCAGCAGCAGAAACCGACTCTGCTACCAGAATGCGCCTAAGCACCTTGGCCCATTCTGCTATAGTCTGAGAGACCATCACTGAGGCAAACACCGGTTTCAGCAGGGAACCCGCCACCATATACATGTGGCGGGAAAGCATTTCCATCCGTCTATCTGCCGGGTCCTGAAACACCGGGGAGTCTTCCACGGGCATAAAGGTGGATTTATTCAGTCTGGAAACACTGTGGTCCACTTTAGGAACCACAGTCCAGCGAGTATCAACCGAATCCGCAAAGGGATAACGGTACTTAAATCTCTTAGGTACTACCAGCGTCTGCTAAATGCAACGCCATTGGTCATTTACCGTTTCCTGAAACTCCTCGGGACAAGGAAAAACCTGACCCGACTTCAGGGCCTTGCGGGTCCCGAAGGAAACCCGCTTACCTGCCATGGAGGGCTCATCATCAAGATTTAAAGTCTTGTTAATGGAGCTAATAAGTGCGTCTACCGCAGCGCGGTCACGTGCTATCCCAGAGGAAGAATCCTCCTCCTCCACATCTGACTGAGAAGACAGGGACCCCTCAAGGGGGACTTCGCCCGTGGCAACCAATTCAGCCCAGAAGACTGAGAGGGCATAGGTTGTTTCTTTGTAACTCGGTCAGACATCAGCAGATAAACTGTTGACGCTAAGGTCGCAAGTGCAGCAGATAAAGAGGCTAATGAAGTGGGATCAGGAGTATCTGAACCACCAACTAGGTCTGTGGGGAATTTGCTATCCTGGGACTCCATATTAGCAAAGTGCAAAAAAATTACACTGGCCCTTTAAAACGGAGGTTCCCGCGGACCCCTATCGCAAACTGCACTACAGGTGGAGACCCTTCTCTTAACTAAAGCTAAACTGACAAAAGAGTGCTAGCAGAAATATAGCCAGAGAAAACCAGTAAAATCCCCCCACAGCCACGCTGCTTTTGAGAAAGCTGATTATAAGGAGGAAGTGACCTCACGCCCCTAGAGGCAAAAGCCAGCCCACTCAATACCCCCTCAAAAACCTGTTCCCAGGGACAGAGGGGTAGTAGTACTCACCATACCGCGAACGTGGGCACCGCTCAGACACGGGAGACCTCCCACCTGACCATCCGTCAGCCAGGAAGGATGCTAGCAACCCCGGGCGTTCCGACGTTAAGACATCCCAGCGATGATAGAAAAACTTTGCAGGCTCGTCCCCGCTTCTAGGGGCACTGTCGTTGCGAGGCCTGGGCGTACCAAAAGCCTGCGACGCTCGATGGCAGACTGGGACTCCATAAGGTTCTATATTAACCAGTACGGGGCCCAGTTCTGCTGATGCTTGTAGTCCTCCTGACTAACTAGCGTAGGTGAGAAAAAATAAAAAGCTATTCTTAAAAAAGAAAAAACACTTTTCAGAAATAAAACAAGAAAAAACGGAGACACTAGGTCCCAGAAGGGAAAACCTACCCTTCTCCTGACGCTAGGCAGCAAAGAACTGGATTAGAGTGGTACTGGCTGGAGGATATAGGCCAGAGGGACGGCCCCCTGTGGGTGTGTCTATATGTTAATGTTTGTTGTATTAACAAAATTACTGCCTTGCTTGCTCCTGCGGAGAAGGCCAATACCCAATCGTGAAGACTGTATGAATGGGCGGCGACTGTCAGGACGTAAGAGAAATTTTATTTTTGCGTGTTTAGTCCCTCTTAAGAAAATAATCAAATGCACACAGAATATGAACAGTTAACAACCATCAAAGTTCTAATATAAGGTAATGCAGGTATGTTTTGATTATTTCAGTCCCACAATCCATTTCCCTTGCCAGGGCCTGCACAGCGATCTTCCAGGTCTGGTCAGACTGTACCTCCCTGTCCTGTACAGGTCAAAGATCCACAGTCTGGAGAACTACAAGTGTTCCAAAGTGTAGATCCTACACTGCTATTGGATTTTTACCACGACTGTTATCTGGAATGGTGCTACAGTCAAACATAACTTAGCACTCATAATGCACACGATCTAAAGTTTTATAGCAGAAGCATCCTAAATGACACTACCCAGTAACTCTGCAAGGGGAGCACAGTAACTATCTCTATTGCTACAGGTGCAAAGGATGTACTGTACCCCTTCTCCTCCCTTGCAGGAGGAGCGTCTCAACCAAATGTCTGTTTTAGACAATCCTATAATTTTTTTTCCCCTTCACTGAATTTGATTCCCCAACTCTTCAAAGTAGGGTACTAACGTTTTATATTGGCCTTACACTTCAAAGCACTTTTGTGCTTCTCCACAATGGACGGTTTAATATTGAGACGCCCTCGGTTTTTTCATCACTGCGGTTATCAGCTACAGTAACTACTCTCCTCCCAGGAGATGGTTTGGTGAGGTGGAGGTCTCTAACCCTTGGTCCATCACTCAGTTCTACCAATATACTATCTTAAGCATATGATACATGCATATCATGAAACAGAATACAGTACACGTGTTTTTTGTAATGCCTTCACAGACACCTGGTGAAGTGGACCCAGGAATCCACAAAATGCACTGGGTCTTCGCCAGCAACACACCACATGAACAGTATACAAGACAGCAGTAAAACCATCAGAAAAATTGTCAGTTTTAGGCTCCATTTCCCCTATTGCGATTTCAGATGTGACTTGAGTCCCACAATCGCATGACAACGGAAATCACATTTTCAATGGTGCCTGTTCACATCAAAGCGACTCAGGACAGTGTGATTTTGGAAAAGGTTCCTGTACTACTTTTGGGCAATTCCTGTGGCCCCATAGAAAATGCAGACCTTATCAACGTTACACTCAAGTTGCACTACGTAATCACACTGAAAACTGGATCAAAGTCAGATCACAGCAGTGTGAACCAAGCCTAAAGTGTAATATGTGGGGTTTAAGGGTGTGGTTTGCTAAGGCAAATGTGAAGGGAAAAATAGCTTTTTATTAGGTGATGTTTCTGGTTTCTGGATATGTATAATATTAACCCCTACATGAGGAGGGTAAAACAAATCCTAACGTCTAAACACAGTTTTGCAACTTGGACGCGTTGATAAAACTGTACATATCATTGCAACTACTTGGTGTATCCAGGTCGATTATACCTTGTTTTTTTTCAGGACGAAGTGGGATTCATTTGGTAGTTAATAGTAATGGATATCTCCTGATTTATATTTTTTTGTATCAAAGGAAAGCTAGTCAAAAATAGCAAACAAACACTATTTCTTTAAATTTATCTGTATATTTCTTGCTATTAACAAAGAACAACACTAAATAAATTCTCCCGCAGACCACATTGATACCACATATGTGTATATGGTGTGTTGTTTATAGTAGGGCCCAGAAACAATGGTGCGCATTTTGTACCATTTGACATAAATTAAAATTTTTTACTTTTTTTTTTTATTCTATTTAATATACACTGACCCTAACCTACTTTAAACGTTAAAGTGGATGTAAAACCGATTCATGAAATTTTACCTGGGCACATATATCTGTAGTATTTACTTATCTCTCTCCAAAGCCCTAAGTCCCATGTCTTTCTGCTGCTCCGTTCCTCTGTTATCAGCATGATAACTTCTGACAAGCTCTCCCACACAGGAGATAAAAGCAGCTGGAAATTTGTGTCGGGGAGGTTGCTATAAATACATGAGCAGAGTACGCATATATGTGGTCTCAAGGAAGAAGACCCATTTCAATGTGGCCGTATGTGTGAAATCAGCAGCAAGGGGTTAAAATAGCCTTGCTGAGACTGGTTTTGTACAAAATCAATTCAAAAGAAGTTGGAATGCAACATAAAATAATGCACTGATTTGAAAATTTCATACACCCATGTTTTATTCACAATAGATAACATATTGATTTTTTTTTTTTTTTTTTTTTTTAATCAGAAGAAAGTTTTATTTGAACAAATTCAAGCAATATTAAATGTTTAATTTAAGAAAATGTACTATTTTAGGGGGAAAAAAAAGCAATTTTGAAATTGATGTCAGCAAAATGTCTAAAAAAAGTTGAGACACAGCCATGTTTACCATGGTGTAGCATGCCTTCTTCTTTTAACAACACTTTATAAATGTCTGGGAACAGAGGAGTTGCTGAAGTTTTGGGAGAGAAATGTTTTCCCATCCTTGCCTGATATAGGATTCTAACTGCTCCACAGTCCTGGATCTTCTTTGTGGTATATTTAATTTCAAAATGCACCATACATTTTCAATTGGTAAAAGTTCTTAACTGCAGGCAGGCCAGTTGAGCACCCAGACTGTTCTACTACAAAGCTATGCAGTTTAGCATTGTCCTGCTGAAATATGCAAGGCCTTCCCTGAAAACGATGTCTGGATAGGAGCATATACTGCTCTAAATCCTGGATATATCTTTCAGCAATAATGGTGCCTTTCCAGATGTGCAAGCTGCCCATTCCATGCACACTAATGAACCCCTATACCATCAAAGATGCAGACTTTTGAACTGAGTGCTAATAAAAACCCAGAAGGACCCTCTCGTCCTTAGTCTGGAGGATGCGGAGCCCATGTTTGCGAAAAAGAATGCCAAATTTTGATTCGTCTGACTACAGAACAGTTTTCCACTTTGCAACAATTTAAACATTTGATAGGTTTTCTATTGTGAACATATGAGTTTATGAGATTTGTAAATCATTGAATTCGGTGTTTATGTAGATTTTCCACAGGGTCCCAAGGTTTTTGGAATTGGGGTTGTATATGAATTTTAAACTGATTCATTTTTAAACTATTGAAATAAAATGAATAGAATATTAGCAAGTGTACATTCTATATGTGTAAACTAGCACCTTAAAAGTCCCATAGATAGACAGTTATTTACAGAGATTGGTATTGGGGATGCGTGCAATAGATTATACTAGGGGTAGTCGCTAGGACCTGTTGGGAAACATATGTTCCCCAATTCTACCCAGATCCCATGACCTGAAGCAATGACTTTGGGGGTGAAAAAAGAAAAGTCTCTGCATCATAGCGCGATCCTTCCCTTTCCCATTTCCAAAGAAAAAGGAGACATGATGTTAACAACACAAGTGCTATTACTCTAAATCTGACTAGTCACAAAGTAATATTTTCTGGTAAACTGAAGAAGAAAAATCAGTAGATAAGTAAGAGTTTCATATTATTTCAACCTATGTTGTACCAAATGTTTGTTTATAAAATATAGTTAGGTCCCTATATATTAGGACACATTTAGAATTTTTCAGGTATTTACCAAAAAATATTCAAGCTATAGTTATGGATATGGTCTGAAAGTGCACACTCTCAGGATTAATTTGAGGCTATGTACATCCAAATTGGAGGAAGGGTTTAGGAACTACAGCTCTTAAGAATAGCCACCCCCTTTTTCACAGGACCAAAATTAATTGGATAAATTAATCAAAAGTGGTTTTATGGCCAGGTGTGGGCTACTCCTTCATTATTTCTTTATCAATTAAGCAGGTAAAAGGCCTGGAGTTGATTCTAAGGCCCCTTTGACACACAGAGTCCGTTCAGATCTGCCTGTCAGTTTTTTTGGCGGATCTGAACGGACGCCCCAATGCATCTCTATGGGGCATTGGATGCCAGCAGAGACATGTCCGCTGACATCCGATCCGATCCGTCAAAACTGGACATATGGAAACCCTATTTTCCATCTGTCTGGCGGATCGGGTCAGATGAGAACGGACAGACGGTCAGTTCCCATCCAATTCACCCACAGAGAAGAATGGGGACCTGACAGCTGTGTCTCCACACACAGCGCGGAGACACAGCTGTCATCCTCCTGCTCAGCGGGGGATCGGCGGATCGATCCCCCGCTGAGAAAAACGGAGTCCGTCTGACGGACTCCGTGTGTGAAAGGGGCCTAAGTGTGGTACTTGCATTTGTAATCTATTGCTGCGAACCTACATCATGCGTTCAAAGGAGCTGTCCATGCAAGTAAAACAGGCCACTGTAAGGCTTCAAAAACTAAACAAATCCATCAGAGAGATAGCAGCAACATTAGGAGTGACCAAAAAAAGAGTTTGGTACATTCGGAGGAAAAAAGAACACACTGGTGAGTTCAGCAACATAAAAAGGCATTCACAACATCCAGACAAGTGAAGGGCACTCTCCAGGAGGTGGGTGTATCATTGTGAAAGTCTACAATCAAGAGAAGACTTCAAGAGAGAAAATACAGAGGGTTCATCACAAGGTGCAAACCATTCATAAGCCTGAAGAATAGAAATGCCAGATAAAACTGCCAAAAATCATCTAAAAAAGCAAGACCAGTTCTGGAAAAACATTCTTTGTATGGATGAAACTAAAATGAATCTGTACCAGAATGACGAGGAGAAAAAAGTGTGGAGAAGGCTTGGAACAGCTCATGATCCAAAGCTTACAACGTTATCTGTAAAACATGGTAGAGGCAGTGTGATTGCATTGGCATGCATGGCTTCCAGTAGCACTGGGTCATTGGTGTTCATCAATGATGTGACAGAAGCAGCCAGATGAATTCTGCAATGTTTAGAGATATACTATCAGCCCAGATTCAGCCAAATGCAGCCAAGTTGATTGGACGGCGCTTCATAGTACAGATGAGCAATGATCCAAAACACGCTGCAAAAGCAACCCAGGAGCTTTTAAAGGAAAAGAAGTGGAATATTCTGCAATGGCCGAGTCAATCACCTGATCTCAACCCAATTGAGCATGCATGTCACTTGCTGAAGGCAAAACTAAAGGCAGAAAAGAGGAAACCCTTTCTTTGGTAATGTCCATGGGTTCCAGACTTCAGGCAGTCATTGCCAGTAAATGATTCTCAACAAAATATAAAAAAATTAACATTTTATTTATGATTATATTAATTTGTCCAATTACATTTGAGCCCCTGAAAATTGGGGGACTGTGTATAAAAATGGTTGCAGTTCCTAAAATTTGTACTTGATATTTATGTTCAACCCCTTGAATTAAAGCTCAAAGTCTGCACTTCAAAGTAATATTTTAATTTTATTCTGGTGGCATACAGAGCCAAAAATATGAAAATTGTGCCCGTGTCCACATATATATGGACCTAACTGTATATGCTGCAGAAGAAAAATTAAAAATTACTAATTGGAGAGATGCATAGAAAAAAATATGCATAACATTATAAAATACATAAAAGTTGTTCAAAGGAACCTATACAGTTTTAATTAAACTATACATACTAGATAGCTGAGCTGGCACATCAGGGCAGACCATAAAATTGTAATTGTAATTTTTTTTTTTTTCGTTATGTGCAGTAATTAAAAACATAGAAGTTAAATGACAGATACCCTATCTCATAAATGATAACAAACCAGTCACACTGTCAGCAATGTCTTACCAAATGAATCTGGAAATCTATGGTAAAAGTGAATTACAAAAATCCAAACACAAAGGCCCAATTCAGTCATCATATAATCAAAAGAGTGACAAATTTGAAAATAATTTTAAAAACATGAAATAAGGTGTCTGACAGTGAACTGGGTTTTTCAATCAGCAATATTTAATAGGCTTAAGATTTTTGTAATAGGCATCTTAATGTGGAGTTCCACCCGATTTTTGACATTTGCCCCCTATATGTTGCTGGTCACATTGCCATGTATCATCAGTCTTTTTTTTTTTTTTTCAGCTCTTATTACCCGTTTTGGGCATAACACTGGTGGACGGCGAGGTACATGATATCCGGCCGCCCATTGGCTTCTGGGATATACAGGTGTATCTCATAAAATTAGAATATCAAAAAGTTAATTTCAGCAATTAATTTCAAAAAGTGAAACTCATATTTTATATAGATGTGTTATACACAGAGTGATATATTTCAAGAATTTCTTTCTTTTATGTTGAGGATTATGACTAACAGCTAATAAAATCCCAAAATTCAGTATCTCAGAAAATTAGAATTTTACAAAAGACCAATAAAAAAAAAAAAAAAAGAAGGATTAAAAGGATTTTTAATACAGAAATGTTGGCTTACTAAAAAGTAGGTCTATGTACAGTATAGTATGCACTATACCAATACATGGTCGGGGCTCCTTTAGCATAAATTACTGCATAAATGAGGCGTGGCATAGAGGCGATCAGTCTGTGGCACTGCTAAGGTGTTATGGAAGCCCAGGTTGCTTTGATAGCGACCTTCAGCTCATCTGCATTGTTGGGTCTGGTGTCTCTCATCTTCCTCTTAGCAATACCCCACAGATTCTATATGGAGTTTAGGACAGACGAGTTTCCTGGCCCTGGTAGAGGGCTGCACTGACTTTGGACTTGATAAAACACAGTGGACTAACACCAGCTGATGACCTGGCTCCCCAAAATCAGTGCAGCCCTCTACCAAGAAATTCTGGAGCACTTCATGCTTCACTCTGCTGATCAGCTTTATGGAGATGCTGATTTAATTTTCCAACAGGACTTGGCACCTGCCCACAGGACCAAAAGTACCTATACCTGGCTTAATGATCATGGTATCACCGTGCTTGAATGGCCAGCAAACTGAACTAAACCCCATGGAGAATATGTGGGGTTATGTCAAGAGGAAGATGAGAGAAACCAGACCCAACAATGCAGATGAGCTAAAGGCCGCTATCAAAGAAGCCTGGGCTTCCATAACACCTCAGAAGTGCAACAGGCTGATCGCCTCTATGCCGTGCCACACACACACACATCCGACCAAGTATAGAGTGCATACTATACTGTATATGGACATACTTTTATGTAAGCCAACATTTCTGTATTAAGAATCCTTCTTTTTGTTGGTCTTATGTAATATTCTAATTTTCTGAGATACTGAATTTTGGGTTTTCACAAGCTGTAAACCATAATCATCAAAATTAAAAGAAAGAAATGCTTGAAATATATCACTCTGTGTGTAACACATCTATATAAAATATATGAGTTTCACTTTTTGAATTGAAATAGTGAAATCAATTAACTTTTTCATGATATTCTAATTTTAGGCACCTGTATGTATCATCAATCCCAGCAGTAAATGTGCAGCCTGCGCAATACAAGTCTGCAGCGCTGTGTACGTAATGAGATTGGAAAATTGGGTATCCTGGAATGAGCTACGAGTGGGTTTCAGATGCCCACAATGAAGATCGGAGCAACTATCTAACAAAAAAAGTAAATTACAAAATATAAAAGAATATATATTGCAAGATGCGACCATTATGGGGGTGTTCTTTATTTAGCTTTTTTTTTTTAATAGGCTGGAACTCCGCTTTAATATAAGATAATTATTCTAAGATTTAATTCTCATACACACCAGCCCCTGCTTTGTGGCATTTGACACACGTCTTATTGTGCGTTGTTTTAAGCCAGACCATGAATTTACTGATTTATTCAATATTACAAGCACTAGTGACAAAAATAATTTAGGATTTAAAGTGTAAATGCTTACCAGGACATCATGGACCAGTGCCTGGTATGTCCACGTGTGGTGAAGAGTGGTAGCGAGATCTATGTTCCTGTCTACAAGAACTAATAAAGGCCTCTGGAAACTGCCAAGTGAAAATCAGGAGAGAGTTTATTATAAGGAGAAGCCCTTAAAAAATTAATAAACTCAAGTACAAAAATGTAATTTATTGCAGCTTACCAGTCCTTAGACGTGGTGGCGGCATTTGTTTTCTTCTTTCAGGCTAAGAACATTTCCAGCAAGTACAGATAATAACTGTTGATCTTGCCAGAAATGTAGTGTCCCTGCCACTTCCTGTGAGCTGACCCAAAAGGACAAACAATGTTATATTTCTTCTGCAAACTAAAAATGAAGATAAATACAGGCAGACATGTCTGAAGTCTAGCCTGGGCGTTCAACCATGGCTTCCTCCAAGGCCAGAAGCACAGGAAGTGTGATACTTGCAGGATTACCAGGTACAAATAAAGGAACATAACACCTGGAAAAGTAAATTTAATTTTTATTTGAATCCTTTGTCTAGGGACTGATTAGCTGGAATATTAATGTGATTTTTGACTTACCGTAAAATTAATTTCCCTGATTTTCATTGATGGACACAGCTTCTGATATTCATAACCATTGGGTTATACTGCCCCCCTACAGGAGTAGGACAAAAAGGCAGAAAATAATTCTGGCTACACCCATGGGCAGTCCCAGGAGATATACTCTCTCTGTGCTAGCCACTCCGTTTTGTTACAAGCAGTGTCAGCAGAATTATAAATTCACAGAGGGGGTGGGTGCCGTGTCCGTCAATGATCATCATAGAAATGGATTTTACGGTAAGTCTAAAATCCCATTTTCTCTTTTGTTCATTGACGGACACAGCTCCTGATATTCATAACCATTGGGAGGTCCCAAAGCAGTGTTAAACATGAGGGGTGGGAACAACAAAAAAATTCCCAAGGCTAAACATTAGCCAACCAGGCAACAGGAGCTCAACCAAACAACTGGAGCCCACCTGAAAAAAAACAACACACCCTTAAACAGCAGCCTGCAAAACCTTGCATCCAAAAGAAGAATCCGCAGATGCCAACACATCCACATTGTAAAGTGCACACTGATGACCAGGTGGCCGCCTTGCAAACCTGCATCACTGATGCCTGATGATGGAAAGCCCAAGAGTCACTAAGCACCCTAGCAGAGTGCGTCTTGACAGGGAAAGGAGGAACCTGACCCCTGATGGAATAGGCCCGAATCACCGTCTGTCTGATCCATCTGGAAATGGTCGTAGAATAAGCGGACAACCCTTTTCAAGGTCCATTCGTGAGCACAAAGAGAGAGTCTGACTTCCTAAAAGACTCCGTAGCTGCTGGGTATACCCTAATTGCCCAGACCACTTCTAAGGCATGCAAGGAAATTTCCTTTGGATGTTTAGGCCAGTGGCGAAGAACCACCTTATCCCTGTGAATCACCAGGTAAGGTGAACAAGGCCGCCAGTTACAACACCCTGCGTGCCTAGGTGACAGCCACTAAAAAGGCCACCTTCTGGGACAGCGTAAGCAGGGGAATCTCCCGAATATTTTCAAAGGGAGACTTCTGTAAAGATGAAAGCACCAAATTAAGATCCCAAGGCGGCAAGGGAGCCCGCGCTGGAGGAACCAAATGTCCGACCCCCTGAAGAAAGGTACGCACCAGGGAGTGGAAGAAGACCGCCAAAACCGACACCTGGCCCTTGATGGTACTCAAGGCCAATTTCTGTTCAACCCCCGTCAAAAGAAGGTCAAGACCTGAGCCAACAAGAAGGAGCGAGGAAGAACCCCAAGAGACTTATACCACACAATGTACGTCTTCCACGTACAATGGTAGATATTCCTAGTAGTAGATATCATAGCTTTCAAAAGTGTAGGAATCACAGACTCAGATAACCCCCTATCCTTCAGCACCTGGCATTCAACAGCCATGCCATCAAAGCCAACGACTATAGAGCAGGATGAAATATTGGTCCTTGGGACAGCAGATCCAAGCCCGGTGAGGCCAGTCTGGAGCCACTAAGATGACCAGGATCCCTTATGCCTCGATCCCGCGTAGAAGTCTTGGCAGAAGCTTGAGAGGAGGGAAGGCAAAAATAAGATGATACTGACCCCACGGGGGCCACCAGCGCTTCTGTGGCATCCACTAGAGGATCCCTTGACCGAGTCACAAAGTTCTGCACCTTTCTGTTGAGCCGTGATGCCAAGAGATCCACCTTGGGGATGCCCCACCATAGACACAGCTGATGAAACACCTCCGAATGAATGGTCCACTCCCCGTGGTCCAACGCCTGCCAATATTCCACTCTGGGAATGTGTAAGGCAGAGGGGGCTGGAACGAACTGCTCTGCCCACCTCAGAATGCCGGGTACCTCCAGAGCCACCAGGACACTTTTTGTGCCCCCTTGATGACTGACATAAGCCATGGCTGTGGCATTGTCTGACTGAATGCGCACTGGACAACCCTGAAGACGATTCGATCCATTGATCTGATCGCTCGGAGTTCCAAGACATTGATTGGGAGTCTGGACTCTTCCAGCATTCAGATCCCCTGAGCAGAATGCTTTCTGAGGACGCCTCCCCAGCCGGACAGGCTGTCATCCGTGGTGACCACTGTCCAATACAAGGGGAGGAAGGAATTTACTAGCCGAAGCGCTGCAGAACGAAACCACCATATCAGGGACTCCTTTGTGCCCCGACTCAGCCGGATCTGACTGTCCAGAGACTGCTGCGTCTTGTCCCATTTGGTCAGAATTTCCCTTTGCAGGGACCTCATATAGAACTGTGCAAACAGAACAGCCTCTAAGGTAGACACCATCAGGCATTTAACTCGCAGGCTATCTCCATTCCAGTGGGGCTATGTCGCGGCCGACCTAGCGTGGAGCTGAGGTCTGCACGCGCTTGCTGGCCAGACTGGGGTGACCACTGGATCTAGATTATCCAGCCCGTCGCCCAATCTGCCAATTGATTGTAGATCTCACAGAAAAAATCCAGGAGAAAAAAAAATTTCTATCTAAAATTTTTTTGCCAGGACCAAAGATCCCAGCAAGGAAATAGGTCCTTACTCCTGACTAGGCCGAAAAAAAAACATATTGGCTATAGCAGAGAGAGGGAGTATATCCCATAATTCTTTTCTGCCTTGAATCCTACTCCAGTAGGAGGCAGTATAACCCAATGGTTATGAATATCAGGAGCTGTGTCCATCAATGAACGAAAGAGAAATTTAATTTGGTTTTTGGATTTAGAAACACTTTAACCTAAAAATATTCTAATGCTACAGATCAAATAACAGCAAAATTATATGTATATTTACTTTTATACACATATCTTACAATAGAAATACCAAATAAAAATGCCCAGGCCCTATAGCATGGTAAATGAAATGCCTTGGCATGAACTAGGACCATCAACTGCAATCACATGTATAATGAATTCTTAAAAGAACATACTGTACTGGGCTAGGGACTCTTGTGAATATTAACAGTACATTTACCTTGAGGATGGCAGCTTTAAACTATTTAATGAATACATGTAAATGGGAAAGTGCATAACTATATAAACATAAAACATATAATGAAGTGTAAGCTGTCACTGAGCAGCTGTATAAAACAGCTGTAGCTCTGATTTTGTGTAATTTTTGGATACAGAGATCAAGCATTAGAAAACGGAATTTTTGTAAAATCTTACCTGTAAAATTCCTTTCTATGAGTCCTCCGACAGTCGCCACCTCTTTATATTCGTCACAATGGGGTTATGACCTTTGCTCCGTAGGAGTAGCTAGGCAACAGAATATGTCAATATTAAGGCTTTTAACATATCCCACCCCCAGGGGGTGGTCCCCTCAGTCAATACCCTCCTACTTCCTGTATCCATACCTCAGTTTCAGTGGAATAGCAGTAGAGTATACAACCAAACCCCAAAAGAGGGGCAGGGGCGGCGACTGTCGGAGGACTCGGAGAAAGGAATTTTACAGGTAAGATTTTACAAAAATTCAGTTTTCTCTTACGTCCTCCGACAGTCGCCGCCTCTTCATATTCGTCACAATGGGGACGTCCCAAAGCAGTGCAAACATGAGGGGTGGGAAACGCAGTCGCGCCCAAAGGCAACGCCGTCTCCACATCAGAGAAAGGAACCTTACCAAGGGAAGGAAACCAGCTGGGCAGCATGAAAAAAAGGTGCTCAACAGGAGCAACAACCCAGGAAAAAACAAATAACCTAAGGATAAAATTATATCCCAACAGCCAAGGGCCCAAAACAAGGGACCCTAAGGAACTGCCACACTAAGAACCTTGCGGCCAAAGGAAGCATCAGCCGATGCCTGAACATCCACCTTGTAGAACTTCGTGAAGGTGTGAACGGACGACCAAGTCGCCGCCTTACACACCTGGGCCACAGAAGCCCGATGATGACAGGCCCAAGACGTACTCAGAGACCTGGTAGAGTGCGCCTTCACAGGCATAGGAGGAACTTTTCCCTTCAAAGCATATGCCTGTTCAATGGTCTGTCTCATCCATTTGGCGATGGTAGAAGCCGACGCCGCCATGCCCTTCCGAGGACCCTCCGGAAGGACAAATAAGGAATCCGACTTGCGAAAGGATTCAGTCGATTTCAAGTAAACCCTGATCGCCCGAACAACATCCAGGGAGTGCAAATCCACCTCCTTCGGATGCTTGGGCTTTGCGCAGAGCGAAGGTAGGACAATATCCTCATTGAGGTGAAAATCCGAAATCCTCTTCGGAAGAAAAGAAGGATTAGGTCGCAAGACCACCTTATCCAAGTGAACGACCAGATACGGAGACCTGCAGGACAAAGCTGCCAGCTCCGACACCCGGCGAGCCGAAGTGATCGCCACCAAAAAGGCAACCTTCTTGGACAACATGGACAACGAGATCTTTCTGATCTGTTCAAAGAGAGCATGTTGTAACACGGACAGAACAAAATTCAAGTCCCAAGGAGGCAGGGGTTCCCTCCTAGGAGGGACCAGATGTCGCACCCCTTGGACAAAAGTGCTAACCAAGGAGTTAGATGCCACAGGACTTGAAAAAGAACAGCCAACGCAGACACCTGACCCTTGATCGTAGCCAGCGCCAAACGCTGGTCAACACCCGTTTGAAGGAAGGACAACACCCTAGACACCGAGTACGTGCGAGGGGAATGCCCCCTGGACTCACACCAGGCAAAATAGGCCTTCCAAGTACGGTAATAGACCTTCCCCGAGGAAGACTTCCTCGCGTTGATCAAAGTGTGAATGACCTCAGGGGAGAGACCCCTATCCTTCAGGACCTCGGTTTCAACAGCCAGGCCGTCAAAGCCAGCGACTGTAAAGCAGGATGGAATATCGGTCCTTGAGACAGGAGATCTTCTCGAAGAGGCAGACGCCACGGGGCGTCGACCGCCAGATTCACGAGGTCTGCGTACCAGGACCGGCGAGGCCAGTCCGGTGCCACAAGAATCACCGTGTGCGGTTCCGAGTTCAACCTGCGAAGGAACCTGGACAGCAGTTGAATCGGTGGGAATGCGTACAGCAGTCGGTACTGATGCCACTGAGCTACCAACGCGTCTGACGCGTCTGCCCGAGGATCGCGTGTCCGCGCCACGAACCTTTTCACCTTGTTGTTCAGACGAGACGCGAACAGGTCCACATCTGGAAGACCCCACTTCACGCACAACATCTGGAAGACATCCGGGTGAAGTGACCATTCCCCCTGGTCCAGGGTCTGGCGACTCAGATAATCCGCCTGCCAGTTCTCCACCCCCGGAATGTGAACTGCCGTTATCGCCGGGACGTGTGTCTCGGCCCAAGACAGAATGTCGGCCACCTCCCGAGCCGCCCGGGCACTCCTGGTGCCCCCTTGATGGTTGATGTAGGCCACCACTGTGGCATTGTCCGTCTGCACCCGAACCGGACGGCCCTGCAGCCTGTCCGTCCAACGTCGAAGGCAGAGATTTACCGCTCGTAGTTCCAGAATGTTGATCGGAAGGGAGGATTCCTCCACCGACCAAGTTCCCTGGGCGGACAGAACGCCCAGAACACCACCCCAGCCCGACAGGCTGGCATCCGTGGTGACCACCGTCCATGAGAGAGGACGAAAAGACTTGCCCCCCGACACGGTCGGGGACTGGAGCCACCACAGAAGATCCCTTCTGGTGCGATGACTCAATGAAATCTGGAGTTCCAGAGATTGCGGTCGCCTGTCCCACCTGGACAGGATCTCCGCTTGGAGACCCCGCGTGTGAAACTGGGCGAAGGGAATCGCCTCGAAAGCTGAGACCATTAATCCCAAACAGCGCATGCACGTCCGGATGGACGAGCACGGAACGTCCCTGAGGGACCTGGCTTCTTCCTGAAGAGACCTGAGTTTGTCTCCCGGCAGGAAGACCTTCGCCTGGACCGAGTCCAGAATCATCCCCAGGTAGGGAAGACGAACCGACGGGCACAGCGTCGATTTTGGAAAGTTTATCGTCCAACCAAACTCCTGCAGAGTTTGCATCGTGACGGACAGGGCTGACACCAGACCCTGGTTGGTCGCAGACCGAACCAGAATGTCGTCCAGATACCCCAGGACAGAGATGCCCTGGGCTCTCAACAAAGCCAGAACCGGTGCAAGCACCTTGGTGAACACCCGTGGAGCCGAAGCGAACCCAAAAGGCAGCGCCACGAATTGGTAATGATCCTCCGCAATGGCGAATCGAAGGTACCTCTGGTGACCCTCGAAAATGGGGATGTGAAGATACGCATCCTTCAAGTCGATGGAGGCCATGAACTCCCCCGGAATCAGGGCAGCCACCACCAACCGCAGGGATTCCATGCGGAACTTGCGAACCCGCACAAAGCGGTTCAGAGCCTTTAAGTCCAGAATCGGATGCACCTTGCCCTCCTTCCTGGGCACGGTGAACAGATTGGAATAGAACCCCCGAAATCTGTCCCGATGAGGTACCGGAACCACTACCCCCTGAGCCCGCAGGTCCCGCACCGCCAGGTACAGATCCCACAAACGCTTCGGAGACAGTTGAAGATTTGAGGGAAAAAATCTGCTCTCCGGCCGAGAGAGAAACTCGATCTTGTAGCCAGATCGAACGATTTCCTGAACCCACCTGTCCCGAACACGGGCCAGCCAGGGTTGAAGAAAACCGAGCAAGCGTCCCCCCACCCCAGAACCGGGTGAGGGCGCCCCTTCAGGCCGCACTGTTGTGGGCAGCGGATATGGACTGGCCGGACTTCTGCTTACCTGTCCACGGCTTCTTCTGGGAGCCTTGGCCTTTGAACGGCTTACCCTTATAGTGCGACCGAAAGGCACGAAAGGAACCCTGAGAGGGCCGAAAAGAAGCGGTCTTCTTACCAGGAGCCGCCTTAGCCTTGTGGTATTGGGGCAAGAGCGTGCTCTTACCACCCGTGATCCCTTTAATCAGTGTATCCAAGGAATCGCCAAAAAGTCGAGATCCGTTATAGGGTAGATTAGCCAAGGTCTTGCGCGAAGACTGGTCCACAGACCAACACTTCAGCCAAATCAGGCGGCGTGACAACACCGCCACACTGTGCACACGTGCAGCCAACGGAACTATATCCAAGTCCGCATCACACAAATACATGACACCCTGATGGATTTGATCCACCATAGCCAACGTCTCTGGAGGGGCAGAGTCAGCCACCAGGACGCGCCTAAGCACCTGTGTCCAATTTGCGACAGCCTGAGCTGCCATAAGTGAAGCAAAAATAGCTTTGAGCATAGAACCGGTAACCGAATAGGTATGACGGGTAAGAGACTCCAGTCTCCTGTCCGTGGCATCCCGGAACACCGGCGTATCCTCAGCAGGAATCGCAGTAGACTTATTCAAAACCGCTACCGCGTGATCCACCGGAGGTGGCACACACCACCGTTCATCAGTAGCGGGCGTGAAAGGATAACGCAGCTTGAACCTACTTGGCACAGCAAAAGGCTTCCGCAGATTGCGCCACTGTTCGCTAACAGCGCGCTGAAAATCATCAGTGCAAGGAAAAACCTGTGAAGACCTGCGTCTCCGCTGCGTCCCATAGGAGGCTAAAACAGCAGGAGGACATGGCTCATCCTGCAAATGCAGTGTTTGTTTGATAGAAGCAACCAATTCATCCATGAGTGCAAGCTCTTCACACGAGCCAGGGGGAGAATTATCAACCCCTTCCACCTCCGCCTCCACTTCTGATCCCACAAGATCCAGGGAGGAACGGGACCCCGATAAGGAGACCCCAGCCATAGCAGCCCCATCACCATCACCCTCTGAATCAGAGGAAATTGAAACTCTGGGCCGTTTAGTGGATTGAGCAGCCACCAGCATTTGCACCTGAGCAGCAAGGTTAGCCACAACAGCAGCCAAATCACCCCCTGGGGGGGGAAGCAGCAGTCCCCTGGATTCCCACCAAAGTGAGAGGAAATTTGCTTTCCTGAGAATCCATGCCCCCAAAAAAAAATTTTGCAGGAGAATAAAGGGTAACTGCCCCTTTAAAAGCGCGGTCAGCGCAGCCCACCGCACTCACACACCAGCACAAGCCGACCCCCACAGGGAAAAGCACAAACTCAGGCAAGGATTCAGACAGAGAGGATAGAACCTGCAGAGACCACCGCTGCTGCTGCCTCGATCGGTGCGCCCAGGAGAAGAGGAAGTGATGCAATACAGGGCGCTCTATTGAAGCCTATGGAGGGCTACAAGAAAATGGCCGCCTGCAGTGTCAGCATGAGGCCGGAGCGATCGCCGCCAGAATGGCGGCGCTTGGCGCCGAAAACGCCGCTCCCGCCCACAGTGAAACACCAGGACACATGCAGTACAGTAAAAAACAATGGCGGACCGTAGCAGCAGTCACCGCAAGTATGCACAACATGATCCACATCATGCCCCGCAGCACACAGCCTGTCACACAGTAAAAGACAGCACACAATCTGACACAGAGACCGTGCAGTATAGCCCCCCTCCTTGAATTCCACAGAGTGCAGCTAAGACAGATAGGTAGTCCAACAGTGTGAACAGGGGCAGGGTTACACAGTCCCAGACTGACACCCCCCAAACAGACAGGTCCCCACACAGATACACTTACCTCCTAACTGGCGTGGGGAACCCGCACAAGCGATCAAGCCACTGCACATGGGACAGGGAGAGTCGCAGCCAGGACGCAGGAGAACTGCGGAGCGATACCGCAAGGCGTCCAGTGAGGTAGCCACCTCACCATAGCATCCCTGCAGCGAACAGGGATGGGTCGTTCAATATGCAAAGGAAAAATACCTGACTGAACGCTCGATGGCAGGCTGGGAAGCCACTGACCCACAACCTGCGACCAGGGGGGTCAGCCCGAGACCCAGCCCGCATGATCCTATTCATCAGAAGGACTAACTAACGCTGACAAAAGTAACAGCTAAGTAAAGAGAGAGAAAAAAACTCAAATAAAATCAAAAAAGAGAAAAGGCTGAGACAAAATGCTCCAGCATAGAGACATCCAGCTACTCATGACAAGCTAGACATTGAAACTGAGGTATGGATACAGGAAGTAGGAGGGTATTGACTGAGGGGACCACCCCCTGGGGGTGGGATATGTTAAAAGCCTTAATATTGACATATTCTGTTGCCTAGCTACTCCTACGGAGAAAAGGTCATAACCCCATTGTGACGAATATGAAGAGGCGGCGACTGTCGGAGGACGTAAGAGAAAGTTGGTTTTCACTGCACCTGTTGAGCTTTCCTCTCACTTTCTGTCACAGCAGTACAAAGGAGAGCTATGTTCCAAATGGAAAGGCAGACCGCAATGTAGGGCTTGTTCACACCAGCGGTCAAATGAAAATAGAAGTGCTGATGCGTCATAAATGATACATGCATTAAATCTGATTATAAATAAAATGTCACATTGCATGGTTTAATTTTTTCTTGTTTTTCAACTTTATTAGAATGTCACAAAGTAACATTTAATTAATCTTTAAAGCAGGCATGTTCAACCTGCGGCCCAAGGGCCTCATGCGCCCAGAACCGCAGGCAATGCGGCCCACTGCCCCCTGACAATTTTTTGTTGCTGGGGAGGAAGGAAGTTGGGTCGGGGGCATGGCCACAGCAGCTTCCAACTAACGGTAGGCAGAGGCTGGGGGGGGGATTGGGGGGGGGGGGATCTGGGGAGGCGAGCATGTGCAGTGTTTCTGACTCCTACCACCATGACCACTTCAAATCACTGAAGTGGTCATGGTGGTTAGAGTGTTCCATTATTGTCTCTCAGAAGAAGTAAACCTCTGTATACCGATTCCATTTCATTTAATCATCCTCTAGTTGTGTTAAATTAGTGCGGGGGGCGTGGCAACATTTTATTACGTACCTTAACTATAGTATATATTTTATATGCGGCCCGAGAAAATTTCTCTACACTCAATGTGGCCCAGAGAAGCCAAAAGGTTGGACACCCATGCTTTAAAGCATGTCCTACTTTTTTTCAATGCACCCCCCTGCAGAACAGGTGTGTATACTGAAAACATAAGTATCAAGGCAAATTGCCTTGTCTGTGTACTGGGACTGCATTAAGAAAGAGTGACCAATGTACATGGTGTGAACAGGCCCTGAAAAAGACTTTAACCTTTACCAACACCTTTAGAAAAATGGATCTTATTGCTGTATGTGTCCCCATTAGAGAGATTTACACTCTTGTTATGAATACTACCATCTTTGGGACAGAAAGCAAAGAACATTTTCCCCAACAGGGACACAGGAGTCAATAAAAACCTGACAAAGAATCCAAAATAGTGACAAAACACAATCCATGCAATCACAATCTTAGAGCAGCAGTCCCCAAACTGTGGTCCTAGGGCCAGATGCAGTTCTTTGCTTGCCTCTATCCAGGCCTTGGGGCACTATTCCATCCACTGACACCAACAATGGGGCACTATTCCTTCCATTGGCACCAACAATGTGGCACATCTCCTTCCATTGACACCAACAATGAGGCACAATTCCTTCCATTGACACCAACGATGGGGCACAATTCCTTCCATTGACACCAACGATGGGGCACGATTCCTTCCATTGACACCAACGATGGGGCACAATTCATTTTACTGACACCAATGATGGGACACTAGTCCTCCCACTGACACCAAAGATACAGCATTATTTGCTCCCAATTGGACCCCAGGACATTTTCTACTCCCACTGGCCCTAGTCCGGCCCACCTAAAATCTGAGGACATCCTCCAAGCACTCTAAGAAATCATCCCGTATTAGAGGACATATGCTGAGGCCCTGTATAGAGCCTGAAAAGGTGCATTTATTATTTTTTCCTGCAGAAGCCTGGAAATCAATGCATCCGTGATCAGTAGATCATGGGTGCAATGTGGGCTCCAACAGACATGCCCTACAGCTTTCTGTATAAGCTTTCTGTTTGAAAGCCTGATGACATGTCAGTGGATTAGGAGAGCGATTATCAGCCCACTGAAACTACAAGTCCATCTGCTGCAGGAATCTGCAAACGAATGACGAGCTGTGTGGGCAAAGCAGGTGTGGGGAGGAGAAATCCCACCCGCTGTCACAGGAAGGGGAACTTCCAAATTATGTTTGTTTTGTCATAAAACAGTGAATTTACAGCAAAGTTGATTTTTATTTTTTACACTGTTAAACAGAAACAGACTATGGGGTTGATTTACTGAAAGCAAAAATGCTGTTCATTTTGCAAGGGAATTTTCCTTCGTGAAAGAGCGGACTTTCATCCATCAATCATGTACAATAAAAAAAAATATATATTTTTTTTCCCTTGCACGTAATTGGGTATTTCCTTGCAAAGTAAACAGTATATTTGCCTTTAGTAAATCAACCCCTATGTGTCAAAGAGAAAACAGATCACAAATGAATTTGGGCAGCAATTGCAGCCTTGTGTTGCTTTGGATAGGCTTCTATAAGCACTGTACATCGAGAAACTACAATTTTCCACCATTCTGGTTTACAAAACTTCTATGGCTCTGTGAAGTTTCATGGGGTTTGTGTTTGATCAGCAATTTTCTAGTCCAGCCACATATTTCTTACTGTAATGATACTTGAAACCCGTTTGGACCATTCCATTACATTAACACTGACGCTTTTAAGTCATTCCTATGTAGCTTGTACTTTATACTTGGATACACTGCCCTGCTGGGAGACAAATCTCCTGTAATCACTTTCACTCCATACTCATTCTACTACCCTCGGTAATGATTTTCCTCTTTCCTTCTATCCCTGCATGCTCTCATTTTCTCTCTGAGATGATTCTCCTTAATTTTTATCAATGCCATTCACATTCCCTGTGGACACACTCCTCCACTTCCACCCATACTCTTCCCCTTCAACTTTATTTCCCTCTGTGAATGATTTTTATTGCATTTATCCATGCTTTTTCTCCTGTTCTCTATGGTCACTCTCTTCTACTTCCATCCTAGATGGATAAAGTGGACTACTCAACATAAAAATGCATTCGCCCTTAAAATTATTTGTGTGTGTATGTGTTTTTGTGTAAAAGCATATGCATAGCATTTTTTAGGCAGAGTAGGTAAGGGTTAAAACCTCTACCAGTTTCGTTGGAATTGTATTTGGGGAAATATCCATTGATTTCTTGTCTCTGAGGCAAAACTAAAGTTAAAGGAAATCACTGAAAGAGAGGGAAATTCCCCTTTTAGCGAGGTGTACCTTAAACAGGTGCCCCCACTGGAATATTTTCTTTTATCACTCCTTTTGAAAGTTTGGATTTCCCCTCACTTTATTTTCAGATGAGAATGGTTGAGTCACCAGTACCGAGTGGGGAAACTCCGCAAGGAGGCAAAGGCAGCAATAAAAAACACTTGACAAAGGATCGAACCCTTACCCTTCCACATTCTACCCAAAACAATAAAAAAATAACAGTTTTACCTAGAGGTAAACCTGAATTAGTTGTTTGTTGTTATTTGTGACAAATTTTGAGAAACGCAGCATAATAATGGTTACCTAAATTGTCCAGCTCCAAGATTATCCCCAGTAAACAGGCTATTTCTGGCATCCCGGAGATTTTCACGTAGTTTCTTATCTAATTTCTAAAAGAGAAAGTTAAAAATAAAATAAACTGATCCATAGTGCATGTAGGAGTTGGCATGTTAACACAATCAAATAACAACTAATGCATCAGCAAACTTGAGCACTTCTTGCGATACCTGTGAGAATACTGACCAATATAAGGGTTAAAGTGATACTAAACACACACTGTTTAATTTACACTGCCATTTCTATTTCTGTATATGGATGATGGCACTGTAATAAGAGCTTCTAGTCCTCAATATATAAAATCAATAAACTGTTTTAAATTGGCATACAAATATATATTTGAAATCAGATCTTTATGATTTTGTGGAAATAACAGCGTGTAGGTGGATTTCTGCCAGTCACAGGCTGTGTCATGCCCCTCCAGCCTGTCTCAGAATAAGTCGGAAGTTAAGCCATCATTAATCTAATATAATGTAATGTTACATCCCCCATCCATTGTGTTTAGCTGGTTAGTGGGCATGGAGTAGGGAGAGTGGGAGTGGGCAAGGAGGAGGGAGGGTGGGAGTGAGAAGAGGCGGGGAGGCATTATCTGACAGGACAGCGGCCGTGTAATGAATTAATTTAAAGCAGCTCCTAAGTATTCTAAATAATAATAATAAAAAGTAAATAATAAAAAATAAGAAATTAAGAAATACTAAATATAACGAAATACTAAAGATACATATTAAAAACCAAATATGAAATATTAGTATTAAAAAAAATTGATATATACATATATATATATATATATATATATATATATATATATATATATATATAAATGGAAGAATTAAAAAAATATATATTATACCCTCCAAACCCCTCTCCTGCACATACAGACCACAGACATCCCATTTGCACTCCTCTCTCTAACATATTTATACCATCATACCCTCCACACTCCTCTACTGCACATACTGTCTTCTGTCATACACTTTACACTTCTCTTATGCACATACTGCCTGCAATCATACCCTCCACACATACCTACCTCGTCATACTCTGCACACACCACTCCTTCACATACCTCCCTGTCATACTCTTTTCACTCCTCTCCAACACATGCCTACTTGCTGTCATACCGTCTGCACCCCACTCCTACACATACTGTCCACTGTAATACCCCCATTACTCTTTTCCTGCACATACTGCCTGCATGCTCCATAACCTCTGCACTCCTCTTCTGCACATACTGCCCACTGTCATACCCTCTATACTTCTCTCCTGTACATACTGTCTGCTTTCATACCCTCTGCCCTACTCGCCTGCACATACTGCCTACGGTCATCCTTTTTTTACATTATTTTCCAGCAGATACATATTTGGCATTGCTTGTTATATGCCCAATCTTTCCTTTTCTGGAATGGACACACTTTTGATATTATAGGTAAGGAACATATGAATGCACATTGGGCACAATTGTTTCACTATCTTGAAGAAGAACACTCCATTTTTTTCAGTGTCTTTCATTCAGGGGCTAAAGTACATTTATAGCTGGTGTTCTTCTCCAGCTCGAAGCACTTGCCCGAGACAAGCAATAGCAAGTGGAATGCAAAAGGGATGGCCCGTCAGCCTTCCGTCCCTCTACACTTCTTGCCAGGGGCAGCCATCTCCTTGTTAATTACGCTGTCAGATGGGTGCAAGGAAGTAAGAGTAGGACTGACCTCTAAGCTAGGCTTACATAGCATGTAGGAATATGGGACAAAGGACTATATGTATTTGGTTCTCTGAAAGCACTGAAAAGAGTGAGAGATCTCCTTTAAGATAAATTCTAAAGAACAAATGGAATTCCCATTTCTTCAGACTGATCTTTCTAGCAACAAATCTTTCAGAGGAACATGGTCTCAAATCACGTTTATCCAGAACATAATGTTATGTCTATGAATAGACTAAGAGCATCTTTAGCAAAATAAAAAAAGCTTGAATACTGCAAACATTCTCACCACTGCCACCATCTCTGCAGCATTGCCTCTCGCACATCTTATAATGGGCACCGCACCTAGATGTGAGAACAATCAAGAAAAATCAGCTCTGTTAACAGCCACAGTCAAAATTTTGATTAAACAATTTGATACACTTCAACCAAAGGAAATGTATACATTAAAATAAAATTCATGCAATGCTTACAGAATCAATTTTTGTTCTTAAGGTTTTACCTCACTGTTACACAAAAAAAAATCTTTAATAAAGGAACCCCCTACCAAACAGGAGAAGTATACTTAACTGACCAGTAGGCTGCAGCTTGCAGTTTTTATAGATCCTCTAGGCAAAAATCGAATTTTTGTAAGATCTTACCGTAAAATCCTTTTCTCTTAGCTCATTGACAGACGTAGTCTTCTTGATTCACAAGAACTGGGTTATGTTGTCTCCGCAGGAGTAGGACTAGGCAGAAAAGAAAAAACATTCTGGCTCCACCCTAGGGGCAGTCCCAGAGGGTATATCCTCCCTCTCTCTGCTACAAGGCATCAGTTCTGTCACAAAGCAGCAACAGAGAATTTAACCCAACCCAACTCAATGATAGAGGGGCGGGTACTACGTTTGTCAATGAGCTAAGAGAAAAGGATTTTACGGTAAGATCTTACAAAAATCCGATTTTCTCTGTCGCTCATTGACAGACGTAGTCTTCTTGATTCACAAGAACTGGGACATCCAGAAGCAGTGCCACAAATGAGGGGTGGGATTGACAGAAATCAAAATCCAATCTAGAAGGCCCAACCGCTGCCAAACTAGAAGTTTTAAAGGCTCATTATAAACAAAGAAGGAGACTCAAATAAAAATTCCAACGGAAAAAAACCCTCGAGGTAGACCACTGGTCTCCTCAAATGGCGGCCTGCAAAACCTTGCGGCCAAACGAGGCATCGGACGATGCCATTACATCAACTTTATAATGTTTTGTAAAGGTATGCACCGACGACCAGGTAGCCGCCTTGCACACCTGGACCACTGACGCCTGATGGCGAAAGGCCCATGACGCACTAAGTGCCCGAGTGGAGTGCGCCTTAACAGGGAACGGGGGCTCCCGACCCTTAATAGAATAAGCCTGTACCACCGTCTGTCTGATCCATTTGGAAATAGTCGCGGCAGATGCAGGCAACCCCTTTTTGGGTCCACCCGGGATCACAAAAAGTGAATCCGTCTTGCGAAACGAGTCTGTCGTTTTCAAGTATACCCTAATCGCCCGGACCACATCCAAGGAGTGTAAAGCAAACTCCCGAGGATGACTGGGCTTAGGACACAGGGAAGGTAATACAATTTCTTCATTCAGATGAAATTCTGAAACCACTTTTGGTAGGAAGGATGGATTCGGACGAAGAACCACCTTATCTCTATGAACCACCAGATATGGGGAACGACAAGATAATGCGGCCAGTTCTGACACCCTGCGTGCAGAAGTGATAGCCACCAAGAAGGCCACCTTCTGGGACAACGTAGGTAGAGGAATCTCCCTAATATCTTCAAAGGGAGGTTTCTGAAGAACCGACAATACTAAATTAAGATCCCAGGGTGGTAACGGCGCGCGCACTGGCGGAGCCAGATGTCGCACCCCCTGGATGAAATTCCGCACCAAGGAATGAGTAGCCAAAGGCTTCTGAAAGAAGATAGCTAATGCTGAGACCTGACCCTTGATAGTACTCAAGGCCAGTTTCTGCTCAACCCCTTGTTGCAGAAAAGCTAATATTCGACTAACCGAATAAGACCGTGGACGGAACCCCAGAGGTTCACACCATGCAATGTAGGACTTCCATGTGCGATGATAAATCTTTCTGGAAGTCGCTTTCCTTGCTTTAACTAAAGTAGGAATAACTGAAGCGGACAATCCCTTGTCCTTCAGCACCTGGGTCTCAATAGCCAGGCCGTTAAAGCCAGCGATCGTAAAGCAGGATGGAAGATCGGTCCCTGAGACAGTAGGTCCTCCCTGAGAGGAAGTCTCCACGGGACGTCCGCCACCAGTCTGACCAAGTCGGCGTACCACGCTCGGCGAGGCCAGTCCGGAGCTACCAGGATTACTGGAATTCCTTCCTCCTCTATCCTGCGAAGAAGTCTTGGCAGTAACCCGAGAGGAGGGAAGGCATACATTAGCTGGTATTGCCCCCACGGGGCGATCAGTGCGTCTGCAGTCTCTGCTAGAGGATCGCGGGAGCGAGCCACGAATCTCTGTACTTTCCTGTTGAATCCTGATGCCAACAGATCCACATCCGGGGTGCCCCAACGTAGGCACAACTGGTGGAAAACTTCTGGATGGAGGGACCATTCCCCCTGATCCAGAGTCTGACAGCTGAGATAATCTGCCTGCCAATCTGCCTGCCCCGGAATGAACACCGCAGAGATCGCTGGAACAAATCGTTCCGCCCAGCGAAGAATGCAAGCCACTTCCTTGGCCGCTCGGACACTCTTGGTGCCCCCTTGGTGATTGACATAAGCCACGGCCGTGGCGTTGTCCGACTGGATCCGAACCGGGCTGCCCTGGAGCTGCTCGGTCCAGTGAATCAGACAAAGTCTGATCGCTCTCAGTTCCAATACATTTATCGGCAACCTGGATTCTTCCGGGGACCAAAGTCCCTGGACAGATAACTGACCGAGAATTCCTCCCCATCCGGATAGACTGGCATCCGTGGTCACTATCGTCCAATATATTGGCAGAAATGACTTTCCCTGGCTGAGCATCGGAGACCGAAGCCACCAGACCAGAGACTCTCTGGTCTGTTTGCTCAATCGGATCCGATTGTCCAGGGATTCCGGATTCCGATTCCATCTGAGAAGAATCTCTTGCTGAAGAATTCGGGTATGGGACTGGGCAGATGGGACTGCTTCGAAGGAAGCCACCATCAACCCCAGAACCCTCATGCAAGTTCGAAGAGAAGACCAGCTGTTGGATAGTAACAACTGGACTGCTGATTGAATCTTCCGGAGTTTCTCTACCGGAAGGAAAACTCTTGTCCTGACTGTGTCTAGAATTAGACCCAGATATTCGAGCCTCTGGGTGGGAACCAGAAATGACTTTTGCTGGTTCACCAGCCACCCGAATTCCTGTAAAGAAATTATAGTAATTTCTATGTTTTGTAGCAGGGTCTGAGGAGACTCTGCATGAAGTAGGAGATCGTCTAGGTAACCTAGAATCGATATGCCTCTTTGGCGCAGTAGTGCCAACATTGGGGCCAACACCTTCGTGAAGACCCGAGGAGCCGTGGCGAGACCGAAAGGTAACGCCACAAACTGATAGTGGTTCTCCTCTACGGAAAAGCGTAGAAACCGCTGATGTCCTGCGAAAATGGGAATGTGAAGATAGGCGTCCTTGATGTCTATGGACGCTAGGACATCCCCTGGATGCAGGAAGGCTGCTACTGTGCGATTGGATTCCTTCTTGAATTTTCTTATGTTGAGAAAGGAATTTAGTGCCCTTAAGTCCAGAATTGGACGCACTTTGCCCTCTTTCCTGGGTATTGTAAATAGGTTTGAATAAAACCCCTGAAAACGTTCTGTCCAAGGAACGTGGACTACCACTCCTTGTTGTAGTAAATCCGTGACTGCTCTCCGCAGATCTTCTAGACGATCCGGGGATAGTCGGATATTGGAAGGGAAGAATCGCGCCGGTGGGAGAGATCGAAACTCGATCTTGTACCCTGACCTTATGACTTTGCAAACCCACTTGTCCGGGATTCTGGAAAGCCATGGATCCGGGAACCGGCGAAGACGTCCCCCCACCCCAGTTATGGGTGGGGGCGCACCTTCAGGCTTTGGACGATTTATCTTCAGGTCTGGAGGGGGCGGGCTTTTGCTTGCCCGACCAACGTCCCCTGAAGCCTCCTGAAGGAGCTTTGGAGGACTTAATTTTTTCACCCGCGGGACGAAAAAACTTTTTGTGAGCAGAGAAAGAAGGCCCTCGTCTTTGACGAGGTCCTTTACCTTTAACATTTTGCGGTAAAAAGGTGCTCTTTCCTCCCGTGAGATCCTTAATGATCTCATCTAAGTTGGCTCCAAATAGACGCTCTCCTAAAAAGGGGATATTAGCCAATGCTTTTTTGGAACCTTGGTCGGCTAACCAACCTTTTAGCCACAGTGTACGCCTGAGAACCACTGCTGAAACTGATGCTCGCGCCAATAATGGAGTGGCGTCTAACGCCGCATCACACACAAACTGTAACCCCTGTATCATTTGTTCCAACAAATCTGATACCGCCTGAGGGACTTCTTCTAAGTCCCGGCGCAACCACTTGGTCCATTCAGTTACAGTCTGCGAAACCAGTCCAATAGCAATTATTGGTCTGAAAGCTGATCCAATCAAGGAAAACATGGTGCGAGACATAGCTTCTATCTTGCGATCCACTGGATCTTTAAAAGACGGGGCGTCTTCTAAAGGAATAACCGTGGCTTTATTCAATCTAGCAATTGGTGAATCCACCACAGGTGGTTCTGTCCATTTCTTAATGAGGGTTTCCTCAAACGGATAACGCCTGTTAATGCGTTTAGAAATAGCAGAAGTGCGTTTTGGCAGACTCCATTCTTCTTTGATTGGATTGCCAAAACATTTGGGCAATGGAAAAACCTTCGTTACTTTGATGCGTTTTTTAGTCCCAAAGGGGATTTCAGTTTCAGCTATTTCCGACGGAATACCCTGTAATCTTAAGGTTTCTTGAACAGATACAATGAGTGCGTTTACCAACGCTTCCTCTCGGGCTATGGCTGATGCCGAAACATCCTCCTCACTGTCTGAAGAGACAGTACACGAGACACCAATCCCAGATGAAGTACCTGCAACTGCAGAAATAGGCTCAGATTCTGAATCCGAAGTTTCAGATAATAAGGGGTTAGGCGGGGGTCGTTTTCTTGCGCCCTGTCCCTGACAAGCCACTTCCACCCGGGACACAAAAGTTTCCATAATAGCTGACAATGATTCAATTGTCAGTGGGGTGCTGGAGGATCCTGCAGACTCCTCGAAGGGATCTGGTGGAGATACATGAGTGGCAGGGTCCATGTTAATTCAGGACACCTCTGCCAGAAAAAAAAACAAAAACTTTTTTTTTTTTTAAATAAAAAATACCTCTTTTTTTTTTTTTTTATGTGTATCCCCCTAGCGCAATAGCGCCCCTCAGAGTACCTGCTTCTCGATCCCCACAGAGAGAGAGAGGGACCCTCAAGGCTCACCACCCGATGCAGAGAAGTTTCCAACCAACTGCAGTCAGCGTCTGTCTTTTACAGACTGGAAAGAGCTGTGTTAGTTTTCCCGGGTAGAAGGACGTGGCTCCGCCCCCCTGTGTACGCCTTCCGGCGTTCCCAGCTTTCCACGAGGTAGCTGGGCTCATCAAACATGGCCGCCCCCATACAGGAGACAATAGACTCCAAAAACATGGCGGCCGGCGTGACCTG